>NW_026606113.1:1110000-2310000 GCF_029834395.1 Sorex fumeus
GTAATTCCAGTACTATACTGAACACGCATGGCAAGAGTGGGCAATCTTTTCATGTGACATCTTAGAAGAAGGAAGGCCTTAAGATTTTTTCCCATTGAGGATAATGCTTGCTGTAAGCTTGTGGTAAATGGCTTTGACTATAACGAAGAAAGTTCCTTCAACTCACATTTTGTTGAAAGATTTTATCATGAATGGGCCCTGGATCTTTTCAAATGCATTCTCTGCATCTATTGATATGATCATGTAGTTTTTATTTTTTCTTTTATTGATATGATGAATTTTGTTTATTGGCTTATGAATGTGAAACCATTCTTACACACTTGAGATAAATCCTACTTGGTTGTGGTGTATGATCTTTTTGATAAGTTGTTTGATTCTATTTGCTAGTATTTTGTTGAGGATCTTTATATCTATATTCATCAGGGATATTGGCCCTTAATTTTCTGTGTGTGTGTGTGTGTGTGTGTGTGTGTGTGTGTGTGTGTATGTGCTGTTTCTGTCTGCTTTGTGTATTAGGGTGATATTTCCCTCATAGAAATTGTTTGGGAGTGGTTCTGTTTCTTCAGTTTCCTGGAAAAGCTTGAAAATGATTGGCAGTGAGTCCTCTATAAATGTTTAGAAGAATTTACTAATGAATCCATCTGGACCAGGACTTTTGTCTTGGGGCAGACAATCTTTGAATTTCTGTGGTTTCTGTTGTGATGTCCCTTTTTTCATTTCTGATTCTCTCTCTCTCTCTCTCTCTCTCTCTCTCTCTCTCTCTCTCTCTCTCTCTCTCTCTCTCTCCCTCTCCCTCTCCCTCTCCCTCTCTCTCTCTGTTTTTCAATCTTGTTTATTTTCTCAAAGAACTAACTCTTGGTTTCGCTGATCTTTTGTATTTGGGGTGGGGGATTCCAGATCATTAATTTCTGCTCTAAGTTTTATTATTTCCTTCCTCCTGACTTTTTAGGCTTCTTTTATTGGTCATTTTTCAAGATCTTAACTGGGAAGCCAAGTTATTTATGTAAGCCCTTTCGTTCTTTCTAATGTATACTTGTGGAGCTATAAACTTTCCTCGTCACACTGCTTTTTCTGAATCCTACAATTTCAAGTAGCTCATATCCTCTTCATTTGTTTCCAGGAATTTTTTTATTTCCTCATTGATTTTGTCTCTAACCCATGGGTTGTTCAGTAATGAACTGTTTAATTTCCAGGTGTTTGATCTGATTTTCTGGTTCTGTGTATGATTAACATCTCTGTTCAGTGCATCATGGTCAAAAAAGATAGTTGATATCATTTCTATCTTCTTGATTTTAGGGAGGTATGTTTTAAGGCCCAGTATATGCTCTATCTTGGAGAATGTAGCATGTGCACTGAAGAATAATGTGTATTCGGGTTTTGGCAGATAAAAAATCCTATATTTCTCTACTAGCCCCCTTCCATTTATTTCTTCAAAGCTAGTATTCCTTGCTGAGTATTAGTCTTGTTGATCTATCAAGAGATGACAAGTCTGTTGAAGTCTCCAACTGCTGTTGTGTTGCTACCATTTTTCTCATTGAAGTCTGTTAGCAATTTTGCTGTCCCTCATTGGGTGAATAAATATTTAGGAATAATTTCTTCCTGATGTACATATATCCCTTTATTATTACAAAATGGCCTTTGCTGTCACTTCTAACCCATTTCCGTCTGAAATCTATGTCATCAGATACTAGTATCGCCACCCTGGCCTTTGTGAAGAAGTTGTTCGATTGTGTTTGTGATTTTTGTCTTGCCCCTTCTGTCCTTCTTTTAAAGTTGGTTTTAGGTCTATGCAGTTCCTGAGCTGTTTTTTATCCATGAAATTGTGTATCATTCCTTTAAATCTAATGAGAGTCTAGCCGGGAAGTATTCTTGGTGAAGCTTTATTTCATTCAGTTTTTTGCACTATATCCCAGCACTGTCTTTTTACTCGGGTATATTCATCTGATAAGTCGGCTGTCAATCTAAGGATGGTTTTTTTCTATAATATCCTTCTTTGATCTTGATGCTTCTGGTATTGTGTCTCTATCTGTGGTATTCATCATTCTGATTGGGATATGTCTTTGAGTTTTTATATTAGTATCTCTTTTAGCTGGTACCCTTTGGGCTTCTTGGCTCTGGATGCCTACATTCTATATCTTCGGGAAATTTTCAGCAATGATGTCTTTAACTTTTACTACCTCATGGGGGTTGCCTCCTGTCCTTCTGGGACTTCATGATTCTTATGTTGTTCTGCTTGAATTCTTCCCATAGTTCTTTTGCCTGCTTGAGCGATTTTGAGATCTTTTGCCATTGTCTGTTATTACCTGAATGTTTTCTCAAGCTCATCTTCAAGTTCACTGATTCTCTTTTTAACTATTGTTACTCGACTGTTGAAGTCACCCATTCAGTTTTTCATTTCATCTACCCAATTTTTAATTAACGATATTTGTTTTTCATTTTTTTTTATTTCTGCTCTCCTTTCCTCCAGTATTTTATTGACTATTCATTCGACTGGTTCTCTCATATCCTCCTGTATTTTATTGGATATCTGATTCACTGTTTCTTTGGGCCCATTAAACATCCTCACCATTTCATCTCAGAATTCTTTATCAGAGAGATTATGTATGTGGGTATTCCTTGTTGAGGTTTCAGGCTCTTACTTCATCTACTCCCTGTGATGGGGAGGGGGAGGCGGTGGGGAGTGCTGTGTTTTTTTCCCATGGTGCCTGTGGTAGTCTTGAAGTGGTTCCTTCCAGTTCACTATCAGTGACCCCCCCCTCACTGCCAGGGAGTATCTGGGGGAGCCCCGTAGGTGGTGATCTCTTTCTCTTTGGTGTCCCTGTGTACCTTTGGCGGGGTCTCTTGTGAACGTGTTCTGTGCCTATGCTGTTACTTTTAGATTGAGTTATAGTTTCTTATGCTCACCATTATCTTTGTGAGTTTGGGAAGAATGTTGATTGTATTAGGGACTAGTGGGTCTTGGCTTAATATTTTAGGTGTAGTTAGGCTGCACTGGTGAGAGTTCAGTATGAGTCTGTGATGAAGGTGTGGGTCTTACAGGATATGGAATGGGAAATTAACTCCCCATAACTTATTTTAAAAATCTTCTTCCAGCCTCATTGCCACTACTAAGTTGGGTCTTCCATGAAAAAATAGGGTCCTGCCATCCAGTCTTCATAAAGGACATAATTTTATAAAATTTTAAAAACCACTCTACTCATAAAAGAATAGTTCCAGACAACAATATTGGAAAACCCAGAAGAGAGTATAGTTTTACTTTTTTTTATTTTTTTCCTGAGATTGTTTTGTTTTTTTTTTTTAATTTTTATTAGTGAGACACCAAGAGGTACAGTTGTAGACTTACAAATTTTTGTGCTTGGATTTCAATTATACAATGATCAAATATCCATCCCTCCAACAGTGCCCATTTCCCACCACCACGAATCCCAGTATCCCTCCCACCCACCCACCCCCACTCCTCCCCGCCCTGCCTCTGTGGCAGGGCATTCCCTTTTGTTCTCTTTCTCCTATTGGGTGTTGTGGTTTGCTAAAGAGGCAATGGATGGCAATCATGTTTGGTCTACAGTCTACTTTCAGCATGCTTCTCCCATCCTGGAAGGAGCTTCCCAACACCTTTTATTTGGTGTTCCCTTCTCTATCTGAGCTGCCTTTTCCCCTAGCATGTGTGACTGGCCTCCAAGCCATGGAGTTGGATGGAGGTACTAATCTCGGCCATTCTTGGGTGTTAGTCTCCTATTTTGTTACTTTATGTTCCCCAGATGTCGGAGAGTATAGTTTTAAAAAGTGGTAGAGACTGAATTAGTTTTGAGTTCAAATAAGTGACTGCTAGTTTAATACAATAATTTATGTTGATATTTACTAAATCAGTACTAAATTTTAGCTTTCATAATATTTTCATTTTATATTTTATAATCTGTATTTAAAAGGGGAGAAAGTATTGTTTTTGTTGTCCATTTTGTAATTTATTATTAAGAACTTTGACTATCAGCATTTTGATAGGCACCCTGCCATTTTCAATTTCAGGTTGAAGCCATCCTTGTCAATATTTTTGGTGGAATCGTCAACTGTGCCATCATTGCCAATGGGATCACCAAAGCTTGCCGGGAGCTTGAACTGAAAGTGCCCCTGGTGGTCCGACTGGAAGGTGAGTTATGGCAGTTGCTGCTGTGCCAATGCCTCTGACTTTTCTGAGAGTAGGTGGCCCGTGTGTTCTGTACTCAGAAACATCCTAAGAAAGCACAAGGAAGCATGGACTTAACTACGGATACAGAACTACTCTACTGCTTTTAGCCTCTAACAAACTTTAGTTAACTCTCCAAGAGTTGCTTATGGTATGATTTTCCAGAAATATCAAGCCTGTTCTAGAGTGGGGACCCGTCATTATTAATTGGTTCATGAAATTAGTGTTTTGGAGAAAGCACTGTGAGAAATGCTGTTCCACAAAATATCCATCATGGGAAAGCAGCAGTGCTCAAACTTTCTGGTCTCAAGACTCCATTGCTTGTTAAAATTGATGAGCCCAAAGAGTGCTAGTGTATTTTGAGTTGCATCTGTTGAAGTTTCTTAATTCAAAGTTAATGTGGCAAAAGAAATCGCAGCTTGACATTTTAAAAAATACTCTTCAATAGTAGAATTTTAATTTTTGTATTCAACAGTTTGTATATAAATTTATGTACCATATATTTTATGAGAAATGATGACCCCTTGAAAATTATAAGAAAATAGCAGAATTGTTTGACTGCTAGACTGGCAAATACCTTTTGTATATATCTTACACTTCATCGTGTATCTTAAATTTCCTTCCATGTGGGATCTGTTACAATATAGTACTTTTGTAGAATTTATGAAGAAAACCCAGCCTCATAAACATATGTGTTTGGGAAAGAAAGGGTTGTTTTTAAAAGGAAAAAATGATCATATAATTGTGATGTTTCCTTGGTACTACACTGTAGTACAGAAGTAATAGCTTCTTTATTAAAGATAAATTTTAACTCTAAGACATTTCAATAAACTTTTTATGCTGTTATATTAGTATTGATCTGTCTTGGATATTAAATAGATTGTGTGTGTGTTTGTGTGTAACTTGCAGGATCACACATTCATTAAATAGGAAATGTGAGGTTATGCAAATCTTCCAAATGTTGACAAATTTTAACATACACATTTACACTTGTTAATATGACACCATTCTCATAAGAAATGCTTCTAAGTATTGGGAAGCTGTCAAGATGATAGAGTGTTCCAAGAATCCTAATTTTCTCTTAAAAGCACAAATTTTGTCACCACCCATGAAATGGTCAATTTGTTTTCCATGAAGAAACAGCTTTGCTTCTCCCATTTTTGAGAAATTATCTATCATATAATGAAGTTTTGGCAACTACAATGTGCCTGCCATTCTGCACCTTTCCCCTCTCCAAACGAAGAACATTCCTTGGAAAAGCGGTTGGTCAGCTTGCTTCTGAAACAAAACCATTTGTACACTTTTCCTCAGAATAGCAATCACAATTAGTATGCAACACTAATGTTTTCTATATACTTTCCATTTAGTCTCATAGAGTATTAAAAAAGATAGGCACTCAAGGGTTGAGATTTAATAAAACTAGCGTTTTCGGTGTTCATTGAGGGCATTCATACTCTAAACTTTTTCCTTCTTACTCCAAATATACGGTGGTAGAAAATACTACATCATTTGGTAACATACCAGCATTTTACTTGCCATTTCTTTTATCAGTCTGAATACTAATAAGGTATAGTTATTGGCTATATTATTACTATAAAAGACTTTTTTTACATAAGGCATTGCCACCTCCCCAGAATTCTGTGAAACTACCACTGTAGCAAAAACAGTACCAAAAAGAAGTACTTCTTGTGCAACTGTGCAGAAGTCCTTTCCACATTGTCAGCCAAACTAAAATGTCCTAGACACTCCCTGGAACAAATTTCAGCATTCTTGTCTAGGAACCATTCCCTAACTTCAGTGCTATTCTCATCATTTCCCCTAGACCTTCTTTCTCCTTAAAATAAAGTCCAGGGATATTCTGACTTTTCTCTGTATGTCTATTGAAGTCAAAATTCTAATAAGGTTGCATACTTTCTTTCTGTTTGCTGCTTTCATCAGTTACTTCCTGCTCCTCTCCTTTCTCTTTACGTGAGCTTCTCTGCCTCACAAACATCCATCTGCACCATATGGACTTGATGCAAATAATGATCATAAAAGAAAAATGAAAAGAGCAGAAGCTCCAGTTGGCAAAGTTTAATATGAACATTAAAACATCCTCGTTAATTAAATCTTCTTCAAAATGTAAATGCAATCTAATTGGTTTCAATAAAAATAATTTGAATGGAATGAAGATGATTGACAGGATTGCAATGTAAAGAAAATTGATCAAGGAGTTAATGGGTTCCTCACTGTAGATAGAATTCTTGTTAAAATGTTGATGTCAGGTGCTGGAGATATATACCAGGGGCTAAAGCATTTGCTTGCACAAGGAAAGTTTGGGTTGGATACTGCATGTGTTCCCCCAAGCATGACCAGAAATGACCCTTGAGGACAGAGCCAAAAGTAAGCCCTGAGCAGTACAAAGCATTGCCCCCAAACTCCAAATACAGAACAAAATGTTTATGTCAGACTGTGTTCAAAGTCACAGGGCTTAGTGACAGTGCCCATCAAACTCTCAAAGTTATCTCTTTTTTCTTCTTCAAGAACAGATCTCATTCTCTATAAGCATATCTTCTTCGTGTATATTAAAAAGGTATGAATCAGAGAAGAGAATATGCTATACTGGCTTCATTCTTTCTAGTGATCTTTACTATACTGATGTCAGCAGGTACTTGTAATTATTAGTTATCAGTAGAAGAGTATCCAAAGCATGTGGTCCTAGAAGAGAATGTTATCCCACTTCTAATCTTTCCAAAGTATTAAAAGGAGAATATCTCTGCATTTCCAGAATTAAGTATTCCAGATGTAAGAGTTCCTTGTAATTTAATGTATATCTGTAGTGTATATTTGGACAAGAAAAGTGCCGAAATGTGCAAAATACCACATCCAAGATTATTTGGCTTGATAGTCTCTGCCTCCTGTGTCATAGGTCTAGCTGAGCCATATGTTGTAAATTTGAAGTTTGCTAGACAGTCGGATTTTCATCATTTGATCTAATGTACTTAAAAGATATAAGCCTCTATTTGATTTTAATATAAACACGGTTAATTAAAATAATAAATTCTATGTGCAGGTTGTTGGGCTTGAGGCACTAAGGAGAACATATAGAAATATAAGAAATGATCTGTTACCAAAAAAAACTAGGAATATAAGCCAATTGAAACAAGAAAATGATGCATGATAATACATTAAAAAGTTAGCAACTTTTTGCTGTTATGGGGTATGCATCTTCTTGGAGTGGCCAACAGGATATCCACTAAAAATCACATAAGCCCATAAGGCTTGTGGTATCTTCAGACATAATTGATACCTCACAGTACCCGTAATACCATGGGGAAGTGAATGTGATGACTGAGGCTAAACTCAGAAAGGAAGCTGTATTCCAATTTTATGTAAGATAAAAATATCTATAGTGACCTTCTTTGTCTCTCTTCTCCTTTTATCATCATAGCCCCTGCCTTATAACTAGCACCTAGATAACCTAGGTACTTTATCAAGAAAAAGAAAAGACCAGTCTTAAAATTGAAGAAACCCTACACAGAAGAAAGAAGAAAAATTCAGCTCTAAGTTTACTCTCAGTGCTAATCATAAATAATAAGATGTAAAAGTCTTGAAACCACACCACCCATAAAATTCCTTTGAAAGGGAGCTAAACACAAACCAAGCTAGTCTTTTTTTTTCCTTTTTGAGATAGGGCAATACAGACTCCCGCAAAGCATGTGTCCTCAGCTGAGTTCTTGTAATAGCTTGGCCTAAATTCACTTGCATATTCGTTTTTAAACTTAGTATCTTCTACTATAGTTATAATGCACTTAGAAGTGTGCTAGAACAGAAAATTATAAAATAGTTTCCAAGTTGAAATGGATTTAATATTTAAATAATAAAAAGGTAAAGAGGAGAGAATTTATTAGAGGACTAGAGACAGTCAGTTCCACTGATACTTGGAAAATGGTCTTGACATTCTTACTGGTAGAAAGTGAAATTCAGGATCTGGGTAGATCTGAAAGCGGTTGTAGAGAGATTAATGTCTTTTATCGTCAGAATACCAGAGTTAAAAAGCCAAGTTTTTCAGTCAGAGTCAATATTAATTATGTAAAATTTTTTAAAAACACACAACAAAAAACAAACAAAAAAAACCTGCCTAGGCACACCTACCAGATAGAGGTAAAGGTCAAGCAGAGAAGACACAGAAAAGGAGATAAAAAGCAAGGGTGGGTCTAGGATTTTAAATCTAATGGACAAGAGAATTTGGACTGGGGAAAGTCAGAAGTGAGGACAAGAGAACTTAGGAGAAAATTCACTAGGATTTTGTTATCCTAAATTCAAGATGAGGCTTTACAATCAGACAGGGTGACCGGGAGCAAAGACACATAGGGGATTCAGCGGGAATCCTAAGGTCATAGAACAAATCAGTAAGACAGCCCATTTTGATGGCACTCAACTTGCTGTATCAGAAATGGTTGTCTCTGAAGTAAAGCTGAGTTCTGATGGTAAGCCTAAACAAAATCTTGTCTGTTTCACATTGTTACTACTGAAGAGAAGGTTGTTAAGAAAGGGATCGTTAAGAAATTTTTCTTTCATAGAACCTGGACTTTTTATTTGTAGTCTTTGGGTTAGAACATAAGTCTTCTCCTCCCACAAATCTCCCTGAATTTTTTTATATTTTACCCAAAGTTAGAGTGTGAGTTGATTTGTTCTGTTTGTGTATGTGTGTATGTATGTATGTGTGTGTGTATGTGTGTGTGATTGTATATCTGTCTGACTCTCATTTCTAAACAGAGTAACTCTTTATTGTCAGTGATAATAGAGAAAAACAATGGTATAAAAAGGCAGGGACATTTGTGTAATTCAAATAGTCTCTATTTGATTTAACCTAACTACCTTCTATTTCACCTGATGAATTTCTTATTGATATTTATTCATATTAATATTAAGTTTTTTCATGTTCCAAGAACATCCACACCATTGCATATCTAGTGAGATAAGTCAGTGAGTATCCCTAATCCTGGCATCTCTGAAAAAAATGGAAACACATAGAAATTAATTATGGTAGATTTAAATTAATCTTAAAAATTATTATTATTGCTTTTATTAAGCATTTCTAAGTTGCAGAGACATAGCCATGTTACTTTAAAGTCTAAACAGATTTTTTCTAATTTTTCTAATGACCATGCCATTTAAAATCCAGATAATTATCTTTGCTATTAGCAAAAATGTGGCCTCTTTTGATGAGTAGGTAGGCAGCTGAATTTCCTTACCATAAATTTCACCAATTTGAAACTCATATTTTAAAGATTATTGCCACAAACATTGTATTAGTGTTGTCCTGAGGAAAGTTTTGATCAATCAAATCAGGCTTGATTTAATGGGATTTTGTGGACAAATCTTTGTTCTCAGCTATATAATAATTACAAGCTCTTTTACCAGTGGATAAGGAACGGATTACTCTCCTCTTTGAAAACAGTAACTTTATAATTACCTGTATTTGCTTTCCTTACAGAATAGAACTCACCAGCTGAGACACAGAATTATTTTTATTTAAAAAGCTCTGGGTAAATTGAATAACTACATTTAGGGGGAGTTTAGCATTTGTGAAAAGGGTTTTCTCTTTGTTTCCTGGCATGAGTAAGAAAAAAAATATGCAAAGAGTTTTTACTTTTTTGAAATGTCTACATACAGGGCACAAATATTACCTAGATATTTAATTTAGCTGAGCCCATGACCATTTAGTTATTGACAGTTTTGTATATTTGATGTGCAAATGTGTCTCAGTCAGAGTTTTGGTTTTTTATATGGGTGTCTTTGCAGTTCTGCATTGAAATCTGCAAAGATAATCAGAGGAGGTTGGTTGTTGTTTTAGAATATTTTTAAAATTCTTATCCCACTTGAAACCATCACAAACCCCTGTGTTCTAATATACCCAAAAGGGAATTTGCTTTACTCTTCGGAACTCATTAGGATTCCAAAAGAGTATATAAAAAGTAATTGTGAAAATAATATTTTATACAGTGAATTATGTTTCTTCTAGTTAGATTATCCCAATTTGATAGGTACACTCTATAGCAAAAGTTTCATTTTAACAGCATAAACATTTGCTTCTCTCTTGTCAAATATCTTTAGAGATAAGAGTTCCCCTCCCGGTTGCCTTTCTTATTACAAATCTCTCTAACGTTCCTTACTTAAACTTTCTCTAAAATTGTTGATAATGCATCTCTAAGTAAGAATCTGTATTCTCTTTCTTTCTTTAGTAAATGAGTACCTCTTCTCAAGGACTCTTAGTTGTCATTGCTCTCTGCAGTCCTGACAGATTGGAGCCACAACCAGAGAAATGCAAATCAAATGACCTTTCTAGCACTGACAAAATAAAATTGCTCTGTGATACTTTGATCCGCAAAAAGGAAAAAGAAAAGGAAAACACACACACACACACACACACACACACACACACACACACACACAACCATAAACCTCCTCAATGAGAACTAAAACATTCAGAAACAGCTGCAGAGCTTACAGCTGTATACATACACTTGGCAGCTGTCCATTCAGAAAGTCTTCAATTACACTAGAGTATCAGAACAAGAAAGAGAGCAGTAATTATTCCTTTGACTCCCATCAAAAACAAACAAACAGAAACAGCCTTAATAGACTGACTGTGTCTGACTAGCTTAAAAAAGTTGTTTTTCAGAATGCTTGAGCCCTAGGTGTGCTGCCTTCAATAGAAAATAAGCACCTTCTAGCTAGTGGTGGCATTCTCTGGGGTAGAGTGAATTCAGATGCCCAAGAGAGGTCTGATTCTGTCTGGTAATCTCCCCAGCCCCTCTGCACATTTCCTGGTTTGTGCAGAGCTCTAGCATTTCATCTTCCTTTCTCTGTCCCAGTCCTCCCATCCTCACCTCAGCCTTAATGAGCTCATCTTATCCTCTCTCCACGTTAGGGTGTAGCTGTCATTAAATGAAGTTCCTGAAGAATTTGGATTTTCAGGGCGTATGTCTTCTCTTTCTTTTCAGTTCTGTAGTGCATACTCCATTCTCCAGGTGCCCATTTTCTGCCTATCCCATTCATTTCTCACCTTGTTCTCTGCCTCTTCCATCCCCACTCACTTTTTTTCCTCTCCTACCTTCCTCTGGCTGGGTTATTTCCTGCACATTGATAACTGTCAGTCTTCCTGCATTTCCTTCCTAATGTGTAATTCATCAGCACCTGGTTAAACCAAATGACACATTAGAAACAATCGTGTTCTGCCATCAAGCCTTAAATCATCTTATTGTCTAAATTGAAAAACACTTAATGCTGAGACTTTGTCACATTTGAACAGTAGACCAAGTCTCCTGGGACTTAACCTATTAAGCTAGTTAAAGCTTTCTTGCATCGAACATTTGACTTTCCAGGAGTGATCTCCTATTGGTGGATACCTTGAGTTTACATTTTACTTTGAAACAGATCATGTGAGCAAAGGAAATACATATCAGTTTGGACATTCAGAGCATCACACAGCTAATGCCTAGGGTACCTCAAGAAAATATTTACTGTGATTAAGGAAGATGCCTCTGTGTTATGCTCATGTCTTTGGTGATGTTTCTTTAATACTTTGTTTCTGATGTTGATCCTCTCCAACTACCTTCATCAAAAGCTTGTCCCTAAGACGTCAATGTAATTGTTCCTGGGCAACCGCTACTGGGACGCTCTGACATGCTCTTCTCTTACTTCTCTCCAATCTGACTCTCCCTCAGTGAAAAGATGAAATTAATCTTTAGTTCACAGTTGGTGCAGAAGAGACAGTGGGCTGTATTTGGCCTGCAGGCTATGGTTTGTGGGCCCTGGTTAAGAACAGTACAACCTGAGCTAGAATTAGACCTCTTGTGGTTGACTGGGTGAACTGTGAAAATTATTTAACTACTCTGCATCTCAGTTTTCTCCTAAAGGAGATTACCCAATATTCCTTCTAGCACTCATAAACCTGACCAAGTGCCATGTGGCTTTGTAGTGAGGAAAAGCTCCGAATCTTCTCCTGGCTTAATCTTCCACTTGCTGGAGGAAGCTGGGAAATGTTTCTACGCCTCCACGGTCTCTTCTGTAAAATGGGTGTAAACGCAATACCAGTATCAGGGGTATAACAGTGATTAAAATCTATAGATGTGAATTCTAGTTAACTCACATATGAATCATTTATTATATTAATATGTGTATATATGTATATATACATACATATACTCAGTAAGTGATACTGTTCCTTAAAAGAAACACTCAATTCCTACAAAACCAATTATTTGTAAAAGCTTTTACACACTTACAGGTGAGATACTGGCTTTCTTCAGAGCCTGTGTTAATAGGCTGACCAAATGGGAGGATAGAGGCTTCACATTTTGTTTCTTCTTTTTCTGCATCTTTGAACAGCCTATAATTTGTGTCCCTTCATTATCTTCTCACACACATAAAGCAAAGAGCAGGTTTTGATAAATTAACTTCATGATCTGTCTATAGCTCTCTCACCCCACCCAGTGGTAAAATATGAAGAGGTGGAAAATGTTCTAAGATTTTAATAATTATTTCTCTTTTTGTAATAACCTCTGAAAATACAAGATTTCACTTTAAAATCATTCCTCCTACTGCATACATGCAGTGGGTAGATAAAAATTATTAAATGGTAAACTGAGGCATGTTAAAAACATGATTGCCACTCATTGCCTCTTTTGCAAACCACAATACCCAAAAGGAGAGAGAGAACAAAAGGGAATGCCCTGCCAGAGAGGCAGGGTGGGATGAGGGGGATGGTGGGTGGGAGGGATACTGGGATCCGTAGTGGTGGGAAATGGGCACTGGTGGAGGGATGGGTATTTGATCACTGTATAATTGAAACCCAAGCACAAAAATTTCTAAGTCTACAACTGTACCTCCTGGTGTCTCACTAATAAAAATAAAAATTTTAAGTGTAGGTAGAATTCAATTTTACATGGTCCTCTAGGAGATTAAAATGAGCTCTGAGGATCTGTACAAAAGACTTTATAGAGGCAAAAGGAACAGAAACAAGGGTTGGGGACGGATGACTAGTAATTTCAATGCTATATTATAGCACAGCGGTAGGGTGTTCGCCTTACAAGCGGCCAACATGGCCGACCCGAGTTCGATTCCTCCGCCCCTCTCGGAGAGCCTGGCAAGCTACCAAGAGTATTTGATATGCCAAACACAGTAACAACAAAGTCTCCAATGGAGACGTTACTGGGCCGCTCGAGCAAATTATTTTCCTTCATGAATGACATGGCTCTCTTTGGCAGATTACCTTCTAGTGGTCCTTCCTGATTGGATAGTTTAAAACACTGCTGGGTTAAGTGATGTTTTGGTGAAGAAGCAGCCTCTTGTCTTGTTTGTAGCACATTAATTTGAGTGACTTGCAAAAGCAGACACTAGGAAGTGTCTGAAGTTCAACCATTAGACACTAGGAAGTATTGTGAGTTGAGCGGGTGGTTATTAAAAATATTGTCATAGCATCTCATTAAAATTCAGTACAGATGGGGCCAGAGTGACAGTCTCAGCTGTACAGTACAGCTTTTGCCTTGCATGAGGCTGATTCCGCTTGCCCACAGTCCTCAGGAGTGTAAAGCCTAAAGTAAGCCCTGGGTACCTGTGACCCAAGAACAAAACAATAAAGTGAGGTAACATTTAATGACTATCAAAACATATCCGCACCACTATGTAAACATGGGGAGGGGATCCGTTTCCTTAGCAATTGGGTGCATTGGCATAAACAGTCACTCTGGAATTCTTAATTCCATGGTTGATGTTAAAGTAGCTATCAGGATTTCTATTTGTAAATGATGTCAGAACATAAATAAATAAATAAATAAATAAAGGCAGAGCCAAGATGAGTAGATATTGACCACTGGCAAAAAGAAAGAAATCAAAGAAATCTCAGATTCTCAAGAAAATATCATTAACAATGATTCCACAAACTAGTAAATGTTTTCCAAGTGTTTCTTATTTCCTCTTCCCCCCCACCCAATGACCTGATTTCTGTGGCTGATCTCTTTCTTTCTAATCTGTTTCCCACTTCCCCTCCCAGCTGCTCTCTCTTAACAGGGTTGAGGAAGGAAGGTTTTTCAAGCAGGAATTGACTTACTTTGCTTCTCCCTGCATTGTCCATAGCTTTGCCCTTGGAGAAGAATCCCTCCCACATCATCTTTGCGCTCTCTCTCTCTCTCTCTCTCTCTCTCTCTCTCTCTCTCTTGCTCTCGCTCTCGCTCTCTCTCTCTCTCTCTGTCTCTCTGTCTCTATCTCTCTCTCTCATTTCCACTTTCTTGCCTAAATCACTAGCCTCTCCTCCTTCCTGCCTTTTCTCTTCTTTTGCCTCATTTCCATTCTCCCTATGTGTATCCCTTACGAATTTATGTATTTTTCTCCCCCTTTTTTTTCTGCCTTGGCCCCTCTTGCTCTTTTTTTCTCTGTCTCTCTTTCTCTTTTTAGCTTGTGCTTGGAGCATCTTCCCCCACTACTGCCCCTGCATGACAGATATTCGTTTAGCCGCACTCACTCCTCATATTTCTCCAAGTCCTATACCTGAGCTTTATATTTTATTGTCAGAGTTCCTTTCCAATCTGCTTGGTTCTGAGTATGCCCAATATATCCTTAATAATTAAGGTTGTAATTAAAATGTAACTGCAAGTATAGTTAAAATTCACTTTAGTGATTCTGGAATTAGGAAGCAATTAGGCATTTTGATATGGCCTTGAAGAAGCAGCTGGGAGATATTTTGCAAAGTTTTTCCATCCCTCTGTATTCTGGTTCTTCCCACTGTTTAATCTTGAGCACTAAGATTAAATACAGTCACATAAAACGAACTGGGCTCTCAAATGCTCTTCTTAAAAGGCCAGTGGAGAAATCCTGAGAATCCTCCAAAGCTCACAGTTTCTCCCTGTCTTTCTTCAAGCTCTATTTTAAGTCTTTCAAATAAGGGTTGTTTGTTTTGTTTTGTTTTGTTTGTTTTTCGTTTTTGGATTTTTGGGTTTTATTTTTTTTTTGCTTTTTGGGTCACACCCAGCGATGCACAGGGGGTACTCCTGGCTCATGCACTTAGGAGTTACTCCTGGCAGTGCTCGGGGGACCATATGGGATGCTGGGAATCGAACCCCAGTCGGCCGCGTGCAAGGCAGACACCCTACCCACTATGCTGTTGCTCAAATAAGGGGTTGTGAGAGTATTCGGCCTAATGGGTGATTAGACTGCATCTCACCTCCCCACTTTGTATGTATGAGTCTATAAGCAGATAAATGACAGAAGAAGATGCCAATTCTGGAGACTAGGCATGATGAATGCCAGTGCTCATGAGACTTATATTTATTGGGGTCAAGAGAAACATGAGTAAATAATCCCCAAAGTGCTATGACTTTGAAAGCCCCCCAGAGCTCTCAAAGCTCATTTTAAAGCCCCCATTGACTTCGGAAGTCAGGTTGGTAATAAGAAAACATATCCTCCAAATGTCATTTAATCATCTTAATTCATAAGATATTTAATAAGATATTTAATTTTCTCTAAATTTTCAGGGTACCTTAAGTATCCTTAAATATCCAACCCACACGGCAGAGCCTGGCAAGCTATCCGTGGTCTATGCCAAATAGACCAAATTGATATGCCAAATCCAGTAATAAATGGATCTCATTTCCCTAACCCTGATTATGCAGAGTCGAGAAGGATATGGAAGGAGAAGCTGACATCAATCCCATCATGCTCTTTTCGACCACATGATGGATATGTCGTTCCCAATGTTCTCCCTTCCGAAATCCAACATGCCATCTCATCGGTAAAGAAACAAAAAGCACCTGGCCCAGACAAGATCAGACCTGAACACCTGAAGAACTTACCATCAGTACTCATCAATACATTAGCTCGACTCTTCACACGCTACCTGTCTGAATGCAAGGTTCCATCCCAATGGAAAACCAGCAAGACTGTACTACTATACAAGAAAGGAGACATCCACGACATTGGCAACTATCGCCCAATCTGCCTATTGTCTGTCATCTACAAACTATTCACTCGAGTCATCCTGAATAGGATTAGCAGAACACTAGATGAAGGACAACCATGTGAACAAGCTGGATTCCGAAAAGGATTCAGTACCATTGACCATATCCACACAATAACCAAGCTCATTGAGGTATCTCGGGAGTTCAAAATGCCGCTCTGTCTAACGTTCATTGATTTAAAGAAGGCCTTTGATTCTGTTGAGACGGAAGCGGTCATGGAAGCCCTAGCCAATCAGGGCGTACAAACTCAATACATCAGGATCCTTCGTGAGCTCTATTGCGGATTCACTACCAAGATCTCACCATTCTACAAAGAAGTAATCATCCATATCAAGAGAGGGGTTCGGCAGGGTGATACCATTTCACCAAAACTCTTCAGTGCCACCCTCGAGAACATCATGCGACGACTAGAATGGGAAAACATGGGAGTGAAGATAGATGGTCGGCAACTACACCACCTCCGCTTTGCTGATGACATCGTTCTAATAACACCAAACATCAGCCAAGCGGCACAAATGCTGGCAGACTTTGACCGTGAGTGTGGAAAGGTCGGACTACAGCTGAATCTTACGAAGACAATGTTTATGAGAAACAGCCTTGTTCCTGACGCTCCATTCGCTCTCAACGGAACCACCATCTCTGAATGCAACAGTTATATATACTTAGGTCGAGAAATCAACATGATGAATGACCTGGCACCTGAGTTACGCAGGAGGAAGAGAGCGGCTTGGAATGCCTTCAAGAGCATTGAAGAAATAACTAAAAGGACAAAGAACCTCCAGCTACGAGCACATCTCTTTGATTCCACAATTCTTCCTGCATTAACATATGCCTCAGAGACCTGGACCCTACGAAAACAGGATGAGAACACTATTCGGGTCTCTCAAAGAGGAATCGAAAGAACTATGCTTGGAATATCACGATTCACTCAAATGAGAGATAGAATCCGGAGTTCTGATCTTCGTCAACGCTCAAGAATCAGGGACGCTGTCTCATTTGCCAAGACATCAAAAATCAGATGGGCTGGACACGTAATGAGGTTTACAGACAACCGCTGGACTAGAGCCATTACTGATTGGATTCCACGAGACATCAAAAGATCACGTGGACGCCCACCTATAAGATGGTCAGACTTCTTCGTCAAGACCCTAAATGATCGGTTTGAGGCTCTACATGTTCCTAAAACGAACAGATACCATTGGGCTATGCTAGCACGCAACCGGGATGAATGGAGACGTTACTGGCACCCGCTCGAATAAATCGATGAATAACGGGGATTAAGTGATAAGTGATTAAGTGAATTCATAAGATGAATTATGAATTCAGGTGTCTGCTAGGCAGAGAGAGCGCAACTCCAAGCAGAAGGCAGAGTAGGCCAAAGAGTCAGCAGGTTCTTACATTTCTCAGTCAATGAGTTCTCTCCTTGGCTACATTGGTTGATACCTAAGGACTGATGTAAGAGCGGCTTGATTCAAATGAAGAGCAGCTCATTCAATTACTCTCTCTCTCTCTCTCTCTCTCTCTCTCTATATATATATATATATATATATACACACACACATATAAATAATGGTATCAAGAGCTGGTTTCATTCATTCACAGAGAACAGAGGCAAAGGTTAACAAATAGGGTAAGAACCACGATAAAGTTGAGGCCTAGGGAGAGACCTACTGGTTTATCACTTGACTCCCAATACTCTCACACTGCTGCACATTTGCACCCTTTCTCTTGTCCATGAGCTTAAGAGCTAGTTAAGTCCTTTGCATGCTACTACTTTCTCTTTCAAGCCTATGACCCCTCTAGATCCTCAAGAAAGCGAATCTCACTGAACAAGCTACTGACCATTGTTTGTAGTTGACTGACCTTGAATGGGTACAGTCAGTGTCTGAGAACAGACAATCAGGGTGTCATGGGAGGAATACCATGTAGTTCCTCCTAGAGAAGGAGGCAATGATAAGGAAGCCAGAAAGCGGTGGTTGGAAGGAGCAGACACCCTTGCAGTACCTTGTTTGTATATAATAAATAGCTTCAAAGAGGTTCATATCTAGGCAAATGCCACAAATTTTAAACGGCAAACAAGAGTCATTGGAAAATCAAGGAATTCTATTTAAGTCATCAGCCTCAGTATTCTTGATTAAAGTGTGGGGTAGGGGAGGAGAGGAGAGAAGAGATGATTTATATATATCTCACCCGCAGATCATTGTAAGAGTCAGTAAAGTAATGCAGAACTTTATCAGCCACCAAACCACATTTAAAAAAAATTACCAACATTTTTATGACATTGATCTACCAAATCATAAGAAGAAGTTATTCCAGGTTTAGAATGGATGTTTCAAGTAATTGTGCCAGAAACAGTTATGAGATCCAGTGCATGTTTTATTCCTTGACTTTCTTTCTATGGCTAACCATACCAGCCTCTTGTTAGTCTTTGCCTCATTTTTGCCTCACCTTTCTCATCTCGGAAAGTGTAGGATCACAATGGGTTTGTCCTTTCAGCCTTGCCACGGGGAACTTAGTTTACGTTAAAGCAATGTCCTTTCTGTATGGACACAGAAAGACAGTTAGTACTATGCTTTGTAACTTGGGAGTTGATTGACTCCAGTAATATTTACTCCTGGGCACCTGCTTTCTCGACTCAGTTGCCCTTAGTTCCTAGCACCCCAAAAACAGGGTCCCAACGAAGGACTGAATGAACCCAGGGCAAGCTGTGATCTACCTTGGCATCGAAATGGGCCAGGCCAAAGCACCACTATACTCAACTATAAGAGAGCATGATCATAGACAAATGCCATCATGATCCAAAAGTAACAACGAGATTAGGACCTTGCTGGAGTTAGGAAGACTAACCTGGCCTGAGGACTGTGGTAAGACGTCCTCATGAAGAACCAAACACTAAGTTGATATATGTCTTACTGTGCTCATACAGAATGATATTGCTAGAAATATTAGAAGTAGATTTACTACAACTATTTAAGTGGATTACTAGCTGAGGAAAGAAGAAGTGACACACCCTGAATGGGATCCCGCCCTTAAGCGGATCTCCTTACTAATCCAGAGTGATGTCTTTAAGATGAGATTTTATCCTTGAGTTAATCTCCTGGAGGAGTGGTCTTACCTGTCTTTGTTGATTTGTTAATGTTCATTCCACCTTTGTGTCACCACCCTTTGTGATTGCTATATAAACTAAGACTATAAGGACCAGATTCAGAATCCAGAGAACAGAGTCAGAATCCAGAGAGCAGAGTCAGAATCCAGGGGCAGAGTCAGAATCCAGAGCAAAGGGCTCCAAAGAGAGAAGCAGAAGAACTCCAGAGAGAGAGATCAGAAGAGACCAGAAGAGAGACTACAGAGACAGAGTCAGAAATAGAGAGACAGACAGAAGAGAGCACAGCAGCACGCACAGAAATAAAGCACAAAGGAGGAGCCATCCGATCTGGTCCATACACAGTGGCTCAAGAGCACCGAACGCAGGGGGCGAGAGAGAGCTGCCCCAAAAGCCCGCCATCAACACATCATCTTCCACATCCCTCCCACGCATGTGTAAGATATAGTTTTTACAGGAAAGGAAGATGATAATAGTTCAGATATCAGGCTTGTTGCTGGGAAGCAAATGAGTTAATATTCTTAAAAGCCTAGGCAAGGTTTGATAGGTGCTAGGTGATGTCTGCCTGCCTGCCCTCACTGCATTGACTGTTATCACCTGAATGAGCCCAGCAGCTTTCTCTGTCAACCCAGTTAGAGAGTTTGACAGGTCTGAGAAAGATACACACCAAGCCCAGTCACAAGAGCAGAAGTAGTCAAAGCAGGAAGCAACTTTGAGGCAGAGGGCTCAGGCTCTAGGATGAACAGAAGACGTTGTGCATGAGATTGGCTGGAACTTGTAGAGAAAGGACTTCTGCATCTTAACTTCTTCCCTTGGCAGATTGGATAATGATGGGGAGAAGAAATTCTAGTCCTTATCTCTACTGAGAAGAGATAGAAATGCACATATTCAACTTTCCTTCACTTTCTGGCCCCTGCGTGG
Source organism: Sorex fumeus (assembly GCF_029834395.1). Lineage (NCBI taxonomy): Eukaryota > Metazoa > Chordata > Mammalia > Eulipotyphla > Soricidae > Sorex > Sorex fumeus. The sequence goes on from NW_026606113.1 coordinate 1,130,204, forward strand.
TTGGTTCACATCTGTGTCAGCCTGAACTCTCACTTCACACATGAATAGCCCAGCCCCTTCCCCTGCTCCCTGACAGTGGCCACTTACAGCTTTGATTTTTTATTTAGGGGCTACTATTAGCACAATTTGCAGGAGGCTCTCCTGGCGGTGCTCAGAGATGTAAGGATTGAACCAGACCATCCCCCAAGCAATGCATGTTCTTCAGGCCCTCTGAGTTGTCTCCCCAGCCCCTGCCACATACTGAACCTCATTCCTGCTTCTAAGCCTCAGAGAACATGGCTGGAACTTTTACCAAATGAATCAGAATGCACACCGAGATTATACTAATGGAAGCGTAATGAAATATTGAGTCTTTCCATCCGTGTTAGTTAAATATCAGTGTGTAACAAATTACCCTGAAATTCATCAACTTTACACAGGAAACATTGATAATCCCACAGTTTCTATGGTGGGGAATCGGGGTAAAATGTGTTCTCTTACTCAGTCTGTCTGTGAGGGAGCAGTCAGGGGATCAGCCAGGGTCATGTTAAGACTGAGCTGGGGACAGGAACTGTCAAGCAATATCCTGATGGTTGCAGAATGCAGCATCTTATGGGACATTGGAATCAACACATCAGTTTCTCTTTGACTGTTGGTTAGAGGTTACCCTCAGTTCCCTATTTCCTGCTCTTTTCTGGAGGACATACCATGGTGTGGCCTTCTGCTTCATCACAGCAAATGGGTCAGAGAATTCAGGGGAGCAAGACAGAAATCAGTGCCATCATAACAGTTATCTTAATAATGACTGAAATTCTACCTATTCTTACTCATTAGAAGTTAGTCACTGGCTCCAGCCAACACTCAAGAGGAGAGAGTCAGGCAGAGATGTAAACACTAAGATGTAGAAACCCATTATTTGAGGGGCATTTTAGAACTTGCCTACCCTAGTTACAAAGCCATTTGTCTGTGGGCTGGAGACACAGCAGAGTGTGTAAGATGCTTGCTAGCACACAACCAACCCAGGTTCAATCTCTGGCACCCCATATGGCCCCTCGAGACTTGCCGGGAGTGATTGTGCAAAGCATTTACTTCAGAATTTACTTGTGCTTGCCGTTAACTGCAAAACCATAATACCCTCGGATTTTTAAACTGTGAACAACCTTGCCCAACATCCCTTAAAGTAACCATGATATTAGTCCTCATCTGATGATGCCCGTGCTCCATAGTGCCATTACTGTACTCGATGCCATGATGAAAGCATGCCCCCACCCTACTAATGTGTAATTCTCAGCATGAATCAAAAGGATGAATTCACAGAAAAGCCCTATGGAATAGTGTGAGGGACCACTAGTCTCAGATTATGTTCTCTGACCTCCTAGCTGTCTGAACTTAGCCCCCCTGTGAAGAAAATCTTGTTTTCACACCAGATCTCTGTCTCAGTGTGCTTGGTTAAGCAGACTTCTGATATAAAATTCCCTAAGTGCAGAGCCAGGAGCAAGTCCTGAATATGAAAGAGAGAGAGAGAGAGACAGAGAGAGAGAGAGAGAGAGAGAGAGAGAGAGAAAGGAAGGGAAAGGAAGGAAGGAAGGAAGGAAGGAAGGAAGGAAGGAAGGAAGGAAGGAAGGAAGGAAGGAAGGAAGGTCTTATGTCTCTGTGTGCTCTCTCCTGTAGTAGTAATTGATACTGGCATGAGGGAAGAGCCTTTCTTAGTTGGACACTCTGCCACAAAGGTCCTCAGATGTCCACACGAAAGGAGTCATTGTCGTCTTCACAAAGGTGCCTCCCAGGCTCTTTTGCCTACCTATGTTCTATAAGGCAGATGGGGAAGATACAGTGTGGAGGGTCACATTTGAGCTTTTTTAGGGACATGGATCATACCCACTCACATTCCTTTGGGCAGATCATTCCCCACCAAGATGCAGTGAAGTTAGGGTACCATACTCCTGGTAGGGCAGCAACATCCCATGGGCAGCTCTGCACTATTGAAATGTGACTCTAGGTTAAAGAAGTAGCCAGCCCTTCTCCAGAGACTGCACTGACCAGTGCCCTCACGTATATACCATCTCATTTGCTATGTGGCTGTCGGCCTGGTTATCTTTGTTTTATAGACAGGAAATCACACTGTCATATCTTATAGAACATCATCCTTTTCTGCCACACAACCCATATGGCCACGGAAAAGTTACTTAACCTTGGTATGTCTTAATTTTCTCCTATGTAATGGGTCAAAAGTACTGACTCAGTAATGACAGAAACTTCATATGCTGCATGTAGTTTACGTAACTTTGTCTGGCTTTTTTTTTTTGCCATACCCAGCAATTATTAGTTATGAGGAAGATGATCATAGTGTTGCTCCTGGAGTTGAAGAAGCTGAGGTGGGCCCAAAGAAGTTACAAGATTTATCCCAAGGTGAATAGCTCTGACACTGAAGAACTGACATGAATAGCCGGAGATTTTAGGTAGCAAGTACACTACCGTTTGAGTTTTTGCTTTTCAAACAGGTTGCTTCTCAGGTACCTGTACAAAACAGTAGCAAGTAAGCCTTGAGCCAAAAACTCAGTGCTCAGAATCCCTTGGAGGACCCAATATCCTAGGGAAATTATCACTGCATCACCTTTGAAGCCAATTATTCCTGTCTAACTTGTTCTTTACATTTTTGTGTGAATCCTGCTGACTGGTGTCTTCTTTTTATGTGCATATTAGGTCCTCTAAGGCCTATATTTCAAGATCTTTGTTTATAAATAGGTTCTATCTTGCTAACTAGATAAAAGCACAGGATGAGATATTTCATTATGTTTCTGAATTTTATCACATTTCTCCTAAGGGCTTATTCATTTTGGTGGAACAGTAAAAGTAGTTTCCCTTTTAAATAGTTGCTGAAGCACACCTTTGGATGAGGTGACAGCTGGGAAATGAAATCACCATTGGATATCATCAGAGTGTCAATGTCAACTTCATCTTCAGGGTTTCTTAACCTTCTATTGAATGGAGTGAGGAGAATACAGAATTCGACATATTGAATACTGTTAGTGTTTCAGAGTTCTGTATTTATTGCCATGGTGGATGGATTTTCTGAAGTTCTGGTATAAGGGTTCAACTCAAACTCCTGTATCCTGAATGTTCTAGGGCAGGAGAGATAGTACAGAAATTAAGGTGCTTACCTTACACATGGTCTATCAAGGTTAAATCCTGGACCCTGCATTTGGTTCCTTGAACACTACCAAGAGTGATCCCTGAGCACAAAGCCCTAAGTAAACCCTAACTGCCACTGGGTGTGGCCCAAAGACAAGACAAAAGGAAACAAAAAAGATCATTATGTTAATTGACTTCTAGGGCTGATAAGAGAGTTTCTGGTTGCAGAGTACTTGGCCTTCCATGTGTGAAGCCCTGAGTTAGATATTTGGATATCCCTAAGTTCCTCAACACCTCAAACAAGATACAGCCTTAGTGAATGTCCTTTGGTTTGGCTTGGTTTGGTTTGGTTTGGTTTGGTTTGGTTTGGTTTGGTTTGATTTGGTTTGGTTTGATTTTGCTTTTGGACACACCCAGCAGTGTTCAGGGCTTACTCCAGGCTCTGCTCTCAGGGATCACTCACAGGGTTCAGGGAAACATAGAAGATGCCAGGGGTCAAACCCAGGTCGGCTGTGTGAAAGGCAAGCTCCCTACCTGCTATGCTATTGCTGTGGCCCCTGACCTTGGTGATCCTTGAGTACATTTTTCTTCTGTAGGTGAGGCCCCTGACTTAGGAGGCAGAGGAGAGATAGCTGACTTTGGCACATGATAAAAGTAAATTAATTTCACTTTATCAGCAGAAATTTCAACTATTATCAGTTTAAAAAATCTTCATAGACTTTATGTTCACAACTTTTAAGTTCTATCATTTTTTCTACATAGACTAATATTTAAATTGATCCTTTTTATATAATCTTTACTGTCTGTGGCTTTGATTAGAACCTTATAATTAATCCATTTCTTTGTGAGAAATTATAGATGGTTAATCCTATGCTTCTCATACATTATTCCCAGTATTCCATGTTATCTCAATTACTATGCTCTTACTCATTTTCTTTAAAAAGTCTCTATTTTTAGATTTTGTATTCAGACTATTCAATAAAAGGGAAAAAAACTCCATTTTTTGGAGGACTGTCTCCTTTCAAAATCATTGGATAATGGCTGCTTATCTTCCTTTGTGCATAATTTCTACGAATGCCCTGAATACCATTTTTAAATGCAAAAGAAAGTATATTTGTTTTATAGTTTATTATCTCTGTAACATCAGATATTTGAGGTTAGAAGATAAAAATATATTTGTCATCCAGGTGTAATAAGGTATCCATCTCTGGTTTATAAAAGTTGAAACTGTGTTGTTACTGAATTACGTTAATGAAATGCAGCACTCCCTGATTTTAGGTTTATGACCCTTACCTTGGTACCTCTACTTTCATTGCCTGTCTGTCATCCCCCCTTCCAGGAACCAACGTAAAGGAGGCCCAGAACATCCTCAGTAACAGCGGGCTCCCGATTACTTCAGCCGTCGACCTAGAGGATGCTGCAAAGAAGGCTGTGGCCAGCGTAGCTAAGAAGTGATGATGCCGTTGTCTTCATCTCTTGGAGGAAGAGTCCCATTTTCCCTCTAAAAGAATGATTCTCTCGTTGTAAAGAAAATGTTTGTTTCACTAAGGAAAAGGATGGGAAATAATAAGCAAGAATCACTGTGGAAAAAAATCTTAAATGGAGTTTTCTTAAATAAGATATTTAGACAACATAACTAATCTGATTTGACTTATATTCTTTACTTATGCCCCGTTCTGCCGGCATTTGTAACAATTTGGGGTCACAGTCTAAGTGGCCATATAGTGTGCAAATGTACAGAACTTTAGACCAGGCACTTTTTCCCAATAATTGTTGTGTACTTTTAGTACTATATGATTGGTTTTTTTTAATTACAGTGTATAATAACTCAGTCAAGGTTGCATAGAATGGTTTGATTGTCACAAAGATGAATCTCAGGTATTCAAGAATTTATCTCTTATAAACTGCCACTGTTTTATAAGTTTCTATTCCAAGATGTTTGGGAAACCCATGAAAATTCTAAAATATAACTAGCAATGGAATGTTCATATTAATATCCCATACACGCTTTCTACCCTTTGCCTTAAAATGGTAATTTGCTTTCTACTGTTTACTTCACATTGAAAATAAACCAGAAGCCTTATCTGTGATTATGGAATACAGATCTTTTTCAACTGACAATTGTATTATGTCCCTTGCAACTAAGTACAGTACATTGTAGAGTTTTATTTATTTACTCTCATTATTATATGGCTCACTGGGAGCTTCAGCCACTGACTTCCTCTGCCCAACATCACAAGAATATAATACTGCCCCAGAAAAAAATAAAAATGTTAAAGCTTGATATCAGGTTTCTACTGGATGTCTGTGTAGCTCTTTTATAGCATCAAAGACAAAAGAAAAAAAAATAGTCAAACCTTTATAATTCAGTGAAGTTGATAAAATGTTCTATTTTAATGTAAAAATTAAGGACTGCTAAGTCTTAGGGAAATTTTTGAAATTCAGTCATTTCACCATGAGGCAACTTTAAAGGTCAAATTATTCAGTGAATGTCGGTATCTTCTTTAGTCCTCCACGCCATTGAGAATCTACAAGCAGGAAAAAAATGTAATGGAGTTATAAACATGACTCCTTTTCTATAGGCCAATTTTTGGTGGAGAAGAATGTGAATTAAAATGTTTATAAATTTTGGTAAATTTTTATTTCTATACAAATTTAAATAAAAATTATATTTTACCAGTTCTAATACCTGTATATTCTAGCTTATTTGGGTCAGTTTTACTTCACACATCATTTTCTTCTTAGGCAGAAAGACACATGCCTTTAATGTCTTGGGCAGGTCTCCAAAATTAGAAAATTTGAGCTATGCCAAAATTATTTTTATTCTACTCAACTTTATCAGCACCCATCATTTCTGTTAGAAAATTATTTAGTGAAAAGCTTAAAGTCATCTACAAACCCAAAGCCAAGGTAAGTCACTGTCACCATTCTCCCATTGTTCATCGATTTGCTCGAGCGGGCCCAGTAACGTCTCCATTGTGACACTTGTTACTGTATTTGGCATATTGAATACGTCACAGGGAGCTTTGCCGTGCGCACGAGATACTCTCGATAGCTTGCCAGGCTCTACAAGAGGGGTGGAAGAATCGAACTCGGGTCAGCCGTGTCAGCTGTATGCAAGGCAAACGTCCTACCCGCTGTGCTATCACTCCAGCCCACCAAGGTAAGTATTGCAGGTATACAATAAGTTCAAATATAATTTGGATTCTCCTAAACTAAGTGAAAAAATATTGGCATAAACTCTTCCTGTTTAATTATGTTCCATTGTTAGTCTGTTCCTCTACTACATATGTGTAAGATCATACTTTTTTTTTTTTTTTTATGTTGTTCTAAAAAATTTAACATTGGAACAAGTTTAAAAGTCATTATTTTATAGATTGAAGTTTGTCATAGAGAAATAAACCATTTGGCAGGTCAGCCAGTTTCCTTTATCAACTGTTAGTGAATAAAAAAATTAGTTCTTCAAGTTGTTTTGTTTTTAATAGCTTAATAGCTAATATGGCAAAATGAATAATAGTTTATTAGTTGGACATAAAATACTTGAATTTTTTGCCCTTTATGAATGTCTGTGTTTGCACATATGCATACATATATATGTATCTTCCCTCCCGTTGATCGTCGATTTGCTCGAGCGGGCCCAGTAACGTCTCCATTGGAGACTTTGTTGTTACTGTGTCTGGCATATCGAATACTCTCGGTAGCTTGCCGGGCTCTCCGAGAGGGGCGGAGGAATCGAACTCGGGTCGGCCATGTTGGCCGCTTGTAAGGCGGATGCCCTACCCGCTGTGCTATCGCTCCAGCCCTGCACTGTCCTCCCATTGTTCATTGATTTGCTCGGGTGGGCATCAGTAACATCTCACAACAAATTGTGAGATTTGTTGTTACTGTTTTTGGCATATTGAATACGTCACGGGGAGCTTGCCAGGCTTTGCCGTGCAGGCGAGATACTCTCGGTAGCTTGCCAGGCTCTCCAAGAGGGGCGGAGGAATCGAACCAAGGTCGGCCACGTACAAGGCAAACACCCTACCAGCTGTGCCATCGCTCCAGCCTATATATATACACATTATATTTATATATTCTAATCATTTTCTAATATATATATATTCTAATCACACCCACCAACTGGCCCCCTGGCACCGTGTAATCCCATCAACGGCCAAGACCCAGAGACTATAAAACCCAGCTCCCAGAAGCGCGCGGCCGCGAATGTGGCCTTATTATCTTATTCTTATTATCTTATCTTATTATCTTATTCTTACTTTGGACAACCTGGCAGGCTATTGAATGTAACCTGCTCACATGGCAGAGTTTGGCAAACTCCCTGTGACGTACCCAATATGCCAAATACCAGTGACAATGATGGGTCTCATTCTCCTAACCCTGAAAGAGCCTTGAATATGGCACTGTTTCAAATCTCAGGGCTAGGATGAAGGAGACATTACCGGGGCTTGCTCGAGGCAATCGAACAACAGGATGATCGTGATCATGAATCATTTTAAATAAGATAAAGGAATTAAATAATTTGTGATTGCTTTGTGAAAATGTCAATTGTAAGCTGACTTTATTACAGTGATTGAGTGATTGTCAGATCAAGCTTAATTTTTTCTTCAAAAATTCAAGTGTTTGAGATTAAACATAAATTCACATGGTACCCTGATGCTGATAAATACTTTTATAATGATTGAATGTTTCTAGATCCAGTTAGGTTGTTTGATAGTTTGGAGTAAGCTCCTAAGTAGAGTCAAAAGCAATTTGTGTTGGTGGCAGATCTGAACTTCTCTCTGTATTACCTACTGCATAGTTTATGCACCTAGCAGAAATATTTCCAGCAACTTCAACTCTTTGTCTCACTAATACTGCAGTTATATATCTCTTGAGAATGTTTAAGCTACTGAGTGTATATGACTGTATTCCCATTGGAATGTTATATAGCTTAGGTATGCATACTATCTAGATTTTTACATTTATTTTGCATGATATATGTTCAGTAATCAAATCACCTAATGATGTGTTTCTCTAAATAGATGATACCTGTCTTTAACTACACATGAGTGTGTAGATAAAGATGAAATAGTTTTCTTTACATTTTACCAATACACTGTAAAATGGATACTATATTAAGCAAGAATGCCCATAAATGATGTAACTTAAATGGTATTAAGTATCCAAGTTGCTTACAGAGTAGCACAGTTAGCCCTTTATATCCACAGATTCCTCAGTTGGGTATTCAAATAACTTAAGATTTTTAAAAATATTTATATACTATTTAATAAGGCCTACAAAGTGGTGTCTGCAATGAACTTGTGCAGATTTATTTCTCTTGACATTTTCTAAAGAGTAGGATATAGCAGCTACACATGTAGCATTTACATTATATTAGGTATTATATGTAACCTGAAGATGATTTAAAGAGAGTGGGGAAATAAGTATAAATTAAATGCAAACACTGAATTGTTTTTAAGAGATTTGAGTATACCTAGATTTTGGTATCTTTGGGAATCTTGAAACTAGTCCTCCATGGATATCAGGAATAACTGTAAACCTTCTCCTGCTTTGCACAATATTTTAAAAAACTTGCTAGTCTGCCATGCCTGTCCCTAGAACAAGCAAGCAGTTTACAAAAGATAAAATACTAACCCTCCCACTTCTTTGAGTTCATTAGCCGATTGTACTTGTCCAAACTCTTAAAATCTCAAAAACTCAATATTAATTAAAAAGAGGAAGAATAGTCTTATTCTTGTTATTGTCAAAGGCAGCAGGTTTCTGGTTAAAGAAAAAGATAAAGAGATTCAAAGCATTCAGAAATTAAACTCAGCATCCTAGATGAGCATTTTAGTTTAAATTCTCAGACAGTCCATTTCTCTAAAGTGGCTCAGTGACTACTGGCCTTTGCAGGTATGTAATCTGAAATGTAGCATCCCTAAAAGATAAAGGCAGAATGTAAAGATAAAGGATATTTAAAGAAATGGAAGTTGGATGAAGGAAGAAGGAAACTTTCTTGGTAATTCTAAGAAACACCAGAATTCAGATAACCAGTAATGAGCCATGAATCTACCTTTAAACCATTCACAGTTCCACAGTTTACAAAGCTCTAATAGCACAATCAGAAAAAAGGTAGTCACTCTCTATATTTGCTTGAAGAAAACAGCATCACTCAAACTGAGTGATGCTGAGAACAGAGAAGGGGAAAAGCAAATTCTCTTAGGAAAATTGGAGTTCTAATAATGGTATGTGGGAAGAAAATATAAGGAGAAAACATCTCCAATAAGTTGAGAATCATTGGAGTAGAATTCATTTTCCATATGGTGCTGGCAAATCTGAAGTTTCATAATTCTATCCTATAAATGCCTTACGTTATTTGGAGTCATTTTCATTTGTACATATCAGTTCCCAGCTATTTTGTTTTCATGGTGACTTCAAATATTTCATCAAATTTTATTCTGATTTTCCATAATATTTTGGATAATAGTTTCATGCCTCTCTTTGAGTAGAAACCATGTTGTACCTACCACCAAAGACCTCAGGCTATGGCACAATCAGAATGTCCCCTCTGTCCTTTACTCCCATTCCATGTCACTGTTCCCATGGTAATCACCAGACAGTTTTAGCCTGAGTTATTATTTACTGTGTTTCTTCCATTCATTTTCATTATATTCCAGACTCAGTGAAGCCATTCATTCATTGTCCATTATATTCTTTTATTATTTAGCATAATAATCTCACATTCTATCCATATTGATGCAGAAAGCACGATACTTGATTATTTTCATATTTATGGAACTGAAGCAATAGCACAGTGGGTAGGGCGTTTGCTTTGCATGCGGCCGACCCAAGTTCGATTCCTCTGTTCCTCTCGGAGAATCAGGCAAGCTTCCGAGAGTACTCTGTTCGCACAGCAGAGCCTGGCAAGCTTCCCGTGGAGGATCCAATGTGCCAAAAACAGTCACATATCTCACAATGGGGACATTACTGGTGCCCGGCTGAGCAAATTGATAAACAACAGGGGGACAGTGCTACAGTGCTATATGGAACCACAACTTTTTTTATTTAGTCATCCACCAGTTGACTTTTAGGTTGATTACAGATTTTGGCTGTTATACTACTGTGAACATAATGATGTGGGTATCCTTTTGATTTATTGTTCTTATATTCTCCAGATAAATGCCTAAGTGAAGCTAGATTATACTTAAAATGTGTTGCAAGTAATCTCATTTTTTATTTTCAGAAATGCTGCTACAATTTATATTCTGACCAACAGATTACAAGATTTCCTTTTCTTCCACACACCAACATTTGCTGTTTCAATTCTTTTTAATGTATCCCTTCTCTATGTTAAACTATTAATTATTTCATATACTACAAACTAACTATATTATATACTATACATAACCATATTATATAGCAGTGTAGCAATGTCCTCCCATTGTTCATCAATTTGCTCGAGTGAGCACCAGTAACGTCTCCATTATGAAACTTGTTGTTACTGTTTTGGCACATAGAATACATCACGGGTAGCTTGCCAGGCTTTGCTATGTGGCCGGGATACTCTCAGTAGCTTGTTGGGCTTTACGAGAGGGGCAGAGGAATCGAACCCAGGTCGGCCACATGCAAGGCAAATGCCCTACACATTCTGCTATCATTCCAGCCCTAACCATATTATATATGCTAATTAATTATTTATACTATACTATATTAAACTAGTTTAGCTTGAGCTATAATCTCATGGTTTGTGTTTGCATTTTTCTACTAAGTGATGTTTAGCATTTTTCATATGTCTGTTGGGAGTTACAATCACTAAATATATCTCAAGGATATGTATCATCCATCTTTTCTTCTATATATTTTATGATTGCGGGTCTTATATCTAGTCCATTTTGAGTTATTTTTGTGCATAATGTTAAAGAGTCATCTAGTGTAATTTTTGAATGTGACTATCCTGTTTTCTCAGCACTACTAAATAAACTTTCTTGATTCATTTGTGGTAAATTAAGTGTCCACATAAGTATGGGTGTATTTCTGGGCTCTCTTCAATCGGTGTACTTCTCCAGTGTGTTTCTGCTCCAATACCATACTGATGTAATTACTGTTGCTCTGTAGAATAATTTGTATAATAAAGTATAATTCCTCTTTTTTTCCTTTCACATAAGACTCTTCAGTTATTCATAACCTTTTCTTTTTACTTCCAAATTTTAATATTGCCCATTCCATTTACTTGGAAAGTGCCACTCGTATTTTGTGGGGATTGCACTGAATTTATAAATTGTTTTAGGTAATACATGCAGTCTCATATTGCTTTAATACTTTTTGGGTAAAGAGTTCCTTTTCTTAATATCCATTTCCTTTCTTGTTTCATTATTTCATTCTGTGTTGGTATGCGCTTTTATGCAACTCACTAGTTTTCTTTAATTTATTAATAGAATAATCCTCTGTTTTCATGTGCTAAGATTTAAATTCTTAAGAATTATATTTCTTATTAATTTTGTCAAAGGATTTAACCTTTGGGACATGTATCAAGTTTTTCCATCGGGAAGCAGTGTGGCTTTGTTTTCAAGGCCTGTTTGGTTTCGGGATCTCAGGGGTATGGGATGTAAGGGAGAGAAGCTTATCTGTTAGAAGTTTTCTTAGATTCCTGCCCTGACTGGGGAGGAACAAGCTGAACAGGAAATCCTTCACTCACTTCTCTCCTGGTGTGACCAGACACATTCTCTTAGCTCATCACTTGACTCTTGTGACTTTATTACAGGCCTGTTAGTGATATCTGTTTCCGTTGGTGGCTTATTATGAAGACAGACTTCCCTGGATTTCAAAGAACCAGCCTGACACAAAGTGCCAAATTTACTTTAGTATGACCTGGAGTTAATGGCAGGTTTCTGTAGCCTACAGCTATGATGGAGATGACTGCATACATTGAAAGGAATGGATGAAAGAGGTTCCTGTGCTAAACATGAGATTCAGGGTCTGTTTCAGCATCAAGTAGCCACACGAATCTTTCACTGTTTATTGAAGAAACTTAACAAGGATCTTAGATATTATAGTGCCTAGAAAGATCCCAAAGATCTGCAGATCTTTGTGCTGCAGATTACAAATCACAAATCTGCAGATCTGTAATTTGTGCTGTGTGATTCCTTTGCTCTCTACTGAGGCAGTGGCTGGTGATCTAACCTTCTCCCTATTCTACCAATACTACAAGCTCTTGGCCACCACTTTAAGGAATACAAGTATTTATATTCATCAGATATCCTCTACTGATAAGCTAATCTGAGTTCTGTGAAACATATATCTTACTTCTGGTTATGTTTTAAAGGACTCATACTAATGAAGTCTATTCAATGTTTTATGAGCATGCTTCTAGTTCTTGTGTATAGATACTACTGGAGTCATCAAATATTTGACCTCAATTTACTTGCGTTGAATTGTAATTTCCTCCTAAGAAATTATGGCTGTTAAGCAGTTAGCTCAAATTGGCTTCCCTATTTAAACTATATTTCAATTTATGAATTAGTAAAATAGGCAAAAAACTTTAAATTACTTGACTGCATCTTTTAGTCATTTTTAATTAGTTCTTTTGCTACTTCCAGCTATTGCTGGAGCGATAGCACAGCGGTAGGGTGTTTGCTTTGCGGCTGGGTGCCCGGCTGAGCCAGGTTTAATTTCTTAGCCACTCTTGGAGAGCCCGGTAAGCTACCGAGAGTATCACACCCACATGGGAAAACCTACATAGCAAAGCCTGGCAAGCTACCCATGATATATTCAATATGCCAAACACAGTAACAGGAAATCTCACAATGGAGACGTTACTGGGCCCACTCGAGCAAATTGATGAACAACGGGAGGATAGTGCTATGAGAGTGCTTTTGCAAATTATATGTTATATCTATCTCTCTGAATTTCTTTTTGTGGGGGAAATGATCTTAAGAAATTTTGTTTTTTATTTAAGACTTTTAATTCAAATTAAAAGAAAAATTGTGTTTTGATATATTTAAATGTTGTGGCCGCGCAGTCCGGAAAGTAGTCTAGAGCATGGTAGCGCCTGGGTTAGACACTTAATACCCATCTTCCAAGATTAACGCACCAATTTGATGGAGTTTAAATATGGTTTAAACCATGGGAACACCTGCAAGGGTTATTAGAGCCCACCCTAAAGCCTCTATCTCTCTCGAAGTGTCTGGCAAGCTACCGAGAGTATCCTGCCCACAAGGCAGTGCCTGGCAAGCTGTCCGTGGCATATATGATATGCCAAAAACAGTAAATACAATGGGACTCATTCCGCTGAACCTGAAAGAGCCACCAATACAGCAGCGTTAAGAAGGATGAGGAAGGAGAAGCTGATAAAGTCTCAATGCCGAACTAGGCTGCTAAAACGAAGGACAAAAATGACTGTCTGTACTTTCAATGCACATAGGCTGGCATCAGATGGAGGACCTGATGGTGCAAGCACAAAAGATCAGTAGGACATCATTGGTCTGACTGAGACAAGAAGGTATCAATCACATCACACCATTTTCGAAACTGGAGAAGAACTATTCCTCAGAATATGTGACAAAAGAGGAGTTGGTGGCGTCGGTTTCTTTGTCAACACGAGCTAGGCCATGAGCATTGATTCATTCAAATGCCTAACAACCCAAATCGGATTATTATACTTGAATAGATGTGGATCACTGCCAGCAGTTTCTAGCTTCGTTTTCTACATACCAACATCCAATTATGATGAAGAAGAAACTGAGAAGTTCTACATGGAGCGGGAGAAGTTCTATAAATAAGACTAAACCTTCTACAAGATCATTGTCGGTGATTTTAATGCCAAGATAGGACCGAGAAGATCAGCCGAAGAACTCCACATCAGGACCCATGGTTAGAATGGAACGAACAGGGTGAGAGACTGTCTGAGTTCCTCATATTGACCAAGACCATCCATGGTAACTCACAGTTCCAGAAGGCCGAACCTAAACTTTGGACATGGGATTCTCCCAGTGGACAGAAAGCAAAATTGACCACATCATATTCAATAGATCCTTTTGCCTCACCGATGTGGCTGTTGTCCCAAAATTCCAAAAGGAATCAGACCACCGTCTCCTTTGTGCAAAATTCTACTTCACAGAGTGGGGAGAAAGGGCTGCAAAGTTTAAGAAGAGAACTCTCAGAACGACCACCAACTGGTAGCTCTTTGGAACTATTGTGGCAACATGGGAAGATGCCATCGTTGACAACATTGACAAAGAATAGGATCGACTGGTTCAGCACCTCCATGATTGTACGAGGAATGCCGAGGAAGAGATAACCACCAAAAAAAAAAAAACCTGTCTTAGAAAACTCTCGAGTTCATTTGCCAACGAGGCTTGGCACGAGCCTCGGGCAACAGCAAGCCAACATCTGAGCTCACAAAGCAGTGCAGAGAAGCGATAAAGGAAGACCTTAAAGAGAGAAGAGCAGCAGTGCTGGCTGATGTGGCAGAAGATGGGAAAGGCATTCACAACACCCGCTTGTCCTTCACCAACTACAAGACTAAGATGACTGCCCTTCAACGTCCTAATGGATCTGTCACATCTTCCAGAAGGGCAATGGAGAAGATTATCCATGACTTCTACTCGAATCTCTTTGATAGCCATGTCCACATGCCCACGTGCCAAATTCTGCAGGATGGATATGTCGTTCCCAAAGTTCTCCCTTCCAAAATCCAAAATGCCATTTCATCGGTAAAGAAGTGAACAGCACCAACACAGACAAGGTCAGACCTGCCGTCAGTACTCATCAATACACTGGCATTGCTCTTCACATGCTACCTGTCTGAATGCAAGATTCTGTCCCAGTGGAAAACCGGCAGGAATGTTCTACTATACAAGAAGGGAGACATCAACATTGGCAAATATCTCCTGATCTGCCTGTTGTCTGTCTACAAGATGTTCACTCGAATCATCCCAAATAGGATTGACAGAACACTAGATGCAGGACATCCATGCGAGCAAGCCTGGTTCTGCAAAGGATTCAGCACGATCAACAAGATCCACACGGTAACGAAGCTCATTGAGGATTCTCGGGAATTCAAGATGCTTCTCTGTCTAACGTTTATTGATCTAAAGAAGGCCTTTGATTCTGTTGAGACTGAAGTGTTCATTGAAGCCCAAGTCAAACAGGACCTTCAAACTCAATACATCAGGATCCTCCATGAGCTGTATTATGGATTTACTACCAGGATCTCACAATTCTGCAAGGAAATGATCATCCATGTCAAGAGAGGGGTTATACCAAGATTAATTACCAGGATCTCACCATTCTACAAGGAAGTGATCATCCATGTCAAGAGAGGGGTTATACCCAGGGTGATACCATTTCACCAAAACTCTTCACTGCCACCCTCAAGAACGTCATGCAATGACTGGAATTAGAAGGAATGCAAGTGAAGATAGACGGTTGGTAACTACACCACCTCCACTTTGCTGATGACATCATTCTAATAACACCAAACATTAGCCAAGCAGCACAAATGCTGGCCGACTTTGACTGTGATTGTGGAAAGGTCAGACTACAGCTGAATCTCACCAAGACCATGTTTATGAGAAACGGACTCATCCCTGACATTCCATTCACTCTCAATGAAACAAACATCTCCAAATGCAACAGTTATGTATACCTAAGTTGAGAATGCAGTATGTCTTCAAATGATAAAATAAATGATAAAACATGGTATTAAAAAAAACAGCATGAAGGGGAAGCACATTTTGAAACAGATCTGGAATTAACCTAAGATCTGAGTGAAAGCAACTTTTCCCCTAGACAAAAATAAATAAATACATAAATACATAAATAAGTATATTAGAACTAAATTGACACTATTTTTCACTTTTTATTTATTTTTATTCAAATCTGGGAAAATCAGATTTAGGGATAAAATGAGACAATTGAGTAAGTGAAAAATGATAATTTTGATCTTTCAATTTTAAATGCTATGAGAATATATTACTCCAGAAAGGCTGCTTACCAAACAAAACTTGTTCAAGTATGTTAATTGGTGTCACTCCTCCACAAGACCCACCTGTAGATAACAGTGACTTTTGAACATATGTCATTCCAAATTACTTACAGGTGTGTTGGAATAATTTCAAATTATGACTCAATATTGAACTACCAAATAGCTGTACTATTTAGTCATCCTCATGTTGTTCCTTGTTAGTGATTGTGTTGCACATAATTTATCTCAGTCCTGGAAGATGGTGAAAATTGGAAATGTTATTTCAATTAAACTGATTCTCACATTGCTCCAGTGGTGTTATTTTGTTGTGGTGAAGGTGGTTATTGTTGTTCCCTTTGAAGAAATTGTGGCATAGTGAGATAAATTTGGCTAATGTTGCGTAGTGATAAAGTTTAGATTACTAGCTCTTGTATGATCCTATCCCTTTTTTTTATATCTATTATATCACTAACCAATTGAACTCCCCATGAGAGTAGCAATAGTAAAATATTGATGTTGTTCCTCCGCCCTTCTTGGAGCTTAGCATGCTACCAAGAGTATCCTGCCCGCACAGCAGAGCCTGGCAAGCTCACCGTGGCGTATTTGATATGCCAAAAGCAGAAACAAGTCTTACGATAGAGACATTAGTGGTGCCCACTCATGTAAATCAATGAACAACTGGATTAGTTGTTAATAGTGCTACAGTGTAGTGCTACGGTGTAGTGCTACAGCCACTAGCCATGGATGGCTGTTCAGTTTTGAACTCTGAATTTTAAATTCTGTTTAATTTGAATTTATTAATAACCACATGGGTGTAAAGGCTACCTTATTGATCAGTACAACCTTTCAAATCAGGTGGGCTATATGTTCATTACTTTCTTTTTCTTTGTTTTTGTGCCACACAATGCAAGACTCAGGACTTACTTCTGCCTCTGTGCTCAGTGATCATCTGTGAAAGGGCTCAGGGGACCCAGTGGGGTAATGTGAAACAAACCATAGTTGGTCACATGCAAGTCTAGCACCCTACCCAATATACTTTCTCTCTAACCCCTGGTGCACTACTTTTCAAAGCAAATGAACTCATATAAAGTACTTACTGTTTGCCAGGAATCTTACTTGTATTACCTTAGTTAATCTTAGTAATTCTGGGAATTTGTCATTACTATAATAAAAATGAGAACATTATATTTCAGAGGAGGTCAAAACATAACCTAGAATACATAATTAGCATATGGCAAGTGAGAAATGAATTCTGATTCCTTAAGTTTGAAGCCAGAGGGTCCTTATACTTATGGACATACATTGACAATAGTTGAAAAAAATTGGTATCGAAAACTGATTTTTTTCAAATATATTGTCTTTTTCAGTGTACCACATTCTTGGGAAGAAAAAAAGTAAAAGTCAAAAGTTTGCCCCATACAGTTGGGCAAGTTGATAGACTTCAGTGAGAATGACACTTTCCTAGACTTGTGTAACATAGGTGCAGAAGTTCTAGTTAGGGGACCAAAGTATCAAGTATATTCTCATTATTTCAGTGTCTTTTCTTACATGCAGAACCATGGCCACCCACAAAACAAAAGTCAGAGATGCCCAAGAGGTGAAGATCAAAGTATTATTATCAGCAGCAGTAGGACAAATCTTAGTTAACCACATTATCATTCTAGAAAACATTAGGTCAAGCACTTTTACTTCATAATTTCATATTAAAAATAGACAATTGCATTTCTTAGGTACCTTAAGCCAAACTTCACAAGTTCAAACTTAATTAAGTTTTAAACATCAACTATGGAAAATTATCCTTTCTGAACATTTTTTACAAATGAGACCATACAATATGTGATCTTTGCAGACTGGGTTCTTTCATTTAATAAATGCTTTCAGGGTTCAACCAGATAGTAGCATTCCTGTACTTTGTTCCTCCTTGTGGATGAATGATAATTCCTTCTTATGAATCTACTCCAAATTGTTTATGCATTCATCTGTTGATGAGCATGTAGGCTTATTTCTACTTTGTGGCAAATTTTTCTGCAAAAATTTTTTTATTTTAATGAAGCCCAGTTAATCTAGTCTTTGTTGCTTATATTTTTAGTATAAGCTCTTTGAAAGATTTTTTTCTTTGCTTTGCTCAGAGCAAATAATTATAAGGATTTGGAGCACATGAATATTCAGTATTCAATTATAATTGAAATAAAAATACAAATATGAGCTTTAAAATCTTCTATTCTCTCCTAATCTCTGCCTGATCTTTAAAAGCAGATCTCTAAATGCCTTCTACATAAAGTCTTCATCTATTTCTTTCTTATCTACATAGGAAAGGAGTTTGAGCTCTAGTTAAAAAAAATAAAGGTCTCAAAGTATTTCTGCAAACAAAAGGAGTAACAAAGTACAGGAATGCTACTATCTGGTTGAACCCTGAAAGAATTTATTAAATGAAAGAATCCAGTCTGCAAAGATCACATATTGTATGGTCTCATTTGTAGAAAATGTTCAGAATAAGCAAATATATAAAGACAGAACATAGATTAATGGTTGCCAGACTGGAGAGTGCGAGAAAGATGGAGTAACTGCTAATGGGTGTAGCTACTTCTTTTAGAGTGATGAAAATAGTCTAAACTTAGATAATGATAATGTTCAATGACTTTTAAAATACCTAAACCTCTGAATAGTGTACATTTTTAAAGGATCAAATAATATTGCTTATGAATGTCTCCAAAATATATTTTAAATAGATTGCTAATGGATAGATTATAAGTACATGGATAGGTAGTTATAGGAGACATTATATTAGAAATTGCATGTGTTAGTAAAAGCATAGATTGGCTTTTACTTCTAGTTCTTTATTTATGTCACAGTGTGGATTTAATCACTTTCTGTAGCGCTGTCCTCCCACTTTTCATCAATTTGCTCGAGTGGGCCCAGTAACATCTCCTTCTACTTGTTGTTACTGTATTTGGCATATCAAATACGTCACAGGTAGCTTGCCAGGCTTTGCCATGCGGGTAAGATACTCTCTGTAGCTTGCCAGGCTCTCCGAGTCGGCTGCATGCAAGGCAAACGCCTACCCGCTGTGCTATCGCTAACTTAATAGTTGCTGCTCCATTTTGTGTACCGTGGAAAGAAATGTAATTACCTTGCTTTCTGGATTACAAAAGAAGTCTTTTTTCTTTCTCTTTTGGATCATACCGAGCAGTGCGCAGGCTTACTACTGATTCTGTGCTCAAGGATCACTCCTGGCAGGGCTCAGGGGACCAATTTGAGTGCCAGGAATCTAGCCCAAGTTTGGTGTGTGCAAGGCAAATGTTTTACCTTCTGTACTATCTATCCATCCCCCAAAATATATTATTTTCTGAAAAACATTTGAATTACAGCACTATCTTGAAACATTCAAATTTAATGTTCTCTTATAAGTAATTTTAATAACCCCAAATTTCTTTAGATATTTCCTTTGGAAGTTATCTTTTATGAAACTCTTTGTTGTACATATAATTGAATAAGAACCCTCTATATGTTCATTTAGAATGCTGCAAAGTTTATGTGTACATGTTAATTTGTGTAAGTTTTCAGAATTTTGCATTGAGTTTTTTAATTTTAAAGTAGTTGAATACAGTAAAGTGCATTTAGCTATATTTTCTCATGATTTATTTTTATATATTTATATTTATTTTTATATTTTATATTTATAAAACTCCAGTTGTGTTAAAAATGAGACCAGTCTTAAACAAGGCTGACAAAAGGGAGGTCAGATTATGGGCAGATTATCTATCCTCAATTTGAGAGCTGAACCTTAAAATCAAACCTCTCTAAAAGAGAACTGTATTTTACTACAGAGTCTTAACAGCTGTACCTGTTCAGGAATGACAATGGCAGGTGATGGCAGATGAGAGAGGAAGAA
Organism: Sorex fumeus; assembly: GCF_029834395.1. NCBI lineage: Eukaryota > Metazoa > Chordata > Mammalia > Eulipotyphla > Soricidae > Sorex > Sorex fumeus. The sequence goes on from NW_026606113.1 coordinate 1,150,153, forward strand.
GAAACACTGCACTGATCTGTCTGAATGAAGTTCAGGCTAGAAGTTCCATGGAAGCAGAAATGATTTGATGACAGTGGGCAGGAGCGATAGTAGAGGTGGTTGGGTATTTTTCTTGCATGTGGCATCCCTGACCACCACTAGGAGTACTTCCTGAGAGCTAAACCAGGAGTAAGCCTGGAGCACTGCCTGAGTACTGCTGGATGTGGCCCAAAAACAAAAGAAAAGAAATGATAAGATTCCAGAGAGTCTTTACCACCAGATAAATCATAAGAAAGGTGATGGCATGCACTCCAAAGAGAATAAAGTATACATTCCCAAGTAATTCTGTCCCAGGATGTTTAGCAAAGTCACAGAAGAGAATACATGGCATACTTCATCCAATCAAGACTGAAGAGAGACTCTACTGAAGACTTTTTATCCGCCGCCCAGGACTCCCACCTCAGACACACAGCTGCAGATTGGAAATCAGTTCTTACTAATCAGAAGTTTAGTAATAGAAAAATAGTACTATTATGGAGAAATAGCACAGTGGGTAGGGCGTTTGCCTTTCATGCGGTCAACCCGCGTTCAATTCCTCTGCCCCTCTCAGAGAACCTGGCTAGCTATGGAGAGTATCCCACCCACACAGCAGAGCCTGGCAAGCTCCCCGTGGCATATTCAATATGGCACAAAGCGTAACAAGTCTCACAATGGAGATGTTACTGGTGCCCACTCGAGCAACTCGATGAACAATGGGAGGACAGTGCTACTATTATGGAAAAGGTCGATGAGGAAAGAATATTGAAGGTATTCTACCTAATTGTACAGAAGATAAAATATATGAAAGAAGCCAAAATACTGACTTACATTTTAGTTGACTTTAATATCAAAGGCCATTTAAGTGAAATCTATAGAACTTTTAGTAAAAGTATTGCCCAAGAATACTTTTAACCAACAAAATGTACACTTTCATATTATTATTTTCAGATAAATATTGGACAACTGTATTATCTAGAAGTAGTGAATTAAGCAAATAAATGATATTCTGATTAAATGATAGATTATGTGACTACAGAAATGAAGAGCCAGTCAAATACTTAACTGTGGGATAGATTTCTTAACATTTTGCAGAACAATTAGTGAAAGAATGCAAATATTATATTTAAAACGCAATTATTTTTTATCTATGTACAAAATATTAATTATAAGGATATAAGTGAGGTGTGATAGCAAATAGGTAAATTTTGAATTTTAACTTTGTGTATAAGAAATAAAAATCTTCTCTATTGAAGGCAGCAATGCTTTCTCTAGAGACACTGGTAAATGCCCAGAGAGATTTTTATTTGTTAGCTCTTGGAGCAGAACTCTTAATAGCACAAGGATGTTACTGAATGTCCATACACAGGACAGCGCTCCATAACAAAAAGTCATTCAGCCTAAAGTCAGTAGTACCAAGAATAAAAATCCTTGATTCAGTTGCACTTTCTAACTTAACTGTGATAGAAACAAATTGCTGATCTGATGAAAATAAAGTAAAAAGATAAGTATTGCATGAAGTGAAACTTGAAGAAGAGTTTGATTAGTAGATGAATATGTTTTACTTAAAAATTATATAAATTAATTTATCACTTGATCACTTGACTTCCCGTTAATTGTAGATTTGCTCGAGCAGGCACCAGTAACGTCTCCATTTGTCCCTGTCGCGTGCTAGTGTATCCCAATGGCATCTGTTCGCTCTAAGAACACGAAGAGCCTCAAACTGATTGTTCATGATCTTGATGAAGAAGTCTGACCATCTGGTAGGTGGGCGGCCACGCGGTCTTTTGACATCCCATGGAATCCAGTCGGTAACAGCTCTAGTCCAGCGGTCATCTCTAAATCTCATTACGTGACCAGGCCATCTGATTTTTGACGCCTTGGCAAACGATCCCTTATTCTTGATCATCAACAGAGGTCCGAGCTCCCGATTCTTTCTCTCCTTTGAGTGAAACATGATATTCCAAGCATAGCTATTTCAATTCCTCTTTGGGAGACCCAAATAGCATTTTCATCCTGTTTGCATGGGGCCCAGGTCTCTGAGGCATATGTTAATGCAGGAAGAACAGTGGAATCAAAGAGATGTGTCCGGAGCCGGAGGTTCTTCATCCTCTTAGCTATTTCTTCGACACTCTTGAAAGCATTCCAAGCCGCTCTCTTCCTCCTGCGTAGCTTGGGTGCCAGGTCATTTGTCATGTTGACGTCTCGACCTAAGTACACATAGCTGTTGCATTCGGAGATGGTCGTTCCGTTGAGAGCGAATGGGGCATCAGGAACGAGGCTGTTTCTCATAAACATTGTCTTCGTAAGATTCAGCTGTAGTCCGACCTTTCCACACTCACAGTCGAAGTCGGACAGCATTTGTGCCGCTTGGCTAATGTTTGGTGTTATTAAAACAATGTCATCAGCAAGGCAGAGGTGGTGTAGTTGCCGACCATCTATCATCACTCCCATTCCTTCCCATTCCAGTCGTCGCATGATGTTCTCAAGGGTGGCACTGAAGAGTTTCGGTGAAATGGTATCACCAAGCCGAACCCCTCTCTTGACATCAATGATTAATTCTTTGTAGAATGGTGAGATCCTGGTAGTGAATTCGTAATACAGCTCACGGAGGATGTTGATGTATTGAGCTTGAATGCCCTGATTGGCTAGGGTTTCAATGATCACTTCCGTCTCAACAGAATCAAAGGCCTTCTTTAGATCAATGAACATTAGACAGAACAGCATCTTGAACTTGCGAGAAACCTCAATGAGCTTGATTATCGTGTGGATATGGCCGATGGTGCTGAATTCTTTGCGGAACCCGGCTTGCTCGCATGGTTGTCCTTCATCTAGTGTTCTGCCAATCCTATTTAGGATGACTCGAGTGAACAACTTGTAGATGACAGACAATAGGCAGATAGGGCGATAGTTGCCAATGTCATGGATGTCTCCTTTCTTGTACAGTAGTATGGTCCTGCTGGTTTTCCATTGGGATGGAACTTTGCATTCAGACAGGTAGCGTGTGAAGAGCCGAGCCAGCATATTGATGAGTACTGACGGCAGGTTCTTCAGGTGTTCAGGTCTGACCTTGTCTGGGCTGGGTGCTGTTTGTTTCTTTATTGACGAAATGGCGTGTCGGATTTTGGAAGGGAGAACATTGGGAACGACATATCCATCCTGTGGAATTTGGTATGTTGGCAAGTGGAAATGGCTATCGAAGAGATTTGAGTAGAAGTCATGGGTAATCTTCTCCCTTGCCGTTCTGGAAGATGTGATAGATCCATCAGGATGTCGGAGGGCAGTCATCTTTGTCTTGTAGTTGGCGAAGGACAGGCGGGCGTCACGAATACTTTTCACAGCTTCTGCCACATCTACCAGCACTTCTACTCTTCTCTCTTTGAGGTCTTCCTTGATCGCATCTCTGCACTGCTCTGCGAGCTCAAACGGTCGCTTGCGGTTGCCTGAGGCATGCACCAAACCACGTTGGTTAATAAGCTCAAGAGTTTTTGAATCCAGGCTTTTTTTTGTGGCTATCTCTCTCTCCACGTTCCTCGCACAATCATGGAGGTGCTGAACCAGTCGATCGTATTCCTCATCAATGTTGTCAACAATGGCATCTTCCCATGTTGCCGCAATAGTGCCAAAGAGCTCCCAGTTGGTGGTCGTTCTGGGAGTTCTCTTTTTAAACTTTGCAGCCCTTTCTTCCCGCTCTGTGAAGTAGAATTTTCCACAAAGGAGACAGTGGTCCGATCCTGTTTGGAATTTTGAGACAACAGTGAAATTGGTCAGACAAAACCGTCGATTGAATATGATGTGGTCTATTTCGTTGTGGAATCATCCACCGGGAGACTCCCATGTCCAACGTTTAGATTCTGCCTTCTGGAACTGTGAGTTACCATGGATGGTCTTGGTCGACATGATGGACTCAGACAGTCTCTCACCCTGTTCACTCCATTCTAGGCCATGGGTCCCGATGTGAAGTTCTTAGGCTGATCTGATTAATTTATATAGACCATTAATAAGGATCTTGGAGTAATCTGCTCTGCATAACTTCTCTGAAAATTGTAGGTCATTGTGTTAAGTAAAATAAGTCAGGGGAAAAGGGTAAATACCAGATGATCTAACTCAAATTAGCAGTTACAAAGGAAACAAAAGTATAGCATGATGAGAAACCCTTGGTTATGGAACCTACAAAACTCAGATTACCGAGTAGTTGGGGAAGCATAGGAGGAATGATAATGAAACTAGAAATGACAGGGGCAGTAAAGGATGGTCTTAGGCACTTTGCTAGTGGTGAGGTGTGGTAATTTTGTTTACATCAAAACCTTAATTGTTATACATTTGTAAATATGATCCTTAAACTACAATGAAGTAGCAAGGACAAGATTATTTTTAATAGAATGATAAGTGACTTGATTTCTTCTATTCTTTTCAATCAATATTCAATTTGGATAGAATAAATGTCACTTGATCACTTGACATCCTCATCAATTTGCTCGTGCGGGCGCCAGTAATGTCTCCATTCATCCCTGTTGTGTGCTAGTGTAGCCTAATGGCGTCTGCCTATTCTAGGAACATGAAGAGCCTCAAACCAATCGTTCAGGATCTTGACGAAGAAGTCTGACCATCTCGTAGGTGGGCAGCCACGTGATCTTTTGATGTTCTGTGGAATCCAGGTGGCAATGGCTCTATTCAGCGGTCGTTTCCAAATTTCATTACAGTCTCCTGCCCTCACACCTGGCTGTCCTCTCCGGGGCCCCTTGGAGGGGAGCGGGTTGAGCTTTCCTCCCCATCCTGACCAGGGTTCCAGCAGCCGAAGACCTCCAGGACCAGCCACCACCATGCTGAGACCACTCTCCGCACATCTGAAGCTACCGGCAGAGAAACAAAGGCAAGTGGGTCCCGGGGCTGAGATCTCCAAGCCTACTCGGATTGGGGCTGAGCATCCTCCACCCAGATCCTCCGAATTCCAGTAGGCGGGGGTCACACCCACCAACTGGCACCCTGGCGCCGTGTAATCCCATCAACGGCCAAGACTCAGAGACTATAAAAACCAGCTCTCGGAACTGCGCGACCGCATCGCATGACATCTTATTATGAAATCTTATTATCTCATTCCTACTTTGGACAAACTGGCAGGCTACCGAATGTAACCTGTTCACACGGCAGAGTCTGGCAAACTCCCCATGGTGTACCCAATATGCCAAATACCAGTAACAATGATGGGTCTCATTCTCCTAAAGAGCCTTGAATATAGCACTTTCTTAAAAATCTCAGGACTAGGATGAAGAAGACGTTACTGGGGTCTGCTCGAGGCAATCAACGAATAACAGGATGGTCGTGATTCGTGATTCATCCAGCCGATCTGATTTTTGATGCCTTGACAAACGAGACAGTGTCCCTGATTCTTGATCATCGACGGAGGTCGCAACTTCAGATTCTTTCTCTCATTTGAGTGAAGCGTGATACTTCAAGCACAGCTCTTTCGATTCCTCTTTGGGAGACAAAATAAATGCCAATTTGTAAAAATAAACAAAACCTGATTAACATAGACACAAGTAAAATTTTTGATTTGATTTCTTACATAGCTTTCAGAAAGCTTATTCACTCTACATTGTCATCACAGAATAATGTCAAACGGCAGAGCCTGGCAAGCCACCCGTGATGTATTCGATATGCCAAACACAGTAACAACAAAGTCTCCAATGGAGACGTTACTGGGCCCGCTCGAGCAAATCGATGAACAACGGGAGGACACTGACAGTGACAGTGACAGTACTCTAAGACATGAGATTAGGGTCATTAGTTTTTCTCATCTAGCATATATTTCATTAATATACCACCCAATTTCCTCAATAAACAAATAATTGTGTCTTGAGAGGTGTGATTTATTGACAGTGTTTTCCATATTGTTCAGAGCCTCTGAAACATTTTTGGCATGGTGTTTAAAATTACAGTATACTGTTGGATGCCACATCATGTCCTGTGATGAATATGAAACATCACAGAAATCTGTGTTGAGGCATTTAGTGGAGATAACACATGCTTTTTAGTAAGTAACATAGTGTAAGAGTTCCTCAGAAACGTGACTGATTAAAAAGAATGTGGCGGATCTTTGTCTCCTGAGCATAGTAAAAAGCACGTTTGAGGCAGTCACAGTGCTCTCCACATGGCAGGGCCACTGTAAAGGGACAGATGCTACTCACAGCTGTTGCCACACTTGTGCTCTAGTTGAAAATATGGCTGTTGAGTTTGTTTCTTCTGAATTTTTTTTTTATCATCTGAAGCACGATATCTAAAATTTTGGTGCTTGAAAATATTCCATCAACACAAAAACCTTTTTGGATTGCTGTTACAGCATAGGTCATTTAAAATAGTTTGATGGACTAGAGAGATAGTACAAAGCGGGTAGGGTACTTGCCTTGCTCATGACAGACCCTTGTTTGATCTCCAGTACCACCTCTGGTCCCATGAGTCCCATAAGGAGTAATTTCTGAGCATAGAGTCAGGGGTTAACCCCTGAGCACACCAGGTGTGTGGCCAAAAAAAAAATAGTTTGAAGGGATTCTGTGCCAGGCTGTGCGATGGGTGAGAGCCCTCCCCACCCCCAAGGGACCCAGCCTGGCAGCCGACCTCCACTGTCTAACCACCACCATGCTCCAGGCCACTTTCTGGACAGTCAGGTCAAGACTCACACAAGAATGAAGTCCCATGGAACCCAGATAATATGGAACTTAGTGACCTTGGACTCTGGACTCAACGGGACCTGGGAACAGAGATCCTCTGCCTGCTTCCCCCAGTCTCCGGTGACTCAGGGATCACACCCATAAGCCACACCCTGCTGGCACCAGTTAATCTCATTGGCCACCCTCCAGAACTCACGGATGCTACTCCCAGACGGGAGTATAAAAGGAGGCTCCCAGAACCATGCCACTGGACTTCATACCAGGATGTGGAGTGGGTGAGAACCCTCCTCACCCCAAGCGACCCAGCCCTGGCAGCGGACCTCCACTGCCCAACCACCACCACACTCTAGGCCACTTTTCCAGCCACATTATATAAGATACTTCCTGCCCATTTATGCCTCTTGGAGATCCTGGCAAGCCACCAAGAATATTCCACCCACACGGGCACAGCCTGGCAAGCTCCCCGTGGCATATTCGATATGCCAAATACAGTAACAACAATAGGTTTCATTCCCCTGGCCCTGAAAGAGCCTCCAATCATTGGGAAAAGGCAATTAAGAAGAGTCTGCTAAAATCTCAGGGCCGGGAGAAATAGAGACATTACTGGCACCTGCTCGAGTAATTTGATGACCAATGGGATGATAGTGATAGTGATAGAGTTTGAAAAGCAGAGAAGATAGCTCCAAGGGCTGAAGTCCATGCCTGGAATGGGAAGGTCCTGAATTCAGTTCCTGGTGCTCTCATGATCCTCCGGGTGGGGGGGGGGATTAATTCCTGGGTTGCACTGGCATGGCCCAGCATGGCTGACCCAACAAAACACCACAACACCATGACAGCAAGCTCAAGTACCACCAGTAGTGGACCCTGAGTTCCCTGAACACTATTTGTGCCCCCTAGTCCCCCAAATGATAGGAATTTGAAGAATATAGGTAATTGTCAGTTTATAATCTTAATTCAAACAATTGATTATATTATATCTGCTTTCCCCAGCAACATGACAGCTACTGGAAGACAATAGATTAAGTAATGATGAACAGCTACACAAGGAAAGGTTATTCCTAATGTGTTTGGAAGTGTTCACTGGAAATTGAAAGGACTTGGAAAAGTGATGGCAAATAAAACATGGGGAAAACTTAATAATAACTGTAACTCTGCAGCACAGTCCTCCTAATTTGCTTGAGCGGGCACCAGTAATGTTTCCATTGTGAGACTTGTTTTTACTGTTTTTGGCATATCAAATACGCCATGGGAGCTTGCCAGGCTCTGCCATGCGGGCGGGATCCTCTCAGTAGTTTGCCCGGCTCTCTGAGAGGGGTGGATGAATCGAACCTGGGTTGGCCATGTGCAAGGCAAACGCCCTACCCTCTGTGTTATCACTCCAGCCCAGAAGAATTACAAAATTTTTCTATTTAATTTATGTCACTAGGAAGGATTTTATATCTCTAGGAGCACAGTTCTCAAAGATTTGAATTGGATTAAAAGTTAGTGATTGATAAAGCTATAAATTTTAAAACCTATCTGCTAAATTTATATCTTATTAGTATATCCAATTTTAACAAAATACTTTTAAGTGATTTTGATTCATGTTTTGACCTTTTTTCAAACTTAGTGAAGGTACTTTAAATTTTCAAATGAGTTAGATAAATTTAATACATTCTATTTTCTTTCAAGTATCTTTAATTTTATGGCAGGTCACCCCAAGTACATAAGTAATCTTTATAAATTGAATGAATTAAAATTAATCATTTGTAAATTATATGTCTGATACTGTTTGAAATGAATAAGATATCAATTTAAAATGCTAAGTCTTTATTAAATGCATAGTTGCACATCTTTGTTGGAAATATGATACCAAACTGTAAATTTAAATATTTCTTACCTATCTCAAGCTCATAAAACACCATATTTTATAGAAAAGTGTTGAGTCTTATGTTTCTTAAACATTTCTCTGCCTGACTAACTACATATTTTTGGACTAGGTGTAGTTTTTCAGGGTGTTTGACCTGGATAAAGGATGGTATGTCGCATACTTATTGCCTGGTTCAGGCTTGGGCAAGGATAAGGTCATTACTACTGTGGTGTTAAACTGAAGTAGAAAAGTGATGGGAGTCGTCGGTTTTGTGTGTATTTATTAATTACCTAAAAACTTTGGTTTACAATATTGTTTATAATACAGTTATTATAGGCTTTCAACATTCCACAAAGAATCCTACAATGAGAGTGACCTTCCCTCCTCATTTTCTTAATACTTGTCCCTCAAGCCAGCCCACTTTGCAGGCACACAATTTTTTTTTATTTTGCTTGTTACAAATAAATGACTATGGAATTATCAAAAATACTTTAGAGTATCCCTTTAACTCCTTTCAAGGATATACATAACCTTTCAGTACCTGTATTGCAAACCGTATTGCTCAAAAGGAGAGAGAAAGAGAGAGAGAGAGAGAGAGAGAGAGAGAGAGAGAGAGGGAGAGAGAGAAGAGAGAGAATTATCTGCCATAGAGGCAGACTCTGGAGGTAGTGGTAAAAAAACTGGGCACATTGGTAGTGAAGGAATGGATGTTGGAATATTATGTGACTGAAACCCAGTCACGAATAACCTTCTAAAATTTATCTCCAGTAATTCAACTAAGAAATAAATAAATAAGGGGGTATGGTGCCACCAGCAGGTCAATCTGTACCTGTGAGGTGAGTGCATCAGCAGCCTGATGGCATCATCAGACTTTCAGATAACCCAAAATTGCTGCTGTGCCTTTGGCCAGACCCCAAAAACTTGGGGCAAAGTTTACCAAGAAAGCAAATGGCCAAACTGAAACCTCATGGGAAGGGGGGGCGTTCCCGGCTCATCCTTCGCACCCTACCGAGGTCATGAGTCACCCTCCACGAGCAGCTCTTTAGCATGGCCATGGTTCCAGAAGCACAAGGACTTAAAGCAGAACCCGGCAGCTTGCGGCAGAAAAGTGAATGGACTATGCGTTAATCCACACCACCATGCCTGCCCGGAGGGTAAAGGGTGTTGCTCCCTTCCTCTTTTTTCCCTCTGGAAAGAAAGATGGCAGCCGCTTCGTAGCTTTACGGAAAGCCAGGTATGAGCTGGTCGTCACAGGGTGACTGAAACCTCATGGGAAAGGGGGCGTACCCGGCTCGTCCTTCACACCCTACCAAGGTCACGAGTTGCCCCCCACGAGCGGCTCTCCAGCACTGCGATGGCTCCAGAGCCACAGAAAACAATCTCATAATTATCTGACTCTCAGCAGAAATACTTCCAGCCTTAATAAGTAAAATACCAGAAATCCAAAATCGTGTGGCCGCTATTGCGGCAGTGCAACATCATTTGATTCTTATAAACAGCTGTAGAAAACAAATTATTTCACAATGCCTTTTCAGCATGTTTGATTTGGGGGTGTAAACTCTAAATAATAATGGTGCATCTTTTGTCGAAATAATGAATCTAATCAAAGTAGATAGAGTGTTAACTAGAATTCATCTGCCTCACAGGCATTGGGAGGGTTGGGAGGGGGGGTTATTGGGGTTCTTGGTGGTGAAAAATAAGTATTGGTGAAGGGAAATGTGTTTGATAATTGCATGACCAAGACTTAAACCTGAAAGCTTTGTAAGTTTTCCCACAGTGATTCAATAATTTTAAAAAAATTAAAAATTAAAAAATAAAGACTGTAAAAGGCCAAAAGTTAGGTATGTGGGAGACACACCCACAAACCACCTCCGGCTCAGCTATATAATTGGAGGCATGGCCTCTCTGGTTCCTATCGAACTGCTTAATGGCCATGATCCCAGAGACTCAGAAATGAATCTCGGAACCCAAAGGCTTTTGGCAGAAATGCCTCCTGTTCCTGCAGTAGGTTACTGGGGCTGGGCCACTCCAGGTGGGAATAGGTTTCGTGCCTTGTCCTGTTCCCCTTGGCAGCCACTGGACAGTCAGGTTTGGGCCTGCAGTGATGAGACATGCAGGGCCTCACCAGATGGGGGTGGAACCAGCCCTTTCCTCCCCATCCCAGTGAGACCCCAATTAGCCGCCTACAAACGGCCTATCTGGCTCCTGATCAATGGCCATGAACTCAGAGACTCAGAAACAAATCTGGAAACCCAGTGGCTTTTGGCAGAAATGAATCTGGACCGCATACAAGGTGGCTGCTCAGAGCTTATTGGAAAGCCAGGTATGAGACTGTGGTGACAGGACAACTACAGTCTCATGGGAAGGGGACATTACCGGCTCATCTTTCACATCCTACCGAGGTCACAATTTTCCCCCCACAAGCGGCTCTCTGGCTCGGCCATGGCTCCAGAGGCAAAAAGACTTAATCCAGAGACTAGGAGCTTGCGACAGAAAAGTGAATCGACCATGTGTTAAAATCTGGCACCATGCCTCCCCGGGAGGGAAAGGATGTTGTTCCTTTCTGCCTTTCCCCCCCCCACCCGCCAGCAGCAAGGTGGCCACTGCCTCAGAGCTTATAGGAAAGCCAGGTATGAGCCAGTGGTGACGGGCAACTGCAGTCTCATGGGAAGGGGGGCGGTACCAGCTCGTCCTTCACGCCCTACCGAGGTCATGAGTTGCCCCCCACAAGCAGCTCTCCAGTACAGCCATAACACCAGACATACAGAAACCAATCTTTTAATTATCTGGCTCTTTGCAGAAATCCAAAATCATTATATGATTTTCATAGCCAGCTATAGCAAACAAAGTATTTCACAATGCCTTTTCAGCAATTCTGATTGTTGTGGAGGAAATTCTAAACAATAATGGTGCATCTTTTGTCGAAATAATGAATGTAATCAATGTAGAGAAGAGTTAAGTGGAAATCATCTGTCTCACAGCCATTGGGAGGGGTGAGGGGGGGTATATTGGGGTTCTTGGTGGTGAAAAATGAGTACTGGTGAAGGGAGAGGTGTTTGATCATTGTGTGACTGAGACTTAAATCTGAAAGGTTAGTAACTTTTCCCACAGTGATTCAATAAATAAATCACAATCACAAATCATCCTGTTATTCGTCGATTGCCTCGAGCAGGCCCCAGTAACGTCTCCTTCATCCTAGCCCTGAGATTATATTCAAGGCTCTTTAATAATAAATAAATAAATAATAAATATAAAACAATATATAAAAATGTATAACAATATATAAACAATATATAACAATAAATAAATAAATATAAATAAATATATTTATTTATATATATTTATATATATATATATATATTTGCTGATGATATTGTTTTAATAACACCAAACATCAGCCAAGCGGCACAAATGCTGGCCGACTTTGACCGTGAGTGTGGAAAGGTAGGACTACAGCTGAATCTTACGAAGACAATGTTTATGAGAAACAGCCTTGTTCCTGACGCCCCATTCGCTCTCAATGGAACGACCATCTCCGAATGCAACAGCTATGTCTACCTAGGTCGAGAGGTCAACATGACAAATGACCTGGCACCCGAGCTGCGCAGGAGGAAGAGAGCGGCTTGGAACGCCTTCAAGAACGTCGAAGAAATAGCTAAGAGGACGAAGAACCTCCGGCTCCGGGCACATCTCTTTGATTCCACTGTTCTTCCTGCATTAACATATGCCTCAGAGACCTGGGCCCTACGCAAACAAGATGAGAACGCCATTCAGGTCTCCCAAAGAAGAATAGAAAGAGCTATGCTTGGAATATCACGTTTCACTCAAATGAGAGAAAGAATCCGGAGTTCTGATATCCGTCGATGATCAAGGATCAGGGACGCTGTCTCATTTGCCAAGGTGTCGAAAATCAGATGGGCTGGTCACGTAATGAGATTTAAGACGACCGTTGGACTAGAGCTGTTACTGATTGGATTCCACGGGATGTCAAGAGACCGCGTGGCTGCCCACCTACCAGATGGTCAGACTTCTTCCTGAAGATCATGAACGATCGGTTTGAGGCCCTTCATGTTCCCGGAGCGAACAGATGCCATTGGGCTACACTAGCACGCGACAGGGACAAATGGAGACGTTACTGGCGCCCGCTCGAGCAAATCGACGACTAACAGGAAGTTAAGTGATAAGTGATAAGTGATAAATATAAGACGAAAAATAAAGAAATAAATAAAACTATGAAAAAATAAAGTAAGGTGGAATTCATGCCCATTTTAATCAGCTAATCAGTGGCTGAATAAATAGCAGTACTCCTACATTAAAAAAAAAGAAAGAAAGAAATAAGCAATAAAACATGCAGCTGAAGAAAGGAGAAAAATACTTCGGTGAAAGAAAATTTGTGAAAATTGTCCTATCTCACCACAGGATCTGTAAGGCCTTGACTGATGTTGCTAGCTGAGCCTTATGTGTTATTGATTTTGTTTTTTGAAATTTAGTTGGTTTCTATTTTATTTTTCCACATAATTTTGGTGTATTTCTACCAGAATGTCAATATTATAGAATTTGGAGTGGCAGTGTGACCACATATATGGCTGAGCAGTGCAGAACTATAGGATCTCCAGAACTGGGCCAGAAGTTGACAAAGCAGTGGCTGTCAGAAGTGGGTGTGACTTCAAGGACTTCTGGACATACAGGAAATTGGAGGAAGGGCACCTGCTCCAACTCTGTGAAGACTCCAGAATTCTCAACCTGAAAACAGCGTGTACCTGGAATCTTCACAGTTTGTTGTCTACAAACATTTTTTTATGATAAAGTGGAATTGGATCATTGGTAACAGGAGCTGTGGTTTATAGGTGTTTCTTCTATGCCTTCACAAGACAGGGACTCAACCCACTCCTTTCCAGAAGACATCCCAGAGCTTTCAAACCACAAGATTGATATATCCACTAATTGTAGGGACTTGGATTATGTCTCTTCAGAGATTTGGTCATGAATCTGAAGAGCAGGCTGGTGACTGAGTCAAAATGGCAGCATCTCTAGAAAGTGGGTAGTATGGGGAGGGTATATGGGTCATCATTCTCTGTCTTGCTACATTGGGTCATCATTCTCTGTCTTGCTACATTGCCCCTTTCCTATCCTTTAACCAGTGAGAAAAAGTTTTTCTAGGCTTTTCTGTCTGTGCCCACTGATATTTCCAGGCTGGTTACCAGCTTTTTTTTACTCTAATTCTGGTATACATGACATAAAAAGAGACCAATAGAACTCAGCACCTCGTTCCATGCGATAGCACAGCGGTAGGGCGTTTGCCTTGCACGCAGCCAACATGGCCGACCCGAGTTCGATTCCTCCGCCCCTCTCAGAGAGCCCGACAAGCTGCCGAGAGTATCTCGCCCGCACGGCAGAGCCTGGCAAGCTCCCCGTGACGTATTTGATATGCCAGACACAGTAACAACAAAGTCTCCAATGGAGACGTTACTGGGCCTGCTCGAGCAAATCGAGTTCATTGAAAGACAAAAAAAGTCATTGTTATCATGATATTTTCACTGAATCATTCATTCCTTTTTTAACCATTAAAAATTATAATCAGGCCAGGAACAGAACTCAACATTAAATTGGAATACTTGCATCTGTGAGGCCCTGAGTTCAAACCCAATACATCAGAAAAGATCATGAAGGATCCTTGTTCCTTAGGTTTGAAGGCTAGAGAGAAAACTCAAAGGATTGATGTCATCATTTGAAGCCTATACTTTATTTTTAGTACCCATGGTTCTTGGCAACCACCTAAAGACAGAGCAGCAAGTACCCTCCAAACACCACTATGTGTGGTCAAAAGCTAAAAGAAAAAACTCATGAGGTAATTTTTTTAATTAAATGTATAAAGTAGTTCATAGCTCTGCATTATTGTCCACATTCATTTTCTGATGCCTAAAAAGACAGATGTCTGGATTTGTTTTTACTATTTGGATTTCTACTGTGTTTAGCCCCAGAATCTCATTTTTTAAACCATTATACTATAGATATTTTTGCAACATCTGTCACCTTTTCTTACTTATTTTACAAAGCAACAATCAAAATGTGTAAGTGAGATAAAAATCCTGGTAATCAGATAATAAATGTTCTCTTTCTAGAGGGTTCTGTTGTGGAAGGTGTTTTCGTATAGAGATCCAGTCATGGGGACACATTTACAAGAAGGATAAAACTTTGCCATATGCTCCTGCATTTTATTTTCTCATTTAAAACCCATATTGAAAAAATGTTATTAATAACCACAAAAACTATGACAACCATAAAAATATTAGATGCCTCTGTACTTTCCAGGCTCTTAAAAATAGCTGGTTCTTTCTTTTTTTTTCTCGCTCCAGAAATTTATCCTGGTTGATAATATTCAAGTATTTTGATCTGATGTGCTAAAGTACATTACCTGTCTCTGGTTCCATTTGCTTAGAAGCAGAACTTGCAACAGAACTATTGTATAAGCGACATAGCAGTGGTCCAGTGCTTTGAGGAAGCATAATCGTGATTAGGGAGATAGGACAGTGTATTAGAAAGAGTTAGGTTAGAATGTGATTTCATAGTTTAGTCTAGGTCTAATTCAATAGTTCCATAGCATCCCCCCAAGATTTTCTCAGCCACAGGGAGGAAGACTGGATCATTGCAGGCCTGATTCAGTCAACCACTAGTGATGGGTTCTCCTTTGAAAAGAGGACTGATTCAGATCATCTGTCAAGTACCTCAGAACAGGGCAGCTCCTGTCACTCAAAGGTAGTCCTCTAGATAAAATCATAAGTGTCGTTTAACAGCCATCTCCCAAAGAAAGCAGAGAGATGTGTCAGCTACACGTCCTTTATTAAAAACTAGTGCCTGTCAGTGTATTAAGTATGATGTACCTGATTCACTCTATTGTCAACTGCACAGGGGTTCAATAGAAAACCAGGCTTACAGTTTTGTCCTCTAAGCTCTTGAACTTAGTAATCTAGTGGAGACTGACTTATGTTATCTCAAAATTTGAATATAGTTATAAATAGATGCACCAGTAAAAGTGCTCTAAAAGGCAACACAATATATAAAAATATAAAGAAATTTGACTTTCCTGAGTTGGAGGAAAATATTGCTTAAGGAAATTTTGTTTCAGCCGAGGGTTGATAAATAAATGTATATCATCAGGAGAAGTAACTATGGGGGAGGGCGGGCTGGAGAGTAGTATAGTGGGCAAGACACTTGCCTTGCACGTGGCCAACCCATATTCAATCCATGGTACCCCATTTTGTCCCCCAAGCCATACCAGAAATGATCCTTGAGCACAGAACCAGGAATAAACTTTGAGCACTACTGAGTGTGGCTAAAACCATGCCCTACCTCCCCCAAAAAAGAGATGTAACTACAGCCAAGAACCTACGGTCAAGGCCTAGAAAGGCAGTTCCACCAAGGAAGCATAGCATGAAAAGAGCTTTTGTGCTGGTTACATAGCACATTCTCCTAAACCAGGATATTTAATGTTGCTCATTACAACGAGCAGAGAGGAAGTTTTAAGTATATGACTCAGTTGCCATAGAATACTATGTACCACTCCAAAACTCAGTAGCACAAAACAATAGTATTTATTTTACTCCCGAATCTGAATCAGTGATTTAGATTGGAATCATTCTGCTTTGACTTACGTGACTGCAAGCCAGCTAACTGATGATTGATCTAGATTGACTTTGGCTGAGACACCTGGGCAATTGGCTCTGTTCCACATGTCCTATTTTTCAGAATTGCCAAGGCTGATCTTCCTCATAATCAAAAAAGAGCAGGAGCAGTGCCCAGACTATGCAGTCCCCTTTTAAGCATCTGTTTGCACTACAACTCTTAACACTTCATTGGCCAATGCAATAAGTGTAATCTTAAAATTAAGCTGTTATAAATATGCTATTGAAAGAAGTTTCTTAAAATTCTCTGGGGATGCCGGGGAAGGGGGGTTTTGTGGAGTGCATGGATATAAAAATGGGAAATAGGACTATTAATGTGATCAATCTAATAACAGAGAGGTGGGCTTAGGTCAGATCATTTGGTCTTGTAGGTTGTACTAAAGTTACCACATCCCACACAGCAGTCCATTTGCAACTCTATGTTAGAAATCTACCTTCTCTCTTTTCACCCTGCCATTTAAAAAGATGAAAAAAGTCCCAATGATTGCATCCTTTTCCATTCTACAAGTTTCAGCTGCATTCCACAAAATCTAGTTCTAAAAATTCTGTTCATGATTCTGTTCATGATTCACGGTTTCTATTTCCCTTGCTGTGCCACTGGACTTTTTCTTAATGTGCATTTTGCACTCCCCCAGAAGCTCAAAGTGATTTATACTCCATGCATTAATTAAGCTGGAAGCTACTCCTTTGAGATACTTATGTATCACACTAGATGGTTGAGAGGTCTATAATCTATAATCACTCAATCACTTGACATCACTTGACAGAGGTCTATAATAGAAAAGTATAATTATCATTTATAGATGTAGCCCTGTGAAGTGCCAAGAGGTTCATGAGTAATTTACCTCTGGAATCTCAGAAGTATAAGATTGAACAATTGGACCCAAGAGTTCCGATTTCTAGTCTATGCTCCAATATAGTCACCTTTCTCTTTTGTGAGAAAATCCCATATGTGGTTTCTATTTGTATATGTATTTAAATAAATTCATTGGTTTTATATTTCCTTATCCAAACAGATTCTCCTGCCCCACAACTGGCTGCCCTCACCATGGCCCCTTGGAGGAGGGTGGATTGAGTTTGCCTCTAGCAGAGGAACCCAGGTGTGCGGGACCCGGGTAGTAGATCTCCAAGTCTGCTAGGATTGCATCGGGGCCTCCTCCACCCAGATCCCCCATCTTCCAGTATGTAGGCCACCAACTCCCCCGGCGCCATGTAATCCCATTAATGGCCAAGACCCAGAGACTATAAAACCCAGCTCTCAGAAGCGTGCGGCCGCATTTGCAGCAGCGGGACATCTTATCATCTCATTCATACTTTGGACAACTTGGCGGGCTACCAAATGTAACCTGCCCACACGGCAGAGTTTGGCAAACTCCCCGTGGCGTATTCAGTATGCCAAAAACCAGTAACAATGATGGGTCTTATTCTCCTGATCCTTAAATATCCTTGAATGTGGCACTTTCTAAAATCTCAGGGCTAGGACAAAGAAGACATTACTGGTGCCTGCTCAAGGAAATCGATGAGCAACAGGATGACAGTGATACAGTGATCCAAACATCAGAAAACTGAGGGGACCAAGGAATTATTTTTATTATAAATTGCATACAGGGAGAGAAATAGGAGGTTGAAGGGATGGAGAGTAAAAGGAGGAGGAAAGAGAAAAATGTGGTGATCATAGCATATATAGTGAGAGAAGAACCCATAATGTAACACAAACTCAAGGAACACTTAACTATATTTAAATACACTGAAAGAAAATGCCATTATAAAATTATGTCCAGGGCCTGGATGCATAGGTCATTTAATAGTTTAGATATCCAAGCCCTTGAATGTGAAACCTGGGGATGCAGCATCCCCACTGCCTCCTTCAGTACTCCCCTCCTCTTGCTGCACACCTATACCAAGTGTGACCCTGGGCAGTTCTCAAGTCTGCTGAGTTGAGTCATAGCATCACATATATCATCAAGTGACCTGGCCCATGCTGCCATCATCTCTGAGTAAGACCCTGGGAATCCCAAAGAAACCACTAGCAAGATACCTCCCACAAAAAATAAAATAATTTGTCACCAATTTCAGGTACTTTATTGAAAGATAAAAAAGTATGTATCCAATATACAAAGTTTCAAGTAGGTCTTACAGAGCATACCATATTCCAAAATATGAATAGGTGGGACATGGACATATTTTTCTTTGTCTTGTTGTTGCTTTGGACCACAGATGGTAAAGTTCAGGACTTACTCCTGTTTCTGTGCTCAGGAATCACTCTTGGTGGTCAGGGAACCATCTACAGTGCCAGAGATAAAATCTTGGTCAGCCAAATGCAAGAAAAGTATCTTACTCCCTGTCCTATTTCAGAATTGGCAACCTTTTACGTTAAAGACTTAGCTAGATTAGATCTGTTAAAATTGACTTCACAAAGTAATGAATATATTTGCCAAATTATTTTATGCTTAAGTGAGCTAATTGGTAATGGAATTAGAAAATTGACGAACTTAGATTATAAATGCAAATTCCCAGCAATATTTTAGGATGTGTCTAGGTAGGCAACTGATACAAGATGTGAACTTACCTGATGAAGATTTTTTTCTTTCTTTTTTATTAGTGAAAACCAATGAGGTACAGTTGTAAACTTACAAACGTTCATGCTTGGGTTTCAGTTATACAATGATCGAGTACCCATACCTCCTCCAGTGCCCATTCTCCCCCCACCAATGATCCCAGTAGTCTATAATCTACTTTCAGCAAGCTTCTCCCATCCTGGGAGGATCCTACCAACACCCTTTATTTGGTGCTCCCTTCTCTATCTGAACTCCCTTTTCCCCTAGCATGTGTGGCTGGCCTCCACCCCATGGAACAAAACTCCTGTATCTAATCTCGGCCAATCTTGGGGTTTAGTCTTCTATTTTTTTACTTTATGTTCCCCAGATGAATGCAATCTTTCTATGTCTGTGCCTCTCTTTCTAACTCATTTCCCTTAGCATGATACTTTCTATGTAGTTTCACTTGTATGTAAATTTTATGACTTCATCTTTTCTAACAGCTACATAGTACTCCATTGTGTAGACGTACAAAGTTTCTTTAACCAGTCATCTGTTCTCGGGCACTCAGGTTTTTTCCAGATTCTGGATATAGTAAAGAGTGCTGCAATGAACAAACAATTGCAGATCTAACTTTGACTGTAATTTTTTGTCTCCCTGAGATATATTCCCAGGAGTGGTATTGCTGGGTCAAATGGGGGCTCAATTTCTAGTTTTTTTAGAATCGTCCATACTGTTTTCCAAAAGGGCTGAACCAGTTGGCATTCCCAACAGCAGTAAAGGAGTGTCCCTTTCTCACCACATCCGTGCCAGCAGCAGTTCCTTTTGTTCTTTTGGATGTGGGCCAATCTTTGTGGTTTGAAATGATAACTCATTGTGGTTTTGACCTGCATCTCCCTGATGATTAATGATGGAGAGCATTTTCTCATGTGACTTTTAGCCATTCAGATTTCTTCTTTAAGAAAGTTTCTGTTCATTTCATCACCTCATTTTTGATGGGGTTGGATGTTTTCTTCTTGTGGAGTTCAACCAGTACTTTGTATATCCTTGATATCAAGCCCTTGTCGGATGTCTATTTGGCGAATATCCTTTCCCATTCTGTAGACTGTCTTTGTATTTTGGTCACTGTTTCTTTTGAGGTACAGAAGCTTCTTAGTTTAAGAAAGTCCCATTTATCTATCTCTGTTTTCACTTGCTTGTCCAGTGGCGTGATGTCTTTGAAGATACCAATAGCTTCAATGTCATGGAGGGTTTTGCCAACATTTTCTTCAATGTACCTTATGGATTCCGGTCTGATGTTGAGGTCTTTAATCCATTTAAATCTTACCTTAGTACATAGCATTAGGCAGATATCTGAGCCCAAGTTTTTGCATGTAGCCGTCCAGTATTGCCAGCACAATTTGTTAAAGAGGCTTTCCTTGCTCCACTTCACATTTCTTGACCCCTTATCGAAGATTAGATAATCATATGCTTGGGGGGAGTTGTCAGTATATTCTACCCTGTTCCATTGGTCTGCAGCATTGCCTTTGTTCCAGTACCATGCTGTTTTAATTATTACTGCTTTGTAGTAGAGTTTGAAGTTACGGAGGTTGATTTCTCCAATTTTATTTTTCCCAAGAATTGTTTTAGCTATTCGTGGGGGCTTATTGTTCCATATAAATTTTAGGAGTGTTTGCTCCATTTCCTTGAAGAATGTCATAGGTATCATAATAGGGATCACATTGAATTTGTACAGTTCTTTGGGAAGTATTGCCATTTTGACCATGTTAATTCTCCTGATCCATGAACAGGGGATATTTTTCCATTACCTCGTGTCCTCTTTTATTTCCTGGAGTAAAGTTTTGTAGTTTTCTTTGTACAGGTCCTTTATTTCCTTAATTAAGCTGATTCCTAGGTAATTGATTTTCTGGGACACAATTGTGAACGGGATTGTTTTCTTCATATCACTTTCTTCTCTTTCACTATTTGCGTATAGGAAAGCCATGGACTTTTGGGTATTGATTTTAAATCCTGCAAATTTGCTATATAAGTTTATTGTTTCTAGAAGTTTCTTCGTAGAGGTTTTAGGGTTCTCTAAGTATAGTATCATATCATCTGCGAATAGTGAGAGCTTGATTTCTTCCTTTCCTACCTGTATGCACTTATTATCTTTTTCTTGCCTAATCGCTATTGCAAGTAATTCCAGTACTATATTGAACAGTAGTGGAGAGAGTGGGCATCCTTGTCTCATCCCTAATCTTAGAGGGAAGGCCCTCTGTTTTTTCCCATTAAGGATAATGCTTGCTGTAGGCTTGTGGTAGATGGCTATTCTCAGTGCATCATGATCTGAAAATATTATATTATATATTGAGGAAAGTTCCCTCTATTCCCATTTGTTAAGGGTTTTCATCATAAACGGGTGCTGGAGCTTTTCAAATGCTTTCTCTGCATCTATTGATATGATCATATGATTTTTATCTTTACTTTTGTTGATATGTTGGATTATGTTGATTTATTTCTGACTGTTAAACCATCCTTGCATCCCCGGATTAATCCCACTTGGTCATGGTGTATGATCTTTTTAATGAGTGGTTGGATTCTATTTGTTTGTATTTTGTTGAGAATCTTCACATCCATGTTCATCAGGGATATCGGGCCTGTAGTTTTCTTTTCTTGTGGTGTCTTTGTTTCCTTTTGGTATTAAAGAGATATGGGCTTCATAGAAACTGTTTGGGAGAGTATCTGTTTTTTCAATTTCCTGGAAAAGCTTGAGAATAACTGGCAATAGGTTCTCTTTAAATGTTTGGAAAAATTTGCTATTGAATCCATCTGGACCTGGGCTTTTATTTTTGGGAAGACTTGATTACAGTTTCAATTTCCTTGATGTTAATAGGTCTATTCAGGTACTCTAGATCTTCTTGATTCAGCTTTGGGAGATTATAGGAATCCAGGAATTCATCCATTTCTTCTAGGTTCTCTTGTTTCGTGGCATACAGACTTTCAAAGTAGTCTCTGATGATCTTTTGAATTTCTTTGGTTTCTGTTATGATATCCCCATTTTTATTTCTTATTCGATTTATCAGGGTTCTCTTTCCTTATATTTCTTTGTGAGTGTTCATAGTGGTTTATCTATCTTATTTATTTTCTCGAAGAACCAGCTCTTGGTTTCATTGATCTTTCAGATTGTTTCTTTAGTTTCCATGTCGTTGATTTCTGCTCTGTTTTACGATCTATTTCCTTCTGCCTGATTTGGGCTCCTTTTGTTGATTCTTTTCTAAGATCTTGAGCTGTGAAGTCAAGTTGTTTATGTGCATCCTTTCTTCCATCCTGAGATATGCATGCAGAGCTATAAATTTTCTGCTTAATACAGTTTTAGCTGCATCCCATAAGTTCTGGTAGCTTGTGTCTTCATTCTCATTTGTTTCCAGGTAACTTTTGATTTTGTCCTTGACTTCCTGATCCACTCGTTCTTCAGCAGTGAGTTGTTTAATTTCCAGGTGTTTGATTTAATTCTTCCTGTCTGTGTGTGATTCACGTCTATTCTCAGTGCATCATGGTATGAAAAGACTGTTGATAGTATTTCTGTTTTCCTGATTCTATTGAGATATATTTTGTGCCCTAGCACATGGTCTCTTTTGGAAAATATTCCGTATGCACTGTAGAAGAATGTGCATTCTTTCTTTTGGGGGTGTAAAGCCCTGTATAGGTCTATAAGCACTTTCTCTTCTATTTCTTCTTCCAAAGCCAATGTTTTATTTATTTATTTATTTATTTATTTATTTATTTTTCTTATTAGTGGAACACCATGAGGTACAGTTGTAGATTTACAAATTTTTGTGCTTGGGTTTCGATTATACAAGGATCAAGTACCCATCCCTCCACCATTGCCCATTTTCCACCATCATGGATCCAGGTATCCCTCCCACACCCATCCCCCCGTCCCACCATGCCTCTGTGGCAGGGCATTCCCTTTTGTTCTCTTTCCCCTTTTGGGTGTTGTGGTCTGCAAGAGAGGCATTGAGTGGCAATCATGTTCAGTCCATAGTCTACTTTCAACATGTATCTCCCCTCCTGGGAGGATCCTCCAAACACCCTTTATTTGGTGCTCCCTTCTCTATCTGAGCTGCCCTTTCCCCTAGAGTGCCTGGCTGGCCTCTAAGCTATGGAGTAATCCTCCTGGTACTGATCGTGGCTATTCTTGGGTAATAATCTCCTATTTTGTTACTTTATGTCCTCCAGATGAGTGCAATCTTTTTATGCCTATCCCTCTCTTTCTGACTCATTTAGCTTAGCATGTTACTTACCATGTGGTACCACTTGTATGTAAAATTCATGACTTCATCTTTTCTAACAGCTGCATAATACTCCATTGTGTAGATGTACCAAAGTTTCTTTAAGCAGTCATGTGTTCTTGGGCATTCAGGTTTCTTCCAGTTTCTGGCTATTGTAAAGAGTGCTGCAATGAACAAACAAGTGCAGATGTCACTTCGACCATACATCTTTGCCTCTCTGGGATATATTCCCAGGAGTGGTATTGCTGGGTCAAATGGGAGCTCAACTTCTAATTTCTTGAGAATGGACCATACTGTTATCCAAAAGGGCTGAACCAGTCAGCATTCCCACCAACAGTGAAGGAGTGTCCCTTTCTCACCACCTCCGTGTCAGCATCAGTTGCTTTTGTTCTTTTGGATGTGGGCCAGTCTCTGAGGTGTGAGATGGTATCTCATTGTAGTTTTGATCTGCATCTCCCTGATAATTAATGATGTAGAGCATTTCCTCATGTGCTTTTTTGCCATTCGGATTTCTTCTCTGAGAAAGTTTCTTTTCATTTCATTGCCCCATTTTTTGATGGGGTTGGATGTTTTCTTCTTGTGGAGTTCAACCAGTACTTTATATATCCTTGATATCAACCTCTTGTCAGATGTGTATTCGGTGAATATCCTTTCCCATTCTGTAGATTGTCTTTGTATTTTGGTCACTGTTTCTTTTGAGGTGCAGTAGCTTCTTAGTTTAAGATAGTCCCATTAATCTATCTCTGTTTTCGCTTGCTCGGCCAGTGGTGTGACATCTTTGAAGATACCATTAGCTTCAAAGTCATGGAGGGTTTTGCAAACTTTGTCTTCAATGTATCTTATGGTTTCTGGTCTGATGTTGAGGTCTTTAATCCATTTTGATCTTACTTTTGTACATGGTGTTAGCTTGAGATCTGAGCCCATTTTTTTTGTATGTAGCCATCCAGTTTTGCCAGCACCATTTGTTAAAGAGGCTTTCCTTACTCGCTTCACATTTCTTACACCTTTATCAAAGATTAGATGGTCGTATGATTGAGGGGAGATGTCAGTTTATTCAACCCTGTTCCATTGGTCTGCAACTTTGCCTTTGTTCCAGTACCATGCTGTTTTAATTATTACGGCTTTGTAGTAGAGTTTGAAGTTAGGGAGGTTGATTCCTCCCATTTTCTCAAAGCCAATGGTTCCTTGCTGAGTTTCGTTCTTGTTGATCTATCCAGAGGTGATAAGGTGCTGTTGAAATCTCCAGCTACTATTCTGTTGCTAGCAATGTCATCCTTAAAATCTGTTAGCAGTTGTTTTAAGTATTTAGCTGTACCCTCATTGGTGCATATACATTTAAGAGTGTGATTTCTTCCTGTTGTACGTATTCCTTGATGAAGAGAAAATGTCCCTTCTAATCTTTTTAACCTGAAATTAATGTTGTTGGATACTAGTACGGCCACCCCAGCTTTTTTGAGGGAGCTGTTTGCTTGAAGGATTGTTTTCCATCCTTTGACTTTTAGTCTTTGTTTGCTCTGACTGTTGAGATGAGTTTCTTGTAGGCAGCAGAATGTTGGGTTCTGTCTCTGAATCCATTTTGCCACTCTGTGTCTTTTAATTGGTGAATTTAGACCATTGACGTTGAGAGAGATTATTGTTATGGGGTTTTGTATCATCTTTCTTCAAGGGTCTATTGTGCTTGTAGAGTTTGTCTTGTCTTATATAGCCCCTTTCGCCCTTCTTTTAGGTTTGGTTTTGAGTCTTTGAAGTTCCTGAGCTGGTGGTTATATAGAAAATAGTGTAGCATTTCTTCAATTTTGAGTGAGAGTTTAGCTGGATAGAGTATTCTTGGTGAAGCATTCATTTCAGTGATATTTTTCACTATATTCCGCCATTGCCTTTGGGCTTGGAGGGTTTCCTCTGATAGGTCTGCTGTGAATCGAAGGGGTTCTCCTTTGTATGTGATTTCCTTCTTTGACATTGCTGCTTGCAGTATTGTGTCTCTATCAGCAGCATTGATCATTATAACTATGATATGTCTTGGGGTGTTTTTGTTACGGCCTCTTTTAGCTGGCACCCTTTCGGGCTCCTTTAACCTGAATAGCTGCATTGTTGAGCGCTGGGAATTTTTCAGCAATGATTTTTTTTACTGTAGTTTTTTCATTGGGATTTTTTCCCTGAGCTTATAGTAGTCCAATAATTCTAATGTTGTTCCTCTTGGAATCATCTCCTAGGACTCTGATTCTCTCTAGAGCTATTTTGAAGTCCATTGCCATTGTTTGTTGTTGCCTGTTGGCTTGGTGCAGCTGATCTTGCAGCTCACTGATTCTGTCTTCAGCTGCGGTCATTCTACTGTTGAGGGCACAGACTGAGTTTTTTATTTCATCTACAGAGTCTTTAATTCGTGACATTTCTGTGCGTAGTTTTCCAATTTCTGCTCTCATTTCTTCCTGGATTTTCTCGATTGTCCGATCCATTGTTTCTTTCATATCCTCCTTCAATTTACTGGATATCTGTCTGACTGTTTCATTGAGTTCATTGAACATCTTCATAATTTCATATCTGAATTCTTTGTCAGAGAGGTCCCTTAGGTGAGCAGCACCTATAGAGGCTTCTGGACTCTTTCCATCTCCCTCCCCATGTGGTGGGGATTTGCATTGTTTCTTCATGTTAGTGTGTAGATATTAGGACTAGGTTTCTTGGTATGACTAAACTACCTGCGACCGCGTGAGCGTTGGCCCACCTAAAATTAAGCCATGCCCACGTCTCAAGGATTCACTTCTTTTTTTTTTTTTGCTTTTTGGTTAACACCCAGCGATGCACAGGGGTTACTCCTGGCTCTGCACTCAGGAATAACCCCTCGTGGTGCTCAGGGGACTATATGGGATGCTGGGAATTGAACCCAGGTCAGTTACGTGCAAGGCAAATGCCCTACCTACCCACTGTGCTATTGCTCCAGCCCCAAGGATTCACTTCTTAAGACAATTTTCTGAGACAGAAAGTTAATGTCTTATTACACGTATTGCTAGTAAAAAATACATTTTCTAGGAAAGTTCTAGTAAAATTTTTGCTTTGAGTTAGTCTATTCACAATTTTCATGTGCCTGTTTCAACCTCAATTACTAGCAAGAAAGGAACCCGCACAGTGAGTAAAGAGTTTGCCTTGTACATGTTTAACCCCCAGTACCACATGTGGTCCCCAAAAAGTTCCATCAGGAACGAACTCAGCACAGAGCCAAGAGTAAGCCCTGATTAATGTCAGATGTAGCCAAAAACCAGAAGGGTATCAATTACTAGCAAGGAGAATTACCTTGATCTAAGATTGATGATTTTTTAAAATGTATTGTGGGTTTTTCTTCCCAGTTTTCTTAATTTATCATTTTTTCTGACTTTTTTTTGCCTTTCTAAAGATTTATCTATAACCATAGAAACAATTTCTGGTTCTCTTAATAGTTCTTATTGTACTTTTGTCTTCTATTTTCTTCTAGTATTTTTCTTACTTTCCTAAAAGTATTTTTCTAGATCCTTAGTTGAAATGCTTGTTTATATTTAGTTTTTCTGGATCTTGAACATATTCATTTATGATTAAGTTTATTTTATCTATATCTCATTAGTTTTTTTGTTATATTTTAATTGGTATTCTGTCTTAATTTTGATAATACTAACAGTGAAATATATGGGATAACGTTTTTTTTTTTTTTTGAGTCACATTGGCAATGCTCAGCCTGTGTGGATAGTGATGCTTGGTTCAATTATGGTTTGGGCTCACAGTAACAACATACCTGGTGATTCTGGGGACCACTAGGGTGACACCCCATGATGTGTGTGGAAACATGTGCTGCTGAGAATTAAACTCCTGGCCTTGCAAATGCAAGGTATGTGCAGTGAGTTGGCTCCCAGTCCTTAGAAATGCATTTTATGAACTTTATAAATATGTGACCCTTAAAATATCTTTAATTCTTAATTTCCAGTTTAATTTCATTCTAATAGAACATAGTTTGCAGGAATGTAATTAACACGTAATCATTATAAATAGCACTGTCCTGTAACACTGTCCTCCCATTGTTGATCGATTTGCTCAAGCGGGTACCCCATATTATTTCCATTGTGAGACTTCTTGTTACTGTTTTTGGCATATTTAATACTTAATATCAACATATTGAATTGAACTCTGGACCCTCAGATTGAAAGTCTGGTGCTTTACCATCTGAGCTACTTGGGATACTGGAGCGATAGCACAGCGGGTAGGGCGTTCGCCTTACAAGCGGCCAACATGGCCGACCCAAGTTCAATTCCTCCGCCCCTCTCGGAGAGCCCGGCAAGCTACCGAGAGTATTCGATATGCCAGACACAGTAACAACAAAGTCTCCAATGGAGACGTTACTGGGCCCGCTCAAGCAAATCGACGATCAACGAGAGGGCCTCTCTCTATAACATATTGAATAATTAACCAATACAAATTTTAGAATAAAATGTGCTATTTATAATGATATCTTGCCAGACTTTGGCATGTGCGCGGGATACTCTCAGTAGCTTGCCAGGCTCTACAAGAGGGGTGGAGGAATCGGACCCAGGTCAGCTGCATGCAAGGCAAATGCTCTACCCGCTGTACTATTGCTCCAGCCCAATCATGGTTTCAGGTTCTTCCTTATGTATGACCCTCTTCCTGGGCAAGTGACACCACATGTAAAAAATATCCACAAGTCCTACAGGAGAAATCATTATAAATAGCACATTTTATTCTAAATTTTGTATTGGTGGAAGAATCAATATGATGATATTAAGGCAAACATCAATTCTCTTTTCAAATGGTCTCTTTTTATATTCACTTGTCTTTATATATATATACATATAGGTTGTTCAGTTATTCATTAATAATTAGATTATCTTTGGGGAGGTTTAGTTTTTCTGTTCCATTGTTTTTACTCCTTTTTATCCCCAGAAATACTTTGGATCTAAGTTTTATTTTTTATTTTATATTTAATAATATAAACGTATTCAATATGCTAAACACAGTAACAGAAGTCTCACAATGGAGATGTTACTGGGCCCGCTCAAGCAAATCAATGAACAACGGGAGGACAGTGCTACAGATTTGAGGGGTTACCATTTTTCTAACATATATTTTAATTCCCATTTTAATTTTTTTCATGCTTTGTTTTAGCTTATCCATTGTGGGGGGGAAAAGCTATTGCTGAATATTTTTTGGTATTTAAAATAGCACTGTAGCACCATCCTGTTGTTAAATCAATTTGCTCGAATAATCTTTGTGATAACTTTGTATCCTTCACCATCTTATTTTGTGTACACTTTAATCATTTTTAATGATTTTTTTCACCAGATAAAGTTTGTATTTTTACTTTTTTCCCCACTATTGCTGGATTTTTAATGGGCTAAAACTTATGGAAATCTCAGGAGGCTGAATTAATGTGTTTGGAAGTAAAGCCAATTTGGGGCTTGATCAGAGAGCAAATTTTGAAAGGCAGAATCCTAGACAGACCTAGGACTCTGTTTTCCCATGAATATGCCCTGTATAATCTCCTCTTGAGTAGCAGCAGGTCTAGTAAATATGATGCAACAGTATTCCAGTGATTAGGTTACATTACATGGCAAAGGTGAAGGGATTTGCTGATGTAATTAAGATCTCTAATCAACTGACTTTCAGCTAATCAAGAGGAAGGTTATAGGTGTTGGAAGTGATCTAATCAGGTGAGTCCTTCAAAGGAAGACCAGGAGTTCAAAAACAAGATAGAAAATTTCTCCTGCAGGACTTGCGGATATTTTTTACTTGTGGTGTGACTTGCCCAGGGAGAGAGGCGTACATAGGGCAAGAACCTGAAAGAAAATGACTTTGAAACTGAAAGCAGTCTTCAGCCAAAAATAAGCAAGAACACCAGAGTATCTGCCATATAGCTGCAAGAACATGAGTTTTTCCAAGTACCTGAAGGTATCTTTTCCTATCGAGTCTCCAAATGAAGATTTAGTTCAACCAACACTTTGCAACCTTGAGCAAAGAGGGTCGCCTAAGCTGTGCCAGACTTTTGTCTCATGCAGCTGGGCTGGTGATGACATGTTATAGAGCAGTCGAAAAGCAAACAGTAAAATACTTTGCATTACTTAAGTTTTAGTAGCAAGCCTTGTTTCTGTACATGGATGTGACTGTAGTTTAAACAAATCTATTTTCCTTTAATCACAATTTAAATTATGAAACTCGTTCGTTCCTACATCTTGTCCTATAAACACATTATACTGAAAATAGCCAATACTTAAATTTACTGATGTATTTTATCAATTTATTACAGTTTATCTCCTTAAAACACATCACAGTTTACTACATCAATGGTCTTTGTTACATTATTTTGTTTTTACCTTAACCATTTATTTTAAGTATCTCTTCTATAAAGGTAAAGGTAAAGGCCCTCCCGTTGATCATCGATTTGCTCGAGCGGGCCCAGTAACGTCTCCATTGGAGACTTTGTTGTTACTGTGTCTGGCATATCGAATATGTCAT
Organism: Sorex fumeus; assembly: GCF_029834395.1. Lineage (NCBI taxonomy): Eukaryota > Metazoa > Chordata > Mammalia > Eulipotyphla > Soricidae > Sorex > Sorex fumeus. Next base: position 1,179,664 of record NW_026606113.1, read on the forward strand.
GGGTAGCTTGCCAGGCTCTGCCGTGCGGGCGAGATACTCTCGGTAGCTTGCCGGGCTCTCCGAGAGGGGCGGAGGAATCAAACTTGGGTCGTCCATGTTGGCTGCGTGCAAGGCAAATGCCCTACCGCTGTGCTAAGGGGCTGGAGCGATATTCTATATGCCAGACACAGTAACAACAAAGTCTCCAATGGAGACGTTACTGGGTCCGCTCGAGTAAATCGATGATCAATGGGAGGGCCTTTACTTACTTTACTTATCTCTTCTATAAATATATTTGAGACTGCATTTTTCCAAAAACCAAAAAAAAAATCCTCAGTATTTAAGCCCAGGTTCAATTCCGTAGGGAAACACTACGTGGGTTTCTAAGCACAAAACCATCAGTAATAATACCATTGAGTCGAAACCATTGACTCAACTACCATTGAATGTAGCTCAAAATGAAAACTAATCACACCACTACACTACTACAGTACTAAATTGTGTGTATGTTCATATATCTTTCCCCTCCTCTCTATATATTTTAGCTACTTCCACTCAGTAACTGGACCCTGAGTCTTTATATTACTTTGAGTTTCTTACTTATCTGTGTTCTTGAGGTTGTTAAGTCAATCTTTACTATACCCACTGTCTTTGTCTCTTAGCTCCTGAGACTTATAGCTTGCTGAAATCAGTATTCCCAAGAGTGCTATGGAACTTTCCCCTGAGCTACCCAATGACTAGCTTCTAGCAGTTAAGATGACTCCTATTGCCTCTTTTGGTCTCTACAAAATGTCTCTTTTGGTATCAATTGTACTTAGTAGACAGCTCATGGCAGCCACTTCCCTCTATCAGAAACAGTTCAGTAGACCTAAAGTGAGGCTGAGAGATGTCTCAAAGAACACAAGTGTATGCTTTGCTTGGCTTGCAGGAACCTGGATTCAATTGTTTATGTTACCAAATAAGCTAATAAATTTTTAAAATAAAATAGACCTGAAATATCAGCTCGTGGGTGGGATTGGTGGTGATTGGTGACAAGGGGGTATACGGAGTTGGGTAACAATGAGCATCGCTAAGGAACTATTCCGGACTCTGCTCATGGCAGCCCTGAAGTGCTTAGACAACCATGTCTGATGCCAAGGAGTCAAACAGGGCTGTGGTTACCACAGCCTGAATGCAAGGCAACTGCCTAACCTCCTATACTGTCCCCAACATCTTTTTTTGCCTATAATTTTCTTTTCTTTTTGGATCAAGATCAGTGTTTTATAATTTCTATTTAGTTACAACACCTTATTATTTTTCCTTTAATTGTTGCTCCACTCTTAATTGTTTAGATTAGTATACAAAAGTTTTATTCTGAGGCTCCATTTTGCCTAGATCTAGATCCTCTGAACATTGTACTGTATAATCTCACGTAATCACTGTTCTTCTTTGAGGTAGGTGTGATTATCACCCTATTATTTGTGAGTAAAACTTAGATCCGCTGGTATTAAGCATTTTTCCCTAGGTCACACACAAAAGCAAAATCTGGACCTTAGTTTTTATTCTAGAATACCAAGATCTGAACTTCTGGCACAATGACTCTGGTAGAGAGTCTTGAGCAATTTCGTGAGGGTGAGGACATGAAATAACTTTTCATATCAAAATCTTATATTTATAACATGCTCTTACCAATGGTACCTAAATTATCCTTTTGGTTTTAGAACAAGTATCTTCCTCATACATGTTCTTGTGTTTCTGTGTTCCATGTGTTGCTTTGATCTGGGTTATACTCCCCTTTTCCAGATGTGGATACACTATGAATGATAAGGAGCTTTTCATTCTAGGACTACTATAGGAACAGCTATAGCCTCGTCTTGAAATGTGATAATAGCAGAATGGAAAAGAAACCAACCAACCAAACTATATAATTCCTCCAAAAGCAGCTAAACATATTGGGCATACATCACACGCTTACATTTCACATGTTTTATTAAGGGCCCATGACTCCTAAATATCAGTACAGTTTGGATGCATTTGCCTCTCACAAGAGTCACACAAGTGTCAACTGGGAATAGGGATAATTAAATAACCCTGGAGCAAGGAAAAGTGAGGGATAAAGAAATCACAGGAAAATAGTGCACATGTGTACATGTAACTGAGTTTATGTAAAATTAAATTTCACAAATAATAGTTGCCCTTTCTGTGTCTGATCATTTGGATCCTCTGTTTTGTTTTTAAATATCGTTGCAACTCACTAAACTGAATAGTTGACTTACTGTTGGGTTACTACTAGCATTTTGAAAGATACTCTTCTGTTAGCTTCATCAAGCTTTCATAACGCCTACACTGTCACAATCAGAAGACAAATGGATCACTTATAATTACTTTGTTAAGGTCTTCTTCCATGATTCATAATTTAAGATTATGTAATAGAGAAGATAAAACACTAGAGTGAGATGTTTGAGAGGTTTGTTTTGACAACCAGTGACTATGTGGCTCATTCTTTCTCTTTCAAACATTGACAACTATCTAGCCTATCTCAAATAATAAATGGCATGTATAAAAACCTTAATGTCTATTGAAGAAAAATGTCTATCTTCTTCATTTTATAGAAAAAGAAAAATACACAAAGAGGTTAATGATCATTAAGTGGTAAATCCAAGATGCAAAATCACGGACACCAGCTTCACAACTGTTATACTACTGTGCTTTGGGAAAATAATATTATTGGCTTGTGAAACCATCATCTTTAAAATTGTGCTATATTATTCTTGTTCATTCTCCAGGAAACTAATGATCTGTATTTTATTTCCCAAACATTCACTAACAGTGAAAATTGGCAACAGTTCTAATAAGCAGATGTCTTGTTCCCAAGTCAGACACACAACCAGATGTGGTTTTCTATTAGTTCTGGCACACCCGTTGGTCTGTTGAGTCTCTCTCCTGAGACAGAACAGGAACCAGTAAGTTCCACTCATAGCATAACTGTACATTTGCTTAATAACAATAACAAGTATAATCACTGTGCATGAACCCCAATTCTTCAATTATTAAAATTTAACCATAATAAGCTTTGGTCTATTAATTTCACTAGAGCATATGTGTAAATGAGTGTTGTCATTTGTCTCTTAGGCTTGTATTTCTAATCTGCACAGTGTAATCACTTTCTGGGATGGTTCTTAAAAGATTTCTTTACTGTGAGTGACAGTCCACCCACAGTGAATGAGGTCATTCCCTTAAAAAAAAAAACTTTTAAAATTAAATCTGTAAATTTCCTTTTCGTCTCTCTCTTTCTCTCTCTCTATTTTTATAAAATCAAATGTTTACAGGTATATATCAAAGAATTTTGAAAGCTTCCTTAATGAGAGAACATATCAAGACAGTACAATTTCTGAGGAACTATTCAAGGCAAAACATATAACCAAATATAATTCCACTTTATAGATTCTATCAGAGAATTAAAATTCTTTACCAAAACAACTACATTTGTATTTTGGGGCTCATTTCTAACCAAATGCACTTTCCTGCCTGATAAAAATACTTTGTAATGATATATAAAATTATTATCAAAGACACAAACAATTAATATTTATCAATTCTATCAAAATATTTGTGTTCATAGGACAATGGTATCCTATCTAGAAAAAATATAGACTAATAAAAATTTTAAAAACTTATTTTTTTTAACATTGCATCTTAAAAATTGGTGTGTATTATAATTTACAGACATTAAAATTATTCAAGTTAGAACTGGAGAGAGAGCACAGAGGTTAAAGGCACCTTCCTTGCATCACCATTTCCCCTAAGCAGTATCTGTGACTTGCAAAGTGAAATATTGGTTTTCTCTTCTCCTTATATCCTTTGCATAGTTACTTCAGAGAATGTCCTTTTTGTATAGACACAGGAAGACAGTTAATGCTATGTTTTTGTAACTTGGGAGTTAATTGACTCTGAATAATATTCACTCCTGGGCATCTGTTTTCTCGACTTAAGCCTCAGTTGATTTGAATTCCTAGCACCCCAAAAACAGGGTCCCAATGAGGGACTGGATGGACCTGGGCAAGCTGTGAAATGGGCCAGGTGAAAGCACCAGAATATTTAAATATAAGGTAAGAGCATGGCCATGGACAAATTCTGTCATAATCCAAAAAGTAACAAATGGATTAGGACCCAACTAGGATTAGGAACACATAGTGTTGTGTTTTACAGATATTGGATATTATACCTTTGTCTGAAGTATGGCGTGCAAATATTTTCTTCCATTGATTAGGATATTTATTAATTTAGCTCATGTTTATTTTGCTATGCCAAAATCTTTTCTATTTGGTGTAGTCTTATTTGTTTAATTTTTTACTATTTTTTGCCAATTTAGCTGCCAATCGACAACCCCTTTGAGGTTCATTTTCTGGATATTACTATGTTTTTTCCATGTATTGTTTTGATTCCAGTCTAATTTTAGGGTTTTAATCTATTTTAATTAACTTCTGTGTTGATATATGAATGTATGTAAGGATATAGATTCATGCTACTATCCAATTTTGCAAAAGTCTGAGCAAAATAAATTCTAGTACCACATGGTTTTGATAACTATACCTTCAAAGATTTAAAATCAAGAAACACAATTTCTTCATCTTCTTTTTTCTCATAATAGCTTTAGATATTATGATTCCATACAAATTTCAGGGGAGTTTGTTCTAAGTCTTTGAAGAATGTCATCAGAATTTTTATGGAAACTTCATTGAATCTGTTAATGTTTTTGGCAGGATAGTCATTTTGCCAATGCTCTTTTTTCTAACACTTTAATATAAATAGTTTTCCACTTTCTGGGTCCTCTTCTATTTATTTCAATAGTGATGTAAAGTGTAACTTTTAATATTATCTTTTAAAGGGCTGATTTCTAGGTATTTGATGTTTTGGAAACTGCTTTGAATGAGCTTGGCTTTTTTATTTATTTCCCTTCAAATTCATTATTTGCATATAGAAATTCAACCATTGATTTTGTGATCTACAACTTTCCTGCATTGGTTTGTTGTTCCTAAGAATTTTTTAGTGGAGTACTTTAAAGTATACGTGTATATTATCAAATCATCTGCAAATGTGATAACTTAAGTTCTTTCCTAATTTGAATTTCCTTTCCTCCTTCCTACCTACCTTTCTTCCATCCTTCCTTCCTTCCTTCCTTCCTTCCTTCCTTCCTTCCTTCCTTCCTTCCTTGCTATCTTTTTCTTGATTTCCATGGCAAGTACTTCCCAAACCATACTGAATAATAATGGAGACAGTGGGCACTTTTGCCTGTGCCTTATCTCAGAGTAAAAGAATTTCAGTTTTTCACATTATAAGTTTGTTATATATTGTCATTTTAAAAATATTTGGCCCTATAATTTGAAGTATGTTTCTTCGAATCCCTTTACTTTACTGAGAATTTTACCATGAACATATATTGAATATTACCTACAGATTTTTCCACATAAAATTACATAATCATATAATTTTTATCTTTCCCTTTTCTGATACAACATTATCAATTTATGTATATCGGCCCATCTTTGCATTCTCAAATGAATCCCACTTAATAATGATATATGATGCTTTTAATATATTGTTGAATTTGATTTGTTAAGGTGTTGTTGAGGAACTCTGTATCTGTGCTTATTGGATATATCAGCCTGAAACTTTCTTTTTTTCAGTATTACGTATGTCAGTTTTGGGTATTAGTATAATATTGGCCTCATAAAAACTGTTAGGATTCCTGTTTCTTCCATTATTTGGAAGAGCTTGATGTGTGTGAGTACTAGTTCTTCTTTGTACCTTCAATAGCATTTCTCTTATAAACCATTATAGATGGATCTAGCTTTGTTCTTGGGGATAGTTTTAATTCTGTTTTATTTTCATTGCTTTTGATTAATCTAGTTACACTTTGTTTCTATTTCAGTCTCAGGATTATATGATTATGCAAATGCATCTATTTCTTCTACCTTCTCCAATTTATTGGCATAAAGTTACCTTTTATAATCTTTTGTATTTCTGTTGTAGTTTCTCCCCTTTAATCACTGATCTGATTCATTTCAGTTTTTTTTTTTAATTTTTATCTCCCTTGTGAGTCTAGCTAAGGGTTTACCATTATTGTTTACTATTTTTTAAAATTCGGTGTCTGGTTTCATTTAGCCTTTGAATCATTTCTTGATTTCTCAATTATTGATTTCTGCTCAAATTTTTATAATTTCCTTCTACTTTGGGATTCACATGGTTTTTGTTTTGTTTTGTTTTGTTTTGGTTTTGGTTTTTAGTTCCTCAAGCTGTGAGGTTATGTATTTGATTTAAGCTTTTTCTTCTTTCCTGGGACTAGAGCGATAGCATAGTGGGCACGGCATTTGTTGTGAACGCAGCCGATATGACTGACCTGAGTTCTATTCCTCCGCCCCTCTAGGAGAGCCTGGCAAGCTACTGAAAGCATCTCACCCACATGGCGAAGCCTGGCAAGCTCCCCATGATGTGTTCAATATCTCAAACACAGTAATAAGTCTCACAATGTTATTGGGCCCACTCAAGCAGATAGATGAACAATGGGAGGACAGTGACAGTGATAGTGATTCTCTCCTGATTTAAACCTATATTGATTTCAGTTTCCCTATTAGGGCTGCTTTTGCTATGTCACATGGGTTCTAGCAGTTTGTGTCTGCATTCTTGCTCATTTTAAGAAATATATTGATTTCTTCTTTGATTTTTCTCTTTGACCCAAGGGTGATTTTATAGAATGTTGTTTGATATTGGTATCCAAATGTTAGAGCTTTTCCTGCATTTTTATCTATAGATAATTTCTGATTTCATGTAATTATCATCTAAAAATATAATTGATATGATTTCTCTTTCTATGAATTTATGGATACTCACACTGAGTTTATTTATTCATAACTTTTAATATATTACTCTGTATCTCCTTGCTTCTGGAATTTCCTCTGAGAAATCTGATTTGAATCAAATTTTTCCCCTTGTATAAGTTCTTGCTTTTCTTTTGCCAATGTAAGGAGTCTATTTCTCCCTCTCTCTCTCTCTCACGCTCTCACTCACGGTGTGATTACAATGTGTCTTGATGCTGTTTTGTTTGAGTTCATTTATTTATTTGAGTTTATTTATTTACCCAGTAGTGCTCGGGGCTTACTCAGTGTTCACTCCTGGGAGGCTCAAGGACTGTATGAGGTAGTTGGGGGCGGGGGGGGGGTGTAAACGCTAGTTTACTATATGCAAGACAAGTACCTTGCATGCTGTCATAATGATCTGGCCCTTGTTTGAGTGTATTAATTGGTACTCTACAGGTCTCTGGTATTGGTGCTCCAGTCACTCTCTTCATGTTGAAGACATTTTTTGTTATTATTTCCTCAACCAATTGTTCTTCCTCTTTCCCTCTTTCCTCTCCTTCTGGAATTCTGAATTTATCTTTCCTGATGTAGTCAGCAAAATTGCATACTTTATTTTTCAAAGTTAGCACAGCGGTAGGGCGTTCGCCTTACAAGCGGCCAACATGGCCGACCCAAGTTCGATTCCTCCGCCCCTCTCGGAGAGCCCGGCAAGCTACCGAGAGTATTCGATATGCCAGACACAGTAACAACAAAGTCTCCAATGGAGACGTTACTGGGCCCGCTCGAGCAAATCGACGATCAACGGGAGGGCCTTTTATTTTATTTTTTTTATTTATTTTCTCTTTATTGGAGTAATTGTGCCTGATTGCCTTGACAACAATGAAATGAATACCTTATAATGTTTTATTAAATGGTTAGTTAAAAGGGAACATTTGAGTTATTTCCAGTTTTAGGGGAAATGGTAATTTGGGCTGGAGCTATAGCACAGCGGGTAGGGCATTTGCCTTGCAGGTGGCCGACCAAAGTTCAATTCCTCATCCCTCTCAGAAAGTCTGGCAAGCTACTGAGAATATCTCTCCCACTCAGCAAAGCCTGGCAAGCTACCCGTGATGTATTCGATATGCCAAAAAGAGTAACAACGAGTTTCACAATTTGTTTTGAGATGTTCTTGGTGTCCACTTGAACAAATTGATGAACAACGGGAGGACAGTTCTACAGTGCTACAGACTAATTTGAAGTGCTCTTGATAAATCAGGTACAGAAAATGATTAATGAGGCCTGGAATTGTCTCTTACTGGAGAAAATAAAATAAACAAAATAAACAAAAAAATGTATTAGTGAAGATGTGAAAAAAGGAAATCTTTGCACTATTGGTGGGAAGGTAAATTGGTATGCTACTAGGGAAGCTGAATGGATATTATTCTTACACGTTAGAAGATATAGAAATGGGAAGACACATGGCATTCAGTCGTCTTACCTAACCATATTATGCAGGAAAAGGTAGGGAAAATTGTTCTGACTTTGTAAATTGCTTCTTCCTGTCACTCAGACTTTTGGGCAAAGGTGGTGTTGGCAGGGTTGGGTTACACCTAGTGGTGCTCAGTGCTTTTTGTAGTAAACTCTCCCTCTTTGCTTAGTGATCACTCCTGCTGGAGATTGAGGGAACAGAAGGGTGCCAGAAATCTAGCCAGGTTGGGCACATGCAAGGAAAGTCCTTTACCCACTGTGCTGTCTCTTCTGACTGCCCTGGCTGTAACTCTTGCTACTATTTTTAAATTTTTCACAAGAGGTTCTTGTGTAAACACACAAAAAATAAAAAGGCCGGCGGTCAGGCCGTTTCCCCACTCCAGGGAGGTCGATGGCGATGGTCAGGCAAAGGAAGGAAACTAGGCCAAGCTGGTTGGTCTTAGCAGCAGTTTATTACATGGAAGAGATGTATGTCATGGAGGCCTCAGGAATCCTCAAGCATGTGCACACCTTGAGAGCCCCGAAGATCCCCTTACATAGATCATAGAACCTCTAAAAGGTGCATTACAGTGATGTCATCAAAAGGAGTTACAGAAAGAATGTTGAGGAGGCAAACCATACATTGTTTCTTTACATCCACATTGTTTCCTTACATCCTCAGGCCAGTAATTCTGGCCTCCCAAAAGAAGATACAAAGCCAAACTGAAACCTTTCACAAGCTTTCAAGCTGTAAGCACCTTGATTTGCATCCCAAAAACCAGCCTGGCTAGAGCTGGGAATCTACATCCCAAAGATCAGTCCTGGCTAGCACCTGAGATCTGCATATCTAACACCAGCTAGGTTTCTGTGAGAAAAGGGAAACTGTCTCAATATACTGAAATCATTTACTGAAGGCGGTTTGAAGGGGAGAAAGTTCAGTCTCATCCAAGCTAGTCAGGACACACGGGAAAACTGCTTCTAGGACGTGTTTCTCCTCTCCTTGTCCAACCAACATATAAGCATACATAATGTTAATCATTTTGTATGGACACAGTAAGAAATACTTTGAGTTTATAGAATTGCTCTCCTAGGGCCATCTTGATCTCAGACTGCAGTGCTCAGGCCAGATGTCTTTCCTATTCCTAGCAGCAGGGTCCTAGTCTCGTCGTTACTTTTGGATCATGACATCATTTGCCTATGATCAACCTCTTAATTTATAGTTAAGAATTGTGGCACCTTGGCCTGGCCCATCGCGATGCCAGGGTAGCACATAACTTACCGGCTTGCCCTGGTTCCATCCAGTCCCACGTCAGGACCCTGCCCTTGGGGTGCTGGGAAGTGAGGGCAACTGAGGCTTAAGTTGAGAAGGCAGATGCCCAGGAGTGAATAATATTCAAAGCCAATCAATTCCTAAGTTACCGAGCATATTAATTAATTGTCTTCCTGTATCCATACAAAAGGACATTGCATTAAAGTAAACTGCTCAAAAGATATACGGAGAGGAGAAAGGCGATATTAACTTACAGTACAGCTTCAGTATCTAAGCAGGATGAGACCTTACAAATTGGTTGGGGAAGAGAGCATAGAAGTGGTTACAGATAGACAAAGTAATGGGAGTGACTCGGGAGCACTGTGATGGGTGCGACCCGATAAACCTAAGCTCCTCGTACTCCAACAGTTCTCAAATTTATTTAGCTCTCTTCCTCTTTTCAGAAATCACTCAATATCCCACTGGCAACCTACCTTCTATAAAGGAACAAACATAAAGCAACACCCAACTACATCTGAGTTACTGCTGCTCTCCTAGGTTAATTCAATACACCGAAGTGGGGTGGTAAAGTATGAAGATACAAAGTTCAGAAAACTAATAACAAATCACCTTTTTTTGACTGAGGATGTACTGGGAATATGAATGAATTAAAAACTTAGAACTAATAAAGGAGGGAAGGTTGCTAGGAATGGATAAAGCCTGAAAAAATGTCTAGTGTAGTTTTTTTCCAAAATGTTTTCCACATTTTTACTCTGAATCTGTAGCTATTGTAAGAGTACAAATGTGTCTCTCGTAAACAAAAGAGTTTTGAAATTTGTTTCAGATTCATTCAGCCACTATGTCATTTTCGGTGTGAGAGTTCAACCCATTGACATATAGAGAAATTATTATTAACACGAAGGAATTTGTTGTCATATGTCAATGAGGAGGTAGTTTGTTTATGCAATTTGATTTTTACGATAGCACAGGGGGTAGGGAGTTTGCCTTGCACGCGGCTGACCCCAGCAACCCAGGTTCGATTCCTCCGACTGTCTCAGAAAGCCCAGCAAGTTACCGAGAGTATCTCACCCGCACGGCAAAGCCTGACAAGCTACCCATGACATATTTGATATGCCAAACACAGTAACATCAAGTCTCAAAATGGAGACCTTACTGGACCCACTCAAGCAAATTGATGAACTATGGGAGGACAGTGCTACAGTGCTGTATAAGTCAATTTTGTGATGCTACCACTGTCCTCAGGTCCAATTTTTATTAAGAATGTTTTTATTCCTACTTTAGTGCTAAGTGATAATCTTGCAGTGTAGTGAATTCTTGGTTGGAAATTCATTTCCTTCAGTACAGTATATATAAAATTCTGTTCTTTTCTTGTTTTTAGAGCTTTGCTAGAGAACTATGCCCTGTATTTTTTAAAACTTGTATGTGATATATTTTGTCACTCTCTTGCTGCCTTCAGTAGTCTATCCTTTGTTTCTTGTCCATTTGATCACAATGTATCTCAGTGGTTTTCTGTTTCCATTTACATTGGTGTTCTTTGAGTTTCTTGCATCAGTTTCGGAATCTCTCTCTTTCTATTGGGGAAGTTCTCCTTTATTAATTTCAGTTAGCTGTTCTTAACCTTTTCTCTCATGTTTCCTATCATTCTGGGAATTTAAAAATTCTTATCTTTTTACTTCTAATATTGTCAGTAGTGTCTCTTTTTATTGTCTTTTTTTACTTCATCATCCTTTCTGTTGTTTCTACTTTATTTCTGGGATATTCACCATGTTTTCAAAGTCACTGGTTTTATTTTTTGTTTCTTTCATTTTGCTGTTGAAGTTTACTACAACTTTTGTATTTCTATTGGAATGACATATTTAATCCATCAGGTTCTATTCATGTTCATTGATTTTTTAAAATTTATTTATTTATTGAATCACTGTGGGAAAAGTTACAAAGCTTTCGAGTTTAAGTCTCAGTCATGAAAATATCAAACACATTTCCCTTTACCAATACTTATTGTTCACCACGAAGAACCCCAATAACCGCCCCCCAACCCTCCCAATGCCTGTGAGGCAGATGAATTCTAGTTAACACTATATACTTTGACTAGATTCATTGTTTCGACAAAAGATGCACCATTATTATTTAGAGTTTACACCCCCCAAATCAGACATGCTGAAAAGGCATTGTGAAACAATTTGTTTTCTACAGCTGGTCAAAAGAATCAAGCGATTTTGGATTTCTGGTATTTTACTTATTAAGCCTGGAAGTATTTCTGCTGAGAGTCAGAAAATTATGAGATTGGTTTCTGTGCTCTGGAGCCATGGCTATGCCAGAAAGCTGCTTGTGGGGAGCAACTCATGACCTCGGTAGGGTGTGAAGGACGAGCTGGGAACGCCCCCCTTCCCATGAGGTTTTAGTTGCCCCATCACGACCGACTCATACCTGACTTTCCACAAAGCTCCAAAGGGGCTGCCATCTTTCTTTCCAGAGGCATGTTCATTGATTTTTATGTTCAAGATTTTTTGTACTTTATCATTTTATTTTATTTTTTTAGCATGACAATTATGTTTTTATTCCACAAATAAAATATTATATCTTATAAGTTTTTTTCTTTTACATTTTTTTCCTTGTTTTGTGGCATGCAGACTCTCAAAGTAGTGTCTGATGATCTTTTGAATTTCATTTGTTTCTGTTGTGATGTCCTCTTTTTCATTTCTGATTCGGTTTATTAGGGTTCTCTCTCTTTCTTTCTTTGTGAGTCTTGATAGTAGTTTATCAATCTTAATTATTTTTCTCAAGTAACCATCTCTTGGTTTCATTGACGTTTTGGATTTTTTTTGTGTGTGTGTTTCTATGTCATTATTTTCTGCTCTAAGTTTCATTATTTCTTGCCTTCGGCTTGACTTGGGTTACTTTTGTTGGTCTTTTTCTAAGATCCTTAGCTGTGTGGTTAGGTTATCTATTTAAGCCCTTTTTTCTGTCCTTAGGTATGCTTGCTACGCTATAAATTTTCCTCTTAGAATGGTTTTAGCTGTGTCCCATAGTTTCTGGTATCTCACGTCTTCATTCTCATTTGTTTCCAGGTGTCTTTTGATTTCGTCTTTGACTTCCTTCCTGACCCACTCATTGTTCAACATTGAGTTGTTTAATTTCAAGGTGTTTGATTTGTTTTTCGATTTCTTTGTGTGATTTGCTTCTATCTTCAACACATCGTGGCCTGAAAAGTTTGTTGTTACTACTTCTATCTTCCTGATTCTATTGAGGTATGTTTTGTGGCCTAGCACGTAGTATATTTTGGAGAATGTTCCATGTGCACTGGAGAAGAATGTGTATTCTTTCTTTTGGGCTGTAAAACCCTGTATAGGTGTATTAGCCCTCTCTCTTCTATTTCTTCCTTCAAAGCCAATGTTTCCTTGTTGAGTTTTGTTCTTGTTGATCTATCCAGAGGTGATAGGCGATGTTGAAGTCTCCAACTACTATTGTGTTGTTAGCAAAGTCCTCCTTAAAATCTGTTAGCAGTTGTTTTAAATATTTATCTGGTCCTTCAATAGGTGCGTATACATTTAAGAGTGTGATTTCTTTCTGTTGTACATATTTCTTGATAAATAGAAAATGGCTTTCGCTGTTCCTTCTAATCTTTTTCAACCTGAAATTTATGTTGTCTGCTACTAGTATGGTCACCCCAGCATTTTTGAGGGAGCTGTTTGCATGCAGGATTGTTTTCCATTCTTTAACTTTGAATCTGTGTTTGCTCTGATTGTTCAGATGAGTTTCTTGTAGACAGCAGAATGTTGGTTTCAGTTTCTGAATCCATTTTGCCACTCTGTGTCTCTTGATTGGTGCATTTAGACCATTGGCATTGAGAGAGAGTATTGTCATGTGGTTTTGTGCCATCTTTCTGCAGAGGTTGGTTGTGTTTCTAAGTGTTTTCCTTCTTATCTTTTGGAGCCCCTTTAATCCTTCTTTTAGATTTGGTTTTGAGTCTATGAAGTTCCTGAGCTGGTGTTTATCTAGAAAATTGCCTTCGGCCTTGGAGGGTTTCCTCTGATAGATCTGCTGTAATTTAAGGAGTGCTCTTTTATATGTGATTTCCTTCTTTGACCTTGCTTCTTGCAGTATTGTGTCTCTGTCCACAGCATCCATCATTCTGACTATGATATGCCTTGGAGTGATTTTATTAGGGTCTATTTTAGCTGGCACCCTTCTGATTCCTTGGATCTGGATATCTGCATTCATTAACTCTGGGAACTTTTCGGCAATGATTTCTCTGATTGTGGCTTTTTCACTGGGGTTGCCACCCTGTCCTTCCGGTACTCCAATGATTCTAATGTTGTTCCTCTTGGTGTCATCCCCTAGATCTCTAATTCTTCTTAGAGCTATTTTGAGGTCTTTTCCCATTGCTTGTTGTTCCCTATGCGATTTCTGTTGTCATCTTCAAGCTCACTGATCCTGTCTTCAACTGTAATCATCCTACTGCTGAGGGCACCTACTGAGTTCTTAATTTCATCTACCAAATCCTTTATTTGTGATACTTCTTTTTGTAGCTTTTTTATTTCTGCTTTCATTTCTTCCTGTATTTTCTCGACTACTCGTACTACTGTTTCTTTCATTTCTTCCTTTATCTCCTCCATTGATTCTTTGAGAATATTTTTAAAATCCTCTGCATTTTGTCTCGGAAATCTTTATAGGAGAGAGCATATTTGTTGATAACTTTGGTTGAGGATTCGGGACTCTTCGTCCTCTCCTTGTATTGGAGATTTTCACTGTTTCTTCATGTTGTTTTGGTTGTCTAATGGTAAAACCCTGGAATTCACTAGTACTGTTCCTTCTCATCATGGGAAAGGATTCTGTATAAGGTCGGTCGATGGCGGTCACCCTTCTCCCTTTCAAAAGTATGACCTTCCTCTCAGGCATCATTCTTTGGCTTATGATGGGCATCTAGTGAAGTTAGGGAGGAGATGGTCTTTAATATTGGGCTTGTACAGCTTCTTGCATACTTGTCTTTTGTTAGAATTGGAGTAGACCAGTGGATTATTGTTGTATTGTAGTTGAGGTGGCCAGAACTTTTTCTACAGAATTAGGTGATAAAGGCAGGGATGAAAGTCCAGAGTGCTGGGAGTGGGAAATGTAACTCTGACCTGTAGCCACACCCGCCTTGGAGAAGGCCACACCCACTTTTGAGGAAGCCACCCCCCTAAAGTGGTGGCCACGCCCCCAGCTAGTTCAGATGCTAGTCCATAGACCTGTTGGCTGGTGACTAGTTGAGCTGGCGCTCGCTGCAGAAGTGGAGGCAGGTGCCCCAGGCTGGGGTCCAGGCAGTGGCTCGCTTTCAGGGTCACAAGTTTTGGTGGCGGGGGTGGGGGGCACCGACCCTGCCACCGGGTGGGTACCTGGAAGAGTGAGCAGAGGGAGATGGAATGGCTCAGCTTTGGGCTCGCGTGGTGTGCCTCAATTCCTGTTCTCCACAGACCAAGGATGAAAAACGGCCATTCTCAGGGGTTCTAGTTAGACGCATGGCCCCAGGACGCAGCCTTGCCGCTGGGCAGGTACCTGAGTTAGTGAGGCTTGTTCAAGTTTTTTTCAGGTATCTTTTAACATCAATACTATTGTGGTTCTAAGGGATGGAGTAGTAAGGGGGAACTTTCTGGACGTTTGTTAAGTCTTTGTTGGTACAGCTGAGTTCCTTCAGTTTTTCATTGTTCCTGATGTTTTGTTATCGAGCTGCGGGACTGTCACTATTACTCACTACTCCTGGGCTAGCCTCACTGGTGTTTGTGTTTTTACTTTCTCCCTGGGCAGCCGGGCTGGAGCAATAGCACAGCGGTACGGCGTTCGCCTTATAAGCGGCCAACATGGCCGACCGGAGTTGGATTCCTCTGCCCCTCTCGGAGAGCCCGGCAAGCTACCGAGAGTATTAGATATGCCAAACACAGTAACAACAAAGTCTCCAATGGAGACGTTACTGGGCCCGCTCGAGCAAATCGACGATCAACGGGAGGGCCTTTACCTTTACCTTTACCTGGACAGCCATGTGGGTGGCCACTGTCCTGGATGTTCACATTCATACGGGGGCTTCCTCCTCTCCATCCTGGGCCAGAAGAAATGTCACAAGAATGGCACTCTTTTTGGATCCCTGTGGTGGGAGGTATGGGTGCCTATACTGTTCACTCACCCCAAAATCTTTTCCTCTCCCCCCCTCATCCCATGTCAATGATGCAGGTTCTGGAGGTTCTTCTGGGTCTCTGCACAGTGAGGGGTTCTATCACGTAACATTCACTTCTAGGGCGCCTCTTCTCTGCCTGCATCAGTGGCAATGGCATAGGTCTGAGACCTCTGTGTCTCTGCACAGCAAGGCAGCTGTACACTCACTCACCCTAGGATTCCTCTGCCCTGGAGCAGGTTGGACATGTGCAAGGTAAGCGTTTTACCTGTTGTACTGTCTCTCTAGCTCCTTGATGTCCCTTTTTAAAATGACTATATCAACTTTGTATTCCTAAGAGCAATAAGAATTGTAGTTGCCCTTCATCCTCATCAATACTTCATGATACTATCATTTTATTTTAGCTATTCTAAAAGATATCTCAATGTGGTATCTCAGTGGGTTTTGGTTAATTAAAATAGACAAATAATTTGTGATCTTGAATGTTTTTATAGACTTATTTACCACTTCAGAAACTGATCAGCTATACCATACTAAATAATAAATGACAATATAATTATAACTGCTGTCAATAAAAGTTAGAATTTGTTTTATTGATACAAATAATGGGCTGGAGCGATAGCACAGCAGTAGGGCGTTTGCCTTGCACGCAGTCAACATGGCCGACCCGAGTTCGATTCCTCTGCCCCTCTTGGAGAGCCCAGCAAGCTACCAAGAGTATTTTGCCCGCAGGGCAGAGTCTGGCAAGCTACCGTGATGTATTCGATATGCCAAACACAGTAACAACAAAGTCTCTAATGGAGATATTACTGGGCCCGCTCGAGCAAATTGAAGAACAATGGGAGGACAGTGACAGTGACAGATACAAATAATGACCATGCAGTTTTTTTTTTAATTAGTGAAACACCATGAGGTACAGTTGTAGATTTACAATTTTTTGTGCTTGGGTTTCGATTATACAATGATCAAATACCCAACCCTCCACCAGTGCCCATTTTCCACCACCATGGATTATATCCCTCCCACCCCCATCCCTCCACCCCCCCCCCCCCCGCTTCTGTGGCAGGGCAGTCCCTTGTGTTCTCTCTCTTCTTTTGGGTGTTGTGGTCTGCAAAAGAGGCATTGAGTGGCAAACATGTTCAGTCCATAGTCTACTTTCGACATGCATCTCCCCTCCTGGGAGGATCCTCCAAACACCCTTTATTTGGTGCTCCCTTCTCTATCTGAGCTGCACTTTCCTCTAGAATGCCCGGCTGGTCTCTAAGCTATGAAGTAATCCTCCTGGTGCTGATCTCAGCTATTCTTGGGTAGTAATCTCATATTTTGTTACTTTATATCCCCCAGATGAATGCAATCTTTCTATGTCTGTCCCTCTCTTTCTGACTCATTTCGCTTAGCATGATACTTTCCATGTTGTACCACTTGTATGTAAATTTCATGACTTCATCCTTTCTAACAGCTACATAGTACTCCATTGTGTAGATGTACCAAAGTTTCTTTAACCAGTCATCTGTTCTTGGGCACTGAGGTTTCCTCCAGTTTCTGGCTATTGTAAAGAGTGCTGCAATGAACAAACAAGTGCAGAGACCATGCAGTTATTATAAATTATCTTTAGGAAGAGTATCAAAAGCTGTGGAAGATGATACTAAGATCCAAGAATGCTATTGAGCTGATCAATCCAGCATCCATACCTGAATCCTTGATCAATATTTGGCTTCAGGAAACAACTATATAAACATTCCCTTTTATTTTCTTAATTTTTTATTTTGTTGCTCCCTTCTTCCTTCAATCCTTCACAATGTACTATCATTCCATGATAACTAATTTGCAAAATACATAAACAAGGATCAGAGAGATCACTCAGTGGTCTGACTGCATACTGTGTATGTGAGATTCCTGGATTCAATCTTTAGTACCCTATGTTCCATCAAGCAGTGACAAGAGTGACTCCCAAGTACTGTTCTTAGAGTAGCTCCTGAGCACATTCAGGTGTGGCCCAAAACCAAAATAAATAAATACAAAATTTTAAAAGTGAACAGAGAATCAAAAAGAAATGAACATTTTCCAGAAAACAGAAATACGTCTTACTTTTCTTGCCATACTTTCAAAATCTATGGACACTTTAAGGACTAAAAATATGACTCATTTTTAATACATAAAGCTAGAATATTATAAATACTTTCTTCAATTCTACTATGATCTAGTGAATATATATTTTAGGACACTGCCTACAAAATTAGTATATTAGAAAGATCTTTTCTATATTTTAGTCAAGATATAGATGAAAACTATTTTTAGCTGAAAAAAATCTATGCTCTTTTAACCATTCCCCAAGATTCCTTAAAAGTCATTCTTAAGATTTTCCTCATTCTTGCTATTATATGAATTTACAACCAGGTCACCAATTCATGCAATGCTTTTTCCAAGACTCTAAAAAACATCTCTTTATGTATCAGGGCAGAATCTATGGAAATTTCTGACGCATTTGCATTTGAAATCTTGAAGCAAATGCACCTTTTCCTATAATTCAGGCACTAAGACTGTTTTTATTCTCACCTAGGTCTCTGAGCAATGATCTATCCATGTAATAATAAGTTAAATTTATGCAGGTAGGTTTTCTGCATATTTCCATTTGAAGTGCATTCTTCTTCTATAGCCTGCATATGAACAACAGCTTTAGTTATAAATGTTTCCCAATGAACCAGCGCTGCAGATGATAGAAATGAAACTTATTGTACTTCTTACAAAACTGACATGAATTCCACTAGTCATCATGACACGCAGCTGAGAACCTGCATTTCACTTTTTGGCTGATGTTTTATCACTTTAAAGAGAATGGGAAAGACTTAAAAATCCTCTGATCAGTTAAAGTTTCTAAGAGGGCTCTTGGGCAGATAAATTATTGTCAAGTGAACATGTTGATGGGTGGGAAACAGGATTCTATAGAATAATGATACACTTTACCTTTAAACAATAATAATTACAACACTTTTTATAAACAAAAGAGGATAACAGAAAGTACATTTTGTATTCCAAAATGATTTTCACTTCTGTTTTCTTTTGGATACCACACACCACCTTTTCCCATTCCTATTGACATATAACAATGTTTTTGTTTCATGAATAAGTTGTGAGAAAATTTAATTAATATATTATTGTTGCTCATGGATACAATGAATGTACTAATTTTTTGTTATGCTAATATCATTTTTTCTTTTTCTCTAACATTCACATTTGTTATCATTTTTAACATCTGCATAACATTTTAGCTTGAAAAGCACTCCTATGTCCTATTGTCTCTCTTTTAGTCCTTACCATTGAGCTGTTAAATAAAGACAAGCAAGGAAGGGAAAAACAACACATAGCCTAATTCCTCAGAGACTCATGGGATGATGGGAGGGAACTACAAAGATTCATCCTCAGCACCACAAAAGCAAAGGAAACATAATGGTGAAGGCATACAAAGTCCACCAAGCTCAATGAGAAAAATAACACAGAGGGCTCTGTAAACTCAGAAGATGACTTCAGTAACACCATGTTGAGGACATTTGAGGAGATCAAAGAAATAATGACACAAGAAGTTAGCAAAATAAAAGAAATTATGAAAATGGAAGTGAGAAGACTACAATCATAAGTGACAGAATGAAGGGTATAGTAGGTTACACATAGTGTTATATTAAAAACACAATAGAAGGTCTAAGAAATAGAATTACAGTAGTTGAGGTAAAAATCAAGGAGCTCCAAGATCAGATACAGGAAACCACTAGAAAACAAAAGAAGATGTGAAAGCATCTCAAAAGAAATGTGCTATTTATTATGCACTATAATTCATATTATGGGACCAATTCAAGAGAAGGAGCAATTTAAGAATTAGTGGAGTGCCTGAAGAACAAGAAGGCAAGTTTTATCAAGTACCACAGTTTAAAACTCATAGTTAAAAATTTTCCAGAGGTGAGGAGTGCAGAGGCCCAGATCCAAAAGACCAGAGAGTTCCAGAAAAAATAAACCCAAGAGAAAAACTCCAAGACACATCATAATCAGAATGAAAAAGTCAAAGACAGAGACAGAATATTGAAAGCTTCTTTAAAAGCCATGACAAACTTCTGAGCAATATGCCAACAAATTGTCATTCACTCATATGCTTATGATTGTCCTCTATCAGATTATAAAAGCTGTTTATTCCTATTTGTTAAAGAGGCTTTCCTTGCTCCACTTCACATTTCTTGCTCCCATACTAAAGTGATCATATATTTGAGGGTGCGTGTCAGTATATTCAACAGTGTTCTATTGATCTGCAGCTCTGCCTTTGTTCCAATGCCATAATGTTTAATTATTACCGCTTTGTTTGAGGTTGGGGAGGTTGATTCCTCCCATTTTCCTTTTCCCAAGAATTGCTTGAGCTATTTGTTGGGACTTATTGTTTCATATGAATTTCAGGAGTGTTTGTTCCATTTCTTTGAAGAATGTTACAGGGATCGCATTGAATTTGTACAATGCTTTGGTGAGTATTAACATTTTGACAAAGTTAATTCTCCCAATCCATGAGTAGGGGATATCTTTCCATTTTCTCGTGTCCGCTTATTTTCTGAAGCAGCTTTTTGTAGTTTTCTTTGTACAAGTCCTTTACCTCATTAGTTAAGCTGATTCCGAAGTATTTGATTTTCTGAGGCACTATTGTGAATGGGATTGCTTTATTCATGTCACTTTCTTCTCTCTCACTATTTACGTGTAGGAAAGCCATGGAATTTTGGGTATTGATTTTATAGCCTACAACTTTACTATACAAGTTTATTGTTTCTAAGACTTCATTGGTAGAGGTTTTAGGGTTCTCTAAGTATAAGTATCATATCATCTGCGAATAGTAAGAACTTGATTTCTTCCTTTTTACCTGGATGCATTTAATATCTTTTTCTTGCCTAACCGCTATTGCAAGTACTTCCAGTACTATATTGAACTGAGGTGGAGAGAGTGCACATCCTTGTCTCATCCCTGATCTTAGAGGAAAGGCTCTTAGTTTTTCCCCATTGAGGATGATGCTTGCCATAAGCTGGTGGTAGATGGCTTTGACTATATTGAGGAAAGTCCCTTCTATACCCATTTTGATGAGATTTTTTATCATAACCATTTCCTGGATCTTGTCAAATGCTTTCTCATTGTGCTTGCAAAACTGGTCAGCTACATGCAAAAACAAAACAGCAGTTAGGCAAGAAAAAGATATTAAATGCATTGAGGTAGGAAAGGAAGAAATCAAAATCAGACCAGAATACATAAGATACCTTGAGACAAGGTCAGCAAAACCCTCCACGACATTGAAGCTAATGGTATCTTCAAAGATGACACGCTGCTGACCAAGCACGTACAAACATAGATAAACAAATGGGACTATCTTAAACTAAGAAGCTTCTGGCCTCAAAAGAAACAGTGATCAAAATGCAAAGACAATCTACAGAGTGGGAAAGGATATTAACCCAATACCCATCTGATAAGGGGTTGATATCAAGGATATACAAAACACTGTTGAAATTCCACAAGAAGAAAACATCCAAGTCCATCAAAAAATGGGGTGATGAAATGAACAGAAACTTTCCCAAAAAAGAAATCTGAATAGCTAAAAGGCACCTGAGAAAGTGCTCTACATCACTAATAATCAGGGAGATGCAGATCCACCCGGAGTGCAGATCAAAACAACAACGAGATATCATCTCACACCACAGAGACTGGGCCACATCCAAAAGAACAAAAGCAACTGGTGTTGTCATGAATGCGGGGAAAAGGGACTCTTCTTCACTGCTGGTGAGAATGCTGACTGGTTCAGCCTTTTGGAAAACATTATGGATCACTTGATCACTTGATAATGCGTTACTCATCGATTTGCTCCAGCGGGAACCAGTAACATCTCCATTTGTCCCTGTCACGTGCTAATCCCAATGACATCTGCTCGTACTAGGAACACAAAGAGCCTCAAAACTATCATTCAGGGTCTTGGGGCTGGAGCAATAGCACAGCCGGTAGGGTATTTGCCTTGCATGCTGCCAACCCGGGTTCAATTCCCAGCATCCCATATGGTTCCCTGAGCACCGCCAGGAGTAATTCCTGAGTGCATGAGCCAGGAGTAACCCCTGTGCACTGCCAGATGTGACCCAAAAAGAAAAAAAAACTATCATTCAGGGTCTTGACGAAGAAGTCTGACCATCTCATAGGTGGGCGGCTATGCTGTCTTTTGACGTCCTGTAGAATCCAGTCAGTAATAGCTCTAGTACAGTTGTTGTCTCCAAATCTCATTATGTGCCCAGCCATCTGATTTTCAATGCCTTGGCAAATGAGACAGCATCCCTGATTCTTGACTGTTGACAGAGGTCAGAACTCAGGATTCTTTCTCTCATTTGAGTGCAGCATGATACTCCAAGCATAGCTCTTTCAATTCCTCTTTGGGAGACCCGAATAGTATTCACATCCTGTTTTCACAGGGTCCAGGTCTCTGAGGTGTATGTTAATGCAGGAAGAACAGTGGAATCAAAGAGATGTGTCCAGAGCCAGAAGCTCTTCGTCCTCTTAGCTATTTCTTCAATGTTCTTGAAGGTGTTTCAAGCTGGTCTCTTCCTCCTGTGCAACTCAGGTGCCAGGTCATTCGTTATGTTGGCTTCTCGACCTAGGTACACATAACTAATGCATTTGGAGATATTCGTCCCATTGAGAGTGAATGTAATGTCAGGAAGACCTTTTCTCATAAACATTGTCTTTGTGAGATTCAGTTGTAGTCCAACATTTCCACACTCATGGTCGATGTCTGCCAGCATTTGTGCCAGTTGGCTGATGTTTGGTGTTATAAGAATGATGTCATCAGCAAAGCCGAGGTGGTGTAGTTGCCAACCTTCTATCTTCACTCCCATTCCTTTAGATTTCAGTTGTCACATGACGTTCTCGAGGGTGACACTGAAGAGTTTCGGTGAAATGGTATCACTCAGCCGAACCCCTCTTTTGATGTCAATGATCATCTGCCTGTAGAATGGTGAGATACTGGTAGTGAATCCACAATACAGCTCATGGAGGATCCTGATGTATTGACATTGAACACCCTGTTTGACTAGGGCCTTGATGACCACTTCAGTCTCAACAGAATGAAAGGCCTTCTTTAAATCAATGAACATTAGACAGAGCAGTATCTTGAAATCCTGAGAAACCTCAATTAGCTTGGTTATCATGTAGATATGGTCAATTGTGCTAAACCCTTTTCAGAAACTGGCTTGCTTGCATGGTTGTCCTTCATCTGGTGTTCTGCCAATCCTATTCAGGATGACTCGAGTGAACAGCTTGTAGACGACAGACAACAGGCAGATTGGGCGATAGTTGCTGATGTCATGGATATCTCCCATCTTGTACAGTAGTACAGTCTTGCTGGTTTTCTACTGGGATGGAACCTTGCATTCAGACAGGTAGCGTTTGAAGAGCCGAGTCAGTGTATTGATGAGTACTGATGGCAGGTTATTCAGGTGTTAAGGTCTGACCTTGTACGGGCCAGATGCTGTTCGCTTCTTTACCAACAAAATTTGATTGTGTTTAAATATGGTTTGAACCATGGGATCACCTACAAGGACGATTAGAGGCCACCCCGAAGACTTTATCCCTCTCAAAGAGCATGGCAAGCTACCTAGAGTGTTCCACTCACAAGGCAGAGGCCAGAAAGTTCTCCATGGTGTATTTGATATGCCAAAACTAGTAAATACAATGGGTCTCATTCCCTCTATCCTGAAAGAGCCAACAATATGGCAGTGTTAAGAAGAATGAGAAAGGAGAGGCTGATAAAATCTCAGGGCCGACCTAGGCTGCCACAGTGAAGAAAGACAAAAGTGATTATCTGTACTTTCAATGCACATATGCTGGCATCAGCTGCATCCATCAAGGACCTGATGGTGCAAGCGCGAAAGATCAAGTATGACATCATTGGTCTGACCAAGATGAGAAGGTATCAATCACATCACGCCATTTTCCATGCTGGGGAAGAACTGTTCCTTGAACCATGTGACAAAAGAGGTGTCGATGGTGTCGGTGTCCTTGTCAACAAGAACTTGGCCATAAACATTGATTCATTCGAATGCCTAACAACACAGATCGGACGATTACACTTGAATAGATGTGGCTCACTGCTGGCAGTTTCTGTCTTTGCACCAACATCCAATTTATGATGAAGAAAAAAATTGAGAAGTTCTACCTGGAGCTGGAGAAGTTCTATAATGAAGACCACACCTCCTACAAGATCATTGTTGGTGATTTTAATGCCAAGATAGGACCGAGAAGATCAGCCTTAGAACGCCACATTGAGACCCATGGCCTAGAATGGAACAAACAGGGTGAGAGACTATCTGAGTTCATCATGTCAAGCGAGACCCTCCATGGTAACTTACAATTACAGAAGGCCGAATCTAAACGTTGTGCATGGGATTCTCCCCGTGGACGGTTCCACAACGAAATTGACTACATCACATTCAATTAACGGTCTTGCCTGACTGATGTCACTGTTGTCCCAAAACAGTGTGAATTATTCGCAAAAAATTAGAAATTGAGCTCCCATTTGTCCCAGAAATACCACTCCTTGGAATATATCCTGGAGAGGCAAAAAAGTACAGTCAAAATGACATCTGCACTTCAGTGTTCCTTGCTGCACTATTTACAATAGCCAAAATATGGAAAAAAAACTTGAGTATCCAGGAACAAATGACTGATAAAAGAAACTTTGGTAAACCTACATTATGAAATAGTATGCAGCTGTTAGCAAAGATGAAGTTATGAAATTTGCATATAAGTGGATCAACATGGAAAGTATCATGTTAAATGAAATGAATCAGAAAATGAAGGACAGGCATAGAAAGATTGTACTCATATGTGGAATATAAAGTAACAGAATGGGAGACTAACACTCAAGAGTAGTAGAGCTAAGGACCTGGAGGTCTGCTTCATGGCTGTAAACTGGCCACATATGTGGGGGGAAAGGCAGCTCAGATAGAGAAGGAAACACCAAGTAAAGGTTGTTTGGAAGATCCTCTCGAGATGGGAGATGCGTGCTGAAAGTAGGCTATAGATCAAACAGGATGACACTCAATACCTCCATTGCAAACCACAACACCTGAAAGGAAAGTGTGAGAGGGAGAGCAAAAGGGAATGCTCTGCCACAGAGATGGGGTAGGGTGAGGGGGCTTGGTTTTCTGCCAAAAACTTTTGGGTTTCAAGATTTGTTTCTGAGTCTCCTGTATCATGGCCATTAAGCAGCTTGATCAGGATCCAGAAAGGCTGTTTGTGGGCAACAACCCCGGGTCTTATTGGGACAGGAAGAAAGGGCCAACTCCACCTCCATCCCATGAGGCCCCACGGGTCTCATCGCTGCGGGCCCAAACCTGACTGTACCGTGGCCTCTGGAGGATGGCGGCCACCAGGATGCCAGAGGAAACAGGCCAAGGCACGAAACCTATTCCCACCTGGGGTGGCCCAGCGCCAGTAAACTACTACGGGGACTGGATGCATTTCTGCCAAAAGCCGGTGGGTTCCGTGGTTTGTTTCTGAGTCTCTGGGATCATGGCCATTAAACGGCTTGATCAGGAGCCAGAGAGGCCGTTTGTTGGCAGTGACTCGGGGTCTCATTGAGGTGGGGGGTCAAGGGCCGTCTCCACCCCCATCCTGTGAGGCCCTGCGTGTCTCGTCACTGCGGGCCTAAATCTGACTGTTCAATTGGCCTCTGGTCGATGGCGGCCACCTAGCCACCTAGAGGGAGCAGGCGGAGGAACAGCACCCTTCCCCCCCTGCCCTGGGGTGGCCTGGCGACAGTAACCTACTGAAGGGTCCAGGCACTTTTCTGCCCAAAGCCACTGGGTTTCAAGATTTGTTTCTGAGTCTCTGGGATAATGGCTATTAAATGGCTTGATAAGAAGCCAGAGAGGCTGTTTGTTGGTGGCGACTCAGGGTCTTGTAGGGACGGGAGGAAAGGGCAGTCTCCACCCCCATAACGTGAGGCCCCACGGGTCTCGTCACTGTGGGCCCAAACCTCACTGTCCAGTGGCCTCTGGAAGATGGCGGCCACCGGGCTGCCAGGGGGAACAGACCAAGGCACGAAACCTATTCCCACCTGGGGTGGTCCAGTGCCTGTAATCTACTGCAGGGACTGAAAGCATTTCTGCCAAAAGCCATTGGGTTTTGAAATTTGTTTCTGAGTCTCTGGGATCATGGCTGTTAAGCAGTTTGATCAGAAACCAGAGAGGCCATGCCTCCAATTATATAGCTGAGCCGGAGGTGGTTTATGGGTGTGTCTCACACATACTTAACTTTTGACAGTTTACTTTCTTAGTAAACTTTGCCCCAAGTTTTTGGGGTCTGGCTAAAGGCACGGCAGCAATTTTAGGGTATCTGGAAGTCTGATGGCGCCATCAGGCTGCTGATGCACTTGCCTCACAGGTACAGATTGACCGGTTGGCGGCACCATACCCTCCCTTGAATTGTGTATTTAAACCAAATTAGCATATAATTACTAATACTATCACTGAAAAATATTCATAACTGTAAAAAGAGAATGATATAAAGCTTTTGGTAAAAAAGCTATAAGAAAAAGCTTAACAGATTGTAATTAAAAATTTATTTAAAAGAGAAGAAAAATTATTTGACAAGATTGGTATAGTTTGTTATCTGAGTGAATAAAATGGTCAATATATCTTTTTTAAACAATAATTTCCACTTGTGCCATGACAGCTTAGAATTTCCATGCAAACCCAGTCCTGACCAAATATGATTATAATCTGTTTACTGCTTTGGCTTTAATAAATCACTACCCCACCAGCACCCCTCTTCTCAGAAATTTCATGTATATGCCCTCTTATACAATATAGAAATTTGTTTAGAAATGATATTATCTCTAATATGCCTGTACTGAATCTTGACTATGTGATTCTGCTTTTGATAAATAAGTTGTTCTACTAAAATAATAAAAGGTAAAGGTAAAGGCCCTCCCGTTGTTCATCGATTTGCTCGAGTGGGCCCAGTAACGTCTCCATTGGAGATTTTGTTGTTACTGTGTTTGGCATATCGAATACATCACGGGTGGCTTGCCAGGCTCTGCCGTGTGGGCGAGATATTCTCGGTAGCTTGCCGGGCTCTCCAAGAGGGGAGGAGGAATCGAACTTGGGTTGGCCATGTTGGCTGCGTGCAAGGCAAACGCCCTACCACTGTGCTATCGCTCCAGCCCCGCTGTGCTATTAAAATAATAGTAATACTAATAATAGCTAAATAAATAAACACAAATTACTTATTTGATCTATTTTTAACTAATAGTCATAAACTGTGTTAAGGCCAATGTTCCTAGCAGGAAGCAAATGGCACGATCAAATGGAAGTAAGAGGTTCATTAAGATCTTATACCACTTATCGTGTTATTCAAGCTTTTTTTTACATTTGTGTTAATATTTTAAGATTTTCTACAGGGACAAGTCTAGTTAATAATATCTTCAACTGCTTCCATACTGCCTCCTACAATTACTTTCCCATCCAGTTATCAGTGTTATTTTCAAAAACAGGATTGTCTTGCTGTGTACTTTACCAAGAAATATCTAATGTCTGCCCACCACATTTAAAGGCAGTCATTTTAGTCTCATTACCATATTTCTGGCCTAATTTCTTTTTCCAGTTGTTAGTATATAACTGATACACAATACTTGGGAATTTAAGATGTTTAGCATCATCATGATGTGCATATATTAATTAATATAGTTTAATGTCAATGTTTATATACACAGAAAAATATTTCACCTAGTTTAACATCCATAACCTCCATATAGCTATGAAAAACTTTCCTTTTAGAATTGAGAACTGAAATTTCATGTGGGAATCACGCTCTCCATAGTTTCACCTGCTGAAAGAAAGAGTAAGGGCCTAGAGTTACGTTAGAATTACCTAGAATTACCGTTATCCTATTTTGGGAAAAAGTTATGCAGAAAAATTCAGATCCTCTGAGGAAATTCAGTCCACAACTTCTCAACCCCTGCTGCTGACCCGAGGCAGTTACAGGATGACCATAGTCGGAGTCTATCCAGAGCACCCAACTAAGAACCTCCTAAGCAGACTTAAAACAAAGCTTAACTCCCATGGTTCTGGAGCAGGTGCTTGCCTTGCATGAGACTAACCTGGGTTCGATCACTGGCATCCCATATGGTCCCTGGAGACCATTAGGAGTGATTCCTGAGTACAGAGCCAGGAATAAGCCCTGAGCACTGCCAGGTATGGCTCCCAAACAAAACAAAAACAAAAATTTAACAAAAATTTAACCACCTTAATATTTTCCCTCTTCTAGATGTACAGATAGCAGCAAAACTCTAGACACAACTGGAAAAGTTTTAACACTTCACATTAAAGTAAATAAACAAAACCCAAACCATAAACCATGTTAGAACTGTTTGTATTATTTGATCAGTTATATATATATGTATATATAAATTTATCCTAAAGCTAAAAAATCACAGTTTTTAATGTATTCTCTCCTACCATATTCACAATTTTAATTAGTTTTAATTACTTGATCATTTATTGTGCTGTGCAGTATATTTTCAGTTCGATGAATTATTTGTTTATATATTTGTGTGTGTTCTAAGTGTGATGCCCAAAAATAATTGCAAAGATCCATACAAAAATATTTTCCTTATGCTTTTATAAATGTTCTGCTATAGACACTACATAATGTAAGTCTTCAATTTATTTCAAGTTAATTTCTGTAAGTGGAGTAAGATAGAGTAAATTTTCCTTTTTGATATATGAATGTTCAATTATTCCAACACTATTAATTAAAGGGTCTGTCTTTTCCTATTGAACATTCTTTGCTTTCTTATAAAAATTAGTTCACTGTATGGATATGGACTTATTTAGGGTCTTGCTATATTTCATTGACCTATGTGTCTTTTTTGTGTGCTTGCTTTATTTGTGGGCCACTCCTGATGATACTCAGGGATCACTCCTGACAATGATTAGGAACACATAGTTGGTACTAGGGATCAGAATTTGCCTGATTTTTGTGTCAATAACACTCTCTTTTGATTATTAGATATTTATGATATAGTTTCAACTCAGGAATTCCATCTTTGTTCTTCTTTCTGAAGATTGTGTTAGCTATTCAATGTCTTTTATAAATTCACATGGAATTTATGATTTTTTACTCATAAAAATGCCATCGGTCTCTTAGATAAGAATTTTACTGAATATATACACATTGCATCTGATGCTAGCGTACGTGCATTGAAAGTACAGACAATCATTTTTGTCTTCCTTCGTTGTGGCAGCCTAGGTCGGCCTTGAGATTTTGCTGGCCTCTCCTTTCTCATCCTTCTCAGTGCTGCCATGTCGGTGAAGCCTTCAGGGTCAGGTGAATGAGACCAGTTGTAGTTACTGGTTTTGGCATATCGAATACACAACGGATAGCTCTTCCGTGCTGGCGGAATACTCTCGGTAGCTTGCCAGTCTTTCTGAGAGGGATAGAGGCTTTTGGGGCGACCTCTAATTACCATTGTAGGTGTTACCATATTTGAACCCTATCAAATAGGGTATGACAATT
Source organism: Sorex fumeus (assembly GCF_029834395.1). NCBI lineage: Eukaryota > Metazoa > Chordata > Mammalia > Eulipotyphla > Soricidae > Sorex > Sorex fumeus. Next base: position 1,208,915 of record NW_026606113.1, read on the forward strand.
CCGGAAGATGGGTATTTAATGTCTTATGATGTGATTAGAATCCCTTTGTCACCTGTGGTTGGTGGGAGCAAGCAGAGAAGCTCTGTCCCTGGGTCCACCGAGCCTGGAGTCCAAGGTCTCAGAGAGTTCCGCTTATCTTGTTCTGTGGGTCTCCAGTCGTGCGTGGGTCTCGGCCGGAGCTGCCACGCGGGTCCGGAAAGTGTCCTGGAGTGTGGCGACGGCTGGGTAGTGGGAGTAGTGGGTAGTGCGTAGTGGGAGTAGTAGCGCGAATGATAAAGTACATCATTGGTCTGACCGAGACAAGAAGGCACGAATCTCACCATGCTGTTTTCGACACTGGAGAAGAATTGTTCCTCGGAACATGCGATAAAAAAGGTGTTGGAGGCGTCGGTGTCCTTGTCAACACAAACTTGGGCAAGAGCATTGATTCATTCGAATGCCTAACAACCCGAATCGGATGTTTACATTTGAATAGATGTGGCTCACTGCCTGCAGTTTCTATCTTCCTTGTCTACGCACCAACATCTCATTATGATGAAGGAGAAATCGAGAAGTTCTACATGGAGCTAGAGAAGTTCTATAAAGAAGACCACACCTTCTACAAGATCATTGTGGGTGATTTTAATGCCAAGATAGGACGGAGAAGATCAGCTGAAGAACTTCACATCGGGACCCATGGCCTAGAATGGAATGAACAGGGTGAGAGACTGTCTGAGTTTATCATGTCGACCAAGACCATCCATGGTAACTCACAGTTCCAGAAGGCAGAATCTAAACGATGGACATGGGAGTCTCCCAGTGGACGATTCCACAATGAAATAGACCACATCATAATCAATCGATGGTTTTGCCTGACTGATGTCGCTGTTGTCCCAAAATTTCGAACGGGATCAGACCATCGTCTCCTTCGTGCAAAATTCTACTTCACAGAGCGGGGAGAAAGGGCTGCAAAGTTCAAAAAGAGAACTCCCAGAATGACCACCAACTGGGAACTCTTTGGTACTATTGCGGCAACATGGGAAGATGCCATTGTTGACAACATTGACGAGGAATACGATCGACTGGTTCAGCACCTCCATGAATGTGCGAGGAACGCCAAGAGAGAGATAGCCACAAAAAGTCGCCTATCTTCGAAAACTCTTGAGCTAATTCGCCAGCGTGGTTTGGCGCATGCCTCAGGCAACCGCAAGCTAACGTACGAGCTCGCAAAGCAGTGCAGAGATGCGATCAAGGAAGACCTCAAAGAGAGAAGAGCAGAAGTACTGGTAGATGCGGCAGAAGCCGGGAAAAGTATTCGTAATGCCCACCTGTCCTTCGCCAACTACAAGACCAAGATGACTGCCCTCCGACGTCCTGATGGATCCATCACATCCTCCAGAATGGCAATGGAGAAGATTATCCATGACTTCTACTCAAATCTCTTCGATAGCCATGTCCACTTGCCGACATACCAAATTCCACAGGATGGATATGTTGTTCCCAACGTTCTCCCTTCCGAAATCCGACACGCCATTTCGTAGGTAAAGAAACAAACAGCACCCGGCCCAGACAAGGTCAGACCTGAACACCTGAAGAACCTGCCATCAGTACTCATCAATACACTGGCTCGGCTCTTCACTCGCTACCTGTCTGAATGCAAGGTTCCATCCCAATGGAAAACCAGCAGGACCGTACTACTGTTCAAGAAGGGAGACATCCATGACATTGGCAACTATCGCCCGATCTGCCTATTGTCTGTCACCTACAAGTTGTTCACTCGAGTCATCCTAAATAGGATTGGCAGAACACTAGATGAAGGACAACCTTGCGAGCAAGCCGGTTTCTGCAAAGGATTCAGCACCGTCGACCATATCCACACGATAACCAAGCTCATTGAGGTTTCTCGGGAGTTCAAGATGCCGCTCTGTTTAACATTCATTGATTTAAAGAAGGCCTTTGATTCTGTTGAGACAGAAGCGGTCATTGAAGCCCTAGCCAATCAGGGCATTCAAGCCCAATACATCAGGATCCTCTGTGAGCTGTATTGTGGATTCACTACTAGGATCTCACCATTCTACAAAGAAGTGATCGTTGATGTCAAGAGAGGGGTGTGGCAGGGTGATACCATTTCACCGAAACTCTTCAGTGCCACCCTCGAGAACATCATGCGACGACTAGAATAGGATGGAATGGGAGTGAAGATAGATGGTCGGCAATTACACCACCTCCGCTTTGCTGATGACATTGTTTTAATAACACCAAACATTAGCCAAGCGGCACAAATGCTGGCCGACTTTGACCATGAGTGTGGAAAGGTAGGACTACAGCTGAATCTTACAAAGACAATGTTTATGAGAAACAGCCTCGTTCCTGACACCCCATTCGCTCTCAATGGAACGACCATCTCCGAATGCAACAGCTATGTCTACCTAAGGTCGAGAGGTCAATATGACAAATGACCTGGCACCCGAGCTGCACAGGAGGAAGAGAGTGGTTTGGAACGCCTTCAAGAACTTCGAAGAAATAGCTAAGAGGATGAAGAACCTCCGGCTCCAGTCACATTCCTTTGATTCCACTGCTCTTCCTGCATTAACATATGCCTCAGAGACCTGGGCCCTACGCAAACAGGATGAGAACGCTATTCAGGTCTCCCAAAGAAGAATAGAAAGAGCTATGCTTGGAATATCACGTTTCACTCAAATGAGAGAAAGAATCCGGAGTTCTGACATCCGTCGACGATCAAGAATCAGGGACGCTATCTCATTTGCCAAGGTGTCGAAAATCAGATGGGCTGGTCACGTAATGAGATTTAAAGACAACCGCTGGACTAGAGCTGTTACAGACTGGATTCCACGGGAGGTCAAAAGACCGCGTGGCCGCCCACCTACCAGATGGTCAGACTTCTTCGTCAAGATCATGAACGATCGGTTTGAGGCCCTTCATGTTCCCGGAGCGAACAGATGCCATTGGGCTACACTAGCACGCGACAGGGACAAATGGAGACGTTACTGGCGCCCGCTCGAGCAAATCGACGACTAACGGGAAGTTAAGTGATTAAGTGATATACACATTAGTTATGTATTATAGATATTTTAAGGATATTAATTCTTGCAATCAATAACATGATATATTTGTTTATTTGTGTCACAAGTAATGATTTTCATCAATGTCTTAAAGTTTTCAACATAGCGCTCTTTCACCTCTATTAAATTTGTTCATAAGCATTTTATTGATTTTAATGCTATTGTCAATTGGATCATTTTTTTCATTTCTTTTTCAGCTCATTTGTTATTAGCATATGAAAATGCTACTGGATTTTGTACATTGATTTTACATTCTGCCGCTTTACTGAAATATTAATTAAATTAGAATGGTTTCAGTGGAATCTTTTGGTAGTCTTTGTTTATTTGGACCATGCAATTATGCTCAAGCTTATTTCTGACTCTGTGCTTAGTGGCCACTCCTGACTGTGCTTGGAGGAACATAAGTGATTCCCAGAGTCAAAAGTGGGTTGGCTACATACAAGTCCGGCACCTTGACTCCTTTAATATCTCTCTGGCTTATAGGATTTTCTGTATGTAAAACTATATTTTATGTGAATAAAAACATTTTAGCCTCTTCTTTTCCAATTATTTTATTTCTTTCCTTGCTGAGAGCTTTAACTAAAATTATGATAGTAGAATTTGTGTGAGTGAGCATTATTGCGTTGTTCCTGATCTTGGGGGAAATGATTCCAATCCATCTTCATTAAATATGTGCACTAAGTGAGACCATTATTGTCAGATGTAAAATTAAGAAAAACCTTGATCTAACATACATTATTTTGATTTTCAAATGATGACCAATAATTTCTGTTATTTTTTGTAAAACTCTATGCAGTCTGAAGAAAACACCATGTGTATTTAATTAAACCCAGAATCTGCCTATTTCAAGTCTTGATCGAGTCTACTTCAAAGAACATGAAATGTCATATTAGAGGTTCTCTGTTTAGCAAATTTAATAGAGACAGTTTTTCCTAATGTTATTAATATCTGGGCTTGACTTAAATTTATTTATGGTTAACTAATGGACCACCTTTGCTGTCACTGAATCATAAATAAATAAAGCTATTTAAAGGAACAATTAGATGGACGTCAAGATACATGAATAGTCAAACACTCCTTTTTTTTGTTATATTTATTTATTGAATCACTGTGGGGAAAGTTACAAAGCTTTCAGGTTTAAGTCTCGGTCATACAATAATCAAACACCTTTCCCTTCACCAGTACTTATTTTCACCACCAAGAACCCCAATAAACCCCCCTCCCACCCCTCCCAATACCTGTGTGGCAGATAATTTCTACTTAACTCTCTCTCTACTTTGATTACATTCATTATTTTGACAAAAGATGCACCATTATTATTTAGAATTTCCACCCAATAATCAGAACTGCTAAAAAGGCATTATGAAATATTTTTTTTTCTATAGCTGGTTATGAGAACCTTATGAGGGTGCGGGGCCACTGTTGCAGCAGCGGATTTTGGATTTGTTATATTTTACTAATTAAGTATGGAGGTATTTCTGCCAAGAGCCAGATAATTATGAGATTGGTTTCTGTGCCTCCGGAGCCATGGGCTTCCTGGAGAGCCACTCATGGCGGGCAACTCGTGACCTCGGTAGGACATGAAGGACAAGCCAGTACTGCCCCCCTTCCCATGAGGCTGCAGTTACCCCATCACCGCTGGTTTATACCTGGCTTTCCAATAAGCTCTGAAGCGGTGGCCACCTTGCTGCTGGGGGGCGGGGGCTAGGCTGAAGGGAGCAACACCCTTTCCCACCCGGGGAGGCATGGTGCTGTAGTTTTACGCATGGTCCATTTGCTTTTCTGCAGCGAGTTGCCGGGCTTTGGATTAAGTTCTTTTGCCTCTGGAGCCATAGCTGTGCTGGAGAGCCACTCATGGGGGGCAATTCGTGACCTCAGTAGGGCGTGAAGCACAAAACACTTCTAGTAAAATCACTTATCACTTATCACTTAACTTCCCGTTAGTTGTCGATTTCCTCGAGCGGGCGCCAGTAATGTCTCCATTTGTCCCTGTCGTGTGCTAGTGTAGCCCAATGGCATCTGTTCGCTCCGGGAACATGAAGGGCCTCAAACCGATCGTTCATGATCTTGACGAAGAAGTCTGACCATCTGGTAGGTGGGCGGCCACGCGGTCTTTTGACCTCCCGTGGAATCCAGTCTGTAACAGCTCTAGTCCAGCGGTTGTCTTTAAATCTCATTACGTGACCAGCCCATCTGATTTTCGACACCTTGGCAAATGAGACAGCGTCCCTGATCCTTGATCGTCGACGGATGTCAGAACTCCGGATTCGTTCTCTCATTTGAGTGAAACGTGATATTCCAAGCATAGCTCTTTTTATTCTTCTTTGGGAGACCTGAATGGCGTTCTCATCTTGTTTGCGTAGGGCCCAGGTCTCTGAGGCATATGTTAATGCAGGAAGAACAGTGGAATCAAAGAGATGTGCCCGGAGTCGGAGGTTCTTCGTCCTCTTAGCTATTTCTTCGACGTTCTTGAAGGCGTTCCAAGCCGCTCTCTTCCTCCTGCGCAGCTCAGGTGCCAGGTCATTTGTCATGTTGACCTCTCGACCTAGGTAGACATAGCTGTTGCATTCGGAGATGGTCGTTCCATTGAGAGCGAATGGGTCATCAGGAACAAGGCTGTTTCTCATAAACATTGTCTTCGTAAGATTCAGCTGTAGTCCTACCTTTCCACACTCACGGTCAAAGTCGGCCAGCATTTGTGCCGCTTGGCTGATGTTTGGTGTTATTAAAACAATATCATCAGCAAAGCGGAGGTGGTGTAGTTGCCGACCATCTATCTTCACTCCCATTCCTTCCCATTCCAGTCGTCGCATGATGTTCTCGAGGGTGGCACTGAAGAGTTTTGGTGAAATGGTATCACCCTGCCGCACCCCTCTCTTGACATCAACGATCACTTCTTTGTAGAATGGTGAGATCCTGGTAGTGAATCCGCAATACAGCTCACGGAGGATCCTGATGTATTGGGCTTGAATGCCCTGATTGGCTAGGGCTTCAATGACCGCTTCCGTCTCAACAGAATCAAAGGCCTTCTTTAAATCAATGAACGTTAAGCAGAGCGGCATCTTGAACTCCCGAGAAACCTCAATGAGCTTGGTTATTGTGTGGATATGGTCGATGGTGCTGAATCTTTTGCGGAACCCTGCTTGCTCGCATGGTTGTCCTTCATCTAGTGTTCTGCCAATCCTATTCAGGATGACTCGAGTGAACAACTTGTAGATGACAGACAATAGGCAGATCGGGCGATAGTTGCCAGTGTCATGGATGTCTCCCTTCTTGAACAGTAGTACGGTCCTGCTGGTTTTCCATTGGGACGGAACCTTGCATTCAGACAGGTAGCGAGTGAAGAGCCGAGCCAGTGTATTGATGAGTACTGACGGCATATTCTAGTAAAATATGAACTTGTAAACCTTGTCTCATTTATAATTATTTTTTAATAATTATTTACAGAAAATACATTAATTAAAATGAGCAGTATTGTTTTCTTTCTAGTGGACTACTTTTTCATGGAAATAATCTTTGAACTTTGCAGCCCTTTCTCCCCGCTCTGTGAAGTAGAATTTTGCACGAAGGAGACGGTGGTTCGATCCCGTTCGAAATTTTGGGACAACAGCGACATCAGTCAGGCAAAACCGTCGATTGAATATGATGTGGTCTATTTCGTTGTGGAATCGTCCACCGGGAGACTCCCATGTCCATCGTTTAGATTCTGCCTTCTGGAACTGTGAGTTACCATGAATGGTCTTGGTCGACATGATGAACTCAGACAGTCTCTCACCCTGTTCGTTCCATTCTAGGCCATGGGTTCCGATGTGAAGTTCTTCAGCTGATCTTCTCGGTCCTATCTTGGCATTAAAATCACCCACAATGATCTTGTAGAAGGTGTGGTCTTCTTTATAGAACTTCTCTAGCTCCATGTAGAACTTCTCGATTTCTCTTTCATCATAATGAGATGTTGGTGCGTAGACAACGAAGATAGAAACTGCAGGCAGTGAGCCACATCTATTCAAATGTAAACGTCCGATTCGGGTTGTTAGGCATTCAAATGAATCAATGCTCTTGGCTAAGTTTGTGTTGACAAGGACACCGACGCCTCCAACACCTCTTTTATCGCATGTTCCGAGGAACAATTCTTCTCCAGTGTCGAAAACGGCATGGTGAGATTCGTGTCTTCTTGTCTCGGTCAGACCAATGATGTCGTACTTGATCATTCGCGCTTGTACCATCAGGTCCTCGATGGATGCATCTGATGCTAGCGTACGTGCATTGAAAGTACAGACGATCATTTTTGTCTTCCTTCGTTGTGGCAGCCTAGGTCGGCCTTGAGATTTTGTCGGCCTCTCCTTTCTCATCCTTCTCAGTGCTGCCATGTCGGTGAAGCCTTCAGGGTCAGGTGAATGAGACCAGTTGTAGTTACTGGTTTTGGCATATCGAATACACAGCGGATAGCTTGCCAGGCTCTTCTGTGCGGGCGGAATACTCTCGGTAGCTTGCCAGTCTTTCCGAGAGGTATAGAGGCTTTTGGGGTGACCTCTAATCCCCCTTGTAGGTGTTACCATATTTGAACCCTATCAAATATGGTACGACAATTCCAGAAGACGGGTATTTAGTGTTTTATGATGTGTCGCGCGGCCGCTTGCGGCCGTGCGGGTCCGGAAAGCGTCCTGGAGTGTGGCGACGGCTGGGTAGTGGAAGTAGTGTCGAGAGTGGAAGTCTGCCAGTGGGATATTTATCTGGGTAGGGTGGGTCTCCTGTGCACAATTCGATCCCTGGGTGGTTGATGGAAGCAGACAGGGCAGGGTAGGGTGGGGCTCCTAATTAGAATCCCTTTGTCACCTGTGGTGGTGGGAGCAAGCAGAGAAGCTCTGTCTCTGGGTCCGCTGAGCCTGGAGTCCAAGGTCTCAGAGAGTTCCGCTTACCTTGTTCTGTGGGTCTTCAGTTGTGCGTGGGTCTCGGCCGGAGCTGCCGCGCGGGTCTGGAAAGCGTCCTGGAGTGTGGCGACGGCTGGGTAGTGGAAGTAGTGTCCCAGAACGACCACCAACTGGGAACTCTTTGGTACTATTGCGGCAACATGGGAAGATGCCATTGTTGACAACATTGACGAGGAATACGATCGACTGGTTCAGCACCTCCATGAATGTGCGAGGAACGCCAAGAGAGAGATAGCCACAAAAAGTCGCCTATCTTCGAAAACTCTTGAGCTAATTCGCCAGCGTGGTTTGGCGCATGCCTCAGGCAACCGCAAGCTAACGTCCGAGCTTGCAAAGCAGTGCAGAGATGCGATCAAGGAAGACCTCAAAGAGAGAAGAGCAGAAGTACTGGTAGATGCGGCAGAAGCCAGGAAAAGTATTCGTAACGCCCGCCTGTCCTTCGCCAACTATAAGACCAAGATGACTGCCCTCCGACGTCCTGATGGATCCATCACATCCTCCAGAAGGGCAATGGAGAAGATTATCCATGACTTCTACTCAAATCTCTTCGATAGCCATGTCCACTTGCCGACATACCAAATTCCACAGGATGGGTATGTCGTTCCCAACGTTCTCCCTTCCGAAATCCGACACGCCATTTCGTCAGTAAAGAAGCAAACAGCACCCGGGCCAGACAAGGTCAGACCTGAATACCTGAAGAACCTGCCGTCAGTACTCATCAATACACTGGCTCGGCTCTTCACTCGCTACCTGTCTGAATGCAAGGTTCCATCTCAATGGAAAACCAGCAGGACTGTACTACTGTTCAAGAAGGGAGACATCCATGACATTGGCAACTATCGCCCGATCTGCCTATTGTCTGTCATCTACAAGTTGTTCACTCGAGTCATCCTGAATAGGATTGGCAGAACACTAGATGAAGGACAACCATGTGAGCAAGCAGGGTTCCGCAAAGGATTCAGCACCATCGACCATATCCACATGATAACCAAACTCATTGAGGTTTCTCGGGAGTTCAAGATGCCGCTCTGCTTAACGTTCATTGATTTAAAGAAGGCCTTTGATTCTGTTGAGACGGAAGCGGTCATTGAAGCCCTAGCCAATCAGGGCATTCAAGCCCAATACATCAGTATCCTCCGTGAGCTGTATTGCGGATTCACTACCAGGATCTCACCATTCTACAAAGAAGTGATCGTTGATGTCAAGAGAGTGGTGCGGCAGGGTGATACCATTTCACCAAAACTCTTCAGTGCCACCCTCGAGAACATCATGCGACGACTGGAATGGGAAGGAATGGGAGTGAAGATAGATGGTCGGCAACTACACCACCTCCGCTTTGCTGATGACATTGTTTTAATACACCAAACATCAGCCAAGCGGCACAAATGCTGGCCGACTTTGACCGTGAGTGTGGAAAGGTAGGACTACAGCTGAATCTTACGAAGACAATGTTTATGAGAAACAGCCTTGTTCCTGACGCCCCATTCGCTCTCAATGGAATGACCATCTCCGAATGCAACAGCTATGTCTACCTAGGTCGAGAGGTCAACATGACAAATGACCTGGCACCCGAGCTGCGCAGGAGGAAGAGAGCGGCTTGGAACGCCTTCAAGAACTTCGAAGAAATAGCTAAGAGGACGAAGAACCTCCGGCTCCGGGCACATCTCTTTGATTGCACTGTTCTTCCTGCATTAACATATGCCTCAGAGACCTGGGCCCTACGCAAACAAGATGAGAACGCCATTCAGGTCTCCCAAAGAAGAATAGAAAGAGCTATGCTTGGAATATCACGTTTCACTCAAATGAGAGAAAGAATCCGGAGTTCTGACATCCGTCGACGATCAAGGATCAGGGACGCTGTCTCATTTGCCAAGGTGTCGAAAATCAGATGGGCTGGTCACGTAATGAGATTTAAAAACGACCGTTGGACTAGAGCTGTTACTGATTGGATTCCACGGGATGTCAAGAGACCGCGTGGCCGCCCACCTACCAGATGGTCAGACTTCTTTGTCAAGGTCATGAACGATCGGTTTGAGGCCCTCCATGTTCCCGGAGCGAAGAGATGCCATTGGGGTACACTAGCACGCAACAGGGACAAATGGAGACGTTACTGGCGCCCGCTCGAGCAAATCGACGACTAACGGGAAGTTAAGTTAAGTGATTAAGTGAATCTTTGAAGACAAGTCACCCTAGGAGAAAACATGTTTTAGTTTCTGAAGTATTCACTGGTTATTTCAGTTCCTGTTCCAATTATAACTGTTCAGTATGCAGTTACTAAAAAGCTATGTAGATCAAATGTTGAAGATAATAAATGAAAAGGAAATTAGGGGATGGGTACACTATAGAACAACTAAGACAACCATGAATCTACTAAATAGTAGATTCCTTAGTGCACTTATGAAAAGGTACTGAGCTATTTGCTCAATCCAGAGAATTTTCTGCTGTTATTTTTCTAAAGATAAGTTTACATCTCATTCTTCTTGTGACTTTATATTGCTAGTTTGGTACAGTTTTCTGCCCATGACTTAAAATACACACACACATACATATATAAACTACATATAAATATGTAAGCTACAGATATCAAATGGTATATTGACATGAAATGCCTTTCAGTCAGTGTAGGTTCTCTGGTATTTGGAGTTCTTCCCTTGGAAATACTGTGTGGCTTGTTGCAGGTGATATTCTCCAGGTGAAGAATGTGAAACAGACACATGTGTGTTTGTGGAGGTGGTATTTCCACACAGTGGTTAGGATACCTGGAGGTCCATCCATGATTCTTGCCTAATAGGATTGCCAGTTCAACCTAAGGGCCCAAGGATGTGATGTTGTTGAGTCTTATAGTGTCTGGGATACCCAGGCATGCCAATAATGCTGGGAGCTTTCAGAAACATGCCAGATGAGCCTCCAGGGTTACGTTTGGTCATGCTTAGAGGAGCATGTGTTGATTGGAATCCAATAAGGTTAGGCACCTTCTAGGCATAGATCCTAATTTCTGTGCTGTCTCCCAACTCACAGGAATATTTTATTCAGCCCTGTTTTTTAATATTCAGTCTCTGAATTTGAAACTACTGTGGGTATTAGGTAACTACTAAATTGGAAACTTTCTAATTGTCGATACTAAGTCATACTGGTTATATAAAAAGGTCTTCATTTCACTTTTCCAAGTTGCAAGTTTCAACCCAAAGTTGAAAATGAAATCCAAATTTTGTTTGGGGGGAAATATTTTTCTTTAAAAGGTGTAGAGGACTTTTATAAATAAACTTGTTTTATAATATCTGATCAGTTCTCTCAGAACAGTTACTGTAGTTTTCTTCTGATGTCATAGTACATCACTGGAACATATACTTTCTAGCTACTTTAATGTCAAGACATACATAGAATACACACAAGATGACAGAGCTACTGATATTCCAAGTGTTCACAGCCTGAATTTTCTGCATAAACTTAAAGTTTGTAGGGATTAATATTTTACTTTAAATATTTTCAAGTTGTGCTTATTTGAAAATTCTGACTAGGTCCTGCAACTGCATTTGTTGTTTTTGTTTGTTTGATCCCAAATAATTTGGTTTATGTCACATCACATGGGTATTAGTATGTGGAGATATATATATATATATATACATATACATATGTATTAAAATAAGGGAACATAAGGGCTAACTACCATCTGTCTATACTTACTTAAAATTAAAATCTAAAATTGGAGGTAGAATAACATCTAAAATTGAAGGTAGAATAATTTAGAGTTAATCAGTGATTTGATTGGGCTGGAGCTATAGCACAGTGGGTTGGGCATTTGCCTTGCACGCGGCTGACCCGGGTTCGATTCCTCTACCCCTCTCGGAGATCCCAGCAAGTTACCTAGAGTATACCGCCTGCACAGCAGAGCCTGACAAGCTCCCAGTGGAGTATTCGATATGCCAAACACAGTAACAACAAGTCTCACAATGGAGATGCTCCTGGTGCCAGCTCGAGCAAATTGATGAACAACGGGAGGAGAGTGCTACAGTGCTACTGATTTGGTATTATACATTATACATAGTGGTTTCATGTCTACTAAAAGATATTAATGGTACCATATAAACTCAGTAAAATTAATGTTGTTTTAAAAATAGTACTTTTGAGTAGCACAGTGTGCCTTTTCAATAAGCACTGTAGCACTGTGTTCCCGTTGTTCATCTATTTGTTCAAGTGGGCATCAGTAGCGTCTCCATTGTGAGACTTGTTGTTGCTGTGTTTGGCATATCAAATACGCGGGGGGGGGGGGGGGGGGCGGGTTCCAGGCTCTGCCATGCCGGTGTGACACTCTTGGTAGCTCGCTGGGCTCTCTGAGAGGGACGGAGGAAATAACCCAGGTCAGCTGCGTGTGCTATTGCTCCAGCCCTTCAATAAGTCATTGGATATTTTTAAAAACATATATCTTTTTCTGCTGTGTTTCTGTTATTCAATGTTATAACTGAGGAGTGAGTTATCCCCCATTCTTTGTCCCTTCAGTTCTCATTTCTTTCAACAATAGTGACCTGAGTTAGTGTTTATCTCCACTGTCCTATCTCATTTGTACTCTAAAAGATATAATTAAATATGTTCACATCAATATGGTCTACAAAGATGGTGGTTCTATACACTGTTGCCTTTCTTAGTAATTACCAATTTGTCTTATTTTCACATTTATTATCTGCTTTGTATCTTCCAATCCATGAAAAAATGTTGGCATTAATATTAATCATGGATTATGGAGTTTGAGATGATTTTTTTGTATCAGAAAGCTAATGGCAATTAAAAACAATAATTTTTAACTATTAAATATATAGTCATGTTGCTTATGGATTGGTGCGATAGCACAATGGGTAGGGCATTTGCCTTGCACGTGGCTGACATGGCGGACCCAGGTTCGATTCCTCAGCCCTTCTTGGAGAGCCCGGCAAGCTACCAAGAATATCTCACCTGCACGGCAAAACCTGGCAAACTCCCCATGACGTATTCGATATGCCAAACACAGTAACAAGAGTCACAATGGAAACGTTACCGGGCCCGCTCAAGCAAATTGATGAACTGTGGGAGGACAGTGACAGTGACAGTGACGTGCTGTTTATAAAGTTTATTCCATACATATGTAAGTTTAATAATGTCACTGTCACTGTCTTCCCATTGTTCATCGATTCGCTTCAGCGGGCCCAGTAACATCTCCATTGTGACAATTGTTACTGTGTTTGGCATATCAAATATGTCATGGGTAGCTGCCAGGCTTTGCCATGCGGGCGAGATACTCTCGGTAGCTTGCCGGGCTCTCCTAGAGGGGCGGAGGAATCAAACTCAGGTCGGCCGCCTTGGTCACTTGCAAGGCAAACGCCCTACCCACTGTGCTATCGCTCCAGTCCCAAGTTTAATAAGGTTAAAAAATAAAAAGATTATCTAATTACACATTGATATAGGAGACTAAAAGTAATATTTTTTGTCAATACTGGAGAATGAATGTACTCGATAATTCTGCTAAAATTTGTTGAAAAGTAAAAGAGTAAAAGCAGTACTATACCACATTCTTGGTCTGCTTTTAAGTGCTTTCTGTACCATAAGGTAAATGTGAAATAAATGTCGACTGCCGGAAACAGAAGCAGAAGACAGAGAGAGAAAAAAAACTGCAGAATTGAGGGCCAGAAAGATAGGGCAAGAGTTAAGGAACTTGCCATGCAAGCAGTCTATCCTGGGTCACTCCCAGCGTGCATATAGTCCCTTAAGTACCATCAGAAGTTATCTCAGAATATGGAGCTCTGAGGAAGCCCACACTACCTGTGAGTGTGGCCCAATTCTCCTCTAAAAACAGCAACAAAACCCAGAAAACCAGAAAGATTGGGAAAGTCATTCAAACTAGTTTCTATTCTAGCTTTGATCAGATCCTGTCACAAAACTGTGGGTCCAGTGCTCTCAGTTACCTTATAAAAAATACTGGAAGTTTGAATTTTTATTAAAAAAACATTTTTCATAGCTTACCAACTTTAATAGATGACCCTGGAATTGATGCATCATATAAATTATTTGATTGGGAGTTATCAGGATCTTTTGACAATCAAACAAGTGTGTCTTAAATACATTGTGTGCCAAATAAAACAAGCACATGAATTTGTTTGTGGACCATCTGTTTTGTTACCCTTGATCTAAAACAATTCCTACAGGGGTTCTTCAGTGTAGAATTTTATAGACAAATAAAAAGGATTGAGTGAAAGTGACTGAACTTGCATTCCAACTATGAAAACTACATGCAGTTTAGTAAAGAGAAGAAACTTTTAGTGTAAATGTATGATACATGTATGATTGTGTGTACAAGCCCAGGAGTGTATACATTAGGGTGATGAGAAAGAGTGTACGTTTATCCGTGTGCTTGTGTCAGTAATACATTATTTATGTTTTTGTGCATTTGCATGTGGATGCATATATGTTTGTGCTGATATAGGATTATGAATAAATGTGCATTTGTTTGCAGATATATATGTATGTGCACATCTTTGTGTTTATAATGTGTGCGTATTTGTTACAATGAGACAATGCTTAACTTTTTCTACTTTCAGTAGCTCTAAAACCACTTAAACAGTTTTCTTTTTATAAATATATTTGAGTGTATTACTTACAACAGATAAAATATTGAAATTTAGACAAATGGACATACAAAGAAACACATTTTAACATCTGTTCTGGCCTTAAAATCTATGTAAATTTTTATTCATTAAACCCATAAGCATTTTTTCTGCCTTCTGCCACCCACATCTCTTCAGACAACCTTAACTCTATTACCAAAGTCCTCCATTTTGTCTCTTTAATTTTTTTTTCAGATCATCAATTTTATAACCTTATATTGAGCATATAGGTAAGTCATCCACATCCTTTAACGTTTCAGTTATGTCCAGGATATCTGCTTAGATTTAATTTGTGTGGAATTTTTTGAGCCTCTTATATTTGAATGTTCATTTCATTTCCCAAATTAGGAAAATTTCATTCTATTAGTTCTTCAACTAGTGTTTTTGCATTTCTCTCTTTTTCATGTCCTTCTGGAACTCTTATTTCAGGATATGGTTACTCTTATAGTCTCATAGGACTTTTACATTGTTTTCATATTTTCCAATTTTATTTCCTTTTCTGTTTGGTATGTATGCTCTCCCACATTCTAACTGTATGAAATGTTCCTTCTACTTAACTGTTACATATTTCTTTTGTAACATATAGCCCAATTATTGAGTTGGTAAGTTAATTGTTTTCTGTTTGAAGCTTTTTAATTGTTCCTCTGTCCTTGTTATAGATCTCATTTATTTCCCCATTGTTTTTCTGTTTATCTTTCTATTATCAGCATACTACTACCCTGTTCTGCTGCATTTATGTTTCTCCCTGTTTTGTTTGGTTTGGGTTTTTTGTACTATGCAATTTGTGACAAATTTCTATTTCTTCCTAAAGTTGATGTTGAGTGACTATCTTCCCCTGGGTGTAGGCCTTATCTTAGATTTTTAGACTTTAGAACATAATCCTATAATAACATTTTACCCAGGATACTGTGATGGCATATATTGACATATCTATGTCTGTTAGATTACTAAAGTTCTGGTATCAACATGGGGTAGAAACTAAGTCAGTGGAGCCATTTCCATTGCAGAGTAAAATTAATTCAAGGATTATCATGGGTTGTTAGTATTTGACCTAAGATCTCCAACCTCCCTCCTCTCAAGGCTGGTTCCATGGCCTAGGATTTCCCAGGTGCTTTAGATTATCAGTTATCTTCCATACTGTGGTAATGCCCTGTCTTTAGTTACTACTATTCAGCTCTTTCAGGAACATGTAGATAGAAGGAGAGTGATCTAGGAATTGTGGCTTTGGACTTTGGTTAGGCAACAATACCAATAGTGATCACAGGCATACACAGTGAGAGTGATTCTCAAAGGCTTTATGTGTCATCAAATTAAAAGCAGTACTTCCAATACAAACTGCATTAAATCCATTACTCCCCATACAAGCTACATTCATCAGATAAGTTCCAGGCAAGTTCCACATTGGGATGTTCCAGGTTCAAACTCAGATGCTCACCTTAGTGCTCACAACTTTCCACCATTGTACCTAAGTCAACTCTAGTAATCATTATTTCCTCCACACCCACCAACCCATTGCTCGGTAATCAGATTTGCAATTCAGAAGCAGGTATTAGTCATTGATCAATATTGATTATTCTTCTGTTGTCTCTCTCTTCCACAATTCAGTGATACCATACAAAATTGTCCTTCTCCCTTTTCTTGTATTTACTCTGTTCTCTCCAGTTGCACTCATGTTGCATCAGACTGCAGGATTTCATATTTTGTTGGATCTACATAGTACTCCATTGTAGTACAGGATGATTTTCAAGCTCCATTAATTTGAAGAGATAAGTTGACTAAGCTCAAGGATCTTCGTGATTTTAGAAACAGTCTTGATATGCTCCACCCAGTTTCTATTAAAAAATTTTTTAGTGGTCATAGAGATAGTACAGTGAGTAGAACACTTGCCTTGAAAGTAGCTCACCAGGAATCCCCATCGCTCTATATGGTCGAGCAAGCACCACCAAAGGTGTTCCTTGAGCTCGAGTCAGAAGTAAGCTGTGAGCACCACCTGGTATGGCCATCAAACAAATAAAATTTCCCCAGAAGTTTGCACCTTCCCGCCAGCACATTGGTTATGGTAAAATTTGGGTATATGCATTTGTGGACCCACAAATTCATAGGCTACTCTGTAGGTTTACATAGTCAAATGAAAGTCAGGAGAGGGAAGCTCTTCAGTGAATAAACCATAGACATCTTATCAATGGCTCTGTGCATAATTATACCACTTCTGAGTAGCTATGATAATTTCAGTGCGGAGTGGGCAATATTTTTATCCTTTCTGACTGTCTAATGAGGTTAGAATCTCCTGAGTGCTTTAACTTTGACTGGATTTACAGGTATCTTTGACTGGGTGAATTATATTGGCTAGTGTCACTCCTTGGTTTATAGGAGTGTTCACTTATATGTTAAAGTTCACTTAAATGTCATAAAAATTGACATTAAGTTATCTTAATTATCTTAATGTGGATATTAAAACATATATTTGTAATAATAACCGAGCATTCTCTAAAGTTAGCTTCAAATTCTCAAACTGCCTGCATGGTATTACTTGAATGCAGTTACTGGAAAGATATTAAAATACAATAACAAACATTTGGGGAATCAGATTATTTGTTTTGATAAATGTAATGTGTGCTGGAAGCAAGAAAGTAAACATTTTAACTCTGCTATTTTTTACCTCTTTCTTCATTTAAGGTTTAATGAATTTTCCTTTGCCTTTCTAGAGAAGCTAAAGTAATCAAAACCATGTCTAATTTGTACCCATTCTTCTTATACAAAACTCGACGTACTGGTGCAATCTTAATAGCAGAGGCAGAAGTGTTTATTTACTAACTCCGGGTGCAAAACTGACTCAAAGTGCTTAAAGTGAAAACCCTGTACTCTTTAGACATAATATCTGCTTTTCTCTTATATTTCTATCTCACAGACAAAGAATTCTAAAGCTAAATACTTCACTCTATACTAAGAATTAAGTCACTAAAGATTAGAAAATTGACATTTAGGTTTCTGCTGATTTCCCCAAGTTAATTTTGATGCTATCCATGGACTGGAGAATATCAGAAAAGACTGTGGGGTCAAGACGATGAGTTTAGCATCTTTAAATGTGTTTAAGATGCTCACCGAAAGGAGGGAGAGACAAAGAAGAGAATACTTTGATAATGGTGGAGGCAAGTGGTAACTGGGGAAGAAGATAGGGTGCTGAAAGGTGGTGAAGTGTTGAGCATGAAAACCTGTTAGCAACAGTACTGTAAACCACTGTGTCCCAGTTTAATTTTTTTTAAAAAAAGCAAGCTTGTCATAGAGGCAGGCTGATGAATGGGAGGAAACCTGGGGACATTGGTGGAGGGGAGTGGATACTGGTGAAATGATTGGGTGTTTGAACATTTCATGCCTAAAAGTAAATAATTAATAAAATTGTAATTCATGACGCTAAATAAAAACATTTAAAAAGACTTTGTGTAGAGGTCTGACTAGAAACACTAATGTAAAACCCTTGGCATTTCTTTCTGGCTAATTAAAATAGGTTTACAAGTTTATAGACAAGGATCTCTAGGAAGAAAATACCATGATGGAGATCCACCTATGTCATGCCTCATTCATGTTCTGTAATAATCCCAAAAGTATTGTTAATCTAATTTACAAATAAGGAAATTGAAGCTTAGAAATAGGCAGGCAAGGACTTCTTCAATTGCTAAATATTTCTATTTATCATTTGTTCTTTATTCCTTAATCCAAATTGTTAAATTTTTCATCATTCACTCAGAATAAATGCTAATAAAATAGTAGTTGTTGGAAATCAGTGAAGGAGTAGATTTTTTTTTTGTGGTTTCCTAGGGAAGATTAGTATGATTTTTATATCGAAAGAAGTACACTACTTCATGACTTCATCTTTTCTAACAGCTACATAGTACTCCATTGTGTAGATGTACCAAAGTTTCTTTAACCAGTCACCTGTTCGTGGGCATTCAGGTTTCATCCAGTTTCTGGCTATTGTAAAGAGTGCTGCAATGAACAAACAAGTGCAGATGTCACTTCGACTATACATTTTTGCCTCTCTGGGATATATTCCCAGGAGTGGTATTGCTGGGTCAAATGGGAGCTCAATTTCTAATTTTTTGAGAATCGTCCATACTGTTTTCCAGAAGGGCTGAACCAGTCAACATTCCCACCAACAGTGAAGGAGTGTCCCTTTCTCTCCACATCCGCGCCAGCACCGGTTGCTTTTGTTCTTTTGAATGTGGGCCAGTCTCTGAGGTGTGAGATGGTATCTCATTGTGGTTTTGATCTGCATCTCCCTGATGATTAATGATGTAGAACATTTTCTCATGTGCTTTTTTGCCATTCGGATTTCTTCTTTGAGAAAGTTTCTGTTCATTTCATTGCCCCATTTTTGGATGGGGTTGGATGTTTTCTTCTTGTTGAGTTTAACCAGTATTTTGTATATCCTGGATATCAACCCCTTGTCAGATGTCTATTCGGCGAATGTCCTTTCCCATTCTGTAGACTGTCTTTGTATTTTGGTCACTGTTTCTTTGGAGGTGCAGAAAGTGGTACAACATGGAAAGTATCATGCTAAGTGAAATGAGTCAGAAACAGAGGGATAGACATAGGAAGATTGCATTCATCTGGGGGACATAAAGTAACAAAATATGAGATTAATACCCAAGAATAGCTGAGATCAGCACCAGGAGGATTACTCCATAGCTTAGTGGCCAGTCGGGCATTCTAGAGGAAAGGGCAGCTCAGATAGAGAAGGGAGCACCAAATAAAGGGTGTTTGGAGGATCCTCCCAGGAGGGGAGATGCATGTCGAAAGTGGACTATGGACTGAACATGTTTGCCACTCAATGCCTCTTTTGCAGACCACAACACCCAAAAGGAGAGAGAGAACACTGGGGATTGCCCTGCCACAGAGGCAAGGGGGGATGGGAGGATGGGCCTGGGGGGATATTATACATGGTGGTGGAAAATGGGCACTGGTGGAGGGATGGGTATCTGATCATTGTATAATCAAACCCAAGCACAAAAAATTGTATATCTACAACTGTACCTCATGGTGTTTCACTAATAAAAAAAAATTTTTTTTTAAAAAGTACACTACTGCCATTATCTTCTCATTGCCACTGATAAAATTTAAGGGAAGAAAAGCTACAAGTCATCCTTCTTAAACAATCAGCTAGACAGTCAGAAATGTTTAATATTTATATTATTTCAGTTCTACCCGACCAAGAGTTTAATATTCTTGCAATTCTTTTTCTATGATTATCTTCCCACTTTTATTAACTGTCTGTCTCTGGAGTACTCTGTGGTCAGAATTCCAATGTCTCAAATAGTTTTCAAGGCCGACTCAGATTTCAGAATTATTCCATCATGTGGTTTTTCCTTTACTGACTTGCCCTGCTCTTTTAATCTTGCCATGTCAACCTTGACATTGGAAGATTGGAAGTTGGTCATAGATACACATATAAGTATTTATTATGGAAATATAAGCTGGGATTTTATAGGATGTTGTGGTTGGGGAAAGAGGAGATATGCTAGTCAGAAAACTGTACAGAAAATACCTGAATAGCTTGAAGTTTGCACTAACAAACATTTCTAAGACCCAGACAGTCCCCATGGAAACAGGGCTTTGCCTCTGCAGTTTTATTAGAATTTTCTTCAATAAATAATCACTGATAGCACATACCTTCTCCCCTTATTGTCCTCATGACAATGCCAAATCCTCAACTGTAAAGAGAGAACAAAAGAAGAGGGATGCTATTGATTCCTGAATAATGTGTGAAATGCCTTTTAGAGGACACCACCAATAAGAAGAGGCTATAATGGAAGTATAAGGCTAAAGAGTTAAAAAAAAAAAACCCAAAATTCGGACAAAATTGTATAAATATATTTATCTGTAGGCTGGTTAGAAACTTGCTTAAGAGTGAACAGAGAGATAATACAGTGGGTAGGGACACAACCAACTGGAGTTAGAACCTCGGCTATCCTATGGTTCTCTGAGCCCTATATAAGTGATTCCTTGAACTCAGAGTTAGGAGTGAGACTTGAGCACCACCAATAGTGGCCAGAAAAGAAAAAGAAAGAAAGAAAGAAAGAAAGAAAGAAAGAAAGAAAGAAAGAAAAAAGGAACTTGCTTAAGAAGTCATAGTCATGGGTACCTTTAATCACTAGTGAAAATTTAGTTTCCCAAATATTTACAGTGTCCTAAAGCTTTATATTCAACTGCAGTTAGTGGGAGATTTGACTTCTGTAGGGCATGGAATAAGCAAGAGAAGAAGCAAAATTTGGAAGGATAACATTTGAAGTATGGTTAAATCATGTATGTAGAATGGGGAGTAAGGCACTGGGAAGTCCTAGAGGATGTTGATAGCTCTGAAGTTCAAGTTAAATTGGCTTATTAAACATACATCTCTGGTCCGAGAAGAGGAGTAATAGATATTGAAAAATACAATAACATGAACACAATTAGAGCATTGGCAGAGTACATTAATTAATTATCTTATCTAGTCTTCACTATAACTTCATGAATTATGTATAATTTTTTCCAGAAAAGGAAGCTGAGGCTCAGAAACTTATCAAGCAGAGTGGTGGAATTTAATTTGAAATAAGGAATTCTGGCTCTAAAGCTCAATTTATTAATCTCCAAAGTATAAGGTTCTTAAGATATCATTGGTAGTGAATCAACAGTAAGAGAAGTACCCGTGATAGTTTTAGAACATTCAGGGATAAAAAAAAAATCCACAGTTTTGTTTTTGTTTTTTACTGAAGACAATATTTAAGCAACTTGTATGAACCATAGTGCTATTGACACTTGAGCTTGCTTGGTGTGTGTGTGTGTGTGTGTGTGTGTGTGTGTGTGTGTGTGTGTGTGGTGGAGGGCAGTGAGGGAGTTTTGGAGTGTCTATTCTCTGACTTACAAGGTGTTCAACCACTTCCCTGAGCTCAATTCACTGATACCAATAGAATACCAATAATAGTATATTCTAAGATAGGAACACAATATTAGTTTCCTGATAGTCTATGATGCACCCTGACTGGAGATGGGGTACTTCCTGTATGGGAGTAGATCATCTCAACTAGAAAGTGAGCTGAGGAGCATGCCTGAGAGAGATCACAAGAAGAAAGGCAAAAGAAAGTGAAAAACAGGAAAATAGGTCAAAAAAAAAGGGTAGGAAATTTCACGTTATTTGAAGTTAAAAGCAATGCGAAGGATTTGTTAAATAGGAAGGATAAACTAGGAAGGGGTCAAATTTTAGGGGTTATGAAATTTTATGCTAAAGATACTAAAGATATAGAGTTTTATTCTATCATAGGGAACTGGATGCATGAAACTATTATGACATCTAGTAATGCCGTGATTAAAGATATGCTTCTCAATAATCAACCTGTCTCTTGAGGGTGACATGTTTAATAAGAACATGTCCAGTTATCCCTTTTATTTGTCTCTTTCCCCCTTTCTAAATTAAATATGGTTTATACACTCAGAGTAGGCTAGAAATTATACTAAATCCCCAGACATATTAGAGTGTGTAACTTAGGAACAATTCACCTCCATCTCTGAAAGACAGAAATTTCAGTATATCTCTACAGGGGGTAGGTTGGTAATTTTGTCTTCAGATTTACTTGCCAGGATTTCTCTTCCTGCTAAACACCGACAACGGTTTTATAAAAGCAAAAGGACATAGAGCAAATGAAGGTAGTCACAGAAAATCTGTATGAAGTAATCACTCTCTTGAATTGTCTTTAAAATAGAGAAAAAAAACACAAAACCATAAAGATCTGTGTCCATGAGCATCTGATTTATTTCTAGATTGAACCATTTAAGTAATAAAAGTAGAATTTTCATAGAATGAACCATTAGAATGATAACAGCAACATTTTCATAGAATGATACATATCATTGCCTTTTTAATATCTATTATCTCCATTGTTCTTACTAGTAGCTTCCTAATTTTGTGCACAAATAGTAAAAACAATTTCCAGCTAAAATTACTTAGACCTCTATGTATCAGTTAATAACAATAACTCAAGGAAACACAGGAGAAACTCAGGGAAGTATGCAAATATTATTGGGTGGAACTTAAAAACAAATCATTATAAAAAGGCATATATTTAAATTGTACTGGGGTTGGGTATACCACTTATATAGCTATAGTACAAAGGTTGAGAGATCAAAAGATTTAAAAATAATGTTAAGTAAAATATGACTTTTTTGCAGTGCTGGGGATTAAAGCCAGTATTTCATACAATGAACAAACGAGACGTGTATTTTACCACTGAACCACATCACTGGCCCTTCAATAATTTACTAATAAATAGAAAAGATACTCTTTATATAAAAAATAGAAATTGTAGTCGGAGAGAATAATATAAACTAAAATTTAGTAAATTTAGCTGAAAAGAAAATGTCTTATATAGCTTAAGAAAATGAGCAACTACACAAAAAATAGTAATAAATCATGTATTACATCATATAGAGAGGAAAAACAAAACAGCTAGAAAAATGTAAATAAGTCATTACTTCTCAATGTTCATTTTAAATGTGTCAATTATTGAATCACTATGAGATAGACCCTTACAAAGCTGTTCACAATTATGTTTCAGTTATACAGGGTTCCAACACCCACCCCTCCAACAGTGTACATATCCCAGCACCAGTGTCCCCAGTTTCCCCTCCCACCATCCTCCACTACCACCCCTTAGCCTGCCTCTATGGCAGACATTTTCCTTCTCTCTCTCTCTCTCACTCTCTCTCTCTCTCTCTCTCTCTCTCTCTCTCTCTCTCTCTCTCGGGCATTCTGATTTGCAATACAGATACTGAAAGGTTATCAGGAATATCTCTTTATCTACTTCTAGCACTCTGTTAATTAAAAAAAAAAAACCTTAAAAAAATCACTGTAGTACTGTAGCACTGTCCTCCCGTTGTTCATCAATTTTCTCAAGCGGGCATTAGTAACGACTCCAGTGTGAGACTTTGTTGTTACTGTTTTTGACATATCGAATACGTCATGGGCAGCTTGCCAGGCTTTGCAGTGCAGGCAGAATACTCTCGGTAGCTTGCCGGGCTCTCTGAGAGGGGCGGAGGACAAAATAAAAAAAATTAAAATATCCTACCTCCCACCATTAACTAACTCTGGGAAACCATGTATTGGTTTAGATTTTCATCAGCTAGCTTTAAAGCCAGAATTTTTTTTTAGTGTGGACATAATTGACTCCTTTTTACTTTGTATTGTGTATCTTAAGCCTTTACCTGGTTTCCTGACCTTTTTTTTTAAAACTAAAATTGCTGTGACTATAAATGGCACTAAATATAATGCCTTATATGTTCTCAAAAAAAAGAAAGAAAAAATGTAAGTCAATTAAGTTCTCCAATCAGAAGACATAGAGTAAGTCCAAAGAGACTCTTAAGATAGATTTACAGTTCCATAGTATTCAATTGCGTATATATACTACACATCTGTAAGGAATGATGAAATCATGCAATTTATAGCAACATGAATGAAACTGGAAGTTATCATGTTAAATGAAATAAGACAGAAGAAGGCTAACCACAGGATGATTTCACTTATAAGTGATATTTAAATAACTGGATAAAAGAATGAAATGCTTTAAAGGGGAGATGCCCAGATCAACCTTGTCCCCAGGTTATAGGAAAGAGAAGGAAAGAAAGAGTTGAAGGGGAAGGCAGAAGGGACAGATGAGAAGCAGCAGCAGCCAGACCAGGGCCGTCAGGCTATTTTTGTTTCTTCTTTGAGGAAGTTTGTGTTCATTTATTCTCCCCATTTTTTATGGGGTTGGATTTTTTTTCTTCTATAGTTCTACAAGGCAGAGTCTCCTACCCTGTGTCTGACTATCCTCGCCAGGGCCCAACAGCTGAAGACCTGCAGGCCCCAACCAAGGCCTTACTGGAGCCACTCTCCACACACTTGGATAAGCCTCAGACATAACAGAACTAGCAGAGGAACCCAGGTGTGTGGGACCCGGGGCTGAGATCTCTAAGCCTGCACGGTTTGGGACTGGACCTGTCAGTAGCTAGACAGTTACACCCTCCAACTGCCATGTAACCCCAACAAAGGCCAGGATCCAGAGATTATAACAACAAGCTCCCGGGAGCGCGCGGCCGCATTTGCGGCCGCGCGACTATTTGTTTAATTTTCTCTAAATTTTCAGGATACCTTAAATATCCTTAAATATCCAACCCACACGGCAGAGCCTGGCAAGCTATCCGTGGTCTATGCCAAATAGACCAAATTGATATGCCAAATCCAGTAATAAATGGATCTCATTTCCCTAACCCTGAATATGCAGAGTCGAGAAGGATATGGAAGGAGAAGCTGATAAAACACCAAGGCAGACATAGGCTGCCAAAACGCAGAAAAACAAAAATGATTGTCTGTACTTTTAATGCTCGTACGCTGGCATCTGCTGCATCCATTGAAGACCTTATGGTACAAGCATGAAAGATCAAGTACGACAACATTGGTCTGACCGAAACAAGAAGACATCAATCCCATCATGCTGTTTTCGACACTGGAGAAGAACTGTTCCTTGGAACATGTGATAAAAGAGGCGTTGGTGGTGTCGGTATCCTTGTCAACACAAACTTAGTCACAAGCATTGATTCATTTGAATGCCTAACAACCCGAATCGGACGATTACACTTGAATAAATGTGGCTCACTACCGGCAGTTTCTATCTTTGTTGTCTATGCACCAACATCCAGTTATGGTGAAAAAGAAACTGAGAAATTCTACATGGAGCTGGAGAAATTCTATAAAGAAGATCACACCTTCTACAAGATCATTGTCGGTGATTTTAATGCCAAGATAGGACCAAGAAGATCAGTCGATGAACTCCACATCGGAACCCATGGCCTGGAATGGAACGAACAGAGTGACAGACTGTCTGAGTTCATCATGTCAACCAAAACCTTCCATGGTAACTCACAATTCCAAAAGGCTGAATCTAAACGTTAGACATGGGAGTCTCCCGATGGACGGTTCCACAATGAAATAGACCACATCATATTCAATCGGCGGTTTTGCCTAACCGATGTTGCTGTTGTCCCAAAATTCCAAACGGGATCAGACCACCGTCTTCTTCGTGCAAAATTCTACCTCACAGAATGAGGAGAAAAGAATGCAAGGTTTAAGAAGAGGACTCCCAGAACAACCACCAACTGGGAACTCTTTGGCTCTGTTGCGGCAACATGGGAAGATGCCGTCATTGACAACATTGATGAGGAATACGATCGAATGATTCAGCACCTCCATGATTGTGCAAGGAATGCCAAGAGAGAGATAACCACAAAAAACCGTCTTTCTTCGAACACTCTTGAACTTATTCGCCAACGTGGCTTGGCACGTGCCTCAGGCAACCACAAGCAAACGTCCGAACTCGCAAAACAGTGCAGAAAAGCCATCAAGGATGACCTCAAAAACAGGAGAGCAGCAGTACTGGTAGATGCAGCAGAAGCTGGGAAAAACATTCGTAATGCCCGCCTGTCCTTCACCAACTACAAAACCAAGATGACTGCCCTCCGACATCATGATGGATCTATCACATCTTCCAGAAGGGCAATGGAGAAGATTATTCATGACTTCTACTCAGATCTCTTTAATAGCCACATCCACTTGCCCACATACCACATACCACATGATGGATATGTCGTTCCCAATGTTCTCCCTTCCGAAATCCAACATGCCATCTCGTCGGTAAAGAAACAAAAAGCACCTGGCCCAGACAAGATCAGACCTGAACACCTGAAGAACTTACCATCAGTACTCATCAATACATTGGCTCGACTCTTCACACGCTACCTGTCTGAATGCAAGGTTCCATCCCAATGGAAAACCAGCAAGACTGTACTACTCTACAAGAAAGGAGACATCCACGACATTGGCAACTATCGCCCAATCTGCCTATTGTCTGTCATCTACAAACTATTCACTCGAGTCATCCTGAATAGGATTAGCAGAACACTAGATGAAGGACAACCATGTGAACAAGCTGGATTCTGAAAAGGATTCAGTACCATTGACCATATCCACACAATAACCAAGCTCATTGAGGTATCTCGGGAGTTCAAGATGCCGCTCTGTCTAACGTTCATTGATTTAAAGAAGGCCTTTGATTCTGTTGAGACGGAAGCGGTCATGGAAGCCCTAGCCAATCAGGGCGTACAAACTCAATACATCAGGATCCTTCGTGAACTCTATTGCGGATTCACTACCAAGATCTCACCATTCTACAAAGATGTAATCATCCATATCAAGAGAGGGGTTCGGCAGGGTGATACCATTTCACCAAAACTCTTCAGTGCCACCCTCGAGAACATCATGCGACGACTAGAATGGGAAAACATGGGAGTGAAGATAGATGGTCGGCAACTACACCACCTCCGCTTTGCTGATGACATCGTTCTAATAACACCAAACATCAGCCAAGCGGCACAAATGCTGGCGGACTTTGACCGTGAGTGTGGAAAGGTAGGACTACAGCTGAATCTTACCAAGACAATGTTTATGAGAAACAGCCTTGTTCCTGACGCTCCATTCGCTCTCAACGGAACCACCATCTCCGAATGCAACAGTTATATATACCTAGGTCGAGAAATCAACATGATGAATGACCTGGCACCTGAGTTGTGCAGGAGGAAGAGAGCGGCTTGGAATGCCTTCAAGAGCATTGAAGAAATAACTAAAAGGACAAAGAACCTCCAGCTACGAGCACATCTCTTTGATTCCACTATTCTTCCTGCATTAACATATGCCTCAGAGACCTGGACCCTACGAAAACAGGATGAGAACGCTATTCGGGTCTCTCAAAGAGGAATCGAAAGAACTATGCTTGGAATATCACGATTCACTCAAATGAGAGATAGAATCCGGAGTTCTGATCTTCGTCAATGCTCAAGAATCAGGGACGCTATCTCATTTGCCAAGACATCAAAAATCAGATGGGCTGGACACGTAATGAGGTTTACAGACAACCGCTGGACTAGAGCCATTACTGATTGGATTCCACGAGACATCAAAAGATCACGTGGACGGCCACCTATAAGATGGTCAGACTTCTTCATCAAGACCCTAAATGATCGGTTTGAGGCTTTACATGTTCCTAAAACGAACAGATACCATTGGGCTACGCTAGCACGCAACCGGGATGAATGGAGACGTTACTGGCACCCGCTCGAATAAATCGATGAATAACGGGGATTAAGTGATTAAGTGAAGTTCTACCTACCATTGCCTTGTTTATCTTTGATATTAACATGTTATTATGATATCCTTATTATGATATCCTTATTATCCTTATTATGACATCCTATTATGACATCTTATTATCTCATTCCTACTTTGGACAAACTGGCTACGTTCGGTAGCCTGCCCACACGGCAGAGTCTGGCAAACTCCCCGCAGCGTACCCAATATGCCAAATACCAGTAACAATGATGGGTCTCATTCTCCTAAAGAACCTTGAATATAATCTCAGAGTTAGGATGAAGGAGACGTTACTGGGGCCTGCTCAAGTCAATCGACGATTAACAGGATGATTTGTGATTTGATTTGTGATTAACATCTTATCAGAAAGGTAATAGGTGAATAACTTTTCCTATTCCATGGATAAAGTCTGGAAACAATCTGAGTCCCTGTTAACGGAAGACTAGGAAGAAACTATGGTACATTTACACGGTGGAATACTATGCAGCTGTTAGGAAAAATAAAGTCATGAAATTTGCCTATAAATGAATGGACATGGAGAGTATCATGCTAAGTGAAATAAGTCAGAAGGAGGAGAATACATATATATAGGATGATTGCATTTATTTGTGGTATATAAAAATAGTAAAAGGTAAAGGTAAAGGCCCTCCCGTTGATCATCGATTTGCTCAAGCGGGCCCAGTAACGTCTTCATTGGAGACTTTGTTGTTACTGTGTCTGGCATATCGAATACTCTCGGTAGCTTGCCGGGCTCTCCGAGAGGGGTGGAGGAATCGAACTCGGGTCGGCCATGTTGGCTGCGTGCAAGGCAAACGCCCTACCCGCTGTGCTATTGCTCCAAAGCCAGAGAAAACAGGAGCCAGGTCAATTGCTGGAATTTACTACAAGTGTGTGTGAGGACAGAGGGTTGGTAAGATAGAGAAGGAACCAGCATAGCAGTAATAGTTGGAAATGATAGTGCTGAGAAGAGAAAGACAATATTTATAAGTTCACAGGGTCTGATCAGGAGGCAAAGGTAATTGACAGGTTGGGGGAGCAATCAACAAACCCAAGCTCTTTGCGGCCATGGAGGAAGGGCAAACCAATGTTATCCTACATTGCTGGAAATGAAGCTATGTGTTGTAAGTAGATAAAGGGTGATTCAATAAAAACATAAAAATAAATAAATAAAATTAAATTAAAAAATAAGAATACACTTTCCTGATTTCCCTGAGATGGATTATAAACGTAAAACTTCTTTTTTATAATATTATCAAACAGAAGAATATTTTTAATAATTCATCCCTCCTCTCTCAAAACACCTCACATTTTCAGCACTACTGAGATTGGAATATTAGCACTTTTGTTGTGAATGTGGTATGATAACATTGATACTTAAACATATAAACATTTACGCTGTTGTGGATCAAAAAACAAAGACTATATTTCAGGTTAAAAGTGCAGTATATTTGCTATCAATTTAGATAATATTAAACTAGAGCTAAATTAGTCTCATGGAATAAAGTGTATTAGTTTACACAGATATTTTGTTCAATTTGTCATCAACATATGTCTGCAGAAATGAAATAGAAACTATCTTTGATTCACTTTTCTTGCTTGATTATACATTTATGAATAGAGTCAAATGGTCACATATTTATCCATAGTTCATAAGTGACCAGTAAATAACAATTGCCTAGAGAATAGTACAGACAAATACATATAATAAGTAGCAATATTCTTTCATTCAGTTTCTTTGTGAAGATATGAAATTATTTGTTTAATAATGGAAATAAATAATGCATTATCTAAAATGAATACTTTGCGGTGCTGGAGTGATAGCACAGCCGGTAGGGCATTTATCTTGCATGCGGCCAACCCAGGTTCCGTTCCCAGAATCCCATATGGTCCCCTAAAAACACTGCCAGGAGTAATTTCTGAGTGTAGAGCCAGGAGTAAGCCCTGTGCATCGCCAGATGTGACCCCCAAAAGCAATAAATAAATAAATAAACAAAATGAATACTTTGTATATATTTATATTTACCTGAAATGTACATCTACGAGGCTGGAGAGATAGCTCAAAAGCCTGAAGAACTTACCTTGTATGAAATAGGCGTGGGCCTTTTAACCTAGCTGCTGGCACTATTGAGCCCGAGCATTGAAACAGCAGAGTCGATATCCCTGGTCACCTAAGAACCACTTAGAAACCCCAGTTGTATACAATACTTAAGAGGAACAACTTTTCCTGATTTACTGAATTCAAAAATCTCTAAATCCCTACTGCATAACTAGCTATCATTTCTCATAAATTACACAGTAGTCAGTCACTCTTTATTTGCAATTTTCTTTATTTTCCACATGGAAGCCATGCCTAAATTGTAGTGACTTTTAAAAGTAATTTTTTTCCCCTAGGAGAAACACAGTCATCAAATCAAGCAATTTATGACTATGTTCTTCCTAAATATATAAGCTTAAAAATATATATTCTTCATCTAGTTCATACCATTTTGCATTAAAAATAATACTTAATGGGAGAAAACCCATATTCTTTAAGGGAATATTTAAATTAAAAATATTTTAATGTCTTCTCATTTCCTTCTACATGTGTGTTTAATTTGTTAACAGTCTCAATTTTCACTCTCAAAATGTAAACTACACCTTTCCTCTAAGAATGAGAGATGCTGGCTATTTAGAAAATCTCAATAAAGATTTTTCTTCCCTTAGAAGACTTCTTATTGCTTGATAATGATTCAATCATGACTCATTAGCTTTATGTCATCTGTTTGAGAAGTTCATGTGACAGAACATTTTAGTTTTCATATCAGCCCTACAGCAGTTGCTAGTTTATGTCAGCAGGAGAGAAAAGATAGATAATGTTGGTCATTATTTAAGTGATGCACTTTTTTTCCCAGAACTAATTTTTGAAATACACATAAAAGTTTCTAATAAGTTGGACTTTGACATCATTGTACATAGGTAAATGATAGCTAAATATGAGCCTTTTCTCATGGGCCTCTATTATAATGGATTAATTTTAAACAGCCTTTTCTTCTTAGAGCACAAAAAGTCTGAGGGGACAGAAAATACACAGCTTTCAAAGCGCTTAGAAATCCTCTGGATTTCAATGTTTAGCTATACAACCCAGAAGTAGGTGGCAGTTTAGGAGAACAGAAGGTAAAATAGAAGGGAATCCTTCAGAATTATCCCAAGGCAAGCAATGGCATCCAGCAGTTGAATGTGAACATCTCCACTGACAAGGTCTAATGGCATTGCCTACTGAGATCATTTCTTCAAGATATATGTACAAAAAAGAAGTGGATGATCAACCTTTCCAAGCGCATTACCTGCTTCTAAGTCAGTGGGTGTAAAGCTGGAATTCAAAGAAAAGCTTACCTAAATCTCACATCTTCTGATGTTGGAAACATGAAATTGATATGAATAAGTGGTGATAGGAAAAAGAAATCAACAATACCCAGTCTCATCAGGGGAGACGGAAGGAGAAAGACGCAGCAATGGAAAATAGACACTGTCTGTCGCAACTTTCAAAGTATTTAATAGCTCTCTTCAATATTCAGAGCCTCTCTTCAAAACTCCCATTTATATTGAAATATCTTCATTGTCACTGGACCAGTTATTTGTTGGTTCTAATGTAAGTTTCATGTCATGGACAAACACATAATGTGGTTGAAATATTAAAATAGAAACTTTCAGGACTGTAAAAAAATTAAAAACTACTCCCCTTTTCTAATGTATTGCTCTCCAAGTACTCTAAAATGGGATATTTTGGTGGGCTGTGCTGACTCTCATTCGTATTAATTTGAACCTCAATATGAACATAACTATGAGAGAAATATGAAGGAAACTTGAATTAGAGGAATAAGCTGTTGCCATTCCCCAGAATTCTTTTAGTCCACATGGATCCGCTCCTGTGGCTGGCAGCGCAATCAAGAAAGTCCTTTTGTTGTCTAGTGAAAACATCAGTCTGTCAGAAGAATGTAACTCTAAATTAGTGTTGAATTTCTGATGGAAAGCTGCCACATAATTTAAATTTCAACAGCTCTACCATTTCTCATATTTCTTATTTGTGACTTGTCATCTCACAAACGAAGTGCATTGTACTATCATTTTAATAAATAGCTTTTGAATGGAGGTTGTTTTTCTTTATGTCCAAATTCTATCTGCTTACTTTTCTTTTTACTGACATATTCTGAGATCTAAAAGAAAGCTTTGTAAAGCACTTTGATTTCAAAGGTTGCCAACACATTTCAAAGCCAATAAACTAAAGAATCAAATAAAATTATGTCTTCAAACTGCCAAAATGGGGGTGAGTAAGTGACAATTCTGGGTTGTCAGCATTTCTGAAGAGAAAGGATATAGTAGATTCCTCTTGTTTAGTCACTTAGTTCTTAGTAAACTTTTTTTTATCAGAGTAGTTTCCTTGAGTTTCTCTCACCAAACAATGAAGTATTTTTCCCATAACAGTAGATAATTACCTACTATATTTGGAAAAATAGAGACTATCTTTACAATAAGGATGGCACTTAACTACAGATTCAATCCAAATGGATTCACCAGCCTACCAATGAAGAAATGAACATCAAGTGATTTTTTTAATCTTGTATGAAACAAAAGGATTAAACTGTCAATATCACAGCGAACTGCTGTGACCAGCCCTATGATAGAAATGCAGACTCAAAACTGCTTCTAATGATATGTATGCAAAGAATAGATTTTTCCTGGTAATGCATGTAATTAGAGCACAGAACACAATGTTCTGTTCAAATTCGTGACATGCTCAACGAACAAGGAAAAAAGGATAAGGCCCTTGCTATTTATTTGCATGAAAAAGCTTCAATATAAGATATACTTTAGAGAAATTAGTTTTTAATCTAGGTGACTTGATGAGATTTTGACCCTGAACTGCTTTTTTGTGTTGACCTGTGAGAATTTATGCAGAAATACAACTGTGACGCTTACAAACCAGACTGACATTGCTTTTTTCATTAATTCTTGAATTTCTCATATAGGAAAAAGAAGCAGAAAATTGGTCCTTTTAGAAAGCCCACTGTAGGAGAATTTGCTTTTATGAACCATAATCAGCAAGAGCTGATAGGAATCTTAGCAGGAATGTATTTTTTTAAATTTAGACATTCAAGACATTAGATCCATTGATTTAGCAGTGATGATTCTCCGCCGACCTGTATAAAACAGAAATCTATGGTTGTATATTGTTATGAATATATTTGAGAGATTTCTAGCTATCATAGCATCAACTCTCC
This sequence comes from Sorex fumeus, assembly GCF_029834395.1. Lineage (NCBI taxonomy): Eukaryota > Metazoa > Chordata > Mammalia > Eulipotyphla > Soricidae > Sorex > Sorex fumeus. The sequence goes on from NW_026606113.1 coordinate 1,241,999, forward strand.
AGGGTGAATTATAAACCACACAATGAGTACTTGAAGGAAAGCTTAACATCAACACATTGCTTATTTTTCCACAATAAAAGTTAGTGTCTCTTCCACTGGATATATGCAAGAAATTTCTTTCAGAGTAAGCTGTTCTGCTTCTCATTTAAAAATGCTAATATAAAATAATCCATGTACTTGCAGACACACACACTCACAGATATATATATATACATATATATATATAGTAAAAATTAGATAAACATAAGACAAAAGACATTGTTGTGTGAATAATGTAACTGGAAACATGAAAATGATAATTTATTTAAGGTGTTCTTCTCATGAAGATATAAAATACATTCTAGTCCATGTTAGTAAAAGTCACCAAAACCCAGCCGGATACTTATATCACTAAATGGAGGAGACTTTCCACCCTCTTCCAAATCATTAACAGTTACTGTCAACTCTCCCATTCAATGTGCCACAAACTTGTCAATTCTTTTTAGTCACCCTGTTCAGACCTTAGTCCTTGGATACCTGATCTCTTAAAAATTTTTAATTTATTTCTCTATAATTTTCATCCTTTACTCCATCCAAATCAGAGCAGTCATTTTAATGTTGGGCTACTTTAAAATATTCAATGGTTTTCCCTTTCATTTAGAATAAACCTAAATTCCTTAACCTCCAGACAGCTTCTAGGCATAAGACTTTGCTTCTTTAGCCTCACTTTCCACAGAATCGACAACACAACAGCATGCACTGGCTCACCCTAAAATTATTTCTATCAAGTTGTGCTGTTGTCTCTGCTTGCACCATCCTTCATCCTTCTCATAAGTCAGATAAAATAAGTCCTCTTTGAAAGGACCTTGTTTTATTGCAAAATACGGAGTAGATTTTTATCTAGTTAGGCAATTAATTTTACTACAAAGATAAAAATTGGCAATGGCTTTTCTAGTTGACTTTATTTTTTTTGACCATCTCTTGACAAAAATGTCAATGTCATAAAAGCATAGATAATTTCTGACTTATTTACAGTCAGATAACATAGTGCTTCATAAGCATCTGTTAAATAAACAAATGAACTTCTGCTTTCATGTATTTGCTCATTCAAAGTTAAAGACTGAAAAACTACAGTGACGAAGATACATTCCAGGATACTAAAATGTACTTATGACTTTTTCCTGTTTAGGACCATAAGTTGCCTTTTTTTTACTCTGCCTTATCATAATGTTCGTTGTACTTAATTTTCACTGGGGGAAAGTGAAAGAAATAGATATTCTCACATATTGCAAACATAAAACTTACTAAAAGTATATGTGTTTTTTATTTATGAGTGGGTGAGTCATATTTTTCTCTTGAAGTAAACTAAACCGTTTTTGGAAGCTTTGCTATCTCTTTTGGGTCTCTTAAGTAACAGGAAGATACTAGAGTTGTTAACACATCCCCAAGTGTGATCTTATTTCCAAAGAACATGTAGACTGATTATACCCACTTGCATGTATTCACTATAGAAAATAAATATAACAAGTTTGTAAAAGATTAAAATGATTTTGGCTGACTTTTTTTTTATATTTCCAAATCAAGCTACTAGGAGAGAGCTAAAGAAACTAACAACATAAAGAGTAAATTATTTAGTGGAAAATGTGTATTTTGAGTAGATAAAACACATTATAATATTTTTCACTTTAGAAATTAGTAGCACTGTAGCACTGTAGCACTGTGCTCCCATTGTTCATTGATTTGCTCAAGCGGGCACCAGTAACATCTCCATTGTGAGACTTGTTGTTACTGTTTCTGGCATACTGAATATGCCATGGATAGCTTGCCAGGCTCTGCCGTGCAGGCGGGATACTCTTGATAGGTCACTATTATTCACTCCTCAAATAAAATTGGCAAATAACAGTAAAAAAATACTAAAATTTATACAAATATAAATTTTATTCTACATTGATGGAACTTTAAAACTTAATAAACATATTTAACAACTTTAAAACTTAGTAAACATATTTAAAAGTTAATAAACACATAATAAACATATGGAAATTTCATGTAATGTGATTTATTTAGAATAAACATGTCTATCAGCATGATTACAAATATATATTTTTCTGAGAGCCCGGCAAGCTACCGAGAGTATTCGATATGCCAAACACAGTAACAACAAAGTCTCCAATGGAGACGTTACTGGGCCCGCTCGAGCAAATCGACGATCAATGGGAGGGCCTTTACCTTTTTAATATGCATATTAGTGAACTCTGATTTGGGGACTTTTCTTGGAATTATAATGATTAACATTTTAAAATGATATATAGAATTATATGACTTAAGGCTCAGTGAGATATTTATAATTATCTATTTAATAATCTTTGTTTTCAAAGGAATAAAGGATGCAGAGTGAGGATAATATTTACTCAAAGCTGTGTACATTGTTTATTTGGGGGCCACAGCTAGTGGTGCTCGGGAATCACTTCTGGCAGGCTAGAGGGACCATGTGGTATGCTGAGAATTGAACTCAGTTTGGTTACATGCAAGGGAAGTCCCTTACCTACTGTACTATCTCACTAGCCCCAAATTATGTATATTGTATCAGAACTGAATTTAGAACCTAGACTTTGTGAATGTCTTCCAAGTTTGTTCCCTCTGGTACTAGTTTACTGTGTACTGTGTCTACTATTTAAACCTTTTTTTAAAAATAGGAGCTCTCACTCTTTACAATAGCCAGAAACTGGAAGAAACCTGAATGCCCAAGAACAGATGACTGGTTAAAGAAACTTTGGTACATCTACACAATGGAGTACTATGTAGCTCTTAGAAAAGATGAAGTCATGAAATTTACATATAAGTGGTACAATATGGAAAGTATCATGCTAAGCGAAATGAGTCAAAAAGAGAGGGATAGACATAGAAAGATTGCATTCATCTGGGGGATATAAAGTAACAAAGTATGAGATTAATACCCAAGAATAGCTGAGATCAGCACCAGGAGGATTACTCCATAACTTAGAGGCCAGCCGGGTATCCTAGAGGAAAGGGCTGTTCAGATAGAGAAGGGAGCACCAAATAAAGGATGTTTGGAGGATCCTCCCAGGAGGGGAGATGCATGTCGAAAGTAGACTATGGACTGAACATGTTTGCCACTCAATGCCTCTTTTGCAGACCACAACACCCAAAAGGAGAGAGAGAACACAGGGGATTGCCCTGCCACAGAGACAGGGGGGATGGGGGGATGGGGGTGGGAGGGATATTATCCATGGTGGTGGAAAATGGGCACTGGTGGAGGGATGGGTATCTGATCATTGTATAATTGAAACCAAAGCACAAAAAAATGTAAATCTACAACTTTAAATAAAATAAAATAAAATAAAGGGAAAAAAAAATAGGAGCTCTCCCACTAGAAATTCACTGAGAAATTTGTTTTTCAGAATTATGTTTACATGCTTCATGATACTTTAATCCTAATAAAAACATAATGAACCCAAGGGAAATAAATTAATGCTTTCTGTATCTACCAGTCTGAATCTTCCTTTGACCTTGACTATTATACCAATTGCTGCAGTTATCATTAATGATTTTTTAAAATTCATTCATTACAAAAACAATATAAAGCTATTATTAAAATATTTATATACTCACTTGTCTAAACATTAAACTTTCATTTAAAGTTGAGTTCAATAAAATAACTATTTTCTAAATCTTTTAGAAACTGCCTTCTTAAACCATCTTTTTAAAGTAGTTGAATTATTAAAATAACACATTATTTGCATTGAGATTAACTGCTTGATTTTAAAACCAATTTGTATGGGCAGACAGCCCACTGTTCATTGCATATTAAAATTCAGAGTACACAAACATATTTCAGCTTTGTTTAGCTTCTTTGCATATCCCACATGATATTACAGTACCCTAAAAAGCTAAGTATTCATATAAAAAATCATTAGCACCCAAATATGTAGGGTTGTTTTCTACATTTATTTAGACCAATATAAGATCACACAAATTAGTGATTCTGTCTTTATAAGGAATTACTAGTTATCAAATAGTGATAATTATTATGAGGACAAATGTGTTTGCTGTTGTTGTTGTTGTTAAATAGCATTTTCACAAATTACATCCCAGAGACAAGCAAAACCAGGTGGACATATATCAAAGCAAGTTTGGGAATATTAGTACTAGTTCATATTGAAATTTCTAATTACTCTAGTTTTTTTAAAGAAGTCTGAAAATTAGTGTTCTACATCTGCAAATAAGCATTGGCTTTTGGACAACATGACTGATTCAGAAGTAGACACTTCTTCCAATCAGATCTTCAGAGGATTGATACTTTTATCAGAACTGTTGGGAAAAGATAGTCTTTTCAGTGTGATAAGTATATATATTTTTACTGTGAAAGTATGAAATTTTCACTTTTATTAATTTACAGTATTTAATTCTGTGTATCTTTTAATTGCCCATTTTATGACTGATGAGATCTACACTGACCAAATATTATGCTTGTGCTAAGAGTTATAGAACAGCCCCCATTTTCAAGTCTCTAATCTTATTTTAACCAGTGCAGAAAAATGAAGTTCATAATTGCTTTGACTTTTGTATTTTTAATACAAAGTAGGTTATCTTAAAAGGAAACAATCCTAAGCTCATTTATTTGACTGACTTATTTCCTCAAATAGGCTATATTTCTGTGATATGAAAACATAGTGCTGCTTGCTTCCAAGCCCCTTTACCTGAATTTCTTTTTTTTCAGGATCTCTTAATCTCAGGTGGAATGTTTTTTTATAAGGTGATGATACTCACTGTTGGCATTTTAGAGATGATAGGCATACATATGAGCTAGGTGTCAATGAGCATAATATACTTGCATTTTAATATTTTAACATCAAAGAGTCACATTTCCTTGGACCCATTTTTCTATCTTGGATTCATTTTTCCATAAACCTGCTATATAAATACCTGAGTTTCTAAGTGGAATCATGTTCTTCATTTAGTACTTCATTAATTTGTGGTTGGTTTCAAAAGGCACAGACCTAACCAATCACAACACGGTATTTGAATGCACCATAGAATATAGGACATATGTTCCAGAAGATTTTAAGTAATAATTAGAATTAGTAGAAAGGGAAGGGCTTCTGTGATCTTGAAGTTGAACTGGAGTAACTTACTCTAGAAGCATTGCTGACTTATCCATAGCTCCAGGTCTTTTGCCATTTCTGTTTGTAAACTAACAGTGTCCAGCTGTAAGACACTACTATGTTTCTTCGTCTATCCACTTTTTATATATATGGTAGCCAGTCTGCTCAGTTGGCATGGTTACAGGATGGAATGCAAGTACCAGAGAATTAATATTCCCCCAGGAGCTTTTCACCAGCATCCAATAAGAGTTGTAGATGAAAACTTCCCCAACTTCTTCCCTCCTGGTTTAAAAATTCTCAAGTTGAACTTAAATTTTCAATATTAGGTTATTATTCTTTTAAAATTTTGTACACATATGTATGTGTATTGTTGGGGTCTCAGAAGCTAGTCTGAGACTTTGACCAAATCCCCTGCCCCTGGAAACAAGAGCTGGCCCTGTTTACAAAGACCAAGGGGGCCCGCTCAAGCACTCTTCACAGGCGGGTACTCTGGTTAAGAATGAGGGACATGACTGTGCCCACCTACCCATATTGTTAACTCGGCCCTAAGAGCAGAACATGTAAATCATTAACTGACTTAATATGAGCCCTACGAGAGAACCGTGCTGTATGTGAGATTGGCCCCCTTCCTGAGTGTGGGATTGCCCCCCTCCCCTGAGTGTACTGTAAGAACCCCTGGGTAGGGGTCAATAAATGGAGAACTGCTTGACCACCAGACTCCCCTGCTCTGTTCTGTTCTTTCTCGGTCGGTTTCTCTCTCGGCAGCATGTGGCAGGAATCCCATGGTGAGCAGAGGGCCTGGAAGAGGCTTCTCCCCTACCCACTCCCTCTCCTATAGGGAGTAAGTTAGGCGACTTCGTGGGTTCGTACTCCAGTTTGCCGCATCGACTGGCCAGGACCCTGACAGTGTAGGTGCTGTATATTATATCCATATGAGTGTGGTTATATGTGTATTTATGTATACATATATGGGATGGTTAAATATAACCAAAAAACAACAAACACTGTCCTCCCGTTGTTCATTGATTTGCTCGAGCGGGACCAGTAATGTCTCCATCTTGGACTTGTTACTGTGTTTGGCATATTGAATACGTCACAGGTAACTTGCCAGGCTTTGCCGTGAGGGCGAGATACTCTCGGTAGCTTGCTAGGCTCTCCGAGAGGGGCGGAGGAATCGAACCTGGCTTGGCCGGGCTGGCTGCGCGCAAGGCAAGTGCCCTACTGCTGTGCTATTGCTCCAGCCCCTAAATATAACCAATTCATTATTGTTCTTAATATTTCTGACTTATGTGGGAGTTATTTTTAAATACTTTCCCTGGCTTAACCTTAGCCATAGCTTAACTGCATACCTTAATCTGCTGTTTGAATTAGAGAAATAAAATCACCCAGCACTTAAAAAAATTTCAAAGTCAATTTTCCTGCCTACTCGAATAATTTTTAAATTCAGAATACAGTTAAGGATGTCCATTCTAATTGGTTGATGCATAAACAAAATCTCTTACAGCTGGAGTCCATGTCATGGAATTCTTGTTTGCTCACACACACCATCAAAACCATGACCTTCTTTCCCCATTCTCATTCCCATATACTCAAAGAACACTCGTACATCTGGAAGGCCCAAGACTATTGGAATTAAAGCACACTCATTTTTTAGTAGGAAAGAAAAAGGGATGGAACTCAACCTGCTTAATGCTTGTGACAGAGAAGGTAAATTTCAGAGTAAGTAGCATGTTTGAGTTCTTTATATTCTCCATTACATACCCAGATTCTTTTATTTATTTAATACTACTAGTATTACTATTTTATACTTGCAGTGGGCTGGAGCGATAGCACAGCGGGTAGGGCATTTGCTTAACATGCAGCCAACATGACTGACTCAAATTCGATTCCTCTGCCCCTCTTAGAAAGCCTTGCAAGCTACCGAGAGTATCTCGCCCACACGGCAAAGCTTGGCAAGCTACACGTGACGTATTCAATATGCCAAACACAGTAGCAAGTCTCACAATGTTACTGGGCCCGCTCGAGCAAATCGATGAACAATGGGAGGACCCTGACCGTGACCGTGACCACTATCATAGTGGCCCACCACTATGATAAGACCCTTCATACTCACCCTGCTCTTTAGCATCCTTAAAAGTCACAGTTCAGTTGACCTTATTTCAGGGTTTGTTTCCATTGTGGATCATATGATCTCTTGCTTTGTTCCTTTATAGTCCACAAGTGAGCAAAATGATCTAATTTTCTCTTCCTTCTAACTCACTTCTCTTAGCATGATACCTTAAATTTCAACCAAGTAGCATCGAACTGCCACCAGAATTTTCTGAGCACCACTTGACAACATCAGAAGTAGAATGGATCAGGTAAATATCATTAAACCCTGACTTTGATTTTGTCGATAAATATCCAAGATTCTAGGTTATATAGTTCCCTCAGCTAAAGGAAGAAAGGTTTAGTACATTAATCTGATTCAGGGAAAAATGTTTCATTTTGAAATGGATGTTTTCTCAAGTAAGAAAATATGATTAAGATAGAAATATAGAGGGAAAGTCAGAAAACTGGAATGCTTTGCCACTTGAATTCTGAGCTCAAAGAACTAGACCCTCAACAGCTATATTAGACTGCCAAAATCGGATTTTTATTTTCCTGGTGAGAGAACATTGTCCCTGGACCAGAGGTTTGTCATCTTGTTGGAAGTGGGCTCCCACTGGATTTTGGAAGAGTTACCCTAAGTGTGGGAAGTGTTGTCTTGAATTTCCCTCATTAAGGGACAAGATAAAGTGTTTTAGAGCTCAGAGGGAATCTGAGCTCAAATTCTGCAAGGTCAAATGATATGATGCTTTCTCTGGCTTTTGATACAAGGAGAACAAGGCTTTGCTTTCCATACCTTAGGGATAAACACTTTTTGTTGTGTTTGCTTGCCTAAACCAGGATTCTAATCTCTTTAAGAATTTTTGCAGTGTACAAATTATGAAACCCAGAGACATAGAAAGAGAAAAATAAGCACAGTCAATGTAAAGATTTATGGATTTCAGTGAAAAACATTCCTGTGGGGAGATTTCAAAAATTAATTTGTATTTGAAGCAGCACAACATGGAGTGTTTGAAGCATTTAAGATTTTAAAATATGGGAGAATGTATTGAATAGGGAAGGATTCATTTAAAATAGTATATCAAAGTTTAGAACAGGTGGGGAAGCTCTACTTTTCTCTTTAATGGAAGAAAATTTGCAAAAATTGACTGTTGCTTTGCCCACATAGGAGTACTAAGAAACCAAATCACCAGTCTTCATCTTTGCTAAAGAGCTCTGAATATGTAATATTACAGCTACTTCCGCACATTCAGTGCAAGCCTCCATGTGTGTTTGTAAACAACTAAAAGACCCAGCTAATCTTGAGCAATACACAAATGAGCCATCTTTGAGAATGCCAGCCGCCTGCTAATAACTTTCTAAAATTGCTCTCCAACACTAATTGAAAACATAAATCCTCATCACATTCAAAGCCTAACCATTGTATGCCATTAGCTTACTTGGTTCTTAATCTTCAAGGCACTCCCTTGCTATAACCTTCTTCCTCCAGCAGCAACCACTTTTAGCAGTATAGTCCAATACCTTGGGATGCTCAGTTGGAGAGCTGTGTAGCATCTCTATAGGCAAGTCTGCAGAAGGCTGCGCCTTATGGAAATATCAACCCCGTTCCCATTGGAATAATGTCAGAAATGTCTGTAAAATATATTTTCACTTATTTCATCCTCTGTGCTTATAGATAACACAGACTGAAAGAATATTTAAATTATGTTTTGTTAACACAGGCCACTTCTATTATATAGCAGAGCAGGTAGGAGGTTATGGTTGTCTCTAGACAATTTGCCAGACAAGAAAAATGGCTCCACACACCAGCTGACAGCTTTATTCTTGTGACTCTGGCAGAAAAATAGGCAAAAAAGATTGCAGAGGCGGCTGACTGGAATATAACACAAAAGTTCAGAAAAATATTAACTGGTTGTAAAATGAGTGGGAGGATGTAGTAAAGGAACTGGCATTTTAGTTATATAAAATCACTTATTGCAACATTTTTATAGCCAAATTATGCTCCCTTTCTGTGCTGTATCTCTGGGTTTGTTGCCTGGAATAGACGGCAAGGAATTTTTCCATGAGGCACAAACTGTTTACGTGAAAAAAGAGAGAAACAGCATCTATGAATCATTTTATGGCTGAATCATGCTTCTGATTCCACAGGAGTCCCCCATCCCCAGTAATGTTGGCCTGATTTATATTAGTCTCTGTGCTTTTACAGATCTGTTCTGGCCCCATTTGTTTGCTGGCATAGCCATTTCAGGGCTTTCTAATGGAAACATATAATTAATGTGGAATGCTCTATTGCTTGCACTGAGAAAAGTGCATTTGAGGCCTTCAAATAGCTGAGATAATAGTGAAAGCTGCAGTTTTCTCTGCTTTGAAACATAAAATATTGACTAAAGGAGAATCGTTTCTTAGATGATGGTAGAGACAGGCTCAGCTCATCTCTTTTAGTCAAATATGCTCATTAAACACAAAAGAAAATTTATGCCCTCTACCCTCTTATAAAGGGTAAATCTTACACATTATCTGAAAAACTACTCTTCTTTAGCATAAGAATGGAAGGCTAGAGACCACACACCATATATAAAAAATCTGTTTTATAGCTACAAATGTTATTAATATATGTTTGTTCAAAGAAATACTCAGTAATGGAATATATGAGAAAACACTGTGTGGGACAGAAGGGTTTCCTGATTGCAGGAATTCCCAGTGCTTCTAATACACTCATAGAGATTTCAGGTCTTTGAAGATGAGTGAATGTGTGCATTCTGACAGCTGTTTTAGCCTGGGATTTTTATTTTATTAAAATTTGCCTGTGATTGAAGCTTCACATACTCTAGTGTTACCTGAGTCCTTCTTAATAAAACTAATATATAAGAAGAAATGACACCTCCTTTAATGGCAAGCTGGGACTAAGGACATGGCTCAAGTAGTAGAACACATGTTTTATACCACATGGGACCGCCAAAACAAAATATCAACCACCCCAGAACCACCAGGTGTGGGCCCCACAGCAATGAAAAATATTTTAAAAAGGCATATTTTCCTTTTCAAAAATTATTTTAGAAACACCCCTACACTTCCAATTTATCCTAGTTGTCTTCATATTTCCATTTACTGGTTCTTGGTTTATTTTTTTGTTTTTGTTTATGAGCCAAACCTGGCAGTGTTCAGGCCTTATTTCTGGCTCTGCACTCAGGGATCACTCCTGGTGATGACTAAATGGGATTGCTGTGTACTCGACAATCGCCCTCTCTGCTGTATTATCACTCTGATCCCTATTGGTTATTTATTCAATCATTCAAAATTCCAGTAAGAAAAAGAATATATTACCCTTACTTCCATCTATTTGGAACTTAATCATTTTCCTAAAATCATACAAATGTTTCCTTGCAGGAAGCCTTTTCTGTCTTGTGTTTGGGAATCTCTCCTCCCTTCTGTGTGCTCATTCTTCCCAGCATCTGGTTATGCATTTTATGAGTTCTTTTCCTTGCAAATGTCTTTTTTACTGGCAGGAACTATGTCTAATTCATCTTTGGGAAGAAATACTTTTATATTGCCAGAAAACAAAGTAGAACAGTTTCAACTAAACTGTTGGATGAGGGGCCTTCATGCCACTTTTTTTTTACCTCAAACATTTTCATTTTGAAGTGATCAAAATGAAATGGAGCAGGTTCCACTTAGAGCTTGCATAGCAATTCTGGGCATACTGAACTGTGGTCCAATATTGTGTTATCCATTCATGAATCCATGATTGACTGGGTGTTTCTGGTTAAGAGCTAAGATTCTTAAATCATGTCCAGTTTATTCGCAGAAATATTTTGAGTTTAAATCCATAAGGTTGTGCCTGCAGATTGAAAGATAGCTTACAAATGTCAACTGCATCTCTTTCTCTAAATTATGCAACCACAATGTACACAATGATGAGGATACTATTTTTAAGTTCTTCCGCCATTTGATCTTCAAACTTCCCAGAACTTCAGGATGATGATGGTGATTTTCTTAGACAACTTTGTGAAGTCTTCATTGGGTTCTATCTAATTCTATGCTCTGTAATTTGAAAAATTGTTCCACACCCTTCTTAAGTTTCTTTGTTCATTTTCAAATCTAGGAACCCCATTCTGAGTTAGAGGGATAAATTAGCCATTATCAGGATGTGGTTACTTTGCTTGATTCTAGGACTTAATATAGTACATATTAAAGAATAAATATGAGGTCTAAAGTCAAACTGTTTGGGTTTATGTCCTGGTACCAACAGTAAATGACTATCACTTTGGGTACATTAATCACTGTGACATTAGATTTCTGAGCGATAAAATAAAATTATATTAGTATCGATTGAGAAGTGTTTTGTGAAGGACAAAATGGACGTGGATGAGGTTCCTTTCTGTAGCATGTTGTAAGTTCTCAAATGGCAGTTTATGTTCTAACATACAGAAAAAGGACCAGGTAAGCCTAGAAAACACATGAATAACATGTTTAATATCATCCACTGACCTCATACATAAAATGAGTTTAGATCTATGATTGTGTCACAGAGAAAATAAACTTAGGTACTTCAAACAACACAGATTTACTATGTGATGGATTAAATAGGTCATAGCTCTATGGCACAGCTCTCTGAGAATTCTCTACAGACTCTCTCAAACTGTTGGTTCAACTGAGTTTTCATCTGAAAGCTGGACCAGGAAGATTCATTTCTGAGCAACCTTGATTGTTAGCAGAATTCATTTCTTGAGACTGTAACTCATAACAACTTCCTTTTTCTTCAAAGCCAGTAATGGTCAGGGTTAGGGAGATGGTGCAGGAGATGGGAAGAGTAATTACTGCAAGATGAGCACTACGTATGATCTGATCAGTACATCCCATTACCATTGTCTCTAACCAAGGTTAGAGATCCAAGCACATTTGAGAGAAAGAGATCATAAACAGGCACAAGAATCTGGAAGGGGCTTGTGGACCATCATAGTGTGTGTCCTCCATATAGGATATGAACAATAATTGCCTTACTCCCTAGATCATTGTGGAGATTTCATCACTTGATCCCTTGATCACTTGATTTCCCATTAATCATCGATTTGCTCAAGCGGGTGCCAGTAATGTCTACATTCATACCTGTCGCGTGCTAGTGTAACCCAATGGCGGCTCTTTGTTCTAGGAACATGAAGAGCCTCAAACCGATCATTCAGGGTCTTGACGAAAAAGTCTGACCATTTTGTAGGTGGTCAGCCACGCGGTCTTTGATGTCCCATGGAATCCAGGTGGTAATGGCTCTAATCCAGCTGTTGTCTCCAAATCTCATTACGTGTCCAGCTCATCTGATTTTCGACGCCTTGGCAAATGAGACAGTGTCGCTGATTCTTGACCCTAGAAGGAGGTCCGAACTCTGGATTCTTTCTCTCATTTGAGTGAAACATGATACTCAAAGCAAAGCTCTTTCGATTCCATTTTGGGAGACCCGAATAGAGTTCTCATCTTGGTTTCAGTTTTGTATGGACCAGGTCTCTGAGGGGTATGTTAATGCAGGAAGAACAGTGGAATCGAAGAGATGTGCCTGGAGCCGGAGCTTCTTCATTCATTAGCTATTTCTTTGACACTCATGAAGGCGTTCCAAGCTGCTCTCTTCCTCCTGTGCAACTCAGGTGCCAGGTCATTCGTCATGTTGACTTCTTGACCTAGTTACACATAACTTTTGCATTCGGAGAGGGTCATTCCATTGAGAGTGAATGGAAAGTCAGGAACAAAACTGTTTCTCATAGACATTGTCTTCGTGAGATTCAGCTGGAGTCAAACCTTTCCACACTCATGGTCGAAATCACTCAGCATTTATGCTGCTTGGCTAATGCTTGGTGTTATTAGAATGATGTCATCAGCAAAGCGGAGGTGGTGTAGTTGCCGACCGTCTATCTTCACTCCCATTTTTCTTCCCATTCCAGTCATTGCATGATGTTCTTGAGGGTGGCACTGAAGAGTTTCAGTGAAATGGTATCATCCTGCCAAACCCCTCTCTCTTTTTTTTTTTTTTGCTTTTTGGGACACACCCGGCGATGCTCAGGGGTTACTTCTGGTTCATGCACTCAGGAACTACTCCTGACCGTGCTTAGGGGACCATATGGGATGCTGGGGATCAAACCAGGGTTGGGTCGCATGCAAGGCAAACGCCCTACCCTCTGTGCTATCACTCCAGCCCCAGAACCCCTCTCTTGACATCGATGTTCACTTCTTTGTAGAATGGTGAGATCCCGGTAGTGAATCCGTAATAGAGCTTAAGGAGGATCCTGATGTATTCAGTATGAATGCCTTATTGGCTAGGTCTTCGATGACTGCTTCCATCTCAACAGAATTAAAGGCCTTCTTTAAATCAATGAACATTAGACAGAGCAGCATCTAGAGATCTCGAGAAACCTCAATGAGCTTGGTTATCATGTGGATATGGTCAATTGTGCTGAATCCTTTGCAGAACCTGACTTGCTTGCATGGTTGTCCTTCATCTAGTGTTCTGCCAATCCTATTCAGGATGACTTGAGTTAACAGCTTGTAGATGACAGACAACAGGCGGATCAGGTGATAGTTGCCAATGTCATGGATGTCTCCCGTCTTGTACAGTAGTACAGTCCTGCTGATTTTCCATTGGGATGGAACCTTGCATTCAGACAGGTAGCACGGGAGTACTCATGGCATGTTTTTCTGGTGTTCAGGTCTGACCTTATCTTTGCCAGGTACTGTTTCTTTATGTACGAAATGGCATTTTGGATTACGGAAGAGAGAATATTGGGAATGCCATATCCATCCTGCAGAATTTGGTGTGTGGGCAGGTGGACGTGGCTATTAAAGAGATATGAGTAGAATTCATGGATAATCTTCTCCATTGCCCTTCTGGAAGATGTGATAGATCCATCAGGATGTCGGAGGGCAGTCATCTTGATCTTGTAGTTGGCGAAGGACAGGAGGGCTTTACGAATGCTTTTACTGGCTTCTGCCACATCTACCAGCACTTCTGCTCTTCTCTCTTTGAGGTCTTCCTTTACTGCATCTCTGTACTTCTTTATGAGCTTGGACATTCACTTGTGTTTGCCTTATGGGTGCGCCAAACCACGTGGCAAATAAGCTGAAGAGTTTTCGTAGACAGGCATTTTTTTATGGCTATCTGTCTCTTGGTGTTTCTCGCACAATCGTGGAGGTGCTGAACCAGTTGATCGTATTTCTCATCAATTTGTGTCAGCGATGTCATCTTCCCATGTTGCCGCAATAGTGCCAAAGAGCTCCCAGTTGGTGGTCGTTCTGGGAGTTCTCTTCTTAAACTTTGCAGCCATTTCTCCCCGCTTTGTGAAGTAGAATTTTGCACAAAAGGGACGGTGGTCTGTTCCCATTTGGAATTTTGGGACAGCAGTGACATTGGTTAGGCAAAACCGTCGATTGAATATGATGTGGTCAATTCCGTTGTGGAACCGTCCACTGGGAGACTCCCATGTCCAATGTTTAGATTCGGCCTTCCGGATCTGTGAGTTACCATGGATGGTCTTGGTCAACACGAGGAACTCAGACAGTCTCTCACCCTATTCTTTCCATTCTAGGCCATGGTTCCCGATGTGGAATTCTTCAGCTGATCTTCTTGGTCCTATCTTGGCATAAAAATCACTGAAAATGATCTTGTAGAAGGTGTGGTCTTCTTTATAGAAATTCTCCAGCTCCATGTAGAATTTCTCAATTTCTCCTTCATCATAGGATGTTGGTGCATAGACAACAAAGACAGAAACTGCTGGCAGTGGACCACAACTATTCAAGTGTAATCGTCCGATTCAAGTTGTTAAGCTTTCAAATCAATCAATGCTCATGGCCAAGTTCGTGATGACAAGAACACCAACGCCTCCAATGCCTCTTTTGTTGCATGTTCTGAGGAACAGTTTTTCTCCAGTTTTGAAAACGGCAGGATGTGATTTATGCCTTCTTGTCTCGGTCAGACCAATGATGTCGTACTTGATATTTTGTGCTTGTACCATCAGGTCCTCAATGGATGCATCTGATGCCAGTGTACGTGCATTGAAAGTACAGACAATTATTATTGTCTTTCTTTGTTTTGGCAGCCTAGTTCGGCCTTGTGATTTTATCAGCCTCTCCTTCCTCATCCTTCTCAACGCTTCTATATTGGTGACTCCTTCAGGGTCAGGGGAATGAGACCCATTGTAATTACTGGTTTTGTTATATCAAATATGCAACGAATAGCTTGCCAGGCTCTGCCGTGCTGGCGAAATACTCTCAGTAGATTTCCAGGCTTTCCGAGGGAGATAGATGCTTTTGGGGTGGCCTCTAATCGCCCTTGTAGGTGTTCTTATGGTTCAAACCATGTTTGAACCCTTTCAAATATGGTGCGGCAATCCTGGAAGATGGGTATTAAGTGTCTTAAGATGTGTCAAAAGTAGCCGTGCAGTCTGGAAAGCATCCTGAAGCATGGCGGCGGATGGGTAGTGGAGGTAGTGGAGGTGGAGGTTTCATGTGAACATTAAATGTTTTGGCTTTAGCATCGGAGATCTTTCTAGGTCCCCTACTTGGCCAATTTCACTGGGGAATCCCAGATGGGGTAGGTACAGTTTCCCCACCTACTCCAGATGGAATCCCAGTGACCAAGAGCTTTCACAAGCAAGGCCCTGGTATGCGGATTCCAGGACTGAATCTCCAGGCCACATGGTGGTAGAGGAACTGCGCTGTCTCTCCCCAAGTCCCCACCCAACCAGCAGACTGTCTATCATGCCCACAATTTGCCTCCGGGTCCCATCCTAGCGTACCAGCAGCCCTGGCCCAGAGACTTCAATTGTATCTTCAAATGGATTATTGCCATACAGAGAATTCTCTGGAACCCAACCATTTACAATCTAGAAATTTACATTTTATAATTATGGCCATGCGAGCTCTCATAAAATGTTCAAAATCAGCAATGGAAAAGAAATGAACTAGCATCTGCCCCTGGCAGGTAGGCTTGAATGGTGGTGGGAAATTTTGAGCAAAATATAATGCTCAAAATTAGAGAGAGAGTATTGGGGAAATTGTCCGCCATAGAGGCAAGGTGAGGATGGGTGAGGATGTGTGTGTGTGTGTGTGTGTGTGTGTGTGTGTGTAGGGATACTGGGGACATTGGTGGTGGAAACTGTGCACTGGTGGAGGGATGGGTGTTCCATCATTGTATGGCTGAATCTCAAACATGAAAGTTTTATAGCTCTATGTCACAGTGATAAATTTTTTTTTAAAAAAAGTAATGTGGGATTCATGCTTAATTCAATCAGATTAATCAATGGCTGAACAAATAGCAGTACTCCTACATTCACTGTATCACTGTCATCCTGTTGTTCATCAATTTCCTCAAGCAGGCACCAGTGATGTCTCCTTCATCCTAGCCCTGAGATTTCAGGTCAGGGGAATGAGACCCATCATTGTTACTGGGTTTTGGCATATTGAATACGCCAAGGGGTGTTTGCCAGACTCTGCTGTGCAGGCAGGATACGCTCAATATCCTACCAGGTTCTCCAATAGTAAGAACTAGGTAATAAGAGGGAACTGGGTTTTATAGTGTCTGGGTCTTGGCCATTAATGGGATAACACGGCACCAGGGGCAGTTGGTGGGTGTAAAAAAAATTTTAAAAAATAAATAAATGCTGTTCTTTGAACATTACCACATCACTGAACCTGAGTAGTGAACTTATTAGGTTCACACTGACAGTCTAAGCAGCACCAGAAGTGGTGCAGGTCAAAAAAGCAAAAAGAGTTAACATGTATCAAACATCCAGTCTAGATAGTTCTTGGCAAATAGTAGGTACTCAATAAGGATTTTCTCTGTATCATCGGACCTGTGAGTGAAGGAAGAGGCTACGTTGGAATGAATGAATGATGTTATGTTTAAGATTCAGAACTGAGGAGATTTTTCCAAGAAATACTTATGTAGGACTGGGTTTTCCAGTGATTTTAAATTGGTGACTGTGAGTTCTGCCATAGTTGGTGTTGAATGTTCAATTGTAGGTGGGTATTTCTTGACTTAGTCATGTGTAATTTAAAATACTCTATGTTTTGAGACATGTATTTATAATTGTGATTTCTGATAATTTTGAGAGTGACTCGTTTGCCATGTTTCTTCACAACTCTAAGAAAGCGAGTTAAAAAGCAAGCTGTGGGCCTGAATGTGTTGGGTCCTTCCTTTTGTGAGGCACTTAGATATAGGATGGCCATAAAAGGCTGATTTGTAGGCAAAGTTCAGAATATTTTAGAGCTAAGAATCATCTGAAAATTATTCTGACCAGGTATAGGCTCCCTGGTACACAGCAGAAAGAATCTCCCACTCAACATAATGTCTTTTATGCTCCAATATTTTTGGTAGGTGCTCAGAGTATAAGGGAGAAAAAAAGTTAGACAAAGTCAAGCTTAAAATTTTTGGGTAGAGTTGAAAAATTGACACGCCTTCCATTGGAGGGAGGGGGAAATCTATATCTTCTCTTATTGACATTGTAACTATTGACCATTAGACTGTGATCAAAATGATGCTCTGCCCATTTCTAGTCTCAAACATTCCTTAATGAATCATAGTCTCCACTTTTCATTCATAAGATTCTTAATCTTAAAGCACACTCATTAGTGGGAGACCCATGGGCAAATGAAATTACATCAAATACCACCTGCACCCACTAGGAGCCGTCCAATTAGAGGTACTCCAGCATTAGTGGAGCTTATGCCATTTGAAACAGAGAATAGCTGCCCTCACCAATGCCTGACCAAATTTGAAATTCCCAAGCAAAGCAATGATAGTGGTCATTTTAAGTCTTCTAATTTGGAAGTAGTCTGTGAGACTTGAGATTCCTATAAATAACTGAAATGATAGCCTTTATTTGAGAGAGAAGACAGACAGTTAAGGCTAAAACCAGTAATCATATAGCTATAGGCTAAGATCACTCCCTGTCAAACAGGAACATGGTTTTATGAGTTTATGAGCAAAAGCGCTGATAACTAAAGCTATGCAATCAGAGAATGCTTCCCTGAATAAGTGATAATGACCCGAGATCAAAACGAAGAAAAATTCCTAAGTATATTAAGATGTTCAAGAAGTTTGTGAATAAAATATCTTGGTGAGCAAAAGCATTAGGTAGTTGAGAACTGATAGTCTTTGTGGATGGAGAGGAAAAGAAAGAAGACAATAAGGAAAATAGTAAAGCTAAATAGAGGTTAGAAGGGTGAAAGCAAAGCCTGAATTCTCATGTGAGAATAATCTGAGACTGTGGAACTTTAAGAAACATGTAGAATGCATGGGGAAAATGGCAGTAAAGGTAATGAGGATTCTGACATCTTTTGCCCATCATACCTTTAAATACATCCCAAACTGCTTTTACCACATCAGTTGAGATTGTGATATAAGTGAGGAATTCAATCAGTTGTTTCCAGGCATGAGAAAGACAACCCATTTTTAAATAGTTCTGTTTTTCAGACTTCCTTTTACAGCTGACCTAATTTAGTAGCAATGGCTATAGGAGTTTTTAATAGATTCACAGGACCTAGAGTTTTACAAATTGCGATTTTTTCCAATGAAGAAATTATTCCTTTTAGCTAAGCTGCTATTTCACTGGCTTTCTATTGCTCTGCCTCTATGTGGATATACATAAAACAGGACTCTATATGCACTGTATGAAGACAATTGCTTTAGCCCCTCTTTGTTCTCCAATTCTATTTTTCAGGCAACATCCTCTGCCCTTAGTCCTCAAATTCAACCCGTCCCTCTACTCACCCACATAAAGGTTTATATTTTCTCACACCTCAGATTCAACTTCATGTAAACAATAAATGTTTTTGAGCATCCTTTGTGATACTGAAACCAGGCACTAGGGATTAGGAACTAAGGACTATTATAATCTGTGTAAACACACAAAAAATAAAAGGCCGGCGGTCTTGCCGTTTCCCCACTCCAGGGAGGTCGATGGCGATGGTCAGGTGAAGGAAGGAAACGAGGCCAAGCTAGTTGGTCTTAGTAGCCGTTTATTACATGGAAGAGATGTATGTCATGGAGGCCTCAGGAATCCTCGAGCACGTGCGCCTTTGTTCTCTCAGCTTCTGTCCTCAGCCCCATCTTCCCAGGTTCTCTGATGCACGTGTCCCCTCAGAGAGCCCTGAAATCTCCCTTATATAGATCATAGTACCTCTAAAGGGCGCAATATAATGATGTCATCAAAAGGAGTTACAGAAAGAACACTGAGGCGGCAAACATACATTGTTTCCTTACATCCGCAGGCCAGTAACACTGGCCTCCGGAAAGAAGATACAAAGCCAAGCTGAAACCTTTCACAAGCACTTTCACAAGCTGCAAGCACCTTGATTTGCATCCCAAAGACCAGCCTGGCTAGAGCTGGGAATCTACATCCTAAAGATCAATCCTGGCTACCACCTGAGATCTGCATATCTAAGACGAGCTAGGGCTCTGAGAGAAAGGGGAAACTGTCTCAATATACTGGAATCACTTACTGAAGACAGTTTGAAGGGGAGAAAGCAGTCTTATCCAAGCTAGTCAGGACACACAGGAAACTGCTTCTAGGACGTGTTTCTCCTCTCCTTGTCCAACCAACATATAAGCATACATAATATTAATCATTTTGTATGGACACAGTAAGAAATACTTTGAGCTTATAGAATTGCTCTCTTAGGGCCATCTCGATCTCAGACTGCAGTGCTCAGGCCAGATATCTTTCCTATTCCTAGCAGCAGGGCCCTAGTCTCGTCGTTACTTTTGGATCATGACATCATTTGCCTATGATCAAACTCTTAACTTATAGTTAAGAATCGTGGCACCTTGGCCTGGCCCATCGCGATGCCAGGGTAGCACATAACTTACCGGCTTGCCCTGGTTCCATCCAGTCCCACGTCGGGACCCTGCCCTTGGAATGCTAAGAAGTGAGGGCAACTGAGGCTTAAGTTGAGAAGGCAGATGCCCAGGAGTGAATAATATTCAAAGCCAATCAATTCCTAAGTTATAAAGCATAATATTAATTAATTGTCTTCCTGTATCTATACAAAAGGACATTGCATTAAAGTAAACTGCTCAAAGACATAAGGAGAGGAGAAAGGCAATATTGACTTACAGTACAGCTTCAGTGTCTAAGAAGGATGAGACCTTACAAATTGGTTGGGGAAGAGAGAATAGAAGAGGTTACAGACAGACAAAGTAATGGGAGTGACTCGGGAGCACTGTGATGGGTACAATCTGATAAACCTAAGCTCCACGTACTCCAACAATAATCTAACCAGGATGATGGTTTTTAACCTCAGTAACACACTCAATTTATCCAAAGCATTGGCAGGAGGCAAAGGTGGACAGTTTTGAAATATTTCAGTATGGGGGCTGGAGCGATAGCACAATGGGTAGGGCATTTGCCTTGCATGAGGCCGACATGATCGACCCAAGTTCGATTGCTCCGCCCCTCTTGGAGAGCCCGGCAAGTTACCAAGAGTATCTCACCCGCACGACAAAGCCTGGCAAGCTACCTGTGACATATTCGATATGCCAAACATAATAACAAGTCTCACAATGTTACTTGGGCCCGTTCAAGCAAATCGATGAACAACGAGAGGACAGTGACAGTGACAGTATTGTGGACCTAATAACAAAGCTCTAATTTTATTGATTTTTCACTCTTGGAGTTGAAGTTTACAAATGAAGAAGCAAAGGTTGTGAGAATTCAAGTGGTAAATGTTGGACTAAAATGAATCAGGATGAATTCAGTTTTACTTTAGTATAGGTACAGGAAGTTAATATGTAAAGAAATTGGTCTATAAAAGTTTTAGGGTATTTGCAAATACCTCTTTGTGATTTTAAATAAGACTAAAAGCAAGGACAATTGGGCCTCAATAGCAACTGGTACATCTAGAGTCCAGACCTAGATGTTTTCAGTACCACTTTATGATGCAAGAAACCAGCCATTAGAGAAATGTTGGTATTTGTGAAAGAAAGGAAATATGCAAGATGAACCTAGAGCAATTTGTGGTTCTGGACAGTGAAGAAGTTCATAAAACACACCACAATGATGAGATACATAAAAAGGACACTAACTCTCAGTGACAAAAAATAAGAAAATTGGATAACAAAAGAAAGTGGTATTAGACTGTAATACTGTGAAATAAATATTCATGATTCTACATTGGTGGGGGCTGGAACGATAACACAGTGGGTAGGGCTCTTGCCTTGCATCACCCAACATGGATGACCGGGGTCCGATTCCTCCGCCCCTCTCAGAGAGCCCAGCAAGCTACTGAGAGTATCTCGCCCGCATGGCAAAGCCTGGCAAGCTCCCCATGATGTATTCGATATGCCAAACACAGTAACAACAAAGTCTCATAATGGAGATGTTACTGGGCCCGCTCAAGAAAATCGATGAACAACAGGAGGACAGTGACAGTGACCTACATTGGTATACAAAAATTATTTAATAAACAAGTAAAGGATGCGTTGCTGTAGTGGTGCATGAGGTAAATTTCCAAAGGAAGATCTCCAAATTCTTATTGTGAGACTTGTTGTTACTGTGTTTGGCATATCGAATACATCACGGGTAGCTTGCCAAGCTTTGCCATGCGGGAAAGATACTCTCGGTAGCTTTCAGGGCTCTCCGAGAGGGGTGAAGGAATCAAACCTTGGTAGGCCTTGTGCAAGGCAAATGCCTTACCACTGTGTTATTGCTCCAGCCCAATATTAATTTTGTCAAATTGATAAATGTAGAATACTATTATAAGATGTTAATTGGGGGAGTAGACCTGGAATTTATGAAAAAATCTGTACTACAACTAAATTTTTCTGTAAAAGTCACTGTCACTGTCACTCTCCTCCCATTTTTCATCGATTTGATCAAGCGGGCCCAGTAATGTCTCCATTGTGAGACTTGTTACTGTGTTTGGCATATTGAATATGTCACAGGTAGCTTGCCAGGCCTTGCCATGAGGGCGAAATACTCTTGGTAGATTGCCGGGCTCTCTGAGAGGGGTGGAGTAATGGAGCCTGGGCTGACCAGGTTGACCATGTGCAAGGCAAATGCCCTATCCACTGTGCTGTCACTCCAGCCAATAAGTAAATTCTGTAAAATCTAAAAATGTTCTGAAGAAAAATTCTACTTAAAAAATAAATACTGGGCACAGGGATGAGGCAAGAGAGCTTGCCTTGACAGCAGAAGGCTGGATTGATCCCAAACGCTTTTGGATATGATCCTAGTGGCACTTCCACTGGGCTACTCAGCACTACAAGAGAGTATCTCCACTATAGCACTGTCCTCCCATTGTTCACGGGTTTGTTCGAGAAGGCATCAGTAACATCTCCATTGTGAGACTTGTTGCTACTTTTTTGGCATATCGAATAGACCACAGGGAGCTTTCAGCTCTGCCATGCGGGCAGGATACTCTCAGTAGCCTGCCGGGCTCTCTGAGAGGGACAAAGGAATTGAATCCCGATCGGCCGCATGCAAAGCAAATGCCCTACCTGCTGTGCTATTGCTTCAGCCCATTTCCACTATGAGTTCCACAACAAAATATATGATGCTAGTGACCACTGACTCCAAATATGGGAACACTAAAAACAAATATGCGATCTTTGGATACAGCAATAACAAAGGGAGGAGAAAAATAAAAATAAAATGCATTATATTGCATGTGATTGCCTCAATATGGCTTGACCTCTGATGAACTCATTTAGTTGTAATTCTTTAAAGAAGAAGTCACCTTTCATTTTATAATTTTTTGCATGTACTACAAAATTCACAAACAATATACAGGCAACTATATTTTCAAAGTATATTGATATTTTAAAAATTACCCAATAAAGTTACTTTTAAGAAACATAAGATTTGTTTATAGAATTACAAGCAAAAAATGAAGTTTAAAATGAGAAAAAATCGCATTAAAATTGTTCATGATTATATGTTGAATAAGATCACTATTAATGCTTTGATAGTCTTATAAATGTTCTACATTTTCTACTCTGAAATTGGCTTCACGCATTACCTACTATTTTGAAATCTATTTTCACTAATGGTCTATTATGAAATTTTCTCATTCAGCAAATAATCTTAAAGCATAAAATGAGAATTTTAATAGCTGAATAATGTTTAATTGCTGCATTTGTTCAAGATCATATGAAAGGAAGGAAAAAGGCAGAGAATAGGAAAGAATAGGACCATGTGTGGTCTTACAGGTCAATGGTACCGGGTTACCAGAGTGCTTGATTTAATGGTTTGGTAGAATCAGGCAGGCAAAAGAAAAACTAATACTCTTTGCTCTTTTAACCTGGAAAAGTTAATACAATGTCTTTGCTTTTCCACTACAATTGAACAGGAAGGATGTTCACAGCAAGTTGAATAGCATCTTTGGTGCTGTGTTACTTCCTGGTCTCATTAGATGGGTTTCCAAGTCTTGAAGGTTAATTGGCAAACGTTGAATAGGTCTATTATGTCTTAGTAGAGTTCTAGGTTCTTTTTTTTTTCTATTTGACTCAAAGTGACTTTCTGGCTTATTTGTACAATAGTAATGCCAGAGAATCACTAATTGAGAGGTTGTTGATTCCGTCTCCTTTCTTCAGCATATATTAAAGAATTACAGAGCTCAAGAGGCACTTGCCTTGCATGCAGCGAAGCCTGGTTCAATCCACAGCATTGCATATGATCCCCTAAGTATTGCCAGGAGTACTCCCCCCAAATCCTGAGCACTTCCCCCAAATTAAGCAAAAATTTCTAGCATTTGACCCCTTGCCACAAATCTTTCATTAATTACTAAATCCTGAAAATTTAATAAAGTTATCACTTATCACTTAACTTCCCGTTAGTCGTCGATTTGCTCGAGCGGGCGCCAGTAACGTCTCCATTTGTCCCTGTCGCGTGCTAGTGTAGCCCAATGGCATCTCTTCGCTCCGGGAACATGGAGGGCCTCAAACCGATCGTTCATGATCTTGACAAAGAAGTCTGACCATCTGGTAGGTGGGCGGCCACGCGGTCTCTTGACATCCCGTGGAATCCAATCAGTAACAGCTCTAGTCCAACGGTCGTCTTTAAATCTCATTACGTGACCAGCCCATCTGATTTTCGACACCTTGGCAAATGAGACAGCGTCCCTGATCCTTGATCGTCGACGGATGTCAGAACTCCGGATTCGTTCTCTCATTTGAGTAAAACGTGATATTCCAAGCATAGCTCTTTCTATTCTTCTTTGGGAGACCTGAATGGCGTTCTCATCTTGTTTGCGTAGGGCCCAGGTCTCTGAGGCATATGTTAATGCAGGAAGAACAGTGGAATCAAAGAGATGTGCCCGGAGCCGGAGTTTCTTCGTCCTCTTAGCTATTTCTTCGACGTTCTTGAAGGTGTTCCAAGCCGCTCTCTTCCTCCTGCGCAGCTCGAGTGCCAGGTCATTTCTCATGTTGACCTCTCGACCTAGGTACACATAGCTGTTGCATTCGGAGATGGTCGTTCCATTGAGAGCGAATGGGGCGTCAGGAACAAGGCTGTTTCTCATAAACATTGTCTTCGTAAGATTCAGCTGTAGTCCTACCTTTCCACACTCACGGTCAAAGTCGGCCAGCATTTGTGCCGCTTGGCTGATGTTTGGTGTTATTAAAACAATGTCATCAGCAAAGCGGAGGTGGTGTAGTTGCCGACCATCTATCTTCACTCCCATTCCTTCCCATTCCAGTCGTCGCATGATGTTCTCGAGGGTGGCACTGAAGAGTTTTGGTGAAATGGTATCACCCTGCCGCACCCCTCTCTTGACATCAACGATCACTTCTTTGTAGAATGGTGAGATCCTGGTAGTGAATCCGCAATACAGCTCACGGAGGATCCTGATGTATTGGGCTTGAATGCCCTGATTGGCTAGGGCTTCAAAGCTATATGGTATCCAATATCAAGAAATTTCTTTTTAAGACGAACAAACAGATGTTGTTATAAACTAATTCTCTTGCCAAACTTTTCACATAGTTCAAGTGCATATAATTTTTTTAACCAATGATCTGGAAGCAGAAAAAGAAATCAGATAAGTTTTATAAAACCCAAATGCTAGATTGCAAATTCTGTGACGGTTCTTCCTTTTTGGGACATTCGGAGGCAACATTTAAAGGGAAACTATCTGAGTGGGTTGCGAAAAGGAATGTTATTTTAGGCTGCCATAACAAGGACATTTAGAAAACAATGACTGTTTATAAGGGGAGTGGGGGAGGCAGTCACGAAAGTGTGGGACCAGTGTGAAGTCGGGGTTTTGAATAGGATGTGCGTGACTGCTGACATTTGACGATTTTAACTAGGTTGGACTACAGATGCAGGAATTAAATGTGTAGACATTTAATTGGCATTTAATAATGCCAAATCAACAACTGATTCAATGTGATGAAGAAAAAATCCACGTGTTGATCAATCCTGTTGAGAAAGAAGCTATAAGTTCATACTGATAAGTGGTTCTGGGTGTGAGGAAGTGTTTTTGACTACTGCCTTTTAGAAGTATCAAGGTCAAAATTATTGTGTTCCTTTATCTATAGAGAAAATTTCAGAATCTTATGAATTTGTTTTAAATTCTATCCTAGGAAGCTTAGTAGAGGAAAAATTTAAGGTCCTCATAAAAGTTATCTTAACCATAAGAAACTGGGTATCTCCAGAAAATATATAATAGGAAAAAGGAAAAAAAGATTTTGGCTAGGGGCTGAAGTAATAGCACAGTGTGTAGGGCGTTTGCCTTGCACATGGCCAACCCAGATTTGATTCCCAGCATCCCATATGGTCCCCTGACCACGGTCAGGAGTAATTCCTGAGTGCAGAGCCAGGACTAACCCCTGTGCATCTCCAGGTGTGACCCAAAATGGAAAAAAAAGATTTTGGTTAAAAATTTGAGAGAAATAAGAAGGATTGTACCTGACACAGAGTCAGGAAGTGAGATGGGGTTGGGGTGGTAGGAAGGACATTGGGAACAATGGTAGTGGAAAATGTGCACTGGTGGAGGGATGGGAGCTCAAGCATTGTATCTCTGAAACGTAATCATGCAAGTTTGTAACTGTATCTACAGTGAGCCAACAAAACTTTAAAAAAATGTTAAAATTTCTGCCTTGTTACTACCTTGCTGGACAATAAGAGAAAAATTTGGAAATATAAGTAATTTTGAAAATATAAGTAAATTTGGGAATATACATATCACAATGTAAGCGCAGATTACATTGGTTCAGAAAGTTTAGATAGAGGATCTTGCTCCAATTCCTTTTAACTTTGTAACATGGTTAAATAAGGGAATCCTTCTTAATCTCAGTTAACTCTTCTATAAAACAAGAGTATTGATAATAAACACAAGCCTTCTAGTCTCTACCATGTTGCCATAACAAAAGCCTGATGTTGATAATATTTAGAATACAAAATGCTGGCATAAGCCCCAGATTGGTATCACTTTGTGATTCTAGATTTAAAATTCTGGTTGTAGTTCTGATTCTGAATCAAGGAAATTTTATGACCTTAGAAATGTATTTTTAGTAACAAGCTGCTTTTTGGGGGAGGGGGATATTTTCATGCAAAGCTAGACCTAGAGCAAAAGGAATAGTTTTCATCTGTAGATATTCTTCCATTAGAGTGCCAAGAAGTTCTTCAAAGCGGAATCTTGCCTGGTCAAAATTTATGGTTATGTAGAAGTTGTTTTTGGTCACATGAAGCAGTGCTTTAGTTCCCTGATCCAGTGAAAATTCCAGTGCCTATATTCTAGTCATTCTAAAGGCTATGGCAGGGGAAACTCACTCCTTGAACCATCACAAAATCCTTACCAAGGAGTCAGCATGGCAGGACCCAGCGCCTAAAAAAAAAGAGAATACATAGAATTCCTAAAGCCAGGCCTCTGCAACCTGGGCTCTAGGGTAATTTGGGATTGTCTTGAACCTTTCTAACTTGCATGCTTTTGTCTTTCCCCCCCACTAAATAGTAAACTATGTGAATAAGTGCATGTTGCTTGTTCAGTAGCCAGTAAAATAGAAAATTTGAATAAAACACTTGGTTGTAAATTAGAGGAATCATGTTCAAATCACATCTCCAAAACTTTTAGTAGCTGTATGAGATTAAACAAGTACCATTTCCTCAAATTTGTATTGAGGTGCTGTGATGTTTCCTTCCGTAAGTGATAGTTTTGTGCATACATTATTCCAATGCCATGGATACCACCAAAGAGTTTCTTTTTCCTTTCACCAATTTCCTAAGGACCCCTCACATCTTTTCATCCATATACCCCTGTTGTAGGTAAGCCCAACTCTGCAGACCAGTTTTCCTGAACTGTTTCCTTGGCCTTTTCTTGCTTACTTACAATTTTCTTCTTCTCTTTTCTTTTCTTTTCTTTTCTTTTCTTTTTCTTTGTGTGAAGTTATAGTTATTTATTTTACAGCCTTAAGAAGGCTGTTGTAAGTTCTTGCTAGTTGAGACATCTGAGTTAATATCTTTTTGTTAATTGGATTTAGTTGGCTTCTATATTATATTCACATTCTATTTGCTGTGCTTCTACTGGGATACTAGTGTAGAGTTTGTAAACGTCATTCCAGAAAATCCAGAATATTTAACTGGGCAGTGAGATTACATGCACTGGTGGTGGAATGTAGGTTTGGCTGTCAGGGTTTCTGGAATTACGGGAAGGTGGGGATGGGGAGAAGATTGCCCACAACTGCTCCAAGAAAGCCCAGAGTTCTCAGTCAAAAAGAAAAAAAAACCCAGTGTACCTGAAATTTTTGACAGTTTAGCATCTCTGCAGAGCTCATTTGTAAAATGGTAGAATAAGGCCATTAGTCATGACAGAAACTGTTGGAGTGTGAGTGCAGCCACAGGTGCTAAGTCTTCAGCAAGGTGAGAACCTGGCCTACCCCACTCCAGTGGTTGCCCCAGAGGTCTCAGCCAGGGACTAATATGTCTGGGACATTTTTCATTAACTGACTGATCTCTTTTGAGATTTAAGCATGAGTGTCTGAAGCTGGACCAATAGATGAGCTTACCATGAGATGGTGTTAGTGGGATCACATGCTTCTTTATATCCTGCATATGAGAAAGACCATTCCGTATCTGTCCCTCTCCTCTGATTGACTTCAGTCTTGATTCTCACTAGTTCCACCCATTCAGTGGGAAATTGCACAATTTTATCTTTTCTTATAACTTAATAGTATTCCATGGTGTATATATGCCATAATTTAAAAAAAATCTAGCCATCTCTACTTAGGCATTTGGATTTTCTCCAGATATTGACTATTGTGAACAGTGTTGCAATGAACATAGAGGCACAAACGTCTATACAAAATATTCTTTAGGGGAACTTGTTGTAGATGCTATGAAGTGGAATTCTGGGTCATACGGAAGCTCAATTCTTAGTACTTTGTGAGTACTTAGTACACAATTCTTAGTACTTAATTTTTCATATTGTTTCTCCAAAGAGATTGAATCAGTAGACAGTCCCAGCAGTCAGTGAAGGTTTCTTTTTCCTCACCACCTGCCATCACTGATTGTTCTTATTACTTTTGTGGTGTGTTCAAGTTTATGAATTGGAAGCATTAAAATTGGCAAAGTTACCATCTTTTCAAAAGCACCATACATATTCAATGCAATCCCTTTAAAAAACATACATGATGCTTTGTAGAAACATAGGTTAAGTGCAGTTAAAGTTTATTTGTAGTAATAAAGCCCTACTATTAGTCAAAATAATGATAGAGGGAAATGACATGTTTTTTCTTTCTCTAATTTTTAAAGTATACTATAAAGCTTGGGGGGGGGGCGTTGGTTTATAGTCCTGGGGATAGAACTTAGAGCCTCACACCTTTCCAGTGAACTATATCCCTAGTTCTGGTGTGTGTGTGTGTGTGTGTGTGTGTGTGTGTGTGTGTGTGTATTTTAACCTAATGATATTTAAAGGTTGTTCCTTCTGGAGTCTGATGGCCCAGATTTATCCCACTTCATGTGTAATTTGAATTCAAAGTCAAAATACTGCAAGTGGGAATCTCATTTACAGTGGACCAGGACAGCAGTAACCCCAGCTGACTACCAGAAACACAGGTTATCTCTGGAGAAAAGAAACTTCAGTCTAGAGTCAAATAACATCATGGCTGGAGATATAATGCTTCTAGGTAACTCGGTTAAAAATAAAATACCAAGACTGAAGTGATTGTCTAACAGGTAGGGTGCTTGCCTTGCATGCAGCTGACCTGGGTTCAATCCCAACACCGTCCTGTGAGAGCAAGGAGTAAGTCCTGAGCACTGCTGGGTATGACCCCAAACTCCCCCCAAAATAAATAAAATATCATAGTGAGAGTTTACAGAAATAGAATCTAATCAGACTCGCAGGCATGGATATTGTACTGTTAGCATCCCTTTCAGAGAGTCTGGCAAGCTACCGAGAGTATCCCACCCACACAGCAGAGCCTGGCAAGCACCCCGTGGTATATTCAATATGCCAAAAAACAGTAACAACAAATCTCACAATGGAGACGTTACTGGTGCCTGCTTGCACAAATAGAACAACGGGAGGACAGTGCTACAGTACAGTGCTACTATAAATCTATGGTGATCAAGATAGTGTGGTCCTGAAATAAAGACTCTCATCCAATATAATTCAATTTATAACCCAGAGACAGATCAGCAGGTATACAGATAGTTAATCATCAACAAAGAAGTTAAGAGTTTGAAGTGAACTAAGGAAACCCTCTTCAACAAATGATGTTGAAAATCTTGTCAGTCACATAAAAAATTTTTATGTGACTGACAAGATTTTAACACAAATCCTGTTTTAACACCATGCACAAAATACTAATCAAAATGGATTAAAGATCTAGATATAATACCCGAATCCATAAATTATACTGAGGGAAAACATATGTAGAACACTTCATGACATTTAACCTGGAAGCATCTTCAATAATTCAATGCCCATTGGCCATGCAAATGGAAGCAAATACAACAAAAGGTACTATATCAAACAAGAATCTTCTGTACTGCAAAAGAAGTGATGAACAAAATTAAAAGACAGCTCACAAACTGGGAGAAAATTTTTGCCCGCACCACTCAACTGTCAAAGTTATATAAATATCCAAGATAATGAAAGCACTGGTAGAACTTTACAAAAAAAAAACCTGCAAGAAAAGAGGGAGGAGGGCAGGGAAGGAAAGTGATTGTCATAGCACCATAGAGGCAGGTTAGGGATGGGTGGTGATGGGAGGGAAACTGGGGTCATTGTTGATGGGAAATGGACACTGGTGGAGGGATGGGTGTTGGATCATTGTATGACTGAAACCTGATCATGAACAGCTCTGTAACTGTGTATCTTAACAGTCACTCAATTTAAAAAATAAAAATTTTAAAAAGTATATGACAAAAATGCTCTAAATCACTTATCATCATGAAAATGCAAATCAAGACAATAGTGAGAAGTGAGATATTATCTCACACCACTGAGACTGACACACAAAGTAAAATGATCAGTGCAGGTCTGGATTTGGGGTAAAAGTATTCTTCATTCATTGCTGATATCAATGTTTACTAGTTTAAACCTTTTGGAAAATAATATGAACATAAAAAAACTAGTAAAACAAACAAACTAGGGATTGAAATTCTATATGATGCAGCAATTTCACTTCTTGGCAGCTACCCCTAAAGGTACCCCTAAATATCCAAGATAATGAAAGCACTGGTAGAACTTTACAAAAAAAAACCTGCAAGAAAAGAGGGAGGAGGGCAGGGAAGGAAAGTGATTGTCATAGCACCATAGAGGCAGGTTAGGGATGGGTGGTGATGGGAGGGAAACTGGGGTCATTTTTGATGGGAAATGGACACTGGTGGAGGGATGGGTGTCTCTAAAATGTCTCTATTCAGAAGAGACATTTTCACACATATATTCATTTCAGCACATTCACAATATTGCAAGTATGGAAAGAATGCAAATGCCCAAGAACAAAGGCTCAAATAAAGAAAGTATTCTATGTATATACATAATGGGATACTACAAAAGACAAAACCATGCAAACTGCTGCTATGTAAATTAATCTGGAAAATGTCATTCTGAGTAAAATTCGGTCAAAGAGAAAAAGATACATAAAGACCTTCTTCATATGTAAGCTATAAAAAACATAGTAAGCAAACAACAAACTTCCAAAGGTAACAGAAATCCGGGACTGGTCTTTAATGGGAAGCAAATCACTGCAGGGTGGAGACTGAGGGGTATAAGATGGGGCGCACAGGAACAATAGTGGAGAGAAGTGGACATTCTGGTGGAGCGTGTGGTACTGTCAAGTTTTATGGATGAAACCCTCACATTACCAATATTGTAAACCACAGCGTCTAAAATAAATTTTAAAACAAAATGAAAGAAATAAGTGTTTGAATGAAACCCAAAAAATGGTGGTGGGAAAACTGATTGACCACATGTAAAACAACAAATTCAGACACCTATCTCACAAATTACAAAAAAGTCAATTCAAAATGGATCAAAGACCTGGCCATCAGACCTCAATCCATACAGTTTATTAAGGAAAACAGGCAGACCTCTCCCTGGCATTAGAATCTAGTGTCATCTTCAATATCATTGGCCAAGAATGTTCATCAATGTGCTTGAGTGGGCACCAGTAATGTCTCCATTGTGAGACTTGTTGTTACTGTTTTTGGCATTTTGAATACACCACGGGGAGCTTGCCAGGCTCTGTCGTGTGGGCGGGATGCTCTTGGTAGCTTGCCAGGCTCTTCAAGAGGGATGGAGGAATCAAACCCAGGTCAGTCTCATGCAAGGCAAATGCCCAACCCGCTGTGCTATCACTCCAGCCCATACGTATGTACCAAGAAAAAAAAACTTTTTAAGGGAATTCTCTGCAACATCTTTCATGACGCTATTTCTTATCCAGAGAGGAGGTAAACAAAGTAAGTTACATCCATTCTACAGCAGTAATAAGACACAGCGGTTTACAGGAAAAGACAGAAGCACCCAGATAAGCAAAGCTGTAGAAACTGATACTGGGATGTTGATTTTTGTGGTGTCGGGGACTGAATCCACACCCTCACACAAGCAAGGCAAGTGCTCTCACCTACTTTCCCAGCCGCTGGTACAACTACTTGGGGTTTGAAAAATAAAGGAAGAATCTGCTAAAACTGTACGTGCTTATCCTGTGGGACAGCAATTCCCTCCCCTGGACACCCACATGGCAGAAACACATACTTGTGTCACCCAAAGCCCAAAGTCTGAAACAATGTCCACAGTACAACAGTTGGAGGAGGAGAAAACTGGTCACAAGTCCAAAGTCCATCCACACTAAGTAGATAAATGCATGGGGGACTGTCTTCCCAGAAGACCGGCACATGACAGAAAAAAAAAGAACATTCTCCCCAACAACCGAAAGACCTTACAAACCTCACATAAGAAAAATCTCCATGCACAAAGAATCTATGCTGTTGAGATCATTTCTAAAAATTTCAGATCCAGGCAGAAGTCATCTGTGGCTGTGGAGTGGGAAGAGGCTTCTGGCAGGACCCGCCCTGGAGAAGGACATTTGTACAAGGCCCTTCTGCACATTTCACTGACGATTTTTCTGAAGCATGAGCATGGAGCCGGAGAAATAATTCAACTGGTAAGGCGCTTGCCTCGCACACACAGCCCTTGTACCACATATGGTCCCTTGAGCTCTGTCAGGAGTGCTCCCTGAGGACAGATAGGTATGGTCCCAAACAAACAACAATGACAAAAAAAAAAGAAAGAAAGAGATCATTCTTTCTTTCTTTGAAGTTCTCCATCAAAAAAATTTTTAAAAAACTCTCTATCCCCCTTTGTTGCTGTCACTACTGTGATGAGTCAGATGACATACCTGCCTGGTAGGGGTTGGGGTTCACTGGTGGAATGTGGCAGTCACCAGGGTCACTGAGCTGCCCACACATGCTCACCGGGGTCTCTCTCCCGGGCCACCAGGCTCACACAGCTTTCCCCTCACGTATACCCCGAAGTTTGCACCTTTTAGTGTGGTTCTAAACTAAACTCATTAGTCAGTGCTAGGGAGAGTGCAGGCAGTCGAGCTGCTGGCATTGCACTCGGCACATGGGTGGCACTGAGGCTTAGGTGCCTGGGCCACATGCTTAGGAGGCAGCAAGAAGGAGCTAATGCTTCAGGCTCTCCAGGGAGGTACCTTGGGTGTGTTTGCTAGTGGAAAGAGTGTGACACGCCCTGCTTGTGGTGTTGTAAGTTTCTGCTGGGACGTGCCCACCTAGGAGATGGAGGGCAGTCACGGGACAGAGCAAGGAGAGGAAGGGGCTCCCACACAAAGTCATGGTCTGAAGATCTCACCAGCACACATACCTGCACCCGGAAATCTCCAGAAGCACAAAAGGAAACTGATCTTTGTGGGTTTTTTTTTTTAATTTTTGGGCCACACCTGGGGATGCACAGGGTTTCCTCCTGGCTCATGCACTCAGGAATTACTCCTGGCAATGCTCGGGGGACCCTATGGGATGCTGGGAATCGATCCAGGTAGGCCGCATGCAAAGCAAATGCCCTATCCGCTGTGCTATTGCTCCAGCCCTGGAAACGACCTTTGCAAAGCCTGGTCTCTGTCCGGCCCAGCACTGGCACCATCAGCAGATGGCAGCTGGGCCCCTCCTCCAGAGAACATCCTGTGGGGTGGAGGGGCAGCGGTTGAGTCCAGTGGGCATCTGCCCTGGGGCAGCCAAAGAAAAAAATAAATGGGAGTATATAAAATTCAGAAGCTTCTGAATCATGATCATTGTTATAGTCTCCAATAGGACAATTTGGTTTTGTTTCAATTTACTTAGCGTTTATACTCTGTTATGATCTGTATGTATGGTGATCATATGTATTCACTTCTAAAGATTCATTATAGTGCAATGTTAACTCAATTTTGCAGGTATAATAACTTTCTATTTTGTAGAAAGTTGAGAATGACCTAAGCTAAGCTCCACATAGTCCCCATAAAAGTGCTTCATTTCCACTCACACTCTTTTTGATTTGCTCAGACCAAGAAGCTTAAAATTCATTTTGGATCCTTTCTTAGTCTGACTACTCACATTTGTGTTTTTATTTTATTTTATTTATCTATGACAAAAGTTCTTGCAACTAATCTCTTACACTCTCCTCATCTGGAGTGTCCCAGCCCCCCTCTACTTAAGCCACCATCCTCTTACATCCCTATTATTTTAAGATCCTCTGAATGTTCTCTCTACATCTGAACTTGCCTCTTGATGGTCTTTTTCAACACGACTGCCATTGGAAAGTTATTTTAGATGATGAGGATCACTTCTGCTTTTCACCCTTTGACGGTTGCTGCACACAGTGTAAAACCCACATCTTCAAGCAGCCTTTAAGGGCTGATGTGACTTGCTACTCCCTCTGACCTCAGCCCCTCTCATCCTCGCCCTCCTTGACTTTCTCCAGCCCTCTAGTGGCCTGGTATTTTCTCTAGCCCTGGACATATTCCCTCCACTATTATGCTGGCTGCTCCTTGACCTGTCATTTTTTGCTCCCTGATGCCCACAAGGCTCCTTCCCTCCCTTCTTACAGCTTTATCTCAATCTGCAGTGGCTTTTCCTGCCCTGGCTTTCTACAAATACCCTACCCCATGATTTCCAGTCCCTCTTCTCTGATTTGTCTTTGTCTTTGGCATGCATAATTGCCTAAAATACTACATATTTCCGTTGCTAATGGTTTTTGCCTCTACACTGAAAATTCTGTAATGGAAAACACGCCTGTTAGTTTTTTTCCTTCACCATCTAGTGTATGTATGATCAGGGATTCAATACATATTTTTGTCAGTTATAACTAAGAAACCATACCATACAGGGATTAATACAGTTGCCCGTGTGTAAAGAGGTGAAACCCAGCAGTTGGATTTACAGTCAGAAACTTAGGTGTTTTCTGTGGGGCAAGACAGGATACAGACTTTCTGGCTTTGTTCCACTCATTTCTGAAATCCCTGAAGTGTTATTGTGGCAGAAAAGCATTTTATCAGAGCTCTAGGCTAGGGTGCCTCAGTGAGTAAGACCTGCCAGGGTGTCTGGGCATAACAAGCTGACACTGCTAACTCCTGGAGTTCTGTGTAGAACCCAGATCCATAGCCCCTGACATGGCCTGTCAGCTTCCACTGCCTTCAGTTCTAAATTTGTGTGATCTTAGCATAATTAGCCAAGGTTTTGTCATTCCACAACTGCTAAGTATGCAGTGGCTGTGGCGTGTTATGGCTCCTCTTAGAAGCAGATGACATATCATGAAATATTTATTAAAAAACAAGTGCTGACTTTCTTAATTATTGCCACTGAGTGCTTTCCCCTCAAAGTCTAGGAGAGGTGAGTCTGTGTACATCAGAACTTCTTGACTGTAATCATTTCCTTTTGATCTTAAACTTTTCTCCTATGCGTTTCGGTACCTTTATTTTTTTAAATTTCTTTGAAAAGCTCCACTCAGCCTCACTGGCTGCTAGTTTATTTCCCCTAATCTGCAGTGCCTTTTGTTTTATCATTTACATTTTTTAGTCTGTTTCTAATGAGTAAATATTGCCCCAACTGCTCTCGACAACTATTGCTCATTAACTCTCTTTCTACTAGACTTAGCTTGAAAATACACACTGGGGTTTTTTCTTCAATTTGTGTATTAATATTAAGAATATAATTTCTGTCTGTGGGAAACTGGAAGTGCTTTTTTGGGAGTAGAGAGACAGGTGTTTGGATACAAACTAGTGACTTCATGTCACTGCTACAGAAACCCCATATTTCACTTAGAGGAGTCTCTAGTTCTTGCTTCATAAATAGCATTAGAAAGTGAAATTTGCTTTAGCTTTTTTATACGACCCAGAGTTCACAGAAGGAAAATGGAAGCATTAAGGCTATTTGGTCTCGCTCTTATTCTCTACATGATCCTAAATATACTTTTCCTTCTCGTTTACTTTCTTCTTTTTATTTTATCCCATGATCTCCCTTCTAACCTAAATACAAAATTTTAAAAAATAAATACTCACTTGATAAGCCCCCATCCCAACCCCTGGGTGTTTCGCCTTCACAAAAAAGAAAGGAGAGGATGGAAAGCATCTTCCAAATGAGGAACATATGGTCATTAACACGTCTTTTCCTTACTGTTCTAAACCTGTCTTTTTGGGCAAAGCACTTCAATTTTTAAGAAAATTGAAATGGTTAGAAACTTTTGCACAAAGATATCCAAATATTCACTTAATTTTATATTATTATTCATTTGTAATGAAAAATGTTGAAACTAGTCCATAAATGGAAAAGCTGAGGAACTGAGAAGCTCAGACCTAAAAATTGAAGTGAATATAAAGGAGAGTTAGAATTTACAAAATAATATATACATCACAGTAAAACACAAAATGCAATAGCGAAATAAATAGTAAGTGTGAACTTTTCATCTCACAAACTAGAATAGGACTAATACCATTGAATTAACTTGTAGAGCTAATTATTATCCTTAAATTTTTCATCCGATTCTTTTTATTCTTATTCTTTTTTAAAAAATCATATTTGCATTCATTTACAAACAACATATTTTCATTTTGATTGTTTATTAAGCTCTACAAAATGCTAGTGAAAAGTATAAGATTCTAAGCCTTATACTTTTGAAAAAAAGTCTAGGGTTTTGCTTTTGCTAGTACTAGTACAACACCATCATATTCAGTTTAAGAATATAAAAATTCTGTCACTGTCACTGTCCTCCCGTTGTTCATTGATTTGCTCAAGCGGGCCCAGTAACATCTCCATTGGAGACTTTGTTGTTATTGTGTTTGGCATATCGAATACAACACGGGCAGCTTGCCAGGCTCTGCTGTGCAGGAGAGATACTCTCAGTAGCTTGCCGGGCTCTCCGAGAAGGGCAGAGGAATTGAACTCGAGTTGGCCATGTTGGCTGTGTGCAAGGAAAACACCCTACTGCTGTGCTATCACTCCAGCTCAAGAATATAAAAATTCAAGAATATAAAACATTGTGTCACATTACACCTAAGGTCCATTGTAGTCCTGGTTGTGATCATCTGCACCTCTTGAAGAACTGTATAATCTATGTCATCACTGGAAAAAATTCACCAAGCTAAGCTGCCAGCTGATCTATTATGAACTGTAACATGAAAGTTTTTAGGTTACTAAACTGTTTTTCAGAATGACTGGTTTTAGTTATCCTATTCAACATAGTCCATCCCAAATTACTATTTTTCAGATTTTGTCTCTCTTTCTGTATTGCAGGCTTCTTGTGCAGTATCCAGGATACTCAGTGATCCCACTAGTGATTCTTCCTGGGCCACCCTAAAGATGCTGAAGCCCTCCACAGTTACATCTGGTGGTCCTCAGGAGAAATGTGCAGTAACTGAACCCAGGTGGGCTGCATGCTAGGCATTTTCTCTAGGCATGTGCCCTAATCACTGTACTATCTCCTGGCCCCTCTGTCCCTTGATGAATCTCCCTATGGGTCTGTTGACCTTTTTAACTTAGTAGAATCACCTCTACTAAACTTTACGATTTGATCTCATTTTCTTAAGAGAAAACTTCAGGATTGGAAAGAGTACATGAGGTAGGGTGCTTGCCTTGCACACGGCCAACCTGGGTTTATGTTGGTCCCCTATGGTCCCCTGAACCCCTCCATGAGTGATCCCTGGGCACAGAGTCAGGAGTTAATAAATCCTCATGTAGTTGATAAAAGAGAAAAGAAAGAAAATTTTATTTCTACCTTGCATCACCCATTGTGATATTCTTTTTTCTAATTCCTTTAACTGGTTCCTTAGCTGAATTATTTTCAGCCTTCCTTCTTTTCTTATACTTAGTATCATAGTTTTAAATTCTTTGTTTACCAGCTCTCTACTAAATGATATTATCTGAAGCTATCTCTGGTCAGTTTTATCTTTTCAAATATGCTGTGTGAGATTGTGTTAGATATTAGCATATCTTTCTAGACAGGGTGTTAAGCAGCAGGGGCGGGGAGAAGGTAGCAGGTCATGGATTCTGAATCCAATAGCCTTAGTTTGAGGAAATAGCCCAGGAAGCTCATGAAGTATGTCCATCATTACCTCTCTTCTGACATGATTAGCTTAAAAAACACCCAAGAAAATAGAATTAAGTTCATTAGATAAAATATCATAATATCTCCTATGTCTACTTTCCAATTAAACAAGGTTTCTTTCATATAAATTAGCATTGGGACATCTTCTAGATCTACCCCACTATTAATTGTATTATAAGGCTACATGTATTGTATAATGTTTTCATTATTCCATGATACCAGGTTTTAAGCCATTTTATAATCTTTTTTCTTCGACTCTCTCCTTTTAATTAGTGTTTCTTCTATTTTTCACTTTATTTAAACATGGTTGTTTACAAAGCTGTTCATAATACAGTTGATATGAACTTGTGATGGTCTAGCACCAATCCCACCACCTGAGTGACCTTCCCTCTACCAGTGTCCCCAATTTTGCCAACTACCCCTCAAGTCTGCCCTTTTAGCAGGCATGCAATAATTTGTTTCATATTACTTGTTGTAACCAAATGGCTAAAGGAATTATAAAAATATTTCTGTAAGAGAGAATTTGTGAAAACTGAAATCACACTACAGGGTTGTTGCGTCTTTGAGAATTTCCTAAGCTGTTTCTTGCTAGTTGAGTTTTCTATGTTATTGTTTTTGTTTATTGAATTTAGGTGGCTTCTATGTTACTTTCTCATCGAATTTATTGTGCTCCTACTGGTATTTCAATACTGTGGAATCAGTAGGTGTTACATAGTCCAAAAACTTTAGGACATGTAGAACTGGTATGAGTGTGCAGAAATTTTTTAGTGATGTTGGAAATTTAGGCCCTTCACCATTGACATGGTGGCAGCAATGGCAAATGGGTGAGGCTACCAGGGCTTTGGTTCACAGCTCAACCTCCTCACAAAGGTCCCCAGGAGATTTCAGCAGAGGGTACTAGTGTGCCCAGGAATCCATATTCTTAAGTTAGGTGTTCCAAGCCTAGGTTTCTATGGGTATAATATGATTTTTAAAATGGTATTGCAAGAAGAAGTGGAAGTGATCTCCCCCTGGAAAGAAATGAGTATTTTTAAATTACCCCTGAAATAGCATTTTAAAAAGAACCTCTGGGTTTTATTTTTGTTTTAAGTTTTTTCATAGGCAAGATATCTTTGACAATATGTTCTAGAGCTAGTACACTCACCAGCCATGCCTTTGTCAAAAAAATAGACATCCCAGTTTGAGGACAGCTGATGCTGAGCAAGATCTCAGCAACTCTTCCCTAAGATTATAGAGAAATGAATATTTTCTCTCATGTGACAGCCAGGAGTGGAAGAATTGTGACAATATTTGCATTTGCAGTCAAATGCAGGGAATAAGTACTACATACTATGGCTTTACAACTAAAATCCTAAAGGGAGTGAATACCTGGGATACCTCATTAATTATAAGAATTTGGTCAATGAACATCTGTCTTAGCTACTACCCATAATTAACTACTAACGTTAGTTTTTTTCCAAACTCACTTATTACCAGTGGTTTTGTTCATGAGTTTAACCAAAATTATCAAGATTTTACACTGATATAATAATGGAATATCAGAAGATAATTCTAGAATTGTTTTATTTATAAAAATGAAGGAGTATGATGTTTCTTGTATCTTTCTGTCAGAAAGCAAAGTCATTTTCATTAAGCTCTCCCATGCTGAGAGGTGGGTAATTCTCTAAGAGAGAGTTATATGCCAGAGAGTGAGATACACAACTGAGAATACACAACTCAGGCTAAGATAGGTAAGTCTCCAACATAGAGAATAAACCCATATTTTTTTTCTCATGATTGAGGAAACCTGAGTGATATTTTATCAGTCTTACTAACATTATTATTCACTATCACTATCCTCCTGTTGTTCATCAATTTGTTCGAGTGGGCCCAGTAACATTGTGAAACTTGTTACTGTGTTCGGCATATCAAATATGTCACGGGTAGCTTGCCAGGCTTTGCCGAACATTATTATTACTATGATTTATTATAGATAAGAAGGACAAAACCATTTAAGAAACATCTCAGAATAAGTTTCCCCAAAATGGCTGAGTGAGTGCTATTTTATATTAAAGGAAGAAGTTAGCTAGTTTTACACGGAGTTAGTAGTCTCTGAAAGTGAGTTAACAGCCCCATATCACTCCTTTTAATGTATGTGCCAGATTTCCTTGCTCATGTTTGATGGACAGTCTCAGCAATGCAGATGAGACCTAAATCAAAGGACAGATGGATTCTTAGGAGGACAGAAAATGAAAAAAGCAAAAAAAATGTGTTCTATATGCAAAGATACTGAGGGATATTGTCTTCTATTCTCTAAGATAATAATAGACTTTATTTAAAAAATAATAAATAATTTATCTATAACCTATGGGAAACTTCTGGGTAATATCCATGTTCCTCTTACATGGATATTTATATCTCTTGGAGGGTGCCTCTCAGCCTGTGTCCTCCAAGAAATATCAAAGCCTCTCTGACCATGAAGTTATCATCAAGTTATGATTGGACTCCTACAATCCTTTAGTAGCATGCTTCTAGAAGCACTTAATTGTCTCTATTCAGTGGATCAATTTTACTTCTAACACAGAGAATTAACATAATGTGGATCTTATGATTCCTGAATGATAGAGCACATTTATGGCTCTAATAGGAAAGATTTTCGCATCCATTATCAAACTCTCTTCTTCAGTTGAAAAAATGGGATTTTCACACAAAGCCAATCACCTAAGCAAGATAGAAAGGTAGTTTATTTTCTGAATTCACTTATCTTGGGGTACTTTGCTCTAGTGCCCTCCAGTGTCCTTAGGGTAAAAAGAAAACCTATCTTTTACTCACCACCTTCTGGCCTTTGCCTTTTCAAAGAGCCTTTTCTCCTGATTAAGGTTATTCTGAATTGATTTCCCTTATTCTGGAGAAAACTTCATATTAGGTACTAATGACTGTTTCATTTATTGATTTATGTATAAATTCAACTCAACTTTTATTGAAAATAGCAGAATTCACTTACCTGCTTCAGTTTCTGGTGGTGAGATATTTAGAAAGATATCAAATAGACTGTTCTTGTTTGACTCTCTTATGCAGCTCAAGCCTTATGTTGGTCAAGAATACAGTCAATCCAAAGGCTTGACTCAATCCTAAAGGGACACTCAAGACTCTTCATCTGACTCTATTCACGTGTCTGGTGATGTGATGCTGGCTATTGGTTGGAGATTCTGATTTCTCCCCCCTTGGTTCCTCTTCATAACAACAACTGGTTTCTCCCCAGGTGAACAATAGAATAGAAGGTAGACGTGGAATTAAATTTTATTTTTTAGCCTTAGAAATGCCACTGTAGGATCTGCGCGGGATGGGTACGGAGGCCCAGCTCTGGACAAGAAAGCTGAACGGCTTCTATTCCAACCAGGTACAGCCCGCCCCCAAGGGCCTGGGACCCTCTCTGGGCATGCACAGCTAGCTCCATCTCCTAGAAAGCCGTTTTTTTCCCCTTGATCTGCGCGGGACGGGCACGGAGGCCCAGCTCTGGGCAACAAAGCTGAACGGCTCCTGTTCCAACGAGGTACAGCCCGCCCCCAAGGGCCTGGGACTCTCTCTGGGCATGCGCAGCTAGCTCCATCTCCTAGAAAGCCGGTTTTCTCCCCTGGTCTGCGCGGGACGGGCACGGAGGCCAAGCTCAGCAACAAAGCTGAACGGCTCCTCATTCCAACCAGGAGACGTTCTCAAGTCCTCGCCCAGTGCCAGGGACTCTTTCCGGAGCCTCAGCCGCTAATGCGGCCGCGAAATATTTTCCCACTACATATGCCATAGGAACCATAAGCTACCTTCTTAGATGGAAACTTCTCTAGTTTAGCTCAGCCAATAGAAACACAGTAGCCAATAACTCATAAGCCTATCTTAACTCACACTGCATATCAAGCAGAATAGTAACAGTGAACGTGAAGGACTAAACCACACTTGTCACAATGGGAAAGCAACGCAAAAGCCCACCAAACTTTCTTATTGAAGAGTCTAGCTTAGATGACACCAACAGTACTGTAGTGTTAGACAACCTCTCTGACAAGGAATTCAGAAGGGAGCTACTTAGGATGCTTAGGGAACTAAAAGAAATAAAGGAAAGCAATGCCAATAGAAGACAAGAGGATTTGAAGGCAGAAATGAGGAAAATGCAATCGGAAATGTCAGATCTGAAAAATCTAATAGGCGAATTGAAAAAAATCAGTGGAAGGCCTCAGCAGCAGAGTAACATCTCCTGAGAACAGAATCAGTGAGCTCGAAGATGAAGTTCAGAGACTCTCCAGAAAAGAACAGAAAATAGAAAGGAGACTCACAATTCGGGAACAGATGGCAAGAGTAGATCATGATGAAGCCAAGAGGGGTAGCATAAGAATTATTGGAGTCCCAGAGGTACAGGAAGAAAATCTTGATGAAGAAGAAACTGTCAAAGACATCATTGCTACAACGTTTCCAGAGCTGAAGAAAACTTGTGACCACATTCAGGAGGCCCGAAGGGTACCAGCTAGAAGAAATCTGAATAAAAATACCCCAAGACACATTCTGATCAAAATGACCAAAACCTTAGACAGAGACAAAACTCTGAAAGCAGCAAGATCGAAGAAAGAAATCTC
The DNA here is from genome assembly GCF_029834395.1 of Sorex fumeus. Taxonomy (NCBI): domain Eukaryota; kingdom Metazoa; phylum Chordata; class Mammalia; order Eulipotyphla; family Soricidae; genus Sorex; species Sorex fumeus. Next base: position 1,284,798 of record NW_026606113.1, read on the forward strand.
TTACAAAGGAGCATCCTTAAAATTCACAGCTGATTTTTCTGATGAAACCCTCATGGCCTGAAAACAGTGGTGGGACATAGTGAAAAAACTCAATGAAATAAATGCCTCCCCCAAAATACTTTACCCAGCGAGACTCTCATTCATAATAGAAGGAACAACACACAGTTTCACAGAAAAACAACAGCTCAGGAACTTCATAGACTCAAAACCATGGTTACAAGAACAACTAAATGGGCTACTTTAAGGCAAGAAAGGCCCCTCAAATACACCAAATTTTAACAGAATAATGGGACAAAATCCCATAACAATAATCTCTCTTAATGTCAATGGGCTAAACGCACCAATAAAAAGACATAGAGTGGCAGGATGGATTAGAAAATTGAACCCATCATTCTGCTGCCTGCAAGAAACACATCTCAATAGTCAAAGCTAACAAAGACTCAGAGTCAAAGGCTGGAAAACAATCCTACAGGCAAACAGCTCCCATAAAAAAGCTGGGGTAGCCATACTAATATCAGACCACATCGATTTCAGAGTGAAGAAGGTCATAAGAGACAGTGAAGGCCACTTCTTATTGATCAAGGGATCTGTACAACAGGAAGAACTTACAATAATAAATGTATATGCACCTAATGAGAGACCAGCAAAGTACTTAAAACAACTACTCATAGATTTGGAAAAAGACATCAATAGCAACACAATACTTGTGGGAGACTTCAACACTGCTTTGTCACCTCTTGATAGATCAACCAGACTCAAGCTTAGCAAGGACATACTTCATCTGAGGGAAACAATGGAAGAAAGGGACTTAGTAGATAGATACAGGACACTTCATCCTCAAAAAGCTGAATACACATTCTTCTCAAACGTACATGGAACATTCTCCAAGAGAGACCACATGCTGAGCCACAAAACATGCCTCCATAAAATTAAGAAGATAGAGATTGTATCAACAATCTTTTCAGACCATAATGCGCTGAAATTAGAAGTAAATCACACACAAAAACAGAAAACTAAATCAAACACCTGGAAATTAAACAGTGCTCTATTTAACAACGAGAGGCTTAGAAAGAAAATCAAAGAGGAAATCAAAAGATTCCTAGAAACGAATGAAAATGAGAACACGAGTTACCAAAACTTATGGGACACAGCAAAAGCTGTGTTAAGAGGAAAGTTTATAGATCTACAAGCATTCCTCAGGAAGGAGGAGCGAGCACACATAAGTAACCTAACCTCACAGCTTAAGAGCTTGGAGAAGGACCAAAAAAAGGAGCACAACCCGAACAGGAGAAAGGAAATAATAAAACTCAGAGCAGAGATTAACGAGATGGAAACCCAAAAAACAATCCGAAACATCAATGAAACCAAGAGCTGGTTCTTCGAGAAAATTAACAAGATCTATAAGCCTCTAGCAAAACTCATAAAGAAAGGGAAAGAGAAAATCCTAATAAACCGAATCAGAAATGAAAAGGGGGTCATTACAACAGAAACTACAGAAATTCAAAGGATTCTCAGGGAGTGCTTTGAGAAACTGTATGCCACGGAACATCAAAACCTCGAGGAAATGGATAAATTCCTAGACTCCTACAGACTCCCAAGGCTGAAACAAGAAGACCTGGAATACCTGAACAGACCTATCACCACCAAGGAAATTGAAATGGTAATAAAAAGTCTCCCCAAGCACAAAAGTCCTGGCCCGGATGGATTCACTAGTGAATTCTTTCAAATCTTTAAAGAGGACTTACTCCCAATCCTCTTTAAGCTTTTCCACGAAATTGAAATATCAAAAACACTTCCGAACAGTTTCTATGAAGCAAATATAACACTGATACCAAAAGCAGACAGATATATGACAAACAAAGAGAATTACAGGACGATATCCCTGATGAACACAGATGCAAAGATTTCAACAAACTACTAGCAAATAGAATCCAACTACTCATCAAAAAGATCATACACCATGATCAAGTAGGAATCATCCCAGGGATGCAAGGATGGTTCAACATTCGGAAATCAATCAACATAATCCATCATATAAACAAAAGAAAAGATAAAAAGCATATGATTATATCAATAGATGCAGAGAAAGCACTTGACAAGATCCAGCACCCCTTTATGATGAAAATCCTAGCCAAAATGGGTATAGAGGGGACCTTCCTCAACATAATTAAAGCCATCTACCACAAGCCTACAGCAAGCATCATCCTCAATGGGGAAAAACTGAGAGCCTTCCCTCTAAGATCAGGGACGAGATAAGGGTGCCCACTCTATCCACTGCTGTTCAATATAGTACTGGAAGTACTTGCAATAGCGATTAGGTAAGAAAAAGTTATTAAGGGCATTCAGGTAGGAAAGGAAGAAATCAAGCTCTCACTATTCGCAGATGATATGATACTATACTTAGAGAACCCAATAACATCCACCAAAAAACTCCTAGAAACAATAGACTCGTATAGTAAAGTTGCAGGCTATAAAATCAATACCCAAAAGTCCATGGCTTTCCTATATGCAAACAGTTAGAGAGAAGAAAGCATCATGAAAAAAACAATCCTGTTCACAATTGAGCCCCAGAAAATCAAGTACCTAGGAATCAACTTAACTAAGGAAGTAAAGGACCTGTACAAAGAAAACTACAAAATGCTACTTCAGGAAATAAAAGAAGACATGAGGAAATGGAAAGATATCCCCTGCTCATGGGTCGGGAGACTTAACATTGTCAAAATGGCAATACTACCGAAAGCATTGTATAAATTCAATGCAATCCCTATAAGGATACCCATGACATTCTTCAAAGAAATGGAGCAAACACTCCTGAAATTTATATGGAACAATAAGCCCCCACGAATAGCTAAAGCAATTCTTGGGAAAAATAAAATGGGAGGAATCAACCTCCCGAACTTCAAACTGTACTACAAAGCAGTAATAATTAAAACAGCATGGTACTGGAACAAAAGCAGAACTGCAGACCAATGGAACAGGGTTAAATACACTGACATCTTCCCTCAATCATATGATCATCTAATCTTTGATAAAGGTGCAAGTAATGTGAAGTGGAGCAAGGAAAGCCTCTTTAACAAATTGTGCTGGCATCACTGGACGGCTACATGCAAAAAAATGGGCTCAGAACTCTGCCTAACACGATGTACAAAAGTAAGATCAAAATGGATTAAAGACCTTAACATCAGACCCGAAACCATAAGATACACTGAAGACAGAGTTGGCAAAACCCTCCATGACATTGAAGCTAATGGTATCTTCAAAGATGCCACGCCACTGGCCGAGCAAGTGAAAACAGAGATAGATAAATGGGACTATCTTAAACTATGAAGCTTCTGCACCTCCAAAGAAACAGTGACCAAAATACAAAGACAGTCTACAGAATGGGAAAGGATATTTGCCGAATACACATCTGACAAGGGGTTGATATCCAGGATATACAAAATACTGGTTAAACTCCACAAGAAGAAAACATCCAACCCCATCCAAAAATGGGGCAATGAAATGAACAGAAATTTTCTCAAAGAAGAAATCCGAATGGCAAAAAAGCACATGAGAAAATGCTCTACATCATTATTCATCAGGGAGATGCAGATCAAAACCACAATGAGATACCATCTCACACCTCAGAGACTGACCCTCATTCAAAAGAATAAAAGCAACCAATGCTGGCGCGGATGTGGCGAGAAAGGGACACTCCTTCACTGTTGGTGGGAATGTCGACTGGTTCAGCCCTTCTGGAAAACAGTATGGACGATTCTCAAAAAATTAGAAATTGAGCTCCCATTTGACCCAGCAATACCACTCCTGGGAATATATCCCAGAGAGGCAAAAATGTATAGTCGAAGTGACATCTGCACTTGTTTCTTCATTGCAGCACTCTTTACAATAGCCAGAAACTGGAAGAAACCTGAATGCCCAAGAACAGATGACTGGTTAAAGAAACTTTGGTACATCTACACAATGGAGTACTATGTAGCTGTTAGAACAGATGAAGTCATGAAATTTACATACAAGTGGTACAACATGGAAAGTATCATGCTAAGCGAAATGAGTCAGAAAGAGAGGGATAGACATAGAAAGAATGCATTCATCTGGGGGATATAAAGTAACAAAATATGAGATTAATACCCAAGAATAGCTGAGATCAGCACCAGGAGGATTACTCCATAGCTTAGTGGCCAGCCGGGCATCTAGAGGAAAGGGCAGCTTGTGTTCTCTCTCTCCTTTTGGGTGTTGTGGTATGCAAAAGAGGCATTGAGTGGCAAACATGTTCAGTCCATAGTCTACTTTCGACATGCATCTCCCCTCCTGGGAGGATCCTCCAAATACCCTTTATTTGGTGCTCCCTTCACTATCTGCGGATTTCCCTGCCACAGAGGCAGGGGGGATGGGGGGATAGGGGTTGGGAGGATATTATCCATGGTGGTGGAAAATGGGCACTGGTGGAGGGATGGGTATCTGATCATTGTATAATCGAAACCCAAGCACAAAAAATTGTAAATCTACAACCGTACCTCATGGTGTTTCACTAATAAAAAAAAAAAAGTAAAATAAAAAAGTAAAAAAAAATAAGAAATACCACTGTAACTTCCACATATTCTATAGGTCTAGGCAATTACAAAATTTGCTCAGATATCAGGGGAGAAAACACCAGTTTTCTGGTGAGGGAATGCTAAAGCCACACTTGAGAAAGCATATGTGAAGGAATATATGTCACTGGAGTCATTTTGAAAAATATAATATATGATATGGCTGATAAATATTTAATGGGTAATTCTGGGATAATTGTTGAAAACAAATGTTTTAAATGTACGAGAGTAGAAAGCCTTGCCACAAAAGCCTAAGTAAATCACATTAAAAAGTAGGGTTATTCCTGTGATCTCTAGGACAGTAATCAGAGACTAAATATGAGTTTCAGCAATGAAAGAGTGTTAGAACCTGGCTTCGGAGAGTCACAAATGTAATAAAGGCTAAATCTTAGCATTACGTCTTGAGAATATTCCTCTCTTCTCTCCCCCCTCCTACGCTTAAAATAGTTCAGCACTCATTTTATTTATGGAGTCTCTGATTATTTAAAAAAAAGTTTCTTTGGTCCTTCATGCCCGACCGAGGTCGCCAGCTGCCCCCCATGAGCGGCTCTCCGGCACGGCCACGACGCCAGAGCACAGAAACCAATCTCTTAACTATCTAACTTTTAATAGAAATACTTCCAGGGTTAATAAGTAAAACATCAGAAATCCAAAATCAACATTTAATTCTTGAACCCAGCTGTAGAAAGTAAATCATTTCACAATGCTGTTTCAGCATATCTGATTGGGGGGGGTCATAAACTCTAAACAATAATTGTGCATCTTCTATCGAAACAATGTATCTAGTCAAAGTAGATAGAGTATTAACTAGAACTCATCTGCCACACAGGAATTAGGAGGGGTGGGAGGTGGGGTTCTACTGGGGTTCACAGTTAAAAATAAGTATTGGTAAAGGGAAATGTGTTTGATACTTACATGACTGAGACCTAAACCCGAAAGCTCTGTAACTTTTCCCACAGTGATTCAATAAAGAAATAAATTATTAAAAAAAAAGTTTCTTTGTTTCTCTAGGAGAAAAGGGAAGCAGGGCATGATTGAAACAAGGAGTGAAAAGGGGAAAGGGAAGAAGGTAAAGAATTTAGGGCTGTGGTAGCATTCGGACCTGCTTGATCAAAGTCTCAGTGTGGAGAAGGAGTTGGGGATATATTTCTTGTGATGGAGCACATGTATCTGCGAGTTCCTGAGGTGAATCATGCGCTGTGAGTTTCCCCAAGAGTGTCTCGCCCACATGGCAAAAGCCTGGCAAACTACTTGTGAGGTATTAAATATGCCAAAAACAGTAACAACAAGTCTTACAATTTGTTGTGAAATTGTGAGATGTTACTGGTGCCTGCTCGAGCAAAAGGGATGAACAACAGTGCTACTGTTAAGTGTAATTCTTAAAGATAGCCCCCAGTATCACCCAGCACACTATCTGGCTCCAGGCACCACACTGCCAGCTTGCACTCCAGGTTTTGTCTCTATCTGGGGGGAAAAGGTGAATGAGGAGAGAAAATCATTTGACTTGGGAATGACAGAAAAGCTGGAAGTGTAATTGTTAGCTGTGAGGGTATGAGGTAATGAGAACTTCATTTATTTGAACTGGCATTTACTTTTCCTTCAATTTTCTTGATATATATGAACAAAGATCGGGGTTCTGTCTAAATTTTTCCCATTGAATTGTTCTTTTGGAACAGAAATCATCCTAAATGCTGAAACATGTCAAATTCAAAGATCAGAAGTTAACAATATGGTTTAAAGTATGTGATCTCTGAAGATACATAGAGCTGGTTATAAACCTGGTACAAGTACTAGCTGTGGGACTTAGAGCAAATTACCCACACCTTTGAATTCCTTGAATTTTCAGAGCTGATGTTTTTACAAGGGTCACAACCAAGGATTCGGGGGGACTCTGGAACACTCCCAATAACCCTGGGTCAGGCACAGAAAGCCTGACCTTGTTGCTTAGCCTTGCTGTGCTTGGGACCATAAGGGTAATACCTGGCAGTGCCCAGGATAAAATTCAGAGCCTTACATCCATTAAATATAGTTTTCTACCACTTGAGCTATTGCCCTGGTCCTGGGTTTCCATTTTTGTTTGTTCTTGCTTTGGGGAAACACCGAGAATTGTTCAGGGACTACTCCTGATTGTGCTCAGGTGAACATGGGGTTTTGGGGGAAGAAACCCAGACCTTTTGCATGCAAAGTATGTGAATTAGGCCTCTGAGCTCTTTCTCTGGCCCCTGGACCTCAGTTTTATCCTCAGTAAAATGAGATACTGGTTTCTTAATCATTATTTTTTTTGTTAAAATGCTATTCCTTTCTAACATTTTAAATACCATGCCTGATGCATTTTCAAATCATTTGACTTTCTACAGTTTGGCATCCAGGAAATATCTAGGCTTTGAAAAATAGTGTCCCTGGAACAGAATAATAAGATGATTTGCTTAAAATAGAGTTTCCCCTGCAAATCCAGGGCACAGGACTCTTCGTTTAAGACAATTAAAGCTTTTCAGTCCTAGCTGTGGAAACTGGGGCATTCCATCAGACTATAACTTTTATTTAACACATCATTCACATCAAGGAGGAAAATAAATTCTAAAACAGAATCAAGTTGAATTCTTTAAAAAAAAAAACAAAAACTCACACACTGACATGCCCTAATTATCTTTGAATTCTCCTGCAGAAATATTTATAGTGAAAGTAAAGGTGGAAACTGAGGTAAATAACAATTCTAACTTCAAAATAGTTTTGAGAAAATATTCAAATTTTTTCTTTCTACTTGTCTTAGTTGGGTACATGTCACCCCACTTTCTATAAAAATAACAACTTTCAATATTATCCATACTCTAACTTAAAATAATTTTTTAATATTTCTATTGTTCATTCTATCATCTTTTTCTAACCTGTGGGGATATGCTTGAATCTAGAGTCTTAGATTGCTGATAATATAATGACAGTAATTGAATATTTAACAAGTGCTCTATTCTAATGCCATTTTAAATCTATAAAGCAATTATTTTGTTCTTATCTTCTTTGTCTTTATTTAGACATTATCTTCATGGTCATTATTTCTGTCATTTTGGGGTTATGCTTAGACCTTTTCATATATTGTCTCATTTAAGTTATCATTTCCACCTTCTGTACTATGTGCGGTTATTTCTTGGTTCAAGGAAGGAAAATATAACTCCAGTATAATTTACTAACCTATTCAAGATGCCATTATCTGCAGCATGAAAGAGCTAGACTTTAATTTTAACAGCTAGATTTAGGTGCTGTTATACCCACTCTGCAGATAAGAAAACTGAGAACCAGACATTGATATAATGTGCCCAAAATTGTAAAATTGTAGGTGAAAAGCAACATTCAAAACAATGCTTATTGGAATCATGAGTCACTAAGTTATACTTTTGACTCCACAGCCTCTATTCAGATCCTGGTTCCTTATTGTCTGTATTTTCCAAGTCCTTTGACTCTAGCTCTACTCTGTGGAAGAAAAAGAAATCCAGCATATCCAGAGTCAGTTCATTTAAACTGAGGTTAAATTAAGCTCAGTCTAACAAAAGTCATCAGAAGATTGCTTTTAAAGGATGCTGTTTACACATGGGTTTAGTCTCAATAATTTATTAATCTACTAATGACTCTTTTGTTTTTCAATTTTATCTGAAGAGGGAACATCAATTTTCCCACAAAGGGTGTATTTTAGTATAAGCATGTGGAGAATAAGGTGTTAAGGGGTTTTCCATTATAGCTTGTGACTTTGCTCCCTAAAAGCAGCAAAGGCTGGTGGAAGGGCTGTGACCAGAGAGAAAAGGGAGCACATCCAGGCCCTTGTTTCACCTTTTTGCTGAAATGCCCATTCATCAAAACAGCCTCTGAAGTGCAAATTCTCCTTCCCACTGTAGTCTGGCTTCAAATTTTGTCACTGACTTAGCTATCTAACTCCAGCTGGGCCCTCGAGTTCATCTTGCGTGCTATGCTTTATGCTCATCTATAGAGAACCCTTCTTTAATAGATCTAAAGGAAGAGCTTAACAAAAGGGATCTAATACTCATAAACCCTGTTATGGAAATCTTTTTACATCATCATGCTATATACTTTAAATACATCACAATTTATGTATATATATTGCAACTGAAATATATTGCAATAAATTTCAACTTCAAAAACTATAACTCAATAAGGCTGAAAGTACATAGGAATCAAATTGCAGAGGTATAGAAAGAGCAGAGGGTGGTGAAGCATGTGGTGCTGGAATATTTTATGCAGAAACACCTACCATTAGCTTTTCACAATATGTGTGGGCACTTGGCTCCCTACATGCATTAGGTGGTCAGGCTGCTTTCCTACTCCAGATGGCCTATGGTGATGGATGAAGGAAGGAGGAAGTGGATGAAATGGATGGGGGGGGCAGGCTGGTTGATGATCAATTGCTGTTTATTCCAATCTAGTCTCCCTCTGCCTCCTTCTAGTCTCACTGTCCATATTCCCTCTGCCAGCCCACTCTCAGAGTCTTAGTTATAGAGAACAATCACCAAGGTTTGGGGGAAGCAATTACACATAGGGGAGATAGCGCTATCAACACACGTAAAGTCCTTCCTTGGGGTGGGAGGAGGGGAAGATCTAAAATAAAGATAGCTAAAGGGCAGAATTTCATATAAGATCATATTTTTGCTTTAGCATATTGTCCATAAACAGTGATCTCAAATTTACTTCTTAATAATCTTTCTAGTCATTTTGTGTGGACGCAGGAAGAGATTATTAAGTTTATTAGGGTGGGTCTCCTGGAGACATCTCACTATAGATCCCAGACAACAGTCCTCAGGTCGAATTCCTCCTTCCTACAGGGTCCTTGTCCAGTCACTTCTCTTTGGGTCATGACAAAACTTGTTCATGACTGTGCTCTTAACTTAAAGTTAAGTATTATGGCACTCGGCCTGTCCCTTTTCCATGCCAGGTTAGCTCACAGCTTTCCCAACCTGGATTCTTTCAAGTCTCTTCATTAGGACCCTGCTTTTTAGGTGCTAGGAGCTAAGGGCAACTGAGTAAATATGACAGATGCCCAGGAGTAAATATTATTCATAATCAATTAACTCCCAAGATACAAAAGCATAACATTAGCTGTCTTCCTTTGTCTATACAAAAAGGACATTGTTCTAAAGTAAACTGCAAAGGGCATCAAGGAAAGAGAGAAGCAATATCTCAACTGACAAATACAAAATCCAGAGTCCTTAGAAGAATCTGACCTTACAAGTCACAGGGGTGTATGATTTGGGTATGTAGGTGATTAACAGATAGGGAAAGCAGAACACAGAGAAGTTAAAGATAAACACAGAGGAATGGGCGTGCCTCAGAAGCACTCTGATAAGTGTAACTCAATAAATCTAAGCTCCCTGCAGTAAGGGAGAAAGGACAGAGGAGAAATAATGAAACAACATTATCCTACAATTTATCCATATTATAAATCATAATATCTAAAATTAAAATTTTAAAAGCTACAGCGTAAAGAAAGGATGAACAGCCCAAATTTTAATGACAGAATAGAATGGAGCTAGAACTGCAGGGTTTAGGAAAGAGACTGAGACCGTGTTTCAGAATCCCGAGTCAAGGGTGATTTGCAGGAACCGGAACATGGGAGAAGGTGGCAGTGCTTGTTAGGGAAGAGCTGGAATTCTGGTATACTTAATATAACTAAATTCAGTGTGGAGCTAAAGAAGAGACCTCTGGGGAATGAGAGCACAGCGGGAGTGTGTATTCAACAAAACTGGGAATTGAACCTGCAATAGACACAGGCTCTGAAAAAATGCTGCCTGAAAAAGAAATGTAGGTTGAAGGAGGCAAATATTCTGGCTACCTTTCTTTCTGGTTTCCACTCCTCTAATGTTACCATGCATTGGCTGATTCTAGATAGAAAACAGTGGGGAAAGAGGATTGGAAATTGTTTTCACCATCTGACTTCCTATGAAGAGAGTGCAGGAGTGCATTTGAAAGTAACCAGGAAAACGGCAGTTCTAAAGGGAAATGATATCATGATTCTGCCTTACAAGTAGAGGGATGACAGAGTCTGGAACACTGAAGAATTTATGCAATACATAGCTTATCGCCATTATAATATACAGCATCATACAATATATATGTTCTATGACATTAAACAATATGTTCAATGTTTTGAGACTCAGCTGTAGTACATAGTTCAGTACACTGTGTAAAGAACAACAATAATGGTATATTAATGCGTTTCCATCAATCCTGTACAGGCTTCTGAGATCTGTCACTGCCTGTGATTTGTGCCTGATTCCCTTGCATAAACCTGTATTGTTAGCATATCCCAAAAGAATTGTGTGCAATCTGTGTTTTCAAACCCAGACTCTGTATGCCTTAGTTATATAAATATATGTGTATTTAATTAGCCACTGTTAAACATTGAAGCCCAATTCCAATTTGTTCTAGTGAGAAAATCTGAGCTAAATTGCAGTTAAGAAAACTATTTTCATTTTATCTGAATTTTATGACAAGAAACCAAGCACTTCATGTTCACTATGAATTGAGGAAATAAATTAGATGTCACCTATGATATATGTCACGGTTTATATCAAAATGGTATATCTCCATGGAAAAAAATCTAGATATCAATGTGATGGCATAGTAGGTAGGGAACTTGCCTGACTGTATTGTGTATCTGGTACCCCATATGGTCCCCAGAGTTGTGCCAGGAATAATCTCTGAATGCAGAACCAAAGTGACCCCTGAGTACCACTGAGTGTGGCCCCCAAATAAACAAACAAACACAAAAACTAAATATGTTCTCTACTTTGCACATAAAAATCAAGAAAAGTTTCAAAATTTATGCTTTACTGATCTGGAAAAAAAAGTTCAGAGAGGCAGATAGTAAGTTTGGTTAGACCTAACAATGATTTCAGAATAGTCAGAGACCATGCATGATGGACCAAACCTGTGAACAATCAAATTGATTTCATATCATTATTACTTACATTGGTAAAGTGCCATTTAGGTTTTAAAAGTTATATTCTTTTTCTCCAATGGTCTCCATTTCCTGTCTAAATGATAGTCTTAATACTCAATTGCCAAATATATATTCTCGGCCTTCATCTTTCCTTATTGCCTCCACTCTTCTAATAATAGTGTCTTGTAAATTCTATGTCTTATGTTATTTTGTTTATTCAATCTAGCTGTCTTGTTCATTCCTCTAAACAAAACTTTACTTCAAACCCCATATTTTCATGCCAGAAATAGGTACCTAATTGGCATCTCGTTTTCACTCACTGACTTTCATTCTTTCATTCATGGAATAAATTTTCAAATTACATTTCCATTTGACAGCTAGAATTTTATCTCCAAAATACTGTTCTAATCATATATCTTCCTAGTTAAAACCTATTGTGGTTTTAATCTATAACCTTTTCTTATTGACTATTTATTTTTAAAGTCCATTAAGACTTGTCAATGAATACGGAAGACTATATAATTTTGCCTGACATATAAAACCTTTCTGCATCTGAGTTTTACATAACTTTATAGCTTCTCTCCTCAAAGTTTCCTTTATGAAATCTTTTGGTCACTATTATTTAAAGTATTTCAGGTGTGGATAAACAAATTTCACTATATTTAAATCTTTAGTATTGTCGATCACATAATGGGATCAAATTCCCTATGGATTAGGTAGGTATGGGTGACTAGTTATGACAATGTGTTCTCTGTGGTTATGACAGTAGGCCACTTCCAAACTTAAACATTATGCTGTGTGAAAGATTTCCTGGAGCTCTTTCCTCTCTGCCACAGAGTTTGATGGTTTTTGGTATGATACTGCTCTAACTCCTTTCCAGAGCAAGGAGAATCAGCAAAACTCCAGTATGCTAGGTGGCATGATTTAGGAAAAAAAAAATCTTTCTCATTAAAGGGCTGGAGCGATAGCACAGCGGTAGGGCGTTCGCCTTACAAGCGGCCAACATGGCCGACCCGAGTTCGATTCCTCTGCCCCTCTCGGAGAACCCGGCAAGCTACCGAGAGTATTCGATATGCCAGACACAGTAACAACAAAGTCTCCAATGGAGACGTTACTGGGCCCGCTCGAGCAAATCGATGATCAACGGGAGGGCCATTACCTTACCTTTACCTCATTAAAGGTTTGAATTTGAACAGGGAGTATTACTGTGGTGCCGAGACTTGCAAACATCTGTGAAGCTTTGCAGTACTCCTAGAAAGTTAAAGCTCTTCCTTTTTTTCCCTTTTTTTGCTTTTTAGGTCACACCCGGTGATGCACAGGGGTTACTGCTGGCTCATGCTCTCAGGAATTACTCCTGGCAGTGCTCAGGAAATTATATGGGATGCTGGGAATTGAACCTGGGTGAGCCGTGTGCAAGGCAAACACCCTACCTGTTGTGCTATTGCTCCATCCCCAAATGTCCTCCTTTATGATCCTTAAAATCATTTTTTAAAAATAAATTGTACTTCACGTGGTATAAAAGGGCTGAAGCAATAGCACAGCGGTAGGGCATTTGCCTTGTACGCAGTCAGCCTGGCCAAGCCGGGTTCGATTCCTCCACCCCTCTCGGAGAGCCCGGCAAGCTACCAAGAGTATCTCGCCCACACGGCAAAGCCTGCAAGCCACCCGTGATGTATTCGATATGCCAAACACGATAACAAGACGTCTCAAAATGGAGACATTTCTGGGCCCACTTGAGCAAAATCGATGAACAACAAGAGGACAGTGTTGTTGTATAAAAACAAATCTTAGGCTGTGTTGTCTTTTAGGTTGTAGTTTGTTACCTCCTTCTGTGGTGTAAATGGCTTACTTTGACTTATTCTATATCAAAAGACCCCCCAAAAATATACGTGGTTCTTCCTCACTGCCTTTATCTAGGAGTCTATTCTTTTCCTGGTTATCTCTGGACTAGTTTTCTGTACATTCTTATGCTGAACATGACCCAGTATAGCCACTACATATGGCTCAAAATGGCTGCCTTTATCACAACATTTCAGCTTAGGTATCTCTAGCCTGCTAGTTCAAATTCTCCAAAGATGGTTTAATGGTCTAATTGGTTACTGAAGTCCTGTATTGGGTAAGATATGCTTTTGGATCTAATTAGCATTAACTAAGCAAGCACGAGGTATCCCTTCTAGGAGCTGAGGTAAAGGTTCTGTAGAAGGGATCATGAGTTGGGAATATCTAATGATATTTTGTAATCAAGTCCACAAACATTTTGTATGATCCCCTGTTTTATACATGTGAACTAGAAAAAAACAACAACAACTGTTATTCACCTGGCAATATCAGTCCTTATTTCCAGATTCATCCTAAATATTACCTCCTCTGTGAGGCCTTTTACTAACCATCACCACCATTTCTTGCCTACCATTTATCTAACTACAAAAAGTTAATTGCTTCTCTCCTGTATTCTTATGATATCTTATATAAACATATATTAATTAAATGTAAACACGACATGTTTCTTAAATGGGGCCCAGTTTGATGAAGGGGATCATAACTAATTCAGAATTGTGAGCAAGTTTCCTGCTGTGAAAATTCTATTTCCTCAGTCCTTGAAGGAAGTCGAGTTACAATTTCTAGCTTTCCACATTTAGATTTCTCTTTGGTATTCAAACATCAACTATTCAAGAATGAAAAACACAAAACATTTGGTAAATTTATATCTTTAGAAGAATATAATTTTGTTTTTTTAGAAATTCATTTTCATCCATGCCGAAATTTCAAAAGCTGAAGACTGTGAAGTAGGAAGTTTGCCTCAAATAAAACTATAGCCTGAAGGTTAACATGAATTAGATAATGGCTTCCTATAGCCTAAATTTTTATGACACCATTTTTGCCTCCAGTGTAGTACAACATTAGAGACATTATAGACTTTTAAGCAAGTTGGGATATAGCTTTAGTTACCAAACTGCTACCAGCTGGTTTAACTTTAATAAAACATCAAACTGCTAAATATGTCATGTCTTTTTGGTTCCAACATTTAATATGTGGACTGATGGCTTATAGTATTTGGAATGCAGGCAAAATTAAATGGAGCAAGAGGTGTAAAATACTTACTTTAAATTATTATTTGGCACTATTCTGATGCCATAATGTTTTTAAAATATGTAGTAACTTTTTTTCAGTACATAATGTCATTTAAAAAATAGAATTTATTACTCATTTTACTGGGAAAGTTGGATTCTGGCTTTAAATTTTTTTTAAATACTTATTGATGTTATGATGTTTAACCATATTGAGAAAAACAAGCCATTTCTAAAATGGGAATTTAGCATTCACCTGTGTATTTAACTGTCAGTGAGTGGTTACTGATTTCAGGATGTGCAAACATGTTATTTTATTGGTCAATATCCCTAGGAACATATAAATTCTTCCTTGAGCCAGTCATACAATTTTCCTGTCTTTATGAGACAACGTTCCTATTTAGAATAATCTAAGACACCGTGGTTTAACTGAATCATCAAAGCAGAGTTGTAGTATAAGATAGCTGGACCAAAGTGAAATTTGCTTTAAATAAAGTGTGTTAGACCAAATAGCATCAGATTTTAAAAAATCTGGTTCCATGTGTGCCACCAAATACTCAAACACAAGACTGTAGTCCATTTATGCAATATGAAATATTCAATGTCTATTAACAAGGAACAAGCTGACACAGAAGTCCTTCCAAAACCACCAACAGAAAAAAATATATAATCTAATGAGAGAAATGTCAAGTTATAAAAACAACAACAACAACAATAAAACAGCCCAGGGCTCTAAGCATTTCCTTAAAATAAAGGAAGAAAGAAAAGCGAAGCCATGCCTACATATGACATAATCTGTTTCCCTTAGAAAATTGTCCATCAACATTCTTAAATTTCAGCAGCCCTTCCCTTTACTAACAATAGTTTCTTGATAATTGGTGTTAGCAGATCTAGGAATTAGTTTAGAAGTAACTGAGTAAGCTGGGGACAAACACAGTGAGTAGGGCACTTCCTTTGCATACAGTAGACCTAGGTTCAATCCTCAACACTGCATATGGTCCCCACCAAGCACCGTTATGAGTGATCCCTGAGCACAGTATCCAGGACTGTCGTAAACACCACTGAGTGTGACCCAAAAATCAAACTTACAATTAATACAAATAAGATAGAAGCAACTGAGCAAGAAAAAAATCCTTGATTTGGAAACTAACAGTGATTTACTATATTCACTCATGCCACATAAATATACTGTGAGCAAAATATAATAGTACATATCACATGCAATAATTAGGTCATCACAGACTTTTGTGAATTTCCTTTGAACAAAATGCATTCATTGTTGATGTTGAATTCAGGAAACATTCATTAACAATATTGTACCTCAATGAAGATTTTAAAACTTAGAAAACAAAACAGCTCACTCATTGTTTATAAGCCTCCTCTTACCCTTGGAATTTTGAATACTACTATATTTCAGTGTTCCACCAAACTTCTAGTACTTATATGGCCACCTTTTCTGTTTTTGCTTGGAATTGGGTTTGAGGCCACGCCTGGTGCTAAGATAGCACTCTTAGTGGGGCTCAGTAGACCATATGTGAATACCATGGATTGAACCCAGCATGGCTATTTGCAAGGCAAGTGATGGTACCACCGTACTATTATTCAACCCCTACCATTTTCCCGTTAGCAGTAGCATAGATGGTAGGGTGTTTGCTTTGAACATGGCCGACCCAGGTTAGATCCTTCCACCCCTCTCGGCAAGCTACCAAGAATATTCCGCCGGCCGGGCAAAGCCTGACAAGCTCCCCGTGTTGTATTTGATATGCCAAAAACAGTAACAACAAGTCTCACAATGGAGACATTAGTGGTGCCCACTCAAGCAAATTGATGAACAATGGGAGGACAGTGCTCCAGTGCTATAGTGCTGATTCTCAGAGCATAACAATGCTTTCTTGAATGCTACTTACCTTCCTGAACATTTGAAGATCCTAAACTCTTTTTGTCAAGTGGTCGCACATTTTTAATTAAAAATTCTGATTTTTGACTTTTGAGAATTAAACATTTGAGTAATCTGGCAGGGAAGTTTTCTTTTTTTTTCAATTAAATCACCGTGAGATACAGTTAAAAAGCTTTCATGTTTTTGAAGGACTGTCCATATTGTTTTCCAGAAAGGCTGTACTAGTGGCATTCCCACAACAGTGAAAGAGTGTTCCTTTCCCCCACATCCATGCCACTGGTTGCTTTTGTTCTTTTGAATTGTGCCAGTCTCTGTGGTGTGAGATGATAGCTCATTGTTATTTTGATTTGCATCTCCCTGATGGCTAGTGATGTGGAGCAATTTTTCATATGCCTTTTGGCCATTTGTATTTCTTTTTTGAGAAAACTTCAGTTCATTTCTTCTCCCCATTTTCTGATGGGGTTGCAAGTTTTTTTTCTTGTACAATTCTACTAGTGTCTTGTATATCCTGGATATTAATCCCTTATCAGATGGGTATTGGGTAAATATTATTTCCCATTCTGTGGGCTTTTTCTGAATTTTGGTCACTGTTTCTTTTGAAGTGCAGAAGCTTCTTAATTTGATGTAGTTCCATTTGTTTATGTTTGCTTTCACTTGCATGGTCAGTGCTGTTCCATCCTTAAAGATGTTTTTAGCTTCAATGTTGTGGAGAGTTCTGTCTACATTTTCCTCTATGTACATTATAGATTCATGTCTAATATTGAGGTCTGTAATCCATTTTGATCTGACTTTTGTGCCTGGCATTCGACAGAGGTCAGAGTTTTTTTGTTTTTTGCAGGTAGCTATCCAGTTTTCCCAGCACCACTTGTTGAAGAGGCGTTTCTTGTTCCATTTCACATTTCTTGCTCCTTTGTCAAAGAAATTGAGCTTCCATCGGACCCCACAATACCACTTCTTGGAATATATCCCGAGGATGCAAAAAAGCACAGTGGAAATGACATTTGTACCTACATGTTCCTTGCAGCACTGTTCACAATAGACAAAAATCTGGAAATAACCCAAGTGCCCTAGAAGAGATAACTGGTTAAAGAAACTTTGCTACATCTATACAATGGAAAACTATGCAGCTCTCAAGAGAGATGAAGTTATGAACTTTGCTTCTAAATGGATAGACATGGGGAGTATCATGCTAAGTGAAATGAGTCAGAAAGAGAGGGACAACATAGAAGGACTGCACTCACTTGTGGAGTATAAAACAACATAACACGAGGCTGACTCCTATGGACAGTAGATACACGGGACAGATAGATTGCTCCATAGCTGAAAGCCTGCTTCATGAGGGAAGGGGAGAAGGCAGCTGAAATAGAGAAGTGATCAATAAGAAAAAAAATGGCTGGAGGAATCTGTCGGGATGGGAGATGTGTGCAGAAAGTAGCTAAAGGACCAAACATGATAACTGCTCAGAGTCTGTATTGCAAACCATAATGGCCAAAAGTAGAGAGAGATTATGGGGCATCATATCTGACATGGAGGCAGAGGGAGGGTGGGAAAGGGGGGTTATACGGGGTATATTGGTGGTGGGGAATGTGCACTGGAGAAGGGATGGGTATTTGATCATTGTGCGATTGTAACCCAAACATGAAAGCTTATAACTATCTCATGGTGATTCAATAAAATTAATAAAAAAATACTTTCGTTTTTGAGTTTCAACCATACAATGATCTAACTAACACCCATCCCTCCACCAGTGCACATTTTCAACCACTAATTCCCCAGTATCTCTTCCCCTCATCCTACCCCTCCCCGTGCCTCTATGGTAGACAATTTCTCCCATATCTTTCTCTACTTTTGGGCATTATGGTTTGCAATAAGAAAAGAGTTTTTCAAAAAATAACCAAAATGATAACAACAAAAGAGTTATTTTCAAGGGAAAAAGTAACATTCATTTTCTAAGCCATTTTTCATTTTAGCACTGTAGCACTGTCCTCCCGTTGTTCATCAATTTGCTGCAGCAGGCCCAGTAACGTCTCCATTGTGAAACTTGTTGTTAATGTGTTTGGCATATAGAATACATCACAGGTAGCTTTCTAGGCTTTGCCATGCGGGCGAGATACTCTCGGTAGCTTGCCAGGCTCTCCTAGAGGGGAAGAGAAATCGAACTCGGGCTGGCCAGGTCTGCCGCACGCAAGGCAAATATCCTACCCACTGTGCTATTGCTCGAACCCTTTTTTTGGTTTATACACTGTAAATAAATTTACAAAGTCATGTAACTTCACAGTAATACATGACCTGGAAATTAAAAATTAATTTAACTCAAAGCATCTAAATAGTATTCCAAGAATAATTTACTTGTTGGAGCCAGGAGTCAAAGCTTTATGCTGCTAAGCACTAACTCAAAATTCATTTATATTGATGGGGCTATGATTCCGCCAGCAGGTCAATATGGACCTGTGAGGCGAGTGCATCAGCAGCCTGATGGCACTGTCAGGCTTTCAGATACCCCAAAATTGCTGCTGTGTCTTTGGCCAGAACCCAAAAACTTGGGGCAAAGTTTACCAAGAAACTAAACGGCCCATAGTTAGGTATGTGGGAGACACACCCACAAACCACCTCTGACTCAGCTATATAATTGGAGGCATGGCCTCTCTGGTTCCTGATCGAACTGCTTAACAGCCCTGATCCCAAAGACTCAAAAACGACTCTTGGAACCCAAAAGCTTTTGGCAGAAATGCGTCCTGTTCCTGCAGCAGCTTCCTGGGGCTGGGCCACTCTAGGTGGGAATAGGTTTTGTGCCTTGGCCTGTTCCCCTTGGTGGCCTGGTGACCATCCTCCTCCAGAGGCCACTGGACAGTCAGGTTTGTGCCTGCAGTGACGAGACACGCAGGGCCTCACCCGAAGTGGGTGGAACTGGCCCTTTCCTCCTCATCCCAGCGAGACTCCGAGTCACCGCCTACAAATGGCCTCTCTGGCTCCTGATCAAGCTGATTAATGTCCATGATCCCAGAGACTCAGAAACAAATCTCGAAACCCAGAGGCAATTGGCAGAAATGCATCTGGACTGCATACACGGCCATGGCTCCAGAGGCAAAAGGACTTAATCCTTTCGGCAGAAAAGTGAATGGACCATGCGTTAAACTATGGTGCCATGCCTCCCCGGGAGGGAAAGGGTGTTGCTTCCTTCCGCCTTTTCTCCCCACTCCCCACCCCCTGGCAGCAAGGTGGCCGCCGCCTCAGAGCTTATAGGAAAGCCAAATATGAGCCAGTGTTGACGGGGCAACTGCAGTCTCATGGGAAGGGGGGCAGTACCTTCATGCCCTACGGAGGTCCTGAGTTACCCCCTACGAGCGGCTCTCCGGCACAGCCATAACACCAGATGCACAGAATCCAATCTCATAATGATCTGGATCTTTGCGGAAATCCAAAATTGCGTGGCCACAATAGCGGCCGCGCAACATTATATGGTTCTCATAACCAGCTATAGAAAACAAAGTATTTCACAATGCCTTTTCAGAAATTCTGATTGTTGGGGGGGAAATTCTAAGTAATAATGGTGCATCCTTTGTCGAAATGATGAATGTAATCAATATAGAGAAGAGTTAAGTAGAAATCATATGCCTCACAGGCATTGGGTGGGATGGGAGGGGGTGTATATTGGGGTTCTTGGTGGTGAAAAGTGAGTACTGGTGAAGGGAAAGGTGTTTGATCCTTTTATGACTGAGACTTAAACCTGAAAGCTTAGTAACTTTTCCCAAAGTGATTCAATAATGCTCGAGCGGGCCTAGTAACATTGTGAGACTTGTTACTGTGTTTGGCATATAGAATACATCACGGGGAGCTTGCCAGGCTTTGCTGTGCGGGTGAGATACCCTTGGCCTTTTGGCTAAGATCAAGTGTAGTATCAAGACGAAAAATAAATAAATACAACTATGAAAAAAATTCATTTATATTGAAAGTTCCAAACTTTAAGAATTATGGGGTGTCTGCCTTGGTCATTGTTGGGTGTAATTGATGAATGCCATGGAGAGAAAGCCATGGATTTGAAGGGAACATTTGGGAAAAGTGTTACAGAAATTTGTATTCATTTATGCTGTGTTTTATTTTATTTTCAAATAAAATAAAAGTTTATCTTAAAACTTCTATTTTAAAAGTTCTTTATGGTGAAAGGTGAATATAGACACGTAAGTGACTTATATAAAGGACTTTAGGCCTCAAACTCAAGAGTTTAGGGCCAGAGTGATAGTACAGCATGTAGGGCATTTGCCTTGCACATGGCTGACCTGGGTTCCATCCTCAGCATCCCATATGGTCCCCTGAGCACCGCCAGGAGTAATTCCTGAGTGCAGAGCCAGGATTAACTACTGAGCATAGCTGGGTGTGATTCAAAAAGCAAAAAAATAAAAAAGAGTTTAATTAAACCTAGATGCATCAAAATTTGGGAAACAAAGGTGATATATTTGATATATAGCTTGAGTTTTGGGATACACAAGAGAAAGACCTGGAATAAATTTTCCATGATAAAAAGGAAATTAATTAGATCACATTTTGGATTGTTAAATCTCAATGAAAAATGTAGGGGCTGGAGCAATAGCACAGCGGGTAGGGAGTTTGCCTTGCAAGCAGCCAACCCGAGTTTGAGTCCCAGCATCCCATATGGTCCCCTGAGCACCACCGGGGATCGGGATGAGTACAGAGCCAGGAGTAACCCCTGTGTATTGCCGGGTGTGACCCAAAAATCAAAAAAAATGTAATGTTAAATATTTTGTCTAAACCCTATGGCTTAAAGACAACTGACCAATGGGCTCATATTGATATGGCTCTGTTCTCTTAGACTTTCACACGTGGTTGCTAACACTGAAGATGTCTTTCTTCTGAATGAAAAATAAAAGAAGATATATAAAATCACTTTTGTGCTATCTGCTTAAATCTCCCAAGAAAACAGTAAAAATAAATAAATAAATAAAAAAAACCCTACCATTTTTGGCCTACTAAGGAATTAGTGTTATCTATGGTGTGTTATGATATAGAAGTAGCTACAAATGTGCTATTAATAAAAGTCAATGTTTCTTTTTCTCTAAGTATGGAATCCAAGATGACTATATTCTCAATATGAGATCACTTCTCTTTTCAAAGTGACCCTCTAATATAGCTTCTGGATTTCTTTGTTATTTTTTGCTTCTTCAGACCTGATAATAACTATTTCACTCTTACTGATCCTGGGATACTGAGTTTCCTTAAAGTTTATTACCATCTTTTAAATATCTCCTTTATTAAGCCCTTTTTGATGATTCCAGTTTGAGTCACCAGTTACCTGTTGGTATGCTGACTGATATTTTTGTTAATGTTTTGGGCAAATTTTTTAGTTAGTTATTTGACATTGATACCTATTTTAATTGTCACATGCATGTGGACTATGACCTATTCTAATTCAAATTATTCATGCGTTTGTGTTTGTGTTTTAAAAGCTAGAATGTGATCTGATTTAATGAACTGTTTATATTTATTTTAAAATAAATCAGATTCTTTATGTGTAAGGCATGGCTTCACATTTATACATTATGTTAAATTTTATTTAAAAAAAAAACAAACTCACCAACATTCTAACAGGGTGTTTGGAAAATATCCAAATTGTAAGTATTCCTAAAACATAAATTTTCCCATAAACATGTGACAAATAGGGTCAGAAAGGTAGTATGTGGGTTAAAGTGCTTAATCCCATTTCTTGCATGTTACAAACCCCAATTCAATCATGAATGACGCTACATATGGTGCCACCTCCAGCACTGACAGGAGTGACCCCTGGGCACTGAGCCAGGAATAATTTTTGAGCACAGTCATATGTGTACCAACCCTCACGAAGAAAAAAAGAGAGATGTAATATATGTTTGAGAAAGTAAATCAAACTCCCAGCTCTTAAAGAGACATGAGACATATTTCCTGTTCTGATAAATAGTAAATAAAACCAGTAGATAGATGGGTGCTGGGTTCGCTTCAGAGTTTAGTCCACTTAAGACAGACAACCAAAATCTTAGGCTTTAGGGAAATTACAAGTAGCTAAATTCCAAAGACATCTACGGGACTCTATATGTTTATAACTGCAGGTGCTGAATCCATTAGTCAAGACATCAGTCTCCTGAAATTCCAGTTACTTATACCACTGGCCAAAGCACGCGATAGCTATGGCTATAGTCCAGTATGTCTAATATAGACCGCACAAATGTCAAGGTGCCTGTCTAGGGCATGAAGAGGATGAGAGTGTCTGGTGTGTGGATATGAAGGCGTGTGTGCTACAATTGCAGCAAGCCTGTAAGTTGCAATGGATTTAGTAATAGGAACAATGGAGAGAAGAAAGCAAAGAGTAATTCGGAAATGTCTATATATTTCTTTCTCTTCTTTTTTGGGGGGGATGTGCTCCTTTATTTTTTTAATTTATTGAATCATTGTGGGAAAAGTTACAAAGCTTTCAGGTTTAAGTCTCGGTCATGCAATTATCAAACACATTTCCCTTCACCAATACTTATTTTTCACCACCAAGTACCCAGATAAACCCCGCCCCCCAACCCTCCCAATGCCTGTGAAGCAGATGAATTCTAGTTAACACTCTATCTACTTTGATTAAATTCATTGTTTCGACAAAAGATGCACTATTATTATTTAGAGTTTACACCCCCCAAATCAGACATGCTGAAAAGGCATTGTGAAATAATTAGTTTTCTACAGCTGGTTACAAGAATCAAATGATGTTGCATGGCCGCAATAGCGGCCATGCAATTTTGGATTTCTGGTATTTTACTTATAAAGCCTGGAAGTATTTCTGTTGAGAGTCAGATAATTATGAGATTGGTTTCTGTGGCTCTGGAGCCATGGCCATGCTGGAAAGCCGCTTGTGGGGGGCAACTTCTAACCTCGGTAGGATGTGAAGGATGGACCGGGTACGCCCCCTTTTCCATGAGGTTTCAGCCGGCCCATCATGACTGACTCACCTGATTTTCCATAAAGCTCTGAATCGGCCACCATCTTTCTTTCCAGACGGAAAAAGGCAGAAGGGAGCAGTGCCCTTTCCCCCCCGGACAGGCATGGTGACGTGGATTAACGCATGGTCCATTCACTTTTCTGCAGCAAGCTGCCGGGCTCTGCATTAAGTCCTTGTGCTTCTGGAGCCATGGCCGTGCCAGAGAGCCGCTCATAGGGCGCAACTCCTGACCTCGGTAGAGCGTGAAGGACGAGCCAGGAATGCCCCCCTTCCCATGAGGTTTCAGTCGCCCCATCATGACCGGCTCTTACCTGGCTTTCCATAAAGCTCCAAAGCGGCTGCCATCTTTCTTTCCAGAGGGAAAAAGCTACTTCTTTCTCTTCTTTGCTTTTAAAACTGTTTCTGTAAAAGTTAGTGTCCAATAAGAGATATCAATATAGATTAAACTTATGCTCAACTCTTGGATATGTACATCTTAAATTATTTAACTCCACGATTTATTAGTGAATGCAGAGATGTGATAAAATTTCTCATTATTATTGTGTCTGTCAATATCTGCTTAGAATATATTTTCTCCATCAATATAACTTAACTGCTATGTGTCCCACCCACTTTCTATTTTTATTTCTCCAAGGTGACAATTATCTTTTCATTAATTTACCCTAAATCATTATTGACTGATAAAGAACTAATATGTCAGAATCCAAAAGCTATGTCTAGAAAGTTTCTCTTTCTCAGAATAACTCCTGAGCACAAAGCCAGGAATAACACCTGAGTACTTCCAAGTATGGCCCAAAGCAAATACAAAATTCAAAAATAAGAAAGAATTTGAGGGACTGGAGAGATGCTTAACATGCTTTGCCTGCAGAAATCCCAGATTTAGTTAGCTGTGCTACCTGGTCCCCCAAACACATCCAGGAGCAGCCCTCAACAACTGGTCCAGGAATTTCCCCCAAACACTTCCTAATGTGGTCCAAAAGCAAACAGAGTAAGAAGGTTTGAGTATAAGAGGAGTACTAGTGAACTATGAACTGTGAACAGTGAACTGTGCCTGAACTCAGAAGGGATTGTGTGGTGAAGTGAATTCCATACAAATACTTAGAGTAATAAGAAGACTGAAGGAAGAAAGTAGGATAATAGTAAAGTCTGTATTTTTATAGCCTGAACCATTCAAAATTAAATTGTGTGGTCAGAATTTTCTCAATAATCATTTCTCATGATATTCCAGACTTCAAAAATAATAATTAATTGTGAGTCTTCCTCAGGGTCAAAAGGAAATCACAGAGTTTAAGGTGCTTACCTTGCATGGTTTGACCTTCTTGATTTCTAGTGCCACTCACGGTCCTGAGTATAAAGGTTCCTGAGCACAAAGGCAGGTTCCTGGGCACAAAGGCAAAAAGAAAACTGAGGTGTTTCCCCCCAAAAGAACAAAATACCCTTGGAGTGCCAGAGAGACAGTACCCCATGTAAAACACTTGCCTTTCACACAGCTGACCTAGGTTTAATCCCCAACACCCAAGGTCTCCAGAGCCCACCAAGAGTGATCTCTGAGCACAAAGCCAGAAGCAAACCCTGAACACTATTGGGTATGACCCAAAACACTAAAGAAGAAAAAAGAATAGTTGTGGATCGATCATAAATATATAGACACATATTATGACATGAGTTTGAATCATCCTATAAAGCTAGTAACTGAAGACTTGATTGGCCAGATCCTATGTAATTTAAAAGACCTCACGGAATCTAAAAAATGGTCGAACATTTGTTCACCATCCAACTTTTCCTTCACTTTACAATTTGACAAAGCTAACTAGATCCGAGATTATTTCAGCTACTGTTATGTTAGTAACAGGAAGACTATAATTCTCTCATCTGGGAATCGGGGGTATCTGTAAATTAGGGAAGGGAGAATTCATAGATCATAAATTGATATTAAGAACAAGAAGTAAAGAATTTAATATGCAAAAGACTTATTTAAGTGAGAGAAAACGAGACTTCTCTGAAAATTATCATAGACTATGTGATTTTGGAAACAGTCTTGTCCTCTTCTTTCTCCGTATGTCTGGGAGGTAACTCCAGATGCCAGGATTGAGAAATACCAGGAAAAGTGAATCGGTCATCTCACTGTCATTAATCACTTGCAGACAACAGCTTCCTAGAAGCTCCTCTTGTCTTGCCCTAGTGTGATCTATAGTATCTCCCAGCAACAAGGTCTTTGAAAGTTCAGCTACTCATGCATCTCTCTTCTCCAAATGTCTGTCTCAGAGAACCACCCTGGATGAGAAATATATCACTTGCAGCTTTGTTGACACCAGAGCATCTTTACACATGTATTTCTAAAGATTTCTGTGCTTATCATTTATGCTTTGTATAGCTCACTTCCTTAGTTAGGTTTTGTATGAAACAGAAATTATGTGTATAAATGGTGCAAGTGTGCATTTATGGCCCTTACTCCAAAGAATTGTTCTCTAAGCTTTCAAGAAATATGCCATTGTTAATCATCTATGTCATCAGAAACATCAATAAATACATTTTTTTAAAACATTGGTCTTTTGAAAAACTCTTGAAAATAGAGGTTTGGTTCAGTTAGTTCTAGGAAAATGAAATTCACCATCACTCCTTCAAAACTAATGATGCATAGGCAAGTATCTGAGTGGTGATTCAGTCAGGAAACCAATCTAACTTTGTTTTACCTAAATTTATGTGATGATGGAATCCCATTTTATATGTATATTGTTTGTTAATATCTCTGGTCCATATTACCTAGCAGATTCGGAGTCATAGAGTGAATTAATTAAACATCTGCAAATTAAGACTTGTATTTGAATTCCAAGTAGATCATTTATGGACTGTGAGACCTCGTACAATATTGTTCTTTCTGTACCTTAGTTGTTCATCTGAAAAATGTGTGTAATAATACAGTATTAGTTTCAAATGCTTTTATATATCTAAAGTTCTTTGTAGAATGCCAGTACACACATATTGATCATTCCAAAATGATTCATGTTATCATCATTACTTTTTGTGTCTTCAGAAAACAAACTTGTGTCTTCAGAAAATTTTAGTACAACTTGGGTTGTACAAAAAATAATTTAAAATAAATATGATTTTATGGTTAGCAAACTTTCTCATTTGTACATACATTATCTTCCAATTGGTCTTAATAGATATTATTCTTGTTAAACGAGTTTTACAGATTAGAAAAAATACAAGGGCTTGTAGTATGTTTTATAAGTGGAAAATAAAAGAATAAGGAACCAACTGTGGTTTATCTGACATTAGATGTTTTTCACTTAATATATATGGTTTCCCAGTAACTCCAAATTTAAATATAAAAACTAATATTACAGTGTCTGAGAAACTCAGCTTTTCAAAGAACTGTAGCACTGTAGCACTGTCCTCCCGTTCATCAATTTGCTTGAGCAGGCACCAGTAATGTCTCACAACAAATTGTGAGACTTGTTGTTACTGTTCTTGGCATATTGAATAAGTTTGGCAAATTGAAATAGTTTCCAAAATTAAGAAAAAACATTTCACAAAATAGAGAAGGCCAATTATTTTCATCTATGAGCTCACACACACACACACACACACACACACACACACACACAGAGAGAGAGAGAAAATGTGAATTGTTGTGGGGACAAGGAAGAGGTCCTTTTATTATACAGGTTCACACAGAGGGCAGTCTCCTAGTTACAATTTTCAGAGACATTTTACCTGACTCTAACATCTTTGCATTTTCATGTGCTTTTAAAATGGTTTAGTTTTCTCCAGGGCATCCCAGAGAAAAATCCCTGGGACATTTGATTGGAGGGAGAATGCATTTCCACTGTAATTTGGAAAAGACGTAAGTCTGGCCTCATTTCTTATCTGGGCCTCCTGTAAAGTCCTCCCTCCCACACTGCTAGGATCTGATGTCAAGAGACTGTTAGCAACTAACAGTAAGGAGGCAATGAACAACTTAGTTGGACTTCCTCACTCCCCAAGGGGTGAACAAACTTCACACCACGCTACTGTCTGAGCTGCTAGTTTGTTGTTGTTTTAACCTCTGGTTGGATTTAACTTTGCAGACTTGCATCTTTCTGAAAACCAGTAACTCTTTATAATCTCAAACAGCTATTAAGTGTGTTTGAGGAGGCAGGCGGAATTGCTGCTGAATGCAAGTAAATTGATTGTACCTAACAGTTTATATTTATTCTTGGGGTACATTTGATGTTAATGTTGTGACTAAACTGCCATGATGAAGATTAATTACATAAAATTTTTTGCTGACTTGTAAGCATCCACGCTGATTGTTTTACTTGATTTTTTGAGCATGGACTGAAAGCGTGATGGAAAACATTCTTTGGTTTTGTTCAGCACCTTTATAAAGTGCCCAATTCCAATCATAAACTTTTGGGAAAAGGCTTTTTTTCTTGCTTTCTTGATTATGAAGAAAGAAGTAGATGACTATTCATTCCTTGGACTTTTGCAAACATTGGGATTTGGACAGGATTCTAAAATGGGAATAAACATGATTGACACATGAGAAAGGATGATTTGTTGAATGTTTCTTGCTCAGTCAATACTAGCCTAGACCCCAATTTCTTGAGTCCAAAGCACCATTTTTAGTTTTATAAAATGAGATAATTATAAGGACCTCCCTGTATTCAATATACTCTGCATGTAAGTGTCTTTAGAGTGAATGCTAAGATGATATTTAGGAAACCCAAGTCAAGTCACAAGAATCTGAATGTTAAGGAAGAGTTCCTGTCTAACCAGGTATGGTTTTTGAAGATACTTAT
Source organism: Sorex fumeus (assembly GCF_029834395.1). Lineage (NCBI taxonomy): Eukaryota > Metazoa > Chordata > Mammalia > Eulipotyphla > Soricidae > Sorex > Sorex fumeus. Next base: position 1,313,052 of record NW_026606113.1, read on the forward strand.
CTTCTTTCTTTATTTTCTTATGACAGAGATACTCTTAAGGGCTTCCCATTGATTCTAACTAGAAAAACCTCTAATTGTCAGCTCATCATATTCATTGCTATCGGATTAAGTTCCAGGCTCATTTGTGACTCAAAGAGACTTGGAGCTGGAAATTCTCTACCAAATTCAAGCACCTGAGCTGCTCCATCAGCTGCCTAATTCTTGGGTGTGGGGACTGAGGTCCTCCATCACTAGTATGCACAAGTCAGCTGGTTCTCAGTACCTATCTATTTCCCTAACCCGTCACATGTATTTTTGGGTAACTGCTTTTTCATCTCTAAAACATAAATGCAGACTTATTCCTGAAGTGAGAAAACTCAGATTTGCCAAATAAAACCTTGTGCTGGACCTTGAAAAAATTGCTCTTTTTTCCCAAGTTCTCTCTGTGAGAACCCCAACCCCCCATTCCCCAAAGAAATCACTATTTTCAGAAATTTTCTTTCCTGCCTCAATTTTGAGTTTACACTACAAATATATGGTTGGTAATATTAATCTGAACCTGGTGACCAGTGGACCAAAATATGATCACAGTGCAGAGAAAAATGCAGGAATATTCCAGTGCCCTTTGGTTGTTAATAGTATAGAGCAGTTACCACCCTCTGGCCTGAGAGAACAAGGAACCAAACATTTATAGGGGCTGATAGATAAAGCAACTCTGTGGAAAGGAATGTTTTACAATCATTGTGTTAATGGGTGTTGCTCAGAGAAAGGGAGAGTTGGGCAATTCATGCTGTGAAATGGGTCCCTTTCACATCTCTGTCCTCAGAATAGGAAAGGGATAAAATAGTGTGACAAAACATCTAGTACATCTTTCACTGTGGTAGCACTGTAGCACTGTCCTCCCATTGTTCATCGATTTGCTCGAGTGGGCACCAATAACTTCTCACAACAAATTGTGAGACTTGTTACTGTTTTTGGCATATCGAATACGTCACGGGTAGCTTGCCAGGCTTTGCCGTATAGGCGAGATACTCTCAGTAGCTTGTCGGGCTCTCTGAGAGGGGCAGAGTAATCAAACCCGGGTCATCCACGTGCAAGGCAAATGCCCTACCCACTGCGCTATTGCTCCAGTCCCATAAAATAATTTCACTGTGCTCTTTCCTATAAAATTAACTCAAGTTGGTTTCTCTTTTTATCACAAACTTTTAATTCAGTCACCGTGAATTACGAAGTTACTCATGATTGGTTTCAGGCATACATTTCAACACCTATCCCTTCACCGGTGGACACTTCCCTCCACCAACGTCCTACCCCCTCCCAAATTTGCCTTTCACCAGTCTGCCTCTATAATAGCCACTTTTTTTTAATGATTCGGAACACTGTGGTATACAGTATTGCTGTTGATAGAGTTTCATACATAGCATCTAAACACAGACTTGAATTAATGTGAGGCATTGTTTTACATTCAGTTTACATTCATTATCTAGTTTAGTGCTTACAAGTGAATGTGGGATGGATACAAGAATTCAAGAGTTAAGGAATCCAGATCTCTTTAGCTTTGAACATCACTTTATAATCAGCAAAATAATTTTATCTGTGAAATTGGCAGATCAAACAACGTTTTTTCTTATTTTATCTTAACATTGCCTTTAGGTGATATGGCTTATGATTTATTCTCAGAACTGTTTGAGAAACATTCACTTATTATTTATTGATTCATTAAAAAAGCAAAATCAAGCATCACAAATCTAGTGATGCCTAATTGTTCTATCAAATGCTTGTTTAGTATGTTTTATATATACACATATTTGTATCTTAATTTACAAACCTTTTATTCAGAGTATTAAGATGCAGGCATTGAGCTAGAGAAGGCATATGCCTTGCATGACTCTGACCTTAATTCAATTTCTGGCAGAGCCTGAGTGAGACCATATTTTCATACCCGGTTGGCAGAGAATAGCTAAGAGGAACTCCTGGGCACTACTTGGCATACAGGCCCCGCCCCCACCCCAACTCCTCAAAAAACTTGTATGCAGAATGGTACTCAATTGAAGTGTGTTGAGCTAATCAATTTCACCAAGAAATTCACTGAGAATTCACTGAGAATTCAAGAGAGGAATCATTCTCCTTGATGGTACCTAGCTCTTCTCTTCACAATCTTGATTTCTAAACATCGTTTATGGTTTATCTTTAGTCCTTCATTGACATATAACACAGATATGAATAATACTTACTTGATCACTTGACATCATGTTACTCATCGATTTGTCCAAGTGGGCATCAGTAATATCTCTATTCATCCCTGTCGTGTGCTAGTGTAGTCCAGTGGCGTCTGCTCATTTTAGGAACATGAAGAGCCTCAAACCGATCTTTCAGCGTCTTGACGAAGAAGTCTGACCATCTCAAAGGTGGGCAGCCACATGATCTTTTGACGTCCTGTGAAATCCAGCTGGTAATGGCTCTCTAGTCCAGCGGTCATCTCCAAATCTCATTACAGCCAGCCAATCTGATTTTCGACACCTTGGCAAACGAGAGAGCGTCCCTGATTCTTTATCATTGATGGATGTTGGAACTCTGGATTCTTTCTCTCACTTGAGTGAAGCATGATACTCCAAGCATAGCTCTTTCAATTCCTCTTTGGAGACCTGAATAGTGTTTTCATCCTGTTTTCATATGGCTCAGGTCTCTGAGGCATATGTTAATGGAGGAAAAACAGTGGAATCAAAGAGATGTGCCCAGACCCAGAGGTTCTTTGTCCTCTTAGCTATTTCTTCGAAATTTTTGAAGGCGTTCCAAGCCGCTCAGTTCCTCCTGTGCAACTCAGGTGTCAGGTCATTCGTCATGTTGACTTCTCGAACTAGGTACACATAATGGTTGCACTCGGAGATGTTCGTTCCATGGAGAGCGAATGGAATGTCAGGAACAAGACCGTTTCTCATAAACATCATCTTTGCGGGCCCAAACCTGACTGTCCAGTGGCCTCTGGAGGATGGCAGCCACCAGGCCATCAGGGGGAACAGGCCAAGGCATGAAACCTATTCCTACCTGGGATGGCCCAGTGCTGGTAACCTACTGCAGGTACCAGACGTATTTCTGCCAAAAGCCACTGGGTTCCGAGATTTGTTTGTGTGTCTCTGGGATCATGGCCATTAAGCGCCTTGATCAGGAGCCAGGGAGGCCGTTCATGGGTGGTGACTTGGGATCTTGTTGGGACAGGGAGGAAAGGGCTGGTTCCACCCCCATCCCCTGAGGCTCCACAAGTCTCGTCACTGTGGGCCCAAACCTGACTGTCCAATGGCCTCTGGCAGATGGTGGTCATCAAACTGCCAAAGGGGAGCAGGCGGAGGGACAGCACCTTTCCCCCCTAAGGTGGCCCGGCAACAGTAACCTATTGTGCCTACCGGATGCATTTCTACCAAAAGCCGCTGGGTTTCTAGATTTGTTTCTGAGTCTCTGGGATCATGGCCATTAAGCAGCTTGATCAGGAGCCAGAGAGGCCATTAGTGGGTGGCGACTCAGAGTCTTTTGGGGATGGGGAGGAAAGGGTCAGATCCACCCCCTCCCATGAGTCCCCATGTGTTTCATCACTGAGGGTCCAAACCTGACTGTCTAGTGGCCTCTTGTGATATTATCTCTGACTGCTTTTGAGCCACTACAGCATAGTCAAGTAGTTCCCAAAGAGAACTTATGATCTGCAAAGCTAACAATAATTATATGGTTATTCTAGGAAATACATTATTGAGTCCTGCAGTAGAATATGGGGGTAGTGTAGTAAATATGCTAACCCAGCATGTGTCTGTAAAGTACAATATAGACAGATGGGGGAATCTGCTATTAAACAAGTAGGCTCTACCAATGAGTTTCTCAGGGAAAAAAAAGAAGCCCAGAGTGCCAAGTGGGGAAGAGAGAAAACTAGAGAGCTTCCACCTTGTACAGTCACATTTTTTAAGAAAACCTCTTGTTTAATACCAATTCCTTTGTTAAAGCCTACATCTTTGAGAGCTTTCACATAATTGCTACCAAGTCCAGAGGAAACACTTGAGGGTGCAACAGTTGAGATGAGACATAGGTTTAATGTGTATTTACCAGCAGATATGGTGACAGCTGGTTGGCCCAGCATTAACCGTACCTTGGTCTTGTCAAGAGGAGAGTATTGCCAAACAGACAAAACAGAGGAAGAAAACACAAAAGATAGCTTCTATGCAACACCATCTTAAAAAAGAACAGGAGCAATAGAAATGTTGTCCAGCACTTAGGGAGTTTGGTGATAATACCTCTGGCAATGTTTTTGTTCTCAGCAGTAAGCCAATTCTTGGGCTGGACTCTGGCTTCCCACCCGGAATGTAGAAAAAGATCAGTGGTTTCTGCTTCATATTGATCATGCCTTGGCATGACAACAGCTTGTTTTGCTGGGCTAGAAATTGCAGGGATTCTCTGTCTCTGTAATGGTACGTATGAGTAGGCGTCCAGCAAGGACAATTTTCTGACATTGTAATGGGAGAGAAGCTAATCCAGAAAGCCATCTCCAGGCTTCGTGCTGGAGTTGTCCCCACAACATTTGGCATATGTGTTCTTAATAACAGAATGTCACCTTACCTGTTCACCTTTAATCTTGTGCTCTTTCCCTTTACCCGATAACTTTGCAGAAGCCTGTGGTCATCTGAATGATTAACCCTGTGAACTTGGTTACTATGTTTGATGTGGGCAGAGAAAGCTGGGGCTGGGATGGTGGGTACAGGACTCAAGGAAAGGGCAGTGAGTTTTCACTGAATAGGGCTGGCAAAGATTTTATTTCATTATTTTCCCTCAAAAAGTAAGCATTTGGATTTGTGAAGGAGGAAATTTGAAATGTCTTCCTGCTTTGCTGGTTCGGATTTGAGAATTGTCATATGCCTAAGAGGTCGCAAAAGGCATAGAGAAGCCAAAAAGAATTTTAGTCTCCTGACTTGCCAGTGATGCAGAGTATTTTTTCATGTGCCTTTTGGCCATTCAAATTTCTTCTTTGAGAAAGTTTCTGTTCATTTTTTCTACCCATTTTTGATGGGCTTGGATGCTTTTGTTTCTTATAAAGTTCTACCAGTGCCTTATATATATCTTTGGTGTTTGGGAGTTGTGCTGCAATTTGTTGAAATCTTTCTCTCTTTCTCTCTGATATCCTTCACTCCTTCCTTTCCTTCCTTCCTTCCTTCCTTCCTTCCTTCCTTCCTTTCTTCCTTCCTTCCTTCCTTTCTCTTTTTTCTTTCTTGTTTTGTTTGTTCTCTTTCATTTCCTTTATCCTTTTCTTTCTTTCTCTTTCTTTCACATTTTTTCTCTCTTTCTCTCTTTGTCCTTCCTCTGAGTTTAGGGATCACTACTTCCAGGCTCCCGGTTCCATACTGGGTACAGGGATAGAACCCAGGTCAGTTACAAGCAAAGCAAATACCTTACCCTCTGTACTAAAGCTCCAGTCACTGTTGTTTTCCTTTTTTATAAGTAATTCACTGAAGAGCTATGTACCCTCCAGGGCTGTGTATCCTCACAGGTCGGGTGCCTTGAATTAGATTAGTAACTCTGGGAGACTAGAGCTGATTACTGGAACAGACCTCTTCAAAGCCTTCCTAATTACAGGTGGGTAGCCCTTGGAGCTTTTGTTCTCCACCAGCAGCATTAACAGAACTTCACTTTATCCTCCTGAAAAGGCAGCTATTAACAAACAAAACCAAAAACATTCAGAGGGTGATTCTGTCCCTCTCTCAAACAAAAGGTCTCAGAAAAACTGTCAGCAAGAAAGACAGAAATCATTTGTAAACATTTAATTTATAGAAACTAGAGATTGTGAAAACCAGAATGACAAAACCTACAAGCAAATTTCCAAATAGTAACTCAAGCCCAGGTCAGGCATCCATCATCAGTCATTTGCATTTGTAGGGGAGCAAAAATCTACCACCCCAAAAATATCTTTGACAAAAGGTTAATCTCTTGGGAGGACCCTAAAGACTGGTGAGACTTTTGAAATCTTTCTCTAAGATTACCTCCCAGGGAGTACCTAGTAATGGAAAGGCAGCCTTTACACCCAAATCCTGTTGCTGTGACTTCACTGATAAATAAGCTTCTTAACTGGCCTTCTACCCTTTCTTCTTCCCAATGGCCTTTATATTAGCAAAACCATTTAAAGACAGAATATAAGACCACATGGTAGGTTACTCACTTTTTCTAGGTCTCTTTCATGTGTATAAGATGTATATATAATTAATAAATATCTCCTTGCTTTTCCTTTTATGATTGCTATTAAGTGTTTCCTTGTTTAGGTACTGAGGAACCCTGAGTTTGATATTCTTTGGCCCAGACATTATTTATTGCTGACCAGGACAAAATCTCAAACTCATTCTCTTCTTTTCTTGTTTGTTTATCATTAGTTAACAATTACATGAATTTCAAGGATATGGCTTTAAAGCTCTGTATCTGTATAAGTCTTACAACATGCACTACTGGAGTTTCATTGTCAACTGTTCACCAAAGCAAATCCTAACCAATTTCTGTACTTAATACCTTTTCCCCTCTGTCAACCACCATACTTTTCTCTGAGTCTAGGAGTCAGTTCTGTTGATTCTGGAACATTTGATTCAATAATTTATATTTCACATACAAGTGAAAGCATCCATAGATTGTCTTTCAGAACACTGTTTATATCACTTAGCATAATTACCTCAAATTTCATACATTTTGTGCACAAAGGTACAATCACAGATTTTTTTATCCAGTTATCTATTGATGGGCATGTAAGTTGATTCTCTGTTTTAGCTATTGTGAATTATGCGGTTATAAATATGTGTGTTGCAAGTATGCTCTTGAATTAGTATATGTTTTTCATGTCCTTTAGCTAAATGCCTAAGAGTGGTATTACTGGATCATATGGATTTCCATTTGTTTTTGAAGGCATCTCCATTTTGTTTTTCATAGAGGTTGTACTAATTTATGTTGCTACAGTTTGCTAGCATTTGTTTTTCTCCATATCCTTGCTAATAATTGTTTCAGATATTTTTGACATAGGTTGTTTTTTTTTTTCAGTGTGAGGTGATAACTTATTCTACTACCAGGGAAAAATAGTATTTAAGTTTAAACAGATTTTACCCTTCCTGGTATAAGTATTCACTTTGAGCAAGTATAATATCATGACTTATGATAAAAAAAAATATAGCCAATTCTTACTGAGTTAAGTATGCCAAATATTGTTCTTAATACATAACATGGATTTACACACTTAATATAAACTATGTGTATAGACTTTATGAGGGTTATTGTTGATTCACCAGTACCTAGAAAATTTGGGGGTATGTACAGGGTGCTTAATAAATCCTTGTTATACAAATGAATTCGAGAAACAGATATTAGTGTTCTTTATTCTACATGAGAAAACTGAGGCCTAGAAACCTTATCTAACTCTATTAAACTAGTCAGGACTGGACTCATTGCTTAATGCTGTTTTAGTATCTTCAGTTACTCTCTTCTCTCTTTTCTCATTAGCAATTGTAGTAGCTCTGTTTTATTTATTAATGTTTAGTTGTTTAGTTACTCAGTTTTCTTTCTTTGATTCTTTTTTCTTCCTTCATATTTTACATTTTATACAGCTATTTGCTTCTTAAACAAAGATGGGAAGAACAGGAATTGACATCCAAATACTTCTAGGGTTTGCACAGCAAACACAAATGAAGCAGACAGGCAGGTGGGGACCACCAGGGCAGTGGGGAGTGGAAACTGCTGCTTAGCTCAAACCAGTTGCAGCTGTGGAAAAGCCAAATGACTATTGCCAAGTCTTTGCATATTCCAATGTAAGTAGGAAAACTGAAGCTTGATATGAAAATATCAATCTGAAAAATACCATGAATAAAATTTTGACACCAAGACAGTTAAAAAACAAACAAAGCATTGTAGAACAATATATCTCTGTGGGTTCAATCTAGACAGTTGTTACCTTGTTGCCAACGTGTGAGAGTGAAGAGGTTGAAACAGAAGTAAATTTAACTTTTAATTATTGATCTGTAATTCCGGTTTTTAAAAAAATGGAGAAATTTATGTTATTTGTTAAGATTCAGAATAAGGTTTATGAGAAATAGAGCAATAATGATAGTAGCTCGATGCTTTTCTATTGTGCTTTATATTTTTTAAATTTGTTTCTATATATTTGTTTTTTCCCAAATCATTTTATTTATTTATTTATTTATTTATTTTTGTTTTTGGGGTCACACACAGCAATGCTCAAGGGTTACTCCTGACTCTGCACTCAGGAATAACTCTTGTCAGTGTTTGGGGGACCACATGGGATGCTGGGGATCAAACCCAGCTCAGACGTCCTATCTACTGTACTATTGCTCCAGTCCCCCCAACTCATTTTAATGGCTCAAATTTTTTTTATCAGTATTAGGCTTAGAATCAGATACTGATGTCCAGATTCTCAACCTGGTTTTCTTTTCACAACATCACTTGGTGTAGGATGACTGCCTGCCAACATTCATAATTCTTAAAGATCTGTACTTTTCCATCTCATATATAATCAATGGATAGAAAACTGTAAGATAAAGAACTATTAACCACTTCTGATAAATTTTCATATAGAGAAAGAATACAATCATTTGAGGATACTTACATGATTTCTATAGGTTGTTACTCTTGGCCAGTCAAGATTTCCTCTTGGCCATTCCCAAATCATTTCTAATTACAATAACAGATGCCTAGAAAAACCTGAATAAATAATGTAACTGTGACTACATTAATCATTGTGTCCATTCTTAAATATTCAACTAATGAGTTATAAGGTTGGGGGTTTGCTCCTTTATATGGAGCTCATTTCCAGCCTGTGCTAAACTGTAGCATGTTTTGCATCTCCACAGAAACCAGTTTAAATGAAGCAGTTTGAAAATCATCACATGGAGGGAGATTTATCTGATGGCTAGGTCTTTGTGGGTCTCCTGAATGTCAGTTCTGTGCAGGAAGGGCTCTTGATATTTGATGTCTTTCTGCGAAGCTGTGTACTTGACAGCTGTTCTGAGGTGTCTTTTCCCAGTCACTGGCCTGGCTACTGTCATAAAGCCAATTAGAGTCACAGGCAATTAATGTTATTTTCCTCAAGTGCTCCTGGAAATGCTTATTTCATGTAGCACTTCAGCTTGAAGTCTGTGACCTTTAGAAATACAATTAAAAGAAAGCAAATAAGCTTGGCTATGCATGTGCTATGTTCTATTAAGTAATGAAGAATATGAAAACAGATTGTGGTTACAGGAAACAGAAACGTTGTGAAGCACTTTCTGTCTCAGAATTCTTGGAAATGAAGATATGTGCCCACACCAAATCCCAGAAAAACTATAAAAGGGAGAAACATACATTGACTAGCACTGCATTTACATATGCTGAGCAATTTACTTAAGAAAATTTATGAATTTAAAACTCTCAGAAAGGGGCTCCATAAACAGTTCTTTACACTTTGTCACATTTTTAAATGGGATTTAACAAATTGGACATGAAAAGAAACAACCTCTGATATTTAGGAAAAAGTAGATCTATTTGACCTACAAGGAGAAAACTTTGGGTGGTAGGACCAGAATTACTCTCCAACAGGAAAAGTTACTTCTGCATCAGGAAGCTTCTATTATTCCCTAGATTATTCTGAGGGATTTCTTTCAACCACTGGTTGAAATGAATCAAATGAAATGGCCTAGATTTTGTTAAGTGTTCCATAAAATTTATAGAATGAAAGGTTAGAAAGACAATACGGTGGGTAGGGTGCTTGTCTTAGATTCAGTTGACTCAAGTTTGATCCATAGTACTACACACTGTTCCCAGAGCCCTCCCAGGACTGATCCTTGAGGACAGAGCTAGGAGGAATCCCTGAGCACAACCAGGTGTGGCCAAAATAAACATTTTGTGGAATAAATGAAAAAAATGGGATCAATAAAGAAAAATATTTGAAAACTAATAACTGTATGAAAGGAGTTATGATCAAGAATTGCTTTTTTAGATAAGCTTCCTTTTATGTGCTTGAACAAGTACCACACACTGGAATCACATGGATCATCACTTGAATATGGATGAACAATTTCTGGCCACTCAGGAATTTCTAAAAGTTTGGTGTTTAAAAAAAATTCAGTTAGGATGATTGATTTCTCTGTGAGCTCATCTTTTGGTGTGTCTCTGTGTGTATCTCTCCATCTTGGTCTTTCTAACTCAGCATTTATCTCACACACTCACACACACACACACACACACACACACACACACACATCCTCCTGTGTTCCACATTTAACAGTTGACTAGAGACGAATAGCCCTGCTCCCATTTGATAGAGCGTATGCTTCCCAATTTTCCTCAGACTCCCCAGCTCCCTTTTGCTTTGGATTTACCTCTTTCACCTCTGATCTTGCCTTCCTTACTGCTCAAGAGCTTTCTGCTCTTGACTTATGCACAGTTCGTGGCCAACTATGTGTCAGGACTTGGGAGTGGTGATTCCTCTATTGAGAAGAATGGAGCGGCATTTTAACTAAGGTTCCTTGACTCCAGGATGAATGACTATGCTTCTTCACAGAACAAAAGCGATATTGGGCTCTCATTTCAACCAAATCACAAGTACTTTCTTTCAGTATAACCAATCCGTCAGAAGCAGAATTATTGAATCACAGAATTCTCAAGCATCTGTGTGGGTCCAGACAGCATTCAATGTACTCTGAGTTCCTTTTCACAGCCACTGATACTAGTTAAAGCTACATCTTCATACCCACTTGGCCCCTCTCCTTCCTCTTTTGCATTGATTTCCCTCCAGCTGCACACGTAAATGAATCCCCTCAGGGGTCAAATGAAGGACTTATAGAAGCTGCAGAGCTCATGGAAATGAGTTATGTTGCCAATTAGTGAATCAGTATCTAGAAGAGTTGGAACTAAACAAGTTTACAGGGAGCTGGGAGCAGGGGTTTGTTTGAAAGTAAAGGTTGCCATGGTTGTGCTAAATGCTAATCTCTTTTCAGCACACTGGCTAATGGGTGCAGAATGTTTGGCTCCCATCCTTTCCTGCTCTTCCAGGCTTGCTCCTGAGAGAGCTGAACATTTCTGGTTCCAGCTGTACCTCTTCCTCTTTGCCTCCTTGTAAAGAGCATGAATTATTCTTAGATTCCCTAAAATTTAGATAATGTTTTGCAGAAGAGCCGGAGAGGCATTGTTAGTAAATCACAAGCCACCTGCCTGGAGTTTTAGGTCCAATTGTTGACAACACAACTAATCAGGTCAAACTGGTACTAACATACTGCTTGAACGTGCCTTTAATATCCTATAGATGCTGCATTGCAACACTGAAAAATGCCAAATTTTCATATTACTCATTGGATAATGGGTGAAAGTAGAATTTATTGTTTTGGGGGGTGGGGGAGCTTGGGGTTAAGAGAGGTAGGAGACTTACATTCAACTAGCGAAGGCCGAATGAGACTTGAGACAAACTCCTGTACTTGAGTTTGGTTCGACTTTGAGGTTTGTGTTTCCACCATCTCTCAGGTGCCATTAGCTGGTGGCAGGATGGTGTCATTGGACCACACATGTTTTGGCCCCAGAGTCAGTGTCCAATATGCCAGCCCATCAAGGCAGATGGCAAGCAGGCCAATGTTTCTGAACTTTGGAAAATATATCACTTGAGAATCCAGCTGGGGAAATGCAATTGGAAAATAATGTAATAGAATATTTGATTTGCCACCAAAGACCTTAACTGGGAAGATTGCCACACTGAAATGACAGGACAGCTTGGCTGACTTCGGTCTTTCAGCTCTACTTAGTAACTGTCTATCAGTAAACTGGGTCCTGGGTTTCTGGTGGAGATCTAAAGTGTCACTTTTACCTTCTACTCCCTGCAACACTTCTCATATCCAAGTCCCCTCAAGATAAGGTTTGGAACAATATCTTCTGCAAACGTGTAACATTAGGTTAAAAGCAAAGTTTAGAGGCAGTGATTATGGACTGTTTCTTCAGAGGGCCTGGGGGTGGCTGTCAGTGTGGATGTCAAGGTAAATGAAATGTCATTTCTATTTAGCCAAATTTATTTTTCTCCATGCTTCCGGTGTTGTTTTGGCTTCTCTGAGGAAAAATAATTTTTCAATGATTTTTCCAGATATCTGAATATCTTATCCCCGAACATTAGCCTCACAGAGCCACTGGTTTGAAAGTCAGGTTTCTTCTTGTCTATGAATTGCTTGGTTTTCAGTTAGCATATCTGTCATTCCCTCTCCTGCTGACAGTATTGTCTATTCTTGGAGAACATTCATTATTCAACCTACCTACATAATTTTGAAACATCTCTGAAACACCTGCAAATCTTTATTTTCCCCTCCAGCTAAGGGAGCACTTTTTGGCAAATCTGAAATGTTGGAGAATTTATAGTTCCAGAAACAACCTTCAGTCAGGAACAGATGGAAAGTCAGTAGAAATCTCTGTATCTTTCCTTCTTTCTTTGGTACAATTCTCAGGAACTTGTTCTATACAGTTTGCCATTGATTCCCACTGGGACTGAAGTCTGTGGTCCACCTTGTCACCTAACTTGAAGATATAATTTGTTAATCAATAATATGTATTTTCTGACACCTCACAAATGAATGATTTATACTAAAGCCCCACCCCCAGCATCTACTTTAGGAGAATCTTAACTATGAGCCAACCTCCATGCAGTATTAAGGATATACAAAATTATACATTTGGAGTCATGCTTTTGATCCTAGATCTGGCTTTATTGTGAACTTGAGTTTTGTCTTGGAAGTAAACAAGAGAAAACAAAAACTACAGAAAAAATAGGTGAATCAACATGCTTATTGAGGAGAAAGTTGGCTCTTGTTAACATGTCAGGATGACTGATGTCTTTACGCTTGGTTAAGGTCTGTTCGTCACAGTGAAGTGTGAGTTCCAGAGGACAGGGGCCGTAACTATCTTTGATTATTAGTGTGTTTTAATGAAGTTGTTATATATGATGTAAGTTAATACAAATAAATCAAAAGGAGGGAAAATAAAGTGGGCACATAGTAACGAAAAGTAGAACTATTACCAAAAGAAAAAGAGAGAGAGAATACTTTCTAGGCTTTAATTAGTTAATTTCTGCAAAAAAAAAATTCATCTCCTCTAATGGCACAGTGCCATTGGTTAATGAAACCCTTTCAATGGGGTCAGGAACAGGGGTGATGGGTGTAATCTTTTCTATCTTAAGATTTAAGTAGAAAACCAGCAGAGTCACAAATGATGAAGCAATGAGCTTCTACTAAGGATCTAGAAAATGGCACTTGTTAACCTAGGTCTTGAAAATTAGTGAGAGTTTTCTAGTTAGGAAGAGGTAGTTGGGGAGAAGATTGTGGCTATTGATTCATTCCAAAAATGTACAGTGTAGTACCAGCTATGTGGCATGACATTTGGCAGTTCTCAGAACTTTGAAACTCTATTCATTTGCATTACCTTAGGAGTTCTAGAATAGATATCAAAGATGAAAGAAAATACATTACACAAATAAAGGTATGAGAAATAAAATGTAATAGAGTGTAATAGAGCCATGTTTCTCAAATTCAAATAAATATCTATATCATGTGGAAATCTTATTTAAATGCAAGGTCTAAAGAAAACACAGGCTAAACCTCCATGACATTGAAACTCAAGGCATCTTCAAAGATGAAACAACACTAACCAAGCAACTGGAAGCAAAGATTAACAAATCTGATTATGTTAAACTAACAAGTTTCTGCACCTCAAAAGAAACAGTGATAAAGACACAAAGATAGCCCATGGGAATGAGAAAAACTATTCAGACAACATCAATCTGATAAGGGGTTAACACCAAAGATATATAAGGCACTGGTAGAACTTTATAAGAAACAAAAGCATCCAAGCCCATCAAAAATGGGTAGAAAAATGAACAGAAACTTTCTCAAAAAAGAAATTTGAATGGCCAAAAGGCACATGAAAAAATACTCTGCATCACTAATCATCAGGGATATAGATATAAATCAAAACAACAATGATATATCATCTCACACCACAAGAGTCTAGCACATATCCCCCCCAAAAACAAGAAGAATCAGTGCTGGCATGGATGCTGGGAGAAAGAGACCCTTATTCATTGCTGGTGGGAATGCCAACTGGTCTCGTTTTTCCAGAAAACAACATGGACATTCCTTAAAAAAATAGAAATTGAACTCCCATTTGAACAGCAATACCAGTTTTGAAAATATTCCCTTTGGGGTCCAAAAACACACAGCAGAAACACCATCTGCACAATGTTCATTGCAGCACTATTCACAATAGCCAGAATCTGGAAACAACCTGTGTGCCCAAGAACAGACAAATGGATAAAGAAACTATGGCACATCCACACAATGGAAAACTATGCAGCCGTTAGGAAAAATATCGTCATGAAATTTGCCTATAAATCGATAGACTTGAAGAGTGTCATTCTGAGTGAAATGAGTCAGAAGTAGACAGACAGACATAGAATGACTGCAATTATTTGTGTTATATTTTTTAAAAATGTATGAAACTAATATCCAAGGCCAGGGAAAATGGGCCAGGAAGACTGGTCAATGCCTGGGGATTATCACAAAGATGTGGGGATGGAGAGCAGTTAAAATAGAGGAGGGTCCCTTATGACAATATTAGTTGGCAATGATCATTCTAGACAAGAACTGAGTGCTGAAAGTAGGTAAAGGGATGATAACCTTTCAGCATCTGCATTGCAAACCACTATGCCTAAAATTAGAGAGAGAAAGATAAAGAGAGAGAGAATTGAGGCGCTTGCCATAGAGGCAGGTTAGGGGGCAGAGTGGCTTGAAGGAGTGAGAGGAAAAGTAGAGACACTGCTGCTGGGAAATTACACTTGTAGACGGATGGGTGTTGGAATACTGTATGACTGAAACGCGTCATGAACAGCTTTGTAATGCTCTATCTCACAGTCATTAAATTGAAAGATAAATAAAAATTTAAAAATTAAATGAATGCGGGGTCTAATTCAATATGTCTTGAATTAGGGTCTGATATTTGATATTTCTTTTTGTTTATTTGTTTTGTTTTGGGGAGGTAACACTTGGCAGAATTTGGCATACTCTAGCTCTGAACTCAGGGATCACTCCTATCAAGACTTGGAGGACCATATTTGGTGCTGGGGATCAAACTGACATCAGGTGTGAGCAAGGCAAGTGCCTCACCTACTGTACTCTTTCCAGCCAGATTCTTCATTTATAACTAGCTCAGAGATGTTGTTCATGTTGATGCTGTTGGTCCTAGACCCTCACATTGAATAGCAAAATAATAAATTATTAGTTCTTACACTTACCTGAACACGGCAATAACTTTGTGAAGCTTAAAAATTAGTGATGCCTTAATCTCTCTGGGATGAAACTGCAGCCAGCAGCTGACTCAGGTTCAATTTCTCTCACAGCAGTAGGGTGTTTGCCTTGCACGCAGCCAACATGGTCAACCCAGGTTCGATTCCTCTGCCCCTCTCCTAGAGCCCGGCAAGCTACTGAGAGTATCTTGCCTGCATAGCAAAGCCTGGCAATCTACCCATGACTGACGTATTCATTATGCCAAACACAGTAACAAGTCTCACAATGAAAAAGTTACTGGGTCTGCTCGAGAAAATCGATGAACAATAGGAGGGTAGTGCTAGTGCTAATCTCTCTAGCAATTTTTATTTGACAGAGAGGAGACTGGACATTGAAAAAAGTAAATCATTCTTACTGAGATTAAATTTAAATATACCCATTTTAGTCAACATTGTAAATGTACAGCTAAGTGATCTTTTAGTAAATCTGTATTTTCCCCACATCACTATAATCCAGTTTTAGGATACTTTCCATTATTCCAAATATGTACGCTGTATTTATTGACTGTCAGTTCTTATTTTCCTCCTTAGTCACACTTTTAGTTGCTTTTTCTAGATATTTTCTTTTTATAGACATTTCCTGTAGGATAACACTCTTTTGTCCTTCCTCAGGTAGCTCAGGTTTGTCAGGTCACACCCATCTAAGGACACTGAACTTGTATTGTAAGCAATGTCCTTTCTGTGTGAACACAGGAAAACAGTTAATATTATGCTTCGTAACTTGGGAATTTCCTTTCTTTTTTATTCATTAAAATTACTTGTGGGGGTTGGAAAGATATACAACTGGGGGCTTGCCTTGCATGAGGCTGATCCAGGTTCAACTTCTAGCACCCCATATGATCCCCTCCTGAGCTCTGCCAGGAAGAGTCCCTGAGGGCAGAGTCAGGAGCAAGCCCTGAGCACTGCCATGTGTGATCCTATAAATATACAATTTTTATTGTAGTTTAAGTAACCTGGTGACAATAGTGTTAACGTTACGGTTGTGATATACAAACTTCACTGCACCTTTACTACCACCAAAGTGTCCAAGACCCTCTACAATAAATGAAATGATATACAGAGTACACTGCCAGTTCATATAGTAGCTCATGTTTAGATTGTTTTCAAAGTAGACAAACTGCTTTTAGCATATAAGCAATAATATATCAGTATTCCAGTTTCTTCATATTTCCATCAACACTCATTGTTGTCTTTGTGATTACAGCCATCCTTCTGTAGATACCATCGGTTACATTCTTATGTAGGTTATGTAGAGTCCCACTATGGTTTTGATTTTTATTTCCCCAGTACCTAGTATTGTTAAGTATAATTTCATGGACTAATTTAATATCTATCTCGTTTGATGAAATATATATCATTTACTAGAACATTTTCTTCCTATTGAGCTTTAGGAATTCTGCAAATATTCTAAATATGTGTATTATCAAATACATATTTTAAATTTAGAAACAATTTATAGCTCTGTATAAGTTATATATAATACCACATCATCTCCACCATATAATTGAAATGTCTTCTCTCTGTGGTTTGTCTTTTTTTTTGTCTTCACTTTTTAAATGAAATCTCATGAAATGCAAAAACTTTCAATTTTGATAGAGTGGAATTTGTCTTTGTCTTCTTTTACTATCATATCAAAAATCTGTCTAACTCAAGGTCATAGAAATTTTCTTCTGTTTTAATATGAAAGTTCTTTAATTTTAAGTTTTGCACTTGTTTGTGATCCTCTTAGGTTAATTTTTGAGTTGGTGTGAGGGAAAATGTCTAAATTAATTTTTTGCATATGCAGATCCAGTTGTCTGAGTATTGTTTGTTTTTAAAAAATTTCTTTTTGTCTTATCTTTCTGCATTTATATAAAATCAGTTGATTGTACATTTAGAAACTTATCTCTGGACTGTCTGTTCTATGTGCCCGTGTATGTATCCATTGGCTAACTGTCTTGGAATTATATTATAATTTCAATTTTAAACATCTCTCAGGTGACTTTTATTGGAAGCAAATTTGTAAATATTTATAATAAATAATTTGAGGAGATGGAAGATTAAGGAACACTTTTGAGTAATAATGTCTCAGTGCATCCTTGATAAATAAGAAGAGAAATAAAAAACTGTGAGAAGAGTGGCAAAAAGAGTACCATGAAGCATGTATTTTGGCCATATTCGTGATATTTACAATCTAGCTCCACAAAATTTAGTGGCCAATCTAATAGCTCAAGAGCTCCGAATCCATGAAGTCCCAAGTTCCTAAGATCCAACACTTTATTTATCAACTGATATTCAAGTCAAGGAGGATATTACCCTCTTGAGTTACTTAGAGTATGTCATAAGGCTATGTCACAGGATTAACTAAGTACTCAGTCATCCATTCTTTGTAGATCATGATGCTAAACAGAGGACATATAACAAAGGATAAAATAAAGTGTTTGCTTCATGGAGTTAACAAGGCACCTTCCTAGACCATCAAATATATACAGATACTCACAAGAACATATTTTCTTATAATATTTAAATGCAGTGGACCCAGAGGAAGAAATCAGCAGAGCAGTCAGCTAAACTGTGGAACTACTTCATTACTTCTAAAGAGAAGGAAATAAGTATTTACAAGCCTAGTTCTAAAATCTGACTGCTGTTCCTCTTGATATCATTCTAGTTATCAAGTTATTTTCTCTCAAGTCTGAATCCGAAATTCTCCTTTCTTTGCCTTGAAATACTGGTGAAGGGCTTGTAACCATTTCCCTTGGCCTACTGACAGAATGTATCACTGTCACTGTCCTCCCATTGTTCATCGATTTGCTCGAGTGGGCCCAGTAATGTCTCCATCATGAGACTTGTTGTTACTGTGTCTGGCATATCGAATGCATCACGGGGAGCTTGCCAGGCTCTGCCGTGCGGGCGAGATCCTCTCGGTAGCTTGCCGGGCTCTCCGAGAGGGGCGGAGGAATCGAACTCGGGTCGGCCATGTTGGCTGCATGCAAGGCAAATAATGCCCTACCGCTGTGCTATCGCTCCAGTCAGAATGTAAATTTTTTAAAAAATGTTTTACTAATTGAATCCCTGTGCTATATACTGTTACAAAGTGGCTGAGTTTTGTTCCTGGCTGAGTTTTCGTCATACAACGTTCCAACACCTATCCCTTCACTGGAGCACATTCCCCACCACCAATATCTTCAGTTTCTCTTCTGCTTATCTGCACCTGACACCCACAACTTATCTTTATAGGAAGACTCTCTCTCTCTCTCTCTCTCTCTCTCTCTCTCTCTCTCTCTCTCTCTCTCATTTTCCTTTTAAGCACTCTGGTTTGGAATACTGTCACTGAAAGGGTATCATACATAGCATTTTACCTTTACCTCCATTCAACATTCTGGTTTTGTCCTGATTGACCCTTTCCAACTATGCTAATCATATTATCATAGTGGTTTCTTCTCTCTCTATCCAAAGTGCACTCTCCATCCCACTCTGTGGCAAAATTCCTAACAGTCCTCCAGAAACTTGTTTCTATATCTTTGGGTATTATTCAAATACTATGTTTTGGCTTTTTTTTAATATCCCACAAATGACTGTAATCACTGAATGTATATTTTCTGGGGGGAAGGGAATGCATTTTTTAAAAATTATTAGTTCTTACACTTATCTGAACACGGCAATAACTTTGTGAAGCTTAAAAGTTAGTGATGCCTAATCTCTCTGGGCTGGAGTGATAGCACAGAGGTAGGGCATTTGCCTTGCATGTGGCTGATTCGGCTGACCCGGGTTCGATTCCTCCACCCTTCTCGGAGACCCGGCAAGCTACCAAGAGTATCTCACCCGCACGGCAAAGCCTGGCAAGCTACCCGTGACTTATTCGATGTGCCAAACACAGTAACAACAAGTCTCACAATGGAGACGTTACTGGACCTGCTTGAGCAAATCGATGAACAACAGGAGGACAGTGCTACAGTGCTATTATCTTATTTTTATTTATTTATTTATTAGTGAAACACCATGGGGTACAGTTGTAGACTTACAAACTTTCGTGCTTGGGTTTCAGTTATATAATGATAGAGTACCCATCCCTGTACCAGTTCCAATTCTCCACTACCAGTGCTACCAGTAGGCGTACCACCCTCCACCCCGTTCCCCCAACCCCACCCTGCCTCTGTGGCAGGGCATTCCCTTTTGCTCTCTTTCCTTTGGGGTGTTCTAGTTTGCAATAGAAACACTGAGTAGCCATCGTGTTTGGTCTGTAGTCTACTTTCAGCACACATCTCACATCCCGATCGAGTCCTCCAAACATTTTTTACTTGGTGATCCCTTCTCTTTCTGAGCTGCCTTTTCCCTCAGCATGTACTGCTGGCTTCCAAGCCATGGAGCAGACCTCCTGGTACTTATCTCAACTATTCTTGGGTGTTCAAGTCCCATTCTGTTACTTTATTTCCCCAGATGAGTGCAGTCTTTCTATGTCTGTCCCTCTCTTTCTGGTTCATTTCACTTAGGATGGTACTTTCCATGTAGAACTACTTGTATATAAATTTCATCACTTCATATTTTCTGGGCTGGAGTGATAGCACAGCAGTAGGGCGTTTGCCTTGCATGCAGTCGGCCCAGCCTAGCCGGGTTCTATTCCTCTGCCCCTCTCGCAGAGCCCGGCAAGCTACCGAGAGTATCTTGCCTGCGCCGCAAAGCCTGGCAAGCTACCTGTGACTTATTCGATATGCCAAACACAGTAACAAGTCTCACAATGGAGATGTTACTGGGCCCTCTCGAGAAAATCGATGAGCAACGGGAGGACAGTGACAGTGACATCTTGTCTAACAGCTGCATAGTATTCCATTGTGTAGATGTACCAAAGTTTCTTTAAACAGGGAGATGCAGATCAAAGCAACAATGAGATATCATCTCACACCACAGAGACTGGCCCACATCCAAAAGAACAAAAGGAACCAGTGTTGGTGATGTGGCGAGAAAGAGACCCCCCCTTCACTGCTGGTGGGAATGCCGACCTGTTCAGCCCTTTTGGAAAACAGTATGGTTGATTCTCAAGAAATGAGAAATTGAGCTCCCATTTGACCCAGTAATACTACTATTGTGAATATATCCAGGAGGGGCAAAAATGTAGTCGAAATGACATCTGTACTTCAATGTTCATTGCTGCACTGTTCACCATAGCCAAAATTTGGAAAAAACCTGAGTGCCTGGGAACGTACATTTTTGAAAAAAGAAATCCCTGGCATGATCCTTCAAGGTTCTAGAGATAGGAATATTCTCCCTGACAGGTTTCAGATTTATGTGACATTCAGTGTTGAAATGAAGTGACTTGTTCATACCAGCTTGGTGGAGTGCTCAAACCAAGTGTTCAACACTCTTCCCCAGGTCTGCTTACAGAGACCACAGTAGGCCTTGTGCCCTGGCAATTCTTATTCTCCTCAAGTCAATAGGCAGGTTCTGTGGTAGCTAAACCTGTTTAAAAAGCCCTGAACGTTATCTTGTAGGCAGAGACCATGTCCTTGGTTCCTCAACCTTTGCTCTTCTTGGCCTACAGGGGGAGCCGCTCTTTTGCTTCTGCTGCCTCAGAAAGAACTCCTTGGAATCTCCTTTGACATTTTCTAGTATTTAACAGTTTCCAATTAGCTTACAATTCTTTTTTTAAAATTTATTTTAATGAAACAACGTGGTATAGAATTACAGATTTACACATTTTTGTGATTACATTTCAGTCATACTATAGTTGAGTATCCATCCTCTACCAGTGCCCATTCTCCACCACCACTGTTCCCAGTATCCCTCCCACCATCCCCACCTCCCTTCCCCTCCCACCCAGCCTCTGTGGGGGGCACATTCCCTTTTACTCTCTCTCTCTCTCTCTCTCTCTCTCCTCTCTCTCTCTCTCTCCTTTTGGGTGCTTTTGGGTGTTGTGGTTTGCAATTCAGGTAATAAGGGGCCATCATGTTCGGTCTATAGTCTACCTTCAGCACACATCACCCATCCTGAGCGAGGCCTCCAAGCATCCTTTGCTTGCATCCTTTTCTATCTCAGCTGCATCTCCCCCCATCTCCCCCCACCCAGCATGTGAGGCTGACTTCCAAGCCATGGAGGAATCCTCCTGGCCCTTATCCCTACTATTCTTAATATTAAAATTTTCTATTTCAATTAGTGAGGTACCTGCCTTCTTACAGGTAGGTCTCGAACTGAGATCATTCAGAATTGTGAAAATTGAACCATTTCTAGGGTTTTGAGGAGTGATATATGTTAAATTGTTCCCACAAAGTGATTGAGACAGGGAAAAGGTGAGAGAGGTGGGAGGTTGGGGATAGCTTCACTTTCTACAACCCTGAACTAACTTTACAGGCCCATGTCAAACAGGTTGCTTTGATCAATCAACATTTCCTAAGACTTTGCAGCACTAACACTCAGTGACAGGCATAGTTAAAAATTGATTGATGCCATTCCAAAGGCAGATTTTATTTTTCTCTTAGTTCATGTTTGCTTCAAGGTTAGAGAAATTGTTGGGATGAATAGAAAAAGATCCAAAATAGTAGTGGTAGCCTCTGGGATCTGTACAAAGAAGGTGTTTGTAACAAAGTCTGTAATGTGATGGCTCTTCCTGCCCCCAGGCTGTGCTCTAGAGCTTTTGTGATGTGGAGGTATCCAGCTTTTTAACTGTGTGCTTTCTTCCTTCTTAGGTACTTATGAAAGAAACAATACCTGCAGAGCAGTCAAGTATATTTAGACACGGACTGCCTAGTTATATCCTGGCTCTGCCAGTTTCTGAGTTCTCTTGGTCAAATTCCTTAACATGCTTTCATTTCCAACTCTGAGGACAAAAATGGTACCATAGCATTCAAATGTGTGTTGTTAGTGATGCAAAAGCACTGAGGCAAGACTCAGTGTTCATTTATGGTTCTCAGTTTCTTCGATATTGTCAAGAATGAAAATGAAATGAAAAGTCATGAAGAATGAAACGTTTGTTGTCTTCTTAAGTTCAATTAACTAATATTATGTTGAGTTTTTGCATCTATAGACATCAAGAATATAGATCATCAGTTTTCTTTGTGTCTCTGACTGCTTTTGGTATCACAGAAACTCTGGGAGGTTTCCTGCGTCTTCAACTTTCTGGAAGAATTGAAAAAGATTTGGGAGTAGGTCATCTTTAAAGGTTTGAATGAACTCACTAATGAACTCATCTGGACCTGAGCTTTTCTTTTTAGGGGGTAGCTTTTGTTTACAGTTTTAATTTCCTTCGTAGTTACAATCTGTTTGGGTGCTCTGTTTGGAGGACTGGGCAGAAGGCATTGTTTGGTGAAGAGTGTAATGATGGAAAGTTATATGTCTGAAACTTCATCATTAAAAAGATGTAAATTATAGTATCTAAAGGAGTCGTTTGAAAAAAATGTATTCAAACCTTGCTTTTTCTAAAGTCTTAATTAATACAAATCCACTTCTAAAAGATTAAGTTTTTGAAAAGTAGTATGATAGACTTTATCATAAGGGCATGGAAGGATTTCTCAAAACCAAGCATGTAGGCAAAACCAGGAAATAGAACCAGAAAAGGAAAAACATCTTGTTCTTCGATAGCAGCTCTAAGTTCTCTTATTTTTACATAATTTTTCATATCTGCTTCTTTCTTTCTGTAGACTGGCTTTTTTCATTGCTTTGTATGAATGTACAAATAGGTCAACCTTTGAATTTTCCTATTTTCTTTGCGGGTAAAGCGTTTGCTTTGCATGCAGCTTACTTGGGTTTGATTCCACCCCTCTGGGAGAGCCGGGCAAGCTACCGAGAGTATGTCGCCCACACAGCAGAGCCTGGCAAGCTCCCCGTGACATATTCGATATGCCAAAAACAGTAACAACAAGTCTCACAATGCAGACATTACTGGTGCCCACTAGAGCAAATCAATGAACAACGGGAGGACAGTGGACAGACAGTGGACAGTGCTACCATATAGCCAAGTCAAAATGTCAGGGAGAAAAGCCTTCTTGACAGACATTGAATCGGATCATCATCTCTGATCCAATCAGCAACAGTGAGAGGACTGGAAGGGTGCACTTCTGGGAAACTGAGAAAAGAGGAAAAGGGGATTTATACAAGTCTGGATGCTAAAAGACAAAAATATTTTATTGCCGTTGTTTTGATAACCAGAGGACACGTAAGTGACTAGTAGTGGTGCTTGCATATTTTTAATAGCCACAAATAAATGTTTGAGTACAAGGTCCAGGAGTATCATAGCTGGTGGGACCTGTGTGAGCACTAAAAAGACCAATGATGATCACTTTAAACGGAATGTCTGAGAGCACAAATAATGGGGAGTGTAACTCCTTTGTACAAACAAATGTATAAACACCACACCTATGAGTGTGAGTCCCCTGGAGAGCAACACAACCAAATGTGCAAATGTGTGTGTGTGTGTGTGTGTGTGAGAGAGAGAGAGAGAGAGAGAGAGAGAGGTAGCAAGAGAGAGTGAGAGAGAGAGAAAGAGAGAGAGATATTGAGAGAGAAATTCCGGTCATTGCAGCAACAACAAATTAAGAATAGAAATATCAAAATATCCCACCATTCTATTTGTAGGTATTGATCCAAAGACTATAAGAACACAAATTTAAAAATATATCTACCTTTATACTAATTGCAACATTATTTACAATGGCCATTATATAAAAACAAACTGATGAATGAATAAAAGATATAGTATTTTATACATAATAGAGTACTATTAAATAATAAAACTAAAACAGACATAAAACAATAATATTTGTAATATGGATGGGCAAAGAAAGTATTAGGCTAAGTGACACATGGAGAAATACAATTATTCTACACTTTCACTCATAATGGAACAAAGCAAGTGAACAAATGAAACAAAAAGTTACAGATTTATATAATACAGTGACCTTTGCTGAAGACATAGGTGCTGTTGAAGAGAGTGAAATGGGTAAAGGAATTAATTGTATGGTGGTGGATGGAAGCTAACATTTTTTTGATGACCAGCAAGTGGTCTATTTATAGATTTCAGTTCACAATGCTTTACCCAGGAAACTTACAACATTATGTAGGTCAAATGTTACCAAATTAAAATTTATTTAAAAATTTTATAAAGAGAGCAAAGAGAAACTGAAAATGTAGTTGGGAGTCTGAGAATTGGTTAAAACCATAAATTTAAGTCTCTTTCAGCCTCTGAGTGGGGTAAGTTCTAGTTGCAATGCTTATTAATTTTCTAATGTGTGAAATGAGGATCAATTATGATAGTGACTACCTCTTATGTGTATATTTAGGATTAGATGAGCTGTAAGGGGTTTAGAATAATTCCTGGCATAGACTTGTGAACTATTCAGTACACTCTGCCAGTGTTGACGTGAGGATAATTAGTATTCAAAGCTGTGAGAATCTACTTTCTAGGCTGTAGGTGAGATGTGATGAGAATGTGGTCCTTGAAGAAATTCACATGATTGCTAAGATGCTCACAATTCGTATGTGACTGTCACTATCTCACCTGAGAGGCCATCCCAATAGATTTAGATTAATATCCCACTAATCAGTGGTGAAGCTTAGTGTCAAAAATCTTATTTCTCCCTCAAGGCAAAAATATGCTTGCTCTGAATATGTGGTCACTAAGCACGGACGAAATTTGTTCTTTCTTTATGAAATATTCCCAACCAAGAAATTCAAGAACATTTATCTCAGCCCAAATTCACTGGCCAGTTGTAAAAGAAATACTCATTCTTGTTGGTCTGTTTTTGTGCAGTAAGCAAGTTACAGCCTTAAATATAGTCTGGATTTTTTGTGTGCGTATAAATTAATTTATTTCAGCAGTTTAATTCTTAAAAACTGCTATTCATAGTGACAAACTCCTAACTCCACTGCTCTTATCATATTTTAGTCTTGACTGTGGGAGCAGAACCCCGGGGGTTGGACGATTTGTCCACACTCAGTTGGAAACCCCAGGAGTCAGAGGCCTAGAATGAGCTTCGGAATCAGTTCACTGGGTTTTGAATTCTAATAGTATTATGCTGTGACTTCATAAATGAAGAAAATTAAAAACTAGACAGGTTCCTCCATCAGACTCTCTTGGCATTTAAATGAGGTAACGAAGGTAAAAAACTTATAAAGTGTTGTTAGTGGGAAGTTTTCCACTGCTTGTGGAAACTTGCTCTTGGTATGAAAAAGAATTCCTCAACCAAGGACCTTGAACTTTGGGTTTTATTTCTCCAAGCCAAGGGGTATATTGGAATGAGTGAAGCTCAAACCTTTCACTCAGATCAGGAGGCAGGTTTGTCAAAGTGGCATTTCCCCCCCCCCCCCCCGCCCCACCATTATAACTTCCTGGCTTGGGGCATGGAATTCCAAAAAAATCTTTATTTCTTGTCATGGCTCAAGCAATTAGGTATGCCAGAGGATAAAAGAGCCACTGGCTCAGAAAAAATAAGTTATAACCAAATATATTAACAACTATGACATAAATAGCATAATAAATCAGTGATAACACTAATAGCATGTTCCATATAATTGGTACTCAGTGTCCATTATAATGATCATAATAATCCCATTTTACGGAGAAAACTGAAAGAGGATGAGTAAGAATGCTTAAATTAGGGCACAAGTTCCAAAGTTCTCCTCACTCTGTGTTAGAGTTGAGAGAGTGGCCATATCATCCCCAGGTAGAATTATCTAATTCAGTTTTCTGGTTTTTTTTTACAGAAAAGTTATTTAATTCAGTTAAAATAGTTCTGCTTGGATGCTGATCAAAAAGTGAGCTTGCTGAAAATACTACAGATTGTTTTCTAATGATTCATTCCCCTTCCAGCTCATAATCTTGGTGCACACCTTCCCAAATCTCAACTCAACCCGGAGACTACAGACAATAAAAGATCCATGTGCTAATATCACACATCAATATAGTTTTAAGGCTTTCTCTTTGACCTTGAAACTTGCTAGAAAAATAGGCGATGGTCTGCCATAAGAGTCAAATGTGGGAGTGATAAGCTACTGTCTCCTAAAGATGTTTTGAAGATTGAAAAACATCATGTGTATGTGTATTTCTAGGGACAGTGGATGGCAATTAGTAAGTGGTGGTCATATATAGAGTAAAGTAGTTCAAATAGCCAGAGGGGGAAAAATATCCCTAGGCTGTAAGTCTTAAAAAAATTAAAGGTAAAAAGGTAAAGGCCCTCCCGTTGTTCATCGATTTGCTCGAGCGGGCCCAGTAACGTCTCCATTGGAGACTTTGTTGTTACTGTGTCTGGCATATCGAATACGTCACGGGGAGCTTGCCAGGCTCTGCCGAGCGGGCGAGATAGTCTCGGTAGCTTGCTGGGCTCTCCGAGAGGGGCAGAGGAATCGAACTCGGGTCGGCCATGCTGGCTGCGTGCAAGGCAAACGCCCTACTGCTGTGCTATCGCTCTAGCAAAAAAATTAAAATTAAAATTAAAAAGGTTGTTGCATTCTGTTTGAGTTGATAAAATTCCTGTACAGAATTGAATCAGCACATTCTGTGTCCCTTTAAGATATCAAACTATTGGTGCAAGGTTCAATCAAATCAATCAATCAAAGGCCCTCTGGTTGATCATCGATTTGCTCGAGCGGGCCCAGTAACGTCTCCATTGGAAACTTTGTTGTTACTGTGTCAGGCATATCGAATACTCTCGGTAGCTTGCCGGGCTCTCCGAGAGGGGCGGAGGAATCGAACTCGGGTCGGCCATGTTGGCTGCGTGCAAGGCTAGATTGCTTTTAACTTGGATACTGACAATTGGGTTATGATGACTTTCAGGACACTCTGCTGGAGAGCAGAATTCATATTTTTTGGTATATTTAATCAAATAAGTAGTTAATCGTAGTTGAGTGGGGTGAGAGGAATTCATTAGCTCTCTTGTCAGAAACTAAAGTCTACATTTGATGTGTGTAAGCTGTGGTGTGCTAGTTACTGCCTACATCCTGGTACATCTTCCTGAGAGCTATCCAAACAAGTAAAAGTCCTTTTCTTGTTACAGAGGAAGTCTCAGACCTGCACTCATGTCCTTTTTGCAACGTTCTAACTATGCACACATTACATAACCTCAAAATTCTTGCTCTTCTTTGTTGAAAAATGAAGAATATGATGTGTATGTCAGGATTGGCAGGGATAAAAATATATAATAAAATGACAAATGAAAGTCTTCTCATAGAGGCTAGCTCCAAGTAAATGTTTTGCAAAGGGCAGCCATTGTTATTATTTTCATACGTATTTTTATCACTGCTACAGTTACTGCCACAACTTAGATTTTCTTACAGATGAGGAAAACTGAAAATAAATGGGGTATCAAATTAAACTACCATCTAGTAAGGACTAATGTACATGAACCTGAAATAAACTACTTAAATTAATATTGATTATAACCAATGCCTAATATAACCTTGTCATAATTAAATAAGGTCACTTTTTATATAAATGACCAGAAACTGTGAGGATAGGATCTGTGTCTTTGTTTAAATACAATAATCTGTATTTAATCTGTGGTGGAAATCTATCACAGTAACTGCTTAAACCTGTAATTATTGTTGGATAAACCAGAGCATAAAGTTTTTCGGGGCATAAAGTTACATTTTATCTTCTTGCTTCCTTTGACAGGATGCTATTGTCATACTGCTGGTCGGTTGAGGGGAGAGTGTGGATGGGGATTCGTCACAGTGTGCTGTAAGAAGAATATTTGGGGCAGGTAAGAACACTCACAATGCCTCCTCCAAATAACCCCTATTGTGCAACCACTCCTCATCAGTTCTGCCTGGGGAACCATAAATCACCTCCAAATTGACTATTATGTCATGAGGGGGCAATGGAATGACAAATAATCTGGGGCAACCTCGTGGATTTTAAGGAGATAGTTTTATCACTTGTGTCAACTCAAAAAAAAAAAAGAACCGAGGAGAAATGCTGAATTTATGTCTTGGCTTTGAAGTCTCCCTCCCCTTTTGAATGCAATAAACAAAGAATGAAAGTATTTTTGTTTCCTGGTAAAAAGGTGGTAGATGAAAATATGGTTAGCTTGGAGTTGCTCTTATTATTTTTAGGCTCTTTGATTTTTGCTGTAGGGCTACACATAGCAGTACTTTGGCGCTACTCCCAGTTTGATGCTCAGGAGATATTCCCTGAAGTGCTTGGGGACACTGCTACACCAGGGAATGAACCTAAACCTCTCATGTGTAGAGCAATCACTCCATCCTTTGAGCCATCTCTTCAGCCTAGACTATTTCAAACTCCATTCATTCAGGGAGGTACGAATACTGCTAGGAAATACATTCTATTAAAGTTACCTTAAGAGAATAACCAAGGAACCACAGAGGGAATCACTGAGAACCAAGTGGCCCTTCCCCAGATTATAAAGTATGACAACAGCTTATGTCAAGAGCAATCGTATGACAAGCAGTCAATATATTTAATCCTTTTGAGCTAGCTAGGGAGAAAAATTATCCAAGAATAGTACTGTGTACCCTTTATACATTATGCATCTTAAACAAACTTGCACAAACAAGAGCACTCAAGGGGAAGCCTTTTAACTGAAAGGAGGTCACGGAAGGGCCTGTCACAGATCTTAATTTTAATGTTCTTTTTTTTAATGTTGGAGTTCATTGCGAAAATCAGAAAGAAAACTGCAGAGTCTGTTCTGACTCACCCTGTAGGTGCAATCCACTCCCATTCTATATGAATAGCCATTTTGCAGTGGTTGTGAAGCTGTCAAAGAGCTGTATTCTTTGAAATGAAAGTCACCAGGGTTTCTGTTTTCATGTTTTAGGTGTTATGAGCAGAGCTAAGCACTGCCCAATAGACTCCTATTACTTGCAGTGCCTTGAGGCAAAGGTCCCAAAGATGATAGGAAGGGAAAAAAGATGTAAAGTCTCATGCTATTCAAAAAAATAGGACAATGGTGGAGGAAAATGGTTACTACGAGGAAGTGCATTTGCAGAACAGTAAATCCCACAATACCACCCACATATACAAAGAACTAACATGAGCTCTGTCCTCAATATAAGGTTGTAGACTATGATGGAAAAATTAGATTATAATGATAGAAATGAGGACTGGAAAGTTAAAATTAAAAAAACTGATAGAAAGCCGAAAAGCAAAAGTTGAAATAAATCAGATGGGATGGAATTATATTAACTCATTTTTTGTCTCTACATTTAGTATCACTTAATTAGGGAAATAGTACTATATAACACTCAAGTAGGCAATAGGTGAGCCACAGTTTCCGCATGCATTGCCAAAAATTGACTTTTTTAGCACTATAGTATTTCCATTCTGTGGCTAAGGAAGCTAGACTAGGAAGAAATGAATCAAATGTGGGGTTGGGAGCAATGGTAAGGTGTGTGCCTTGCATTCAGCTGACCCCTGTTTGATCCCCAACATACCATATGGTTTCCTGAGCCTGCCAGGAGTGATCCCTGAGCATAAATCCAGGACTAAGTCCTCCACACTGCTGGGTATGGCCCAAAACCAAAAACAACCAAACAAAAATGAATCAATTTTGGAGCTCACAACTTTGAACTATTTTAACCCAAATAGACCTTCTATGAGCCCTTTTCAAGATTGTAATATTATTGGCTAACACAAGATTGACCTGTCAAGGGTACACAGGGCTTTTTTACTCTCTCACAAGGATACTTTTGGATTTAAAAAAAAAGTAACTCAAGTGATCAGTCATGTACATCTCTTGACTACTTGCTAATTTTGTAGGTTAAGTGGAGAGACTTAGAATTAGAATGTGGATAATCTTGCATAGATCAAGTAGTTATTTCATAGCCATGTGATCTTGGGCTTTTTTATTTTATTTTTAACGGGAGGGCCTTAAGTTTAGGGCTGGAGCGATAGCACAGCGGGTAGGGCGTTCGCCTTACAAGCGGCCAACATGGCCGACCCGAGTTCAATTCCTCCGCCCCTCTCGGAGAGCCTGGCAAGCTACCGAGAGTATTTGATATGCCAGGCACAGTAACAACAAAGTCTCCAATGGAGACGTTACTGGGCCCGCTCGAGCAAATCGACGATCAACAGGAGGGCCTTTGCCTTTTAACTTCCTTGGGCTTCAACTTGCCTCACTTATAAGGTGTGAATAATCATAGTCAGTACCACTTTTAAAAAACTATGTTAAAAAAGTGCTTGAAAAATGCTAAAGTCAGGCTTAGGATGAAAGCTTAAGCAGTATAGCGTCTTACATATGTCTTGCATGTACAAGACCTTGTAGTTGATTCCAGGTACCTCATGCATCACTTCCCATGCTTTGAAAAAAATTGAATTAAAAATTTTATACAGTGGGGCTGGAGCAATAGTACAGCAGGTAGGGCATTTGCCTTGCAAGCGGCCGACCCAGGTTCAATTCTCAGCATCCCATATGGTCCCCTGAGAAACACCAGGAGTAATTCCTGACTGAAGAACCAGGAGTAACCCCTGAGCAACACCGGGTGTGACCCAAAAAGCAAAGAGAGAGAGAGAGAGAGAGAGAGAGAGAGAGAGAGAGAGAAGAAAAAAATTTACACAATGCCTTTTCTGTAATCAATAGTCAGAAGAAAGTTAACTTCTATTACTTTTCCATCCCTAAGAACTGGTTAGGTTCTGGTTTACAAAACCAGCATGAAGAACTTGTGCTTACCTGACCTCCTCAAATCACAATAAATCTGCTCTAAAACGTGGACATGGACAGTTAAACCAAATTCACTGCTCACTGTCATCTCGCTAAAACGTGGACATGGACAGTTAAACCAAATTCACTGCTCACTGTCATCTCGTTGTTCATTGATTTACTTGAGCGGGCACCAATAACTTCTCTATTTGTCCCAGACCTGAGATTTCAGCAGCCTCTACTTACTTGACTTTCCCAATGATTGGAGGTTCTTTCAGGGTCAGGGGAATGAGACCTGTTGTAGTTACTGGTTTGGGCATTTTCATTCTCAGTATTTTCTTTCAATAAAACATTACTTTACAAAGAATTAATTACATAAAATGGCAAAATAATTCTCAAACCAGCAAAAGAAAAGCATACTTAAATACAAATCAACCCCCATAAGATTATCATCAGATTTCTCCAATAGTGACTCACAAACTGCCAGAAAGGAGTGGCAAGATATATACAATATGCTGAATGAAAAGATCTCCAACCAAGAATACTCTACCTGCTAAGACTGTCACTGTCATTGTCACAGTCCTTTTGCTGTTCATCTATTTGCTGGAGTGGGCCCAGTAACATTGTGAAACTTGTTGTTACTGTGTTTGGCATATCGAATACGTCACGCGTAGCTTGCCAGGCTTTGCGATGCGGGCGAGAGACTCACTCTCGGTAGCTTGCCAGGCTCTCTGAGAGAGCCAAAGGAATTGAACTCGGGTGGACCAGGTCAGCTGTGTGCAAGGCAAATGCTCTACCTGCTGTGCTATCGCTCCAGCCAGCTAGGACATCACTCAGATTTTGTTGGAAGGAGTAGATTACCAGACACATAGAAATTCATGACCACTAAACTTCAATATATTCAAACAGCTTTTATTAAAGGAAAAAGAAACTCTATTTGGAAGTAGTGAAGTATCTGAAAAAAAGTATTTATGGTACTGAAGACACTTTCTTCAAAAGAAGTATATTATGTGGCTTTGTATTTGTGTCTACATATTTATGGTCCCGGTTTGTATCTATGTACTTCTCTTCAAAAGAAACCTGTGGTACTGAAGACATTTCCATTTCCATTGTTATTAAGGTATAAGGTGATGCACACTTGTGTTGCTGATGATGACGTTATTTGTGTTAGTTATTGCCGCCAACAGTGCGAGGCATTATACTCATTAATGTGGATGGTCTCAGAAATTGAATTTGCAACCTCATGAATAAAAGGCAAATGATCTACCACTGAGCCATATATCCAGATCCCTTTTTATCTACAATTTTTAATTTTTTTCTTATTCCTTAAAATCTGCTTAGAGAATTAAAAATTTCAAATACTGTATTTTGACTTCTAAAATTTATATTTGTTTTCTAAATAGATCTATTTCCTGTTGAGATTGCTTACATATTCATTTTATTTGAATATCTCATATCTCATCACTAACATTAACTATATTAGACATTTAGTATTATTTTGCTCAATTCAATATTTGGCTCAAATCAGGGTTGGTCTATTTTTATTTTCTATTGAAAATGGATCTTGTTATCCTAATTTTCTTATTGAAAAATATGGATAGTATCCCAGATATTTTATATATTCTTTTCTGATTCTCTGTGTTCTATTTCATTCCTTTGAAAAATACTAATTTTTTTCTTTATTTCCAAATTTTAACACAGTTGAACTCATACTGCTAAATCTCTTGATTATAAGTTCAAATCTCTACTAATTTCTTTTAGTTCTTCACTGGTATCCTTTGAATCTCACCTTTTCATGTATAATTGCGGGTCAGTAAGATACTTTGTAATAGTTCATATGTAAGCTTTTATGACTTTCCCACCAACTTTACTTTGT
The DNA here is from genome assembly GCF_029834395.1 of Sorex fumeus. NCBI lineage: Eukaryota > Metazoa > Chordata > Mammalia > Eulipotyphla > Soricidae > Sorex > Sorex fumeus. The sequence continues at coordinate 1,345,825 of NW_026606113.1, forward strand.
GGTTTCAGACCAGAAATTATAAACAGAAAACTCACCCTGTTTCTCTGCTAAATCTGACATGCTTCCAAAATCTACCTGCATTTCTGTGTATTTCAGTGATTTCAGATAGCTATAATTTTTGTTTATATTTTATATGGTCTGGATGGGATGGAGCGATAGCACAGCCGGTAGGGCGTTCGCCTTACAAGCGGCCAACATGGCCGACCCGAGTTCGATTCCTCCGCCCCTCTCGGAGAGCCCGGCAAGCTACCGAGAGTATTCGATATGCCAGACACAGTAACAACAAAGTCTCCAATGGAGACGTTACTGGGCCCGCTCGAGCAAATCGACGATCAACGGGAGGGCCTTTACCTTTACCTTATATGGTCTATAAGTTATTCTTTAAGATGTGTAATGCAATATACCACCATAGAAATGGGACTTATAATTAAAACATAAATTCCTTTAGTGATGTGCAGGGACTATTAGAATCTGACTCCTTTCTCACATATTACTTTTATTTTCCATCACGATCACAATCATGATCATCCTATCTTTCATCGATTGCCTCGAGCAGGCCCCAGTAACATCTCCTTCGTCCTAGCCCTGAGATTTTAAAAAGTGCCATATTCAAGGCTATTTCAGGGTTAGGAGAATGAGACCCATCATTGTTACTGGTATTTGGCATATTGGGTACACCACGGGGAGTTTGCCAGACTCTGCCGTGTGGGCAGGTAACATTCGGTAACCTGCCAGGTTGTCCAAAGTAAGAATGAGATAATAAGATGTCAGCTTCCGGGAGCTGGGTTTTATAGTCTCTGGGTCTTGGCCATTGATGGGATTACACGGCGCCAGGGGGCCAGTTGGTGGGTGTGACCCCTGCCTACTAGAGGATGAAGGATCTATTTTTGGGCTGGAATTCTATTCCTCTTCCCCTCTCAGAGAGCCCGGCAAGCTACTGAGAGTATCCCACCAGCACGGCAAAGCCTGGCAAGCTCCCTGTGTTGTATTCAATATGCCAAAAATAGTAACAACAAGTCTCACAATGGAGATGTTACTGGTGCCCACTCGAGTAAATCAATAAACAACAGGACGACAGACAGTGCTATTATATGCTTTTAACCATTAATCTAACTGACCTTCTGAAAACATTACAGACTGGTTTTCCTTTAAGATTCTTTTTCTTCCACCTGCCTCCTGGGAACCCTGGTGGCAACCCTCTTCCAGAAATCAATGAAAAGCCCAGGTACTCTGGAGCAGTAACAGCAAACACCAGGCCTCATGGGATGGGGATGGATCTGGTCCCTCTCGAACCCTCTCCCCCCCTGCCCCAATGGGACCCACAAACTGCCCGGGCTACTTATTAAGCTCCTTAGCGGCCATGATCCAGAGACACACAAACAAATCTTGAAGCCGAGCAGCACAGATCTCTCATCACTAACATTTTAGAATTCCAGGAGTGGCGGCTGTGCAGCACCATATGCTCTTCATAACAAGTAATACAAAACAAATTGTCTACCGTTGCCTTTTGTGCAGGTTTTAGTGGTGGCAGAAAAACTCCAAATAATAATGGTGGAACTTGTGTCAAAATATTGATTGTAATCAAAATAGAGAGGGGATGTAGTGAAATTGTCTGCCACACAAGCAGGGATTGGGGGAGGGGGAGCGAATACCAGGGAATTCGGTGGTGGAAAATGTGCACTGGTGAAGGGACGGGTATTGGATCACTGTGTGACCAAAACTCAAACACGAAAGCTTTGTAACTCTATCTTCTCACGGTGATTGAATTAAAATAAAAAAGTCAAATAAAGATGAAAGGATATGGGTTCAAAAAAAAGAGAGAGATTCTTTTTCATTTTTAACAAAAATTTTTATCTCAATTCTTCACATACATGGTTGTCTATTTTAACTAAATTATAATTTTATAATTCAAAAATGAAAGCAGAAGCTCTTTCAAAATTTGGTTGAATAGCATAAATAAACATTTCTCAGCCTATTTTTGGTCATGGCCTCCTCCTGTGGCCTCCCTGTTCTACCAGTTGGCCCCAAAATCACAGACACTGGCCCCTCATTTATGTGATATTTATCTGGACCTCCTTGGAATCTTCTGAATGTCCACAGTATGAGGTCTATGGCCCTGGTTGAGAAATGCAAAACATAATTTGAACAAATGAAATGCATCTTTTAGACAGTAGGATACTATATTATAAAGTTTAAGAAACTTTCATTTAATACAACACATTTGTCTGTATTTTCCATTAGATTTATGTCTATGTATTACTTTCAGCTTCATACAAATAGGAGAAAGAAAAAACATTAAAACAGCAGCAGATATTTTCATACTTATCTATGATAAAGCAGCTGACAAACTCTGAGTAAGTGCTATGATTCCACCTCTGAAGCAAGTAGAACTTGGTGCAATAGACTTTCTAGATCATCTTGATGGCTACATTGACAGAAGCAATGATGTTCACCTCCTAATTACTCTGAATTCCAATTATAAGACTTCTCCAGAATCTATCTTCATAGTCTAACTTTTTGTCAAACTATGTTTCTTGTCCAAATGAAACCAACTTCGTTCCTTATTGGAAGAAATTTGTCTCCTCATCTCATGCATCACATTTTAGGCATTGTTGCTGGCGACTATACCTCATTAGAAAAAATAAGTTTATGTTTTATTTTTACTTTCATTTTTGCCCTTGAGAGTCACTTTTAATGATTAAATATCTAATTTGTAGTTCAAAAGAGGATATTGAAATTTTCAGGCTCCATGACCTAAATACGGAATGAATCCTTTCAAGAATGGAAAGAAAAACACAGCTCACTCTGTGCTCATTCATTTAATCAGTTATTTCTGAGAACCTTCTCTATACTATATGTTTGATATTTAAGTGAAATATGACATAGACTTTGGGTTCAAGGCACTTTTGCTCTTTAGGGAAGAAGTAGATTTTAATGAAATACTTGTCATGACTGCATTATCTAGGTGTCCCTCCCATGTTTTGCTACTTTCCTAAGCTCCAATGGCAACTGGGTGCCAGAATGAACTTTCCAGGGTCATTATACACTAGAGGAAGCCTTCCAATGACTTCACATTGACCACTAAAAATGAGATAAAAATGTAATTTATCAGTATTGTCACATGAGATACTCTTAGACTTCATACTTTACAAGTGGCTGAATACCTTAATTTATTATTTAAATCTGGTTCTCTTCCCATGTTTACTCCGTTCTACAAATACTAACCATTAGATACCATACCCCCCAGGACCCCTCACTACACTTCAAAGTCTTTTCTCACTTAACTCTAATTCTTATACATATTTAATCCATTATCTGTGCTAAGAATGCAAATTTGTTAAAACCCAACCTATTGTTCCTAGAACATGAATAGTGATGATAACAACTACATACAAAATCTGTTCCCAATACTTCAAATGTGCTGATTCAGAGTACCTTGGACAGTGTGTGAGACTGAACCTGGAATTCAAAAGTGTACATTTTATCTGAAGACTTTTGGGTCCTTAACTTGTGGCTTGATTTTGGAGAGTTCGAGTTTATCAGAAACCAAAAGTTCACTGATGAGAAATGAAGCAATAAATATCTGAGAATTTCTAAATTTTAAATAAAGATGGAACAAGGTCCATAAAGTTTAATTCAAATTCTCCATGTAAAGTATAAAGAAAAAAGAGAAAAAAAGTTAGTTAGAAAACTAACTTTGGTATTGAATACATGACTTCAAATATTCCCTTTTTCTTCTTTCCCTCTTTAATATCGCATGCTTTTGTATGTATACCTTTTAACATTTTGATCCTCATCTTTCTAGTTTGTATAATATGGACAGTTAAACCAAATGAAAACCTTTAAAGTTTGTTCATAAATAAATTGCATCAGTGTATTTAGTAGTATATAAAAGGATTTTTAATTTATTTATCAAAATCACAAATTCTATACTAAATCTGTGTCAGGTCTTAGGAGAGCATACCAGTTTGAGCTGACTCCTTCATTACACATGTGTGGATCTTACTCTTACATTTAGTGAGTTCTATGACTTAAACTCCCAAGTGTCTTATTTTAGGTTAAAAGGAAGTATATTTTATGTTCAGATAAGCAAATACATATTTAATTGTTTATGTGTACTCCAGGGAAAATGTCTGAACTGGGTGATTTTTTTTAATATACTAAGTGTAAGGACTTTAGTTTCACCCTTGGATGTTCCCTGTAATCATTCTTTGATCAGAATTTCCCCAGAGGGAATCCGCCAACTTCCCAAAATGCCTTTTTTTGGCTCATTTTTGTCTCTAGGCTGATGAAACATAGGCAGCCTGTCAGGTACTCAGCTTTGGAAAGCATATTTAAATTATTAATCCTCACTGTGATGATTTGCCTTTCCCCAACTCACTGCATTGTATTTTTCAGAGCTAGAAACTTCTCCCTTTTGCTTCACTTGGAGAAAGAAAATTAAAGTGGAGAAATACATGCCAAAACAAAATTTACCAGTTACATACAAATCCCTTTAAATAATGCCACTCTGCATTATTTAAATAAAAATTATTAAGAATCTCTGCCTTTCTTTCTTGATGAAAAATGGCAATGAACTCAAGTAATTCTTCAATCATAATCTATAGCATACAGTCTATATTTATTTTAATTCTAGTTTATTTAACCTAACTTACCATATAATCATTATACCCCATTTTTAAGTAATATAGATACAATACTTTAGAAATTCACATTATGCCTGCATCTCACTTCTTTACAAAATAAAAAATTTACCCACAGAAAAAATTTTGAATCGCTTATGGTGAAAAAAAGAGCAAGATTCAAACAGCCTGATTATTTGGTTTGTTTTGTTCTACTGCTCAGCAGATTGTATGAAGCTCACCCACTTTAGGAAGTGCGAAATTCTACTCAGGCTACTGAATCAAATGCTAATCTCTTCCAAAAACTGTCACAGACATTTCCAGCAATAATGTCTTACCAACAATCTGGGCTTCCCTTTCCCAGTAGAGCTAACACATAAAATTAACTCTCGCCGTCACTCTCTATTTATTGCTGGCCATGACCGCAGCTGTCTTTCCAACAAATAATGATTAAGAAAATGACCATAAAGTGCAATAACATGCTAAGTCCCGAGGCTGCAACTTTAAAGCAATTAGCCTGCCTTCTAGGAGCTGGCCAAAATATAGAAACAACCCAAATGTTCATCAACATATGAAACACACCTACGATGGAATATTAATCAGCCTGAAAGGCAATTACCATTTATGACAACATGGCTAAACCTGGGAGGCAGTGTGCTAACTGAAATAAATCAATCATGGAAAGACACATATTATATTATGCGATGTGTGGAAGGTACCTAAAATACTCAAACTCAGGTGCTAAGTCTAGAATGGTATCAGGGGTTGAGAGAAGGGAAATAAGAAGTTATCCAATTGATACAAAATTTCAATTATTCAAGAAGAATCACTTCTAGAGATGTCTTATAACATCATGTCTATAATTAACCTAGTATTGTGCACTTAATTTTGAGGAGCCTCTTGAACAGCGCTAAGGGAGTTTGGGGTTATTCTCAGTGATACTCAGTCAACCAGGCTGATGGTTCACCACTAGGGTCAGAGGATGTGGTGTTCCTGCAGTGCCAGAGACCACCAGGATCCCCCTCCAGTGGCACTCAGGGGCCACCCTGGGAGATGCTAAGGGGCCCATGTAGTACTGCAGAGAAAACTAGATCAGCATGTGTCCTAACTTTGACTATCCTATCAGACCCTTACAATTTTTTATTAGAACAGAACTCAAGCTACCTTTTCCATTCCCACATACAAAAAGGGATGGAGAAACTTTTAGAGCTGAAAGGTATGTTTATCATCCCAGTCCCATCTATAGCATAACCATAATTATACTGAGTTTCCATACTACCCAAATATTATGCCCATGTCCAAAGTCATCAAATATACATTAAATATGTACAGATGTTTACAATAAAAAAGAAAACCCAAAATTTTATATGTTAAGTGACCTATGACAAAAATAGATGCTTCATGAATTTATGAGGAAATAATTTCTTTGGGATGGGTTCATCCATAAAAGTTGCTTAGTAAAAGAATTTAAATTGGCGAATACTTGGTCACTGTATTAGTGTCATCCTGTTGATCATTGATTTACTCCAGTGTGTGCCAGTAACGTCTCTATTCATCCCAGTCCTGAGATTTTAGCAGCCTCTCCTTACTGTCTTTCCCAACAATTGAAGGCTCTTTCAGGGTCAGGGGAATAAGACCTGTTATAGTTACTGGTTTTGGCATATCAAATACACCACGGGAAGCTTGCCAAGCTCTGCCCACGTAGGCAGGATACTCTCGATGGCATGCTGGGCTCTCTGAGAAATATATATATATATGTATATATATGTATATATATATATATATTTCTCTTTATGATTTGTTGTCTACTGTCTGAACACCATCAAACATGGTGTGGTAATTATGGAAAAATGGGTAAGAAGTGTCTTATGATGTGTCCGGAAAGCAACTTGGAGCGTGGCGGTGGTTGGGTAGTGGAGGTTGGCTGCCAGGGCTGGGTCCCTTGGGGCAGGGAGGGCTCTCACCCACCCACCTCTGGGGTGTGAAAACAGCCCAAGTGAAAACAGCCCGGTGCAGAGTCAGGGGTTTGATAAACAAAGAAAAGAGGCCAGAGAATGGCATGTCTAAGAGCAGTGGTGTGCTGTCTCTCTGTGTTTGCTGTAAGGCGGTGGATAAAAGAATTGAAAGATCTCACTTATTTGCAATAGATGAGTAATAGGAAGAAGGTAAGCAAGATATCAAAGCTGGGATACACAAATTATCCTTGATCTTAGATTATAGAAACGAGGACAAGGAATGAAAGAAACCTAGAGAGGGGGAGTAAGAAGAAATGGGCAGGAGGAAACAGAAGGGTTTGCAGACTTGGTATAGATGGTATAGAGTGGTATAAAGTGGTCTAGAGATGGTGCATATGGAATATGTCTAAGCTACATAGCCAACAACATTGTAAGCATGAGATCTAAACTACACGTACTAAATTTTAATGTTAAGTGCCTGTCAAGGAGGCAGGCTGGGCAACACATAGAGGGGAAGGAACCTGGGAACTTTGGTGGATGTAAGTTGACACTGGTGGTGAGATTGTTATTAGGGTATTGTACACCTGCAACTCAAATCACTGTCACTGTCACTGACCTCCCGTTGTTCATCGATTTGCTCAAGCGGGCCCAGTAACGCCTCCATTGTGACAATTGTTACTGTGTTTGGCATATCGATACATCACGGGTAGCTTGCCAGGCTTTGATGTGCAGGCGAAATACTCTCGGTAGCTTGTCAGGCTCTCCGAGAGGGGCGGAGGAATCGAACTCGGGTCGGCCATGTTGGCCACTTGCAAGGCAAACGCCCTACCCGCTATGCTATCGCTCCAGCCTGCAACTCAAATAAGAATATGTAAATCACTATGTCTTACTCTTTTTAAGTTTGAAGCACTGTAGCACTGTCCTCCCCTTGCTCATCGATTTGCTCGAGTGGGCACCAGTAACATCTCCATCGTGAGACTTGTTAGTTTTTTTTTTTTTGGCATATAGAAGATGCCACGGGGAGCTTGCCAGGCTCTGCTGTGTGGGCAAGATATTCTCGGTAGCTTGCCAGGCTCCCTGAGAGGGGTGGAGGAATCGAACCCAAGTTGGCTGCGTGCAAGGCAAACACCCTACCCGCTGTGCTATCTCTCCAGCCCTTAAGTTTGAAAAAAAGAAATAATTTAAGCAAATATTTTTTGTCTAAGGCTGAAGATGTGGCTTAGCACTAAAGTGCATCACTTTGTGGCCCTCAGCTTAACCTTTGGGACTGAAAAAATATGAAATTACATATAATTTTAAGAAGTGTTGAAAAGTTACTTCCTGGTTGTGAAGGGCCCTGGACAATGTACTGGTAATTTGGCCTTATTCTATAGGTGAATGTCCCTTTGAGTTAAATTCTGCAAGTGGTTTAATTCATATTTATTAAAAGGGCTGGAGAGATAGCACAGTGGTAGGGTATTTGCCTTGCACGCATCTGGCCTGGCTGAACTGGGTTTGATTCCTCCGCCCCTCTCGGAGAGACCGACAGACTACCAAAAGCGAGTATCTTGTCCCATGGCATAGCCTGGCAAGCTACCCGTGATGTATTCGATATGCCATACACAGTAACTCTCACAATAGAGACGTTACTGGTGCCCGCTGGAGCAAATTGATGAACAACAGGAGGACAGTGATAGTGATAGTGACAGGATGGGCAGGGTTGGAGTGACAGAACAGCAGGCAGGACGTTTGCCTTGCATGTGCCCAATTAGGGTTTGATTCCCAGCATCCCATATGATCCCCCTGAACACCACCAGGAGTGATTCTTGAGAGCAGAGCCAGAAGGAACCCCTGAGCATCGCTGAGTGTGGACCAAAAAGCAAAAAAAAAAAAAAAAAAAAAAAAAAAAGATGGACATTATAACTCCATTTTTTTTTATCAGATCAGATGTGTTAAAAGTGTACACACTAGTAGATATAAAAAGCTTTTGGGTGATGGAGTGATAGCACAGCTGGTAGGGCATTTGCCTTGCACGCGGCTGACCCGGGTTCAATTGCCAGAATCCCATATGGTCCCCTGAGCACTGCAAGGAGTGATTCCTGAGTGAAAAGCCAGGAGTAACACCTGAGCATCGCCAGGTGTGACCGCAAAAGCAAAACATATATATATTTTTTTAATTCAAAATTTTGTATTTTAGCAAAGTGACTGGTTTTATTCCACAAACACAAGCATTATACATAATATAAAGAAGAGCAGTGAATCATACATGATGTAAGGGAATATTTAAACTCTGTGAGCCTGTACTTTAGGTTTTATAAAGTTAAAATTGTAAATATATTAAAACAAAAATGAAGTTTTAAAAATTAGACATTTGTATCAATTTGGCTATTTGCCAATAAAATTAATTAACAACTAAATTATTATCAGTCCATAATAATGCAGTAGTTAAAATATTGGTACATGTCAACACAGACTAAAGAGCTCCAAAGCGTTACATTTTTTCCCTCAAGAAACTTATTTTTTTAATTAATTGACTCAATTTTTATGTATCTTTCCCTTCACAAATGATAAATAACGATGTTAAAAATAAACACACTTAGAGCTGCTCTCCAAATTACTAGCATGAATTATCAAATGTTCCTAATTTTAATCAGAAAAACAAACCTCATTTGGTTTCATTAGGTTTAAATTAGTGTACATGTTCTCTTGTTCCTCATCCCCATTTAGGGTTCTCCTTCATCTGTTTCTCCTTTTGGAGAGGATGACAGATGCACATTTATTCCACAGATAATGAAGAATATTGCTCCCTATAGGACATAAACGAGTACATAGATTTCACGAATCCCCTGGTAAAAACCAGTACTTGGTGTCTGGGACTGACAAACCACAATCCATAAGTCAGATCCAGCCCCTAACCTTGGAAGTAAAACACAGCCTGCTTGAAACATGACCACACACTGCTTTGCTTGTCATGTATAATGGCCCAGACCACTATAGAAGAGCAGAGAAATTGTGGCAAGGACTTCATGTCTAAAAAGCCTAAGTTACTAATTATCTGACCACTTTTCAGAACAAAAGCACTGACCTCTGCATTAGATCATATGTATCAATGGTGTTTTCATTATTATTAAACATTTTTAAATTTTATTTTATTTTTATAAAGCAGTTCACAATCAATTTAGTTGATTGTGAACTATAGCACAGTGGGTAGGGCATTTGCCTTGCACGCAGCCAACATGGCCAATCCAAGTTCAATTTCTCCACCCCTCTCGAAGAGCCCGGCAAGCTACCGAGAGTATCTCGCCCGCACAGCAAAGCCTGACAAGCTACCCATGATGTATTCAATACGCCAAACACAGTAAAAAGTCTCACAATGTTACTGGGCCCGCTCGATCAAATCGATGAAAAATGGGAGGACAGTGACAGTGACAGTTCACAATATTTGATTACATTTAATATTTGAGCATCAATCCCACCACCATTACACCTTCCCACCTCCATATTTCAGATGTTGTCATCCTGGACTTCAACCACTGCCCCAAAGCAGAACCAAAATAATTTTTTGTGTATTGTTTGTTGTGACTAAATCACTGAAAATGATTCAAAAAAGTTTCCATAGAGGAAAGTGTGTGAAGATTGTTGTATTACTCCCAGGGGGCAATTAAGACATCCTGTAAGAGATCACTAACATGATGAGGTTGAATCTTGTGTGCTTATGTGTGTGTATATATATATCTGTATATATATGTATCTTTATATATGTATATATATATATAATTTCGGTAAAAATATATTTCCCTCTAAGATTGTTTGCCTTCTAGTTTATCTTTTTTTATTTTTTAATTTAATTTTATTTTTATAAAGTTGTTCACAATAATTTATTACATTTAATATTCAAACACCAATCCTGCCACCATGCACCTTCCCACCACCACAAGAGGAAAGTGTGTGAAGATTATTGTATTTCATCATGAAGTCATTAAGACCTAGTATAAGACATTACAAACATGTGTGTTAAACCCAAACCAATGTGTGCTATTTTTGGTAGATCAGTGGGCTAGAGTATGAGATGCTATTCCAGCAATTGTGAAATTCAGAATACAATCATAGAGCAGATTTAAGGGTAAGGCCTGTGTTGCTCTCTTCCGGGAGCTTTATTTCAGAGTCTCCAGGTCTTGGCTATTGATGCGATTACATGGTGCTGGGGGCAGTTTGTGGGTGAGACTGCCAAGCTACTGGAAAATTGGGGAGCTAAGGGAAAGAGGCCCTGAGCCACTCGGAGCAAGCTTGGGGTTTCAGTCTCAGATCCTGCATACCTGGGTTCTTCTGCAGATCCTCTCGTGGGTGAGGCCTGTCTGAGCTTGCAGAGAGTGACCCTGAACATAGCTGCGATTGAGTTGTGGAGGATTTTGGCTGAGGGGTTCTGTTGAGGTGGGGAGGGAAACTCAACCAGCCCCCCTCAGGATGTTGCATCAGTGAAGAAGCCTGGCATGGGGTCAGGACTGCCTTCTACTTTAAACCCCATCAAACCATGGTGCACTGCCCTTGGAATATTAGTGGCATAAGATATGAGATGTCCAGGAAGAGGTTCACTGAGCGAGTGGAGAGTAGCCATGAGCATGGCGGAGGTTGACTTCTGGAGTTTTTCAACTGCTAGGGCTGGCCCTTGGGGTGGGAAGAGGAACTCACCCGCCCCCCTCTGGGGTGACCCAAATGAAACATCCTGATGTGGGGTCCAGAGTCATGACTATTATTAAACAGTTTTTATATGTCAGACTTTTTAAAACTACCTTAGAAACATTTTATTTAAAAAAATAGCATGACAAAAAATTATTCAGGAGGGAACTGGGAGGTAGGACAAAAGTTAAGGTCCATGTGAGGGCAGGAGGATGCCATACTGCTGGGGTCCTGGGGTGCTAGGGGTTTCTGACATCCAGGGGTATCTGGAGCCACTCAGAGATGTGACTTCAGATACCTCTGTTATAGAAATATACAAAGAGAGAGGCCTTTCCCAAAGCATTTCAATTGAAGAAATGTCAAGCCAAACTTCTGGGAGAGTGGCCAAGTTTTCTAGAGGGAAATGGCTCTAACACAAGTCACTCTCTCTAGGAAAGAGAAGCCACAACTTTACCAGCATCTAGTCCAGCCACGGTGCTACAGCTTGTTTCCAAACATTCTTACATCATACAAAATTTGGTTGTCACTGTCACTGTCACTATCCTCCTGTTGTTCATCAACTTGCTCTAGCGGGCCCAGTAATGTCTCCATTGTGCGACTTGTTATTGTGTTTAGTCATATCGAATACATCATGGGTAGCTTGCCAGGCTTTGCCATGCGGGCAAGATACTCTTGGTAGATAACCGGGCTCTCTGAGAGGGGCAGAGGAATCGAACTTGGGTAGGCCATGTTGGCTGCGTGCAAGGCAAATGCCCTGCCATCGCTCCAGCCCTATCCGATGAACAATGAATGAACCCAGAATATTAAATATTCATTTGAATCAAATAAAGTCTTAAGCAAATAATATTGAATGTTGTATAAGTGGCTTATAAATATACACTTTCATACTCTGAAATGGCTTTATTCTTTTGTATTCCAAGGGGAACTACTTAGTTTTTAACTTTCCCCTGAGCTTTCAGGCTAACAAATGTTCTAGCTAACATACGGGTAATTCCCATCTATTGTCCTAAGTGTAGAGATAGAAGAGGTACATAGTAATAAACAGGAACATTTTGGAGACATCCTACTGAGAGTTTAGGGAAATGGAGAAAGGCTCTCTGGAGATGGTGTCGTATATGCTGACCCTGAAAAGTGAATCAGAGTTGGCAGGAAAATTTTATAAGAAATAAAAAGTTGAAATGGATAGCAAAGGGAGTTTGCTTTTGATTAGATAGGTGCTACTTGTTTAAAGAGAAGGCGGTTCAGTAAGGGAAGGTATCATAAATAAGATAATGATTTTTGGAGAACAAATGAGACTGAAGGTATAATTCGGAATCCAGTTTGGAACATTTCAAATCTTAAATTCTTGGAACATTTCAAATCTTAAATTCTTCTAGTTGAGGTAGTTGAATGTCTGTATCAAAATCAGGTGAGCTTAATTATAGATTAAGGAAATAGAAGAGCAGATGTTATAATATGACCAATTAAACTGAGTGTACAAAGAAAACTCAGAGAACATTTTAGAATTTGCAAAGAATTTCTAGTCATTTGGGGCTTCATGAATAGAGGCAAGTAAAGATAGTATTAAATTCATTGATATATGAAAATGTTGAGTCTCGGAAATGAAAATAGGGAGGCCATAGAGATAGCTTAAAGGTCCTCATGTAATACCAGGAGTAATGTTGAGTGCAGAGTGAAGAATAAACCCTGAGTACAGCTGAATCTGACCCAAACCAAAAGAAAAAAGATAGGGGATGGAGTGATAGCACAGGGGGTAGGGCGTTTGCCTTGCATGCGACTGACCCAGGTTTGATTCCTAGCATCCCTTACGGTCCTCTGAACACCGCCAAGAGTGATTCCTGAGTGTATGAGCTGGGAGTCACCCCTGTGCATTGCTGTTATGACCCAAAAAGCAAAAAAAAAAAAGAATAAAGGAAAAAGAAAAGATGAATGTACATATAAATAAATATATATAAAACTATTGTACTTTCTTTTACAGAAATTCTAGCATCTAAATGCTAGAACGTTACCCACTGTCTCTTATTATTCTTAATCTATTCTTCCATTATACACTAACTTTGATAGAGAACAAGAACTACTTTCTGTTTTTTTTTAGCAGAATTCTTTATTCTTAGGTGCCTTGTTGTTTGTTATTGTGATAAACGACATTTAACATAACTCTTTATAAAATATCATCTACTTTTATGTGGTTTGAAATGCTCTCTCTCCCAAACCCTGATTTCATTATTTTAACCATAGACCCATAAATGGAATTGCTGAGCATTTGGTAATTTGTTTTTATTTTACGATACATCTTATTGTTTCCCATAACAGCCACTTCATTTTATATTTCCACCAATGGCATATCATGGGTATATAAGTATTCCCATATACTCAAATCTTTGAGTGAAGATTTCACTCGAGTCATCCTAAATAGGATTGGCAGAACACTAGATGAAGGACAACTGCGAGCATGCCGGGTTCTGCAAATGATTCAGCACCATCGACCATATCCACACATATCCACACGATAACCAAGTTCATTGAGGTTTCTCGGGAGTTCAGGTTGCCGCTCTGTCTAACGTTCATTGATTTAAAGAAGGCCTTTGATTCTGTTGAGATGGAAGCAGTCATTGAAGCCCTAGCCAATCAGGGAATTCAAGCTTAATACATCAAGATCCTCCGTGAACTGTATTGTGGATTCTCTACCAGGATCTCACCATTCTACAAAGAAGTAATCATCGATGTCAAGAAAGGGGTTCAGCAGGGTGATACCATTTCACCGAAACTCTTCAGTGCCACCCTCGAGCACATCATGTGACTACTGGAATGGGAAGGAATGGGAGTGAAGATAGATGATCGGCAACTACACCACCTCCGCTTTGCTGATGATATTGTTTTAATAACACCAAACATCAGCCAAGCGGCACGAATGCTGACCGACTTCGACTGTGAATGTGGAAATGTCGGACTATAGCTGAATCTTATGAAGACAATGTTTATGAGAAACAGCCTCGTTCCTGATGCCCCATTCGCTCTCAATGGAACGACCATCTCTGAATGCAACAGCTATGTGTACCTAGGTCGAGTAGTCAACATGACAAATGACCTGGCACCCGAGCTGCGCAGGAGGAAAAGAGCGGCTTGGAACGCCTTCAAGAGTGTGGAAGAAATAGCTAAGAGGATGAAGAACCTCTGGCTCTGGGCACATCTCTTTGATTCCACTGTTCTTCCTGCATTAACATATGCCTCAGGGACCTGGGCCCTATACAAACAGGATGAGAACACTATTGGGTCTCCCAAAGAGGAATTGAAAGAGCTATGCTTGGAGTATCACATTTCACTCAAATGAGAGAAAGAATCCGGAGTTCTGACATCCATCCGTCGACTATCAAGAATCAGGGACGCTGTCTCGTTTGCCAAAAATCAGATGGGCTGGACACGTAATGAGATTTGGAGATGACCGCTGGACTAGAGCCGTTACCAACTGGATTCCATGGGACATCAAAGGACCACGTGGCCGCCCACCTACCAGATGGTCATACTTCTTTGTCAAGACCCTGAACGATCTGTTTGAGGCTCTTCTTGTTCCTAGAATGAACAGACGCCATTGGGCTACACTGGCACACAACAGGGACAAATGGAGACATTACTGGCACCCACTCAAGCAAATCGATGATTAACGGGAAGTCAAGTAATCAAGTGATCAAATCTTCATTCACACTTGTTTCACATCTTATTTTTTTGAGTTTGATAGTAGCCATACTAATGAGTGTAAGATGGTACCCAATTATTATTGCCCTTTACTCTTATATTTGAACTTTGATGCCTGAAAATAAGAGGAAAGGATGATTCAATATTTTATCTTTCTGGATCATAAAGGACTTTACTTATATCTAGTTGAGTAATTATGTACAGTTACTAATAATATATAAAACCTTGAAGAATATCTTTTCTTGTAAACTAAATATACTACAAAGCAATTTTGGACCATGCATTAACTAGATCATTCAAACAAAGATTGTTGGCCAAATAATTTCACAAGAAAATGGAATTTCCTGAAAATGTTACTATATAATGGTTAGAAAGTTTATCTCTGGAGATCCAGAATGATAGTACAGCTGAATGGGCACTTGCATGAATATTACCTGCGTTTGATCCCCAGCATCACATCTGGTCCCAGAAGTCCTGCCAGAAATGATCCCTGGGCACAGAGCCTGAAGTGTGCCTTGAGTACCACAATGCAACAACAGCAATAACAACAAAAAGGAATGATGGTTATCTCTGAGAACTGTCTATGACTACAGACTAGTTACTTTTCCTCATAAGAAAAATATCAGCAATAATATTTTCTGAGTGGTTTCAAAAGATTAAATGAGGTCATGCACCCCCTTTTTCCGACATGTGGAATGTTCTCAATGAAAAATCATCAGCCTTATTAGTTTAATTTTATAGCACCTGCATATTGCTTCTTTTACCAAATTGTTAATTCTATTAAACTTAGGAAAAAAGTTGGTCTGAATGACCTTGTTCTTTGTGAATTCTTGCTGACCTCTAGAGATCACTGCATTATTTTGTCAGACAGCTTATTTAATAATATATACCAGCATTTCCTTTTTTCCCCTTTCTGAAATGAGACATTTGCACATCTCTAATCTTTGGACACATCTTTCCTGGTAAATACAGCCTCAGTACCTTCGTCAAATATTTATATTCCTGATACAATCTTTCTAAGACATTCTTAGAACTTTTGGTTAGTTCATACATACATAAATAAATACACTATTAGGTCACTTTGGTTTTTGAAGGCACTTTAGCAATCCTTGTCAGCTCGTATAGAGCAACACCATTTTAAAAATGCTTAAGATCTCAAATTCTAACTGAAGTGAGGGCACACCTTCATATGCAAAAAGAAATAGTAAGCTTGTTTGAAAAAAATCTAAAAATCAATGAGAAAGATTTAAGGAAGCAATTAATGAGATAATGTCTAGAATGCACGTCAAGCCCCTGGGAAGAAATGTTTTTATATTCACAAAGCATTTTTACCATTATGTTTGTTCACGAGCCATAAATACAATTGAATTCTTCTGTGAAATTGGTGCCTGGAGGTAGAAAAAAAGAAAGAGTCAATATTTTGTCTTTATGGATCATAGAGATGTTTGTTCATATCCATTTGAATATTTATGTTCAATTACTGATAGAGTACAAAATCTCTTTTAAAAGCTATTTTATTAATCTCAGGTTAAAAAAAGTGACTTCTAGCAACCACCTTCACTGTTACCCTTGAGATTCAGGTCTCTTATAATTTTACAATTGAACTATTATATTTAGGTAAGCTTTAAGTTATTTTAGGAAGATTCTGAACAGTTTTTGTACCTTCGCCTATTTCTTTATCAACTTTGTGATTTATTTAGAGGACACTGGATTTCTCTGCAGCATCTATTTTCTCTATCTGGGACACTGTCTGCAAGTTACAGATAAATCTAGAAAAATAAAACCAGATGCACTTTATAAATTCAAAATGATCCTGCCTGGCTGTCTTTACTTTGTCTAACAACTAAGCAAATATCATAAATATGTTTACACTTAAAAAACTTTTTGTTACAAGAGCACTGGTTTAAACTATGAACATTTCTTAGCCTTTAATTTTTTCAAATACATAGGCTATGAGTGTCGGCAGTACTTCTTAAATTATTTTGGGTCATCTATCATCTAGATATCTCCTTTAAAATCAAGTACTAGTTTAAGTTGTGAAACCTGAAACTCTACATTTTTAATATACCTCCAAGTGATGACAAACCTTTTGATTTGTGAGCCAATTTTTTTTGTTCTTTTGGTTGAGGAGATCACACCAAGCATATCCAGAGCTTGCTTCTGGATCTGCACTCAGAGATCACTCCTGGCAAACTCAGGGGGTCATATGGGGTGCCATGAATCAAACCCAGATTGGAAGCATGAAAGGCAACTGCCCTACTACACTGTACTATCTTTCTGGCCCCAGTTATTCAGGGAATTAGAATACATGCAATTCCAAAACAAAGAACACCATTATTTGATTTATAGTAGACACTTGGAAAATATAATAAAAGTGTATATACATACAAAAAATTATAATCGAGGCTGGAACATAACATATTTCAATATCATAATTTGGAGGTGGTAAAGGTCAAACCCTGCAGTTCTCAGGCTACCCCTGGCTCTGTGCTTAGGCATTACTCCTGTTGGTGTGTAGGGGATTTGTTTCAGTGTTAAGGAGCAAATTCAAAGCTAAATAAGTTGCATGCAAGCCAAATCCCTTAAACCCTATACTCTCTGTCCAGCTCAGGACAATGTAACTTTTGAACGTGGAAATTAAGCAGATTTTTTGTCAGATTATTCCTTTGAAAATGCATCAATAATAATATTTATATAAATATTGGAACAACAAAGTAGTTAATTCATTTTGATCAGTATTTGCTGAGTGACTACAGAGAACCAGAAAAGATACTGGAGTTAAATGTAAAGGGAAATCAGGCCAAGTGCTATGCTAGATAAGCAGATTAGCTTGTGTAAGAGAAATAAGCATATTTGCCAATTTTGTTAGAACAACAATAAGAAGTAATGAGCCATAAATCTTGTCAAGTTACTAGGATGAAATACACTGGCTACTTAATTAACTAAATTTTATTTTATCAGATCTAGAGCCTGTAAATCCAAAATCAAGGTGTCAGAAGTTTTGGGGTTTGGTAGGGATCGGGGAATCTCATTGTGGCTTTCACCTCACTGTGTCTTTTGGCCTTTCATCTGAGCTTCCCTCTTTTTCCTCTTAGTGAGTCCACATTTCTTCTCCTTTTTTTAAAATTTATTTATTTATTGAATCACCGTGGGAAAGTTACAAAGCTTTCAGGTTTAGGTCTCAGTCCTGCAAATATCAAACACATTTCCCTTTACCAATACTTATTTTTTACCATGAAGAACCCCAATAAAACCCCACCCCCCACCCCTCCCAGTCTCTGTGAGGCAGATGAATTCTAGTTAACACTCTATCTGCTTTGATTAGATTCACTGTTTCAATAAAAGATTCACCACTATTATTTAGAGTTTACCCCTCCCCCCAAATCAGACATGCTGAAAAAGCATTGTGAAGTGATTTGCTTTCTACAGCTGGGTTCAAGAATTAAATGTTGGTTTTGGATTTCTTCTATTTTACTTATTGACCCTGGAAGTATTTCTACTGAAAGTCAGATAGTTAAGAAATTGGTTTCTGTGCTCTGGAGTCGTAGCCGTGCTGGAGAGCCGCTCGTGGGGGGCAACTGGTGACCTCGGTAGGGCGTGAAGGACGGACCAGAACGCCCCCCTTCCCATGAGGTTTTAGTCGCCCCCACACCCCAGGTTCATACCTGCTGTCCACAAGGCTCCCATGTGGCTGCCATCTTTCTTTCCAGAGGGAGGAGGGCGGAAGGGAGCAACACCCTTTCCCCTCCGGGCAGACATGATGGCCTGGATTAACGCATGGTCTGTTCACTTTTCTGCTCCAAGCTGCTGGGTTCTGCATTAAGTCCTTGTGCTTCTGGGGCCGTGGTCGTGCTGGAGAGCCGCTCGCGGGGGGCAACTGGTGACCTCGGTAGGGAGTGAAGGATGGACCAGAACGCCCCCCTTCCCATGAGGTTTTAGTCGCCCCCACACTCCCAGCTCATGCCTGCTGTCCACAAGGCTCCCATGCGGCCGCCATCCTTCTTTCCAGAGAAGAGAGGGCGAATGGGGCAACACCCTTTCCCCTCCAGCAGACTTGATGGCCTGGATTAACGCATAGTCCGTTAACTTTTCTGCTCCAAGCTGCTGGGTTCTGCATTAAGTCCTTGTGCGTCTGGGGCTGTGGCCATGCTGGAGAGCCGCTCGTGTGGGGCAACTGGTGGCCTCGGTAGGTCATGAAGGATGGAGTGGAACGCCCCCCTTCCCATGAGGTTTTAGTTGCCCCCACACCCCCGGCTCATACCTGCTGTCCACAAGGCTCCCATGCGGCCGCCATCCTTCTTTCCAGAGAAGAGAGGGCGAATGGGGCAACACCCTTTCCCCTCCGGACAGACATGATGGCCTGGATTATTGCATAGTCTGTTCACTTTTCTGTTCCAAGCTGCTGGGTTCTGCATTAAGTCCTTGTGTTTCTGGGGCTGTGGCCGTGCTCCAAACTTAACTCTGATTTTCAGAGAGAAACGTTGGGTGGTTTACTTCCCATGGATCACTTTGTATATAGAGAGATGTCACGCGGCCGCTTATGCGGCCTTGCGGTTTTGATGAAAAGTCCTAGTTCCCGCATACTCAAGCTGTGCTTGTAGAGGCTTCTGGTCACCGGGGTTCCATCTGGGGGAGGCGGGATGCGGTACCTACCCCATCTGGGACTTCCCGATGATCTCGGCTCTTTTTGGAACCTGTTTTTTTTTTTCCCCTTCGGGATCTGTGGATCCTGCCCTCCATGTGGCCCTTCTTTTCGGCTGTATGCTGTAAAGATGGCGCTGGGGGGCGGGCTGTGGGCGTGACTTCCGGAATCAGAGGTTACCTGGGAGTTGTAGTCCCGGCAGATTTGAGGAAAAGTCCTAGTTCCCGCATACTCGAGCTGTGCTTGTAGAGGCTTCTGGTCACCGGGGTTCCATCTGGGGGAGGTGGGATGCGGTACCTACCCCATCTGGGACTTCCCGATGATCTCGGCTCTTTTTGGAACCTGTTTTGTTTTTTCCTTCAGGATCTGTGGATCCCGCCCTCCATGTGGCCCTTCTTTTCGGCTGTATGCTGTAAAGATCACATTTATTCTCCTTAAGGATATCCTCAAATTGGGTTGTTCCCCCCGACAGTCCCATATTAACTTAGCCATCCTTTTAAAGACCCTGTCCTTGAGATGAGTGACGAAAGTAGACTATAAACCAAACATGATGGCCATTCAATATTTGCATTGAATGCAATATTTGCAGACCACAACACCCTAAAGGAGAGAGTAAAAGGGAATGTGCCTGCCACCAAGCGGGGAAGGGGGGCGGGGGAAATGGAGGGATGGGTGGGATACTGGGAACATTGGTGGTGGAGAACGGGCACTTGTGGAGGGATGGGCACTCGATCATTGTGTGACTGAAATGTAAGCACGAAAGTTTGTAAGTCTGTAACTGTAACTCAGGGAGATATATTAAAAAAATTTTAAAAAGCCTTGGTCCTCAAATACTATCTGAATCTTAGGTCCTAGGGGTTAGGGTTTCAGTATGTTATTTGGAGGGCCATAATAGGTGAGAAGAAAATCGGAGGGAGCAGAGAACAGAAAACCATGAACTGTGGCTAGGACCATGGCAATCAGTTATGGCTACATGAACATAGATTTAAGGCGAGCCTCAAAGAGAAATCAGGTTTGGACTTCACAGATTTGAAGTTAGCTCAAAAGATAGGATCAAAAGTCTGAAGCATTGTCTTAGAAGTTTCTTTGAAAAATGACTCAGAAAATGTGGATAAATAACACTAGAATACCCATAATAAAAACCATCTGCAGCCCAATATTGGTCACTATTTTGTTGAAATTTTCTCTCCGTTTTTTACCTGTCTCATCTCACATATGATTTATGTTTATAGGCGTATCTTTTATAATTTTTCTTTAGATTTTGTCTTAGGCATTCTGTATATTTAATAACTTTTGAACGTTATCCCTGAAGCACTCTTAACATTTTAACAGATTAGGATTTATCCAAATATCTCCTGTTATTGACAAATTCAGTAGCTCATAGTTTCATAAAATATGATAAATGAAATTTCTGTAGTATTGGGACATTTTTTAGTGTTTGGGGAATTTTCTTGGCATACAGTCTCCACAGTGCCATTGGTGAGTTGTATTTTCATAGATATTTCATATTTGTTGGATGACTGGATAAAATGAACACATTTAAAACTCTTGACATACACTGACAAATTGTTTTCATAAGTGACTATACCAATTTTCTTGTCACCAATGGAGTGGTGTGACACCAATTTTATGTGCAAATGTCACTTCTACTGTGTCTTTCTATGACATCCCAGAGTGTCTCACTTTCACACCAGAGTCTCCAGCCTATGTGATTCTCTTTTAATTCCTGTTCGGCACTCCAAATTTCTGTTAAAGTACAATCTTGCATATTGCTTGTCTCTCTCCTGCTATAGTATAAATTACAGGATGACAATATCTTGGTGCTTACTTTCTGACACATTGTGTTCATTCATGAAATACTTGGAGTGAATACATCTTCCCAAGTACTAAATGAAAAGATATGCTTGCTTTTTATTTTTCCTTGTTATTTTTATTTGGGGTACTCCCAAGAGATACTCAAAACCTGGCCGCCCCTCCTGGTGATGGAAAGGACCAGCATTTGCCACATGGAAGGTATGCACATTAACCCCATATTATCTCACAAGTCCCCTTTTAATTTACTTTTAAAATAGTGACTAACCTCATTAGTAATTCATTATTAATTTTCCATTCCCTTTTAATTCTGTGAAAATGTAAATGTTAACTGTGAATATGGAACATAATTTACAGATAAGCTTGTTTATAGCTCAGGACAGGGACTTAGTGTCTTCCTGGAACATTGTGCTTTTGTATATTGAACACAGGAACATCGATAAGAGTTACCAGGGATTATGGGTACCCTTATCTAGAATGGGACATGAGCTTCAATGGAATTTTAAAGCTTCTCAGAGCTTATTCGTTAGGTTCCTAACTAGCAGCCACATGACCCCATGTGGATTCTCAGGATATTCCAAGCCGACAGGTGAAAATCATGTAAAAGGGGGGGTGGTGGGAGAGGGTGTACAGCACATGACTAGGAAGACTTGGGGTCCAACCAGTAGGACAGGGGACCATAGGAAAGAAGCAAGTTGGAAAGGGAGCATGGTTGGATAAAGATTGAGAAATGCTGATTTAGATAATGTGCAACTACATGTGAGAAACATTGGTACTTTGCAGACATAATTGTCAGAACCATTTAATGCGTTAGCTAAAGGGTCCTATTAAAATCCCTTGGAACATTTAAAACATATGGATTGTCAGTTCTCAGCTAGCTTTTCCCTGACTCCACCCCTTCATCGGAGATTTGAAGGGAGGTTTTGAATTTGAGAAATCACCAGCTGATGGTGTTGAATTCTAGAGCTGGAGTGACAGTGAGTCCAGTGAGCCATGGGGGTGGGGGCAATGATAACAATTGCTGCAAGGGTCTATCCTTTCGAGGGGGGTCACATTTGATTCTGCCAGAGAGCTGTAGGCGGTACTTTCACCTGTAGATTTGAAGTGAGCCTGTCAAGATTTGGTTGGAAATGTTGGAAATGGAGGAACTTCTCTGGCCTGTGTGCTTTCAGAGAATGGTGGGCTTATTTGGGAGGCAATGGAGTCTAGGGGTGGAAAGAAATGAAACAGAATTTATTTATTCCGAGATCTTCTCTGCAAGACCCAGTTGGTTTTGTTTTTCAGCTGAGGACCCTATGGCTGCTTTCATCACCTTTATTGGATAGATGAAATCAGAAACTTCTGAAAATAAATGAAGATAAAATCACAGGAAAATAGCATTCCTCTCTGCCTCCATTATTTTTTTCTTTATATTTTGGGGAGAAGTTTCCCTGAAATGCTCATATGCCCTGGGTCGTTTTCAAAGGTTTGAGGATTTCATACTTGAAATCACCAGAGCTGCACCCAGCAGTTCTCAGGGGGGTTATGGGGTGCCAGGGATAAAACTTGGGACCTCAAAATGCAAGGCATGTACCCCAGCCTTATGAGCCATATCTTAAAGTCCCATTACTTAAAATAGAATTCCCTATTTGGAGGGAAGTTAATTTTTTTAACATGATCCATGCCTTGACAGTTTCTCCCATGTGTTTTGTCCTACTGAGTATTATATTTAAATGTAACCTTTAAATTTGAATTCAGAATTCCAGACTCTCCACAGAGTTCTCAGCTGTACACATTTGGCATGTTATCTGGTCATCAAAGTATCGGAATTCACTGAGAGTTCATAAGCAAGTGCCTTTCTATCATCTTGGAGATCACTGGAGATGGGCATTGTTGCATGGAGGCTGTTTGCCTACAGCATCTCCTGCCCAGGATGGGGGTGTGGGGGTGGATGTGAAGAAATGGCCCTTTGATACATACCCATGGTGGTTAATTGATTCTGTTCACATCACATTATCTCTTAGGAAAATCAATGCTTCAGTATTGCAGGAAACATGTAAATAAAGTGCTAAAAAGTGAACCAAAGTCAAATATTTCCTGATGGAAAAGGGAGAGGTGAATTAAGGCAATGTATGATTATCAGCAGAAGGATATTTCTGAGCTCAGAAGAAATTTGAAGCAATGAAAACCAGGGTTCTAGAAATGCAATGGTGCCAACTGCTCAATCAGCTTGAGGGACATCCTTATCTCAAGTGTGTGGTCTCCTAGTTGTTAATGGCTTTGCTTTGACTTTTCTTTGATCTGATTGAAACTGGCATTGTTGATGCAATTTCTCATCAGTTTTAACTTAGAAAATAAATCTTTGTCTAACTGATAGAAGGAGATACTACTCATCTTAAGAATGATAATAAACTATTTCTGGAATCTTTTACATGGTAATTTATTTACTTGGATGTGTGTGTGTGTGTGTGTGTGTGTTCTCTGTATTATGCACTGTTCTTATCCCTGAAGTGCCATGTGACCAAGACAGATAGTTCCCTGTTCTTTCAGAATTTGTCAGTGTGGAGACAGAAAGTGACAAACTTGGGAAGGAAGAGTTTATTTAAGAGTTGATAAAGTCCCAGTTTATTGGTTCTTGTGAGAAAAAAAAATGACCAGACAGAACTGAGTTTGAAAAGCTGTGTTCATTTCTCAAATAAGGCAACATCTTTGAAACCGGACAAATCAAAACCGTTGTTTGCTCGGAAGGTGTGAGACAGGATTCTCAAAATAGCAAGGTACCTCTGGATTTAGCTGGGAAAGACAACCAGAACCATTAAGATTTTAATCCAGGTTCAATTTCCTACCCTGAGTAGGGTATGTGAAGGAAACGTGACCTGGTTTTTAAGAGATCTTTTCTTCTTACCCTGTGACTCAACCAGACATGGTAGCAACAAAAGTGATGCCCTGTCCTGAGAATAGCCATTGGGTTCTAATTCCTGAAACTGGACATGAGACAACAAACTATAAAAATAATTGACACAGATGACATAAGGAAACAATGACACCAAAATGATGATGATTACTACAATGGAGAGAAAGCAGAGTCAAATCATAGCAAGTGAGTAGTGCTCAGTTTCGTGGGGCAGATCAAGGACAGTCTTTCTGTTGTACAAGCAGAGTCATGGAGTCGTTGAAGGAAAGGGACTTTCCTATGACACCCTTCACTCTCAGTGATGACCTCATTTGGTAAGTCACCAAGTATACAGGGAAAATCCTGAGCTGTGAAAGCAGGAATCCTGGTATTCTGATCCTGTTTTAGAAGTACAATTTTGGAAACTTAGTATTCTCTGTATATTCTGATTTCTCCAGACAGGGAAATAAAAGTCCAAGTGCCTATAGAAATGTTTAGAGATTTTAAGAAGATTCTAAACTTTGAAATAAATGGCTAGAAAATAGGAGGAGTGTAGAGTGGGAGGATTTAGCTCCGGGCAGATTTAGTTCCATTTCCCTTGGAAGGGGGATATAGCTAAGAGGGAGATGATAAGGAACAAGTATTACAAAGATTCAGCTCAGCACATGCCTTTACAGAGCTACTGTGCATTATTCACTCAGTCTGTAAAACACTGTTTGAATGCCTATTGTGTCCTGGCGTTCTTAGGAGTTTCCTATGACGATCACATGCACAATGTTTGATCCCAAGTATCTTGTTGCAGAGTATGTTCCATGATAGTTTAGAGTTTTAGGAGGCTAAAACTTTACAGGGCCTTTACAAAACATTGAAGTCTGTTTTGTGAATCCACAATCTTTAACTAAGCTTTAAGGTTATTAAATACCTGAATTTGTCTATACTTCCATTTACTCATCTGTAAAATAGAATAGAAAGTTATAGTTATTTCATAATGTTGATAGGAAAATAAACATCTGTTGACTTGTATAAATTACTATTTAAAAATTTTTAGAATGGGATCTTGAACACAAGTACGAGATTATTGTAACACAAATAATAAATTATTTCCATACGATTGATGCTATTCTTCTCAATACTTCCTCTTTAAAAAAATTTAAATTAAGGCACCCATGATATCCAAAGTTATTCATAGTTGAGATTCAGGTGTACAATGCCCCAGTATTAATCCAACCACATGTATCGATTTCCCTCCACCAATGTCTCCAGGTTTCTGCCTCCTTTGCAGGGACGTTTTTATAGTTGATTCTTGTAGTTTGGATCTTGTGTTTTCAGTGTTGTTGGCTTTGTGGTGTGTATTTGTGAATGTGTGTTAATGTGTGTGAGTGTGCACTTGCACTCAAGTGTTTCATATCTTTATCCCACTCATGTGCACAAGGTCCTCAACCCTTGCCCCTGTTATTTTGTGACAACCTCTTCTTACTTCTCTCTTCCATTTCTTTCTTTTCCTGTTCTTCTCCTTTCTATACTCAGAGAAGATCACCTAGAGTCAAGAGTGATCTTGTTATTCCCCCTTTAATACCTTGCATCCCTCTTCCTGTTATTCTATATACCACAGATAGGTGAAATAATAATACTGTGGGTTTTTTCAATTTATTGTTCTAATATCACAAATTCAAAAGCAATTTATCTTGCTCTATTGTGTTAATTGGCCTGTCCCAAGACAGATTTCTCTTTTATTATGTTTTTCTATTACTACAGTGATTAGGGACCAGGTCAATAGATCACAGGAGCCAGCTGCTAATCAAGCATGCATGTGCTTTACACTCAAACCCCACTCCCAGAGCATTATTTCATGCTTGTCTATAATGCTCATCTCATGAAAACCTTGGACTGGAGTGACAGCACAGTGGTAGGGCGTTTGCCTTGCATGCAGCCAACATGGCCAACCCGAGTTCGATTCCTCCGCCCCTCTCAGAGAGCCCGGCAAGCTACCCGTGAGTATCTTGTCCACACGGCAGAGCCTGGCAAGCTACCCGTGATGTATTCGATATGCCAAACACAGTAACAACAAAGTCTCCAATGGAGACGTTACTGGGCCCGCTCGAGCAAATCAATGAACAACGGGAGGATAGTGATAGTGATGAAAACTTTATTCTGTTTGTGCACATCATGTGTGTGTGTTTTTCAATATTCTAAAGAGGATTAAAAAAAACTAAAAGAGAGAACAAATGAAAGAGGCCTTTGTAAGCTTTATGTTCGTTTTTATTGAACAATTTTGCCTAAAATCTTGGTTAAATTAAATACATAATGTGACCCCAATGTACAAGCAGTTATGTGATAGTTTTTTAGTTTGTTTTTAACAGAGGTTTTGCTGACCTTGGAGGCATTAGAAAGATTGCTTTTACATGGGTGACTGATCTGGGTGTATTTCTCCAGTGTATTAGGTAAGGGTGGGGTTGTCTCTTCACCAACACGGTGTTGTTCCTCTCTAACCTCTTGTGTATTTGTGTCAACAAAATTTATTATGACTATTTGGGAAGAAAAGTAAAACAGATAGCAACTTTTCTTCATGCCTGTGCTGCTAGGTGTTTTCCTTGTCGAAAGAAGCTCAAGGGAGAGATTACCCTTTGATAATTCATACCATCTTCCTGACTCGGTCATTTTTTTACTATACACTTAGGTCTTCACATGCTGCTTCAGTAGTAATGCAGTTGTTTATTTGCACAAGTTAAATTGTTCTTGTTTAATGGCTCTTAGAGGAATTCATATACTAATCGTTTAGGTAGATTGCCTTTTGGAAAAAGATACCTAAAATGGTTAGAGAGAAAGTGAGGAAAACACTTGAGAAACTCTGACACAGACAATATATTGTCTCTAGGCCCAGGGTTCATCTACATGTCAGAGGGAAATAAAACAATGAGAACAGATAAAGGACAATGCTGGCCACTGTGTGGGATTCACAGAGCACCAAATCTCCCCACAGCCCACACAAGACACTTTCTAGTGTTCTTTTGTCCACAGGTTTTATCAATCCTTTTGTGCTTTCTGATTTATAAAAGCATCAGTAAATGTTGAACGTTTCAAAAGTATCAGATGTTTTTTTTATATGTCTGGACCTATGAGATGAAAATGGAAAAATAAGAGATGTTATATAATAGTTTAGGGGACTCCAGAAATATTGGGAAAACTGCCATGTACTGTAAACCCCAAGGAATTCCCTTGTGAGTGAGTCTGGCTTTAAATATTCACTTCAAAGTTCACTATTCTTAACCCAGCTCTGCAAAGGACCCTGTCAGGAATCCATATTTTTTCAGAGCACTTCCTGGAATAGTCCCTGAGCACAGAGATGGGATTAATCCCCGAGTACTTTCAGGTATGACACACCCCCACCCACCCTACAATAAAATACATTTGTATATAATTCTTTGGTCATGCTTTAAATAAATTTGCTAGAGTTTCCTAACAAATTGAAAAGTAAACTTAATCAGAATTAAGTAAAATTCTATTCTAATAATTTTATTCTAAACTCAATTATACACATATGGAGATGAGGCCAGCAACTCAATTCTGAAATATTAGAATATCAATATTTCTATGTTGGAGTTTCTGATCTTTAACACCTCTTTAAAAACTGGTTTTGTTCAATAAGCATTAATAATCATTTAGTACTTAACCAACCAATAAACTGTACTGCCAAATGATGAAGTGTCTATGCCACTGGTGAGAGTTCCTGACTTGGTAGAGTTAAATGATGGGAGCTTCATTTTCCAGACAGTTTGATCATCAAGATATTGGTGCATGGCTAGATGCATTTCTGTGTTAATGTTATTTTATGTCTATTACGGAGTAATGAGTTTTTTTATAATTGGTTTATGACTCATTTCATATTCATCAAGTTATTAATGAGAGAGATAATGCTGGATTTGGCAGCAAAACAGGGATAATGTTACATGTAGTCAAGCCAGAAAGAAAATGTCTTGGTTAATTTTTATAAATAACGCTCTACTTTTTATTTTATTTCATCTGTAACCAAAAATTATTCATATTATGAATATTTTATTTTATTTATGAGCATACTTGACTGTGCTAAGGATTTACCTTGTTTATGTACTCAAGGATTATTCCTAGGGACTGGAGAGATAGCATAGCGGGTAAGGCATTTGCCTTGCACACGGCCAACCCAGGTTCGATTCCCAGCATCCCATATGGTCCCCTGAGCACCACCAGGAGTAACTCCTGAGTGAAGAGCCAGGAGTAAGCCCTGTGCATCGCCGGGTGTGACCCCAAAAAAAGAAAAAAAAAGGATTATTCCTAGAAGGGCTAAGGGGACCATAAGTGGTCTGGAGATCAAACCTATGTGTCTGCCTGCAAAGAAAGTCTTACTTGCTGTTCTAGCTCTCTAACGCCTATAAATTATATATATATATATATATATATATATATATATATATTATATAATTGAATAAGAATTTGCCATTGTGGGAAAATTGAAAATATAAAAATGCATAAAGGGGTCAGAGCAATAACACAATGGGTAGGGCATTTGCCTTACAGGCGGCCAACCTGGGTTTGATTCCCAGCACGCCATATGATCCTCCAAGCCCACCAGGAGTGATACCTGAGGGCAGAATCAGGAGTAAGCCCTGAGCACTGCCAGTAGTGTCCAAAAACAAAATTTTTTAAAAAATTGGCCATAATCTCATCTCTCCAAGAGGTGACTAGTAATCTGGAGCTTTTCCCTCAAGTCAATTTTCTAATACCTACTTAACATTAAAGTATATACACTACTTAAGGGCTGGAGAGATAGTCCAGAGGGTGTTATTTATCTTGCATGCAGTGGAGCGGGTTCAATTCCCAGCACCATATATGGTTTCCTGATCTACTCCAGGAGTGGTGGTCCCTGAGTGCAGATAGAGGAGCAAGACTTGAGCACCACGGGGTGTGGCCAACCACCCAAATTTTTAAAAAATAAAGTACATATACTAATTTTTAAATTTACTTGTGAATGGTAACAACTGTTCTGTATTATTTAAGTTCTTCAAAATTCCATGTAATTTGCTTGATTTTGCTCGAGCGGGCCCAGTAACGTCTCCATTGGAGACTTTGTTGTTACTGTGTTTGGCATATCGAATACGTCACGGGGAGCTTGCCAGGCTCTGCTGTGCGGGTGAGATACTCTCGGGAGCTTGCCGGGCTCTCTGAGAGGGGCGGAGGAATCGAACTCGGGTTGACCATGATGGCTGCGTGCAAGGTAAACGCCCTACCGCTGTGCTATCACTCCAGCCCTTCAAAATTCCATGTAATAATTGTATTATATTCCATTAATAAATATATCTTAATTTTTCTTAATTTTACAAAGAATTATTATGAAATAAATATCCTTAAATGTGTCAAAGTATCAAAATAATTTCATAGGATAGATTTTTTCTAAAGCAGAAAATTTGTTACTATATCGGGCCCCCCAAACTCTGCTGGGTGTGGGTCAAAACAAAACCAGAACTCAGCAAAGGAAGTTTGTGCAAGCTCCTGCACCAGAGGCAGCAGAGGGGCCCAGTTTGGTGCCTGGCCTCCCTCCTGCCCGAGTGTGGCTCCACTGTCCCTTGGGCCATGGTGCACCTTTTCTGTCCCGTTGCAGATGGTGTTGGGAGTACTGAGAGAATGGCATCAGAGCCTCTCTTCTGATTTGTGCAAGGGCCAGAGTTGGCTTTATGGCACTCAGCGTGGCCAGGACCCCCAAACCATGACAGATGTGGGGTACTGTGAGCATGTGGCACTCACCCATCCCCTGCCAGTGCCCACCCCTGTACCCTTCGTGATCTCCAGGGCACCAGCTGTGGCTTTCTGGCTTTGTCTCACCTGCCCCAAGCTCCATGCTCAGAGCCCAGGGGAACTGGTAGTAGTGTCCAGTGTTGAGTGTCTTGTCCTCACATGCTGCTCAGGCACCAGTGTCCTGGCATCCATCTGTGTTGGCCATGTACCAGTCCCACACCTCTCCCTTGATCCTCCCTTACATCTTCCCATCATCTGTCTGGCATATCCCGAGGTGGGGCTCGGGGTCCCTGGGGAAACAAAGTTGAGGCCCTGTGGGTAGCTGGAGTTCTACTGGGGTAGGGCCCTGGTCCTGGGACCCCCCCCCAACACCTGGGAAACTCAGAAATGAGCAGGACCAATTTCCACAGATTTTTTTTCCACTAAAAAACATTTTATTTTTTTTCCAGACTTACACATTTTTGTGCTTGGGTTTCAATTATACAATGATCAAACACCCATCTCTCCACCAGTATGCATTTCCCACCACCACGGATCCCAGTATCCCTCCCACCCCCCAGCCCCCATCCCACCCTGCCTCTGTGGCAGGGAATTTCCCTCTCTCTCCTTTTGAGTGCTGTGGTTTGCAAAAGAGGCATTGAGTGGCAATCATGTTTGGTTGATAGTCTACTTTCAGCATGCCTCTCCCATCCTGGGAGGATCCTCCCAACACCCTCTGTTTGGTGTTCCCTTCTCTCTCTGAGCTCCCTTTTCCCCTAACATGTGTGGTTGGCCTCCAGGTCATTGAGTAAAATTCCTGGTACCAATCTCTGCCATTATTGGGTATTAGTTTCCTACTTTGTTACTTTATGTTCCCCCAGATGAATGCAATCTTTCTATGTCTATCCGTTTATTTCTGAGTCATTTCGCTTAACGTTATACTTTCCATGTAGTACCACTTGTATGTAAATTTCATGACTTCATCTTTTCTAACAGCTACATAGTACTCCATTGTGTAAATGTATCAGAGTCTCTTTAACCAGTCATCTGTTCTCAGGCACTCAGGTTTTTTCCAGATTCTGGCTATTGTAAAGAGTGCTGCAATAAACAGACAATTGCAGATGTCACTTTGGCTATACTTTTTTGCCTCTCTGGGATATATTCCCAGGAGTGGTATTGCTGGGTCAAATGGAAGCTCAATTTCTAATTTTTTAAGAATCATCCATACTGTTTTCCAAAAGGGTTGAACCAGTTGGCATCCCCACCAACAGTGAAGGAGTGTCCCTTTCTTGCCACATCCACGCCAGCACCGGTTGATTTTGTTCTTGTGGATGTGGGCCAGTCTCTGTGGTGTGAGGTGATATCTCATTGTGGTTTTGATCTGCATCTCCCTGATGATTAATGATGTGGAACATTTTCTCATATGTCTTTTGGCCATTCAGATTTCTTCTTTGTCAAAGTTTCTATTCATTTCATCTCCCCATTTTTTGATGGGATTGAATGTTTTCTTTTTGGGGAGTTGAACCAGTATTTTGTATATCCTTGAAATTAACCCCTTATCCGATGTGTAGTTGGCGAATATCCTTTCCCATTCTGTAGACTGTCTTTGTATTTTGGTCACTGTTTCTTTTGAGGTGCAGAAGCTTCTTAGTTTAAGATAGTCCCATTTGTCTATCTCTGTTTTCACTTGCTTGGCCAGCGGTGTGACATCTTTGAAGACACCATTGACTTCTATGTCATGAAGGGGAATAGGCTTGTATAGTAAAGTGGCAGGCTATAAAATCAGTACCCAAAAGTCCATGGCTTTCCTATATGCAAATAGTGAAAGAGAAGAAAGAGACATGAAGAAAACAATCCCATTCACAATTGTGCCCCAGAAAATCAAGTACCTAGGAATCACCTTAACTAAGGAAGTAAAGGACCTGTACAAAGAAAACTACAAAACTCTACTTCAGGAAATAAAAGAGGATACGAGGAAATGGAAAAATATCCCCTGTTCATGGATCAGGAGAATTAACATTGTCAAAATGGCAATAATTCCCAAAGCACTGTATAAATTCAACGCAATTCCTATTAGGATACCCATGACATTCTTCAAAGAAATGGAGCAAATACTCCTGAAATTTATATGGAACAATAATCCCCCACGAATAGCTAAAGCAATTTTTGGGAAAAAGAAAATGGGAGGAATCAACCTCCCTAACTTCAAACTCTACTACAAGGCAGTAATAATTAAAACAGCATGGTACTGGAACAAAGGCAGAGCTGTAGACCAATGGAAAAGGGTTGAATATACTGACGTTCCCCCACAAGCATACGAGCATCTAATCTTCGATAAGGGGGCAAGAAAAGTGAAGTGGAGCAGGGAAAGCCTTTTTAACAAATTGTGCTGGCAAAACTGGATGGCTTCATGCAAAAAATGGGCTCAGATCTCTGCCTAACTTCATGTACAAAAGTAAGATCTAAGTGGATTAAAGATCTCAACATCAGACCGGAATCTATAAGATACATTGAGGAAAATGTTCACAGATTTATTTTCCTTCTAAAGACACTCGGGCTGGAGTGATAGCACAGTGGTAGGGCGTTTACCTTGCAAGCTGCCGGCCTGGCCAAGCCAGATTCGATTCCTCCACCCCTCCCGAGAACCCGACAAGCTACTTAGAGTATCTCGCCTGCACGGCAAAGCCTGGCAAGCTCCCTGATATGCCAAACACAGTAACAAGTCTCACAATGGAGACGTTACTGGGCCCGCTAGAGCAAATCGATGAACAACGGTAGGACAGTGCTACAGTGATAATGCTCAGTAAATATTAGTGAATATACACTTTTAAAAGATTCTTTAAAAATTGTTGAATTGCTTTCCAGAAATAATTCATATCTCACACCATCAAGATAAGACAGTACCTGTTCCCTCATATTCAACACAGCATTGCTTCTAATTTGGTTAATTTAATTAGAAAAACAATTTCTTCTCATTGCCCAAAATTAAGCATTTTGATAGGTTTATTCATTATTTTGTCTGTGAAGTAAAAATTCAAAAACGCTCTTTTGAGATAAAAAAAATGCCTGTAATGATGAGGGTGTACTGAGAAATGCTTGACAAATTTTGAAATTAGTTGATGTTATACACACACTCTACTATCTTAGCAACTCCAATATGATGTACTCCAGATTACTTAAAATATACTTTATTTAAAAAATTATTTAGTAAATAGTAATTTTTCAAGAAATCATAAAGGAAAATAAATTAGCAATTAAATGTCAGAAGCTAGCAAGAAACTAAGACCATATGAGTACATACATATTTTACGCTGCATTATAAGTGAAAGTACATCTCTAATGGCGTGGAACACAGCGATCCTTAGGAATTTTGCAAAATTCATATGCAAACCTGTGAGTTCACAAAGTAAAATGTGTAGGGACTGCTGCCAGCGTGTGTGCATTCAGTGGCCCAGAGCCGCCTCCCCACCTCCCCAGGCCTCCCCAACAGAGAGACAGAGAGACAGAGAGATGGGGGACCACAGCTAGAAGGTGAAAATGGCCCGTTTAATGCAGAGTTGCTAGCATACTTATAGAACTTCTGAAGGGGGTGGAGGTAAGGCACAGGTGTGATCGATTCTTTACATACATAAACATTTGGAGGTGGAAATTCTCTTGAGGACTTTAACTCAAGGAGACATTCTGTCTTCTGGAGAAATCTATATTGCTTTTACCTTTCCCTCTAGTTATATAAGTTATCAATACTTGCAGTTGTTTAGATAAATACAGTAAGAGACAAGGATCCCAAAACTTAGTTCTCAAGGCTTTGAGAGCAAACGAGGCCTTGTAACAGTTCTCTGGGTTCTGAGAGCAAGCAAGGCTTTTACCATAAACCCCAGATTAAGTTCTCAGGCCAGTTCAGCTTGTCCTTTCCCATGAGGGCCCTGTCTCTTACATCACAACAGCTTGCATTAAGATCATTCATTTATGATTTCTAGAATGTCCCATTTCAATGCTGGGATAGTTTTACCAATTGCCCAGGGTCCATCCCAGTCCCACAGCAGGACCTCCCTTTTAAGTCATTAGGATCTACAGTAACTGAAGCCCAAGTCACGTAATTATGACCGAATAATTATTCCCAGGAGTAAATATATTTTAGAGTCAATCGACTCCCAAATAGTAGGAGCATAGCGTTAGTGGTCTTTCTGTGTCTAACCAAAGAACATTGCTTTATAGTAAAATATAAAAAGGCTATAAGGGAAATAGAAAGGCAGGTACCAATACACAGCATTTCAAATAGAAAGCAGTACAGATATAAAGTTCATAATTATCAGAAAGTTTTGGCTTACAAATAATCAAGACTGACTTGGGGAACTGTGACAATGAGTGGTAAACTACAAAGAAAAGGTTAAAAATAGAATTTAACTAAATTAGGGATGCTAGCAAGAGCATGGTAAGCTTCTCTGGGAGGAGGGAAGGGGCAATTCACTTATGAAGCCTAAAGCAGTTTGGGTTAATATCCAAAACAAAGGAAAGGTTAAAGATAAACTTCAACAAAATTAGAGAGCTAGCCAGGGCACCACAAGCTTCTCTGGGTGGAGAAAAAGGGGCAATTCACTGATAAAGCCTAAAACACTAGGGTTAAGAGACACACACAGAAATCTCAAACCCGAGCAACTTGCAGCAGAGATGGTCTGAGACTTTGCAATAGGCCTTCTCTGCTGGCCACTCCAGACAGGGGTAGGCACCATCCCACAACCTGCCCTCTAAGAGCTCCAACGGTCGCCATTTTCTAGAAGCCAGCAAGAAGCACCAACTCCCACCTGGCCACAATTCAGAGACACCCACAGCAATCTCAGACGCCCAGTAAACTGCAGCAGTGAATTTTTCAGACCCTAATTATAAAAATCTCCGAATTCCTAGAGGGTGTGGGACTCTTGTGGCTATGAAACGTTATATTATATCCATAACAAGCAATACAAAACTCATGATCTAGCAATTGCATTTTCGGTAGGTATGAGGGGAGGTAGGACTGGTCTTGAAATATCGAAGGTAACTAAAGTAGAGAAAGAATGCTTTGCAAATTTTCTGCCACACAGGCAGGGGGAGGAAAGGGGGGTAGATTTTGGTGTTGGAAAATATGCATTGATGAAGGGATGGATGTTTGATGACTGTATGATTAAAGTTCAAACACGAAATTTTTGTTACTGTATCTCATGATGAATTAATAAAAAATAAAAAGGGGGAAAAACAAACTGGAGTCAATATCCAACACAAACATTCTCTTGCGACAGCAGATCATGAACTTAATCACATCATAATCATGCTTAAATAGCTGTATCCAAGCCTCAGAACCTATTTCTGCTCTGTGTACCACACGTGAACCAGACTGTATAATTTAATAATATTCTCTTTTCTTTCACTTGGCCTCTAATCATAGAAAAACTATCACTAATGTCCTATTCAGACAACGATAAAATTGTCTAACAATAAATTTCTCAGAATATATTAGTCATCAAGGGAAATATGACTATACATCTATCCAAATACATAGAATGAAGAAAAGCAAGGAGAACCCCATTGCAAACTACACACTGTGTGTGCTTACAATGAACCAGTATAGAATCCTTACTTGATGGTCTTGATAATGTAGGAGGTTATGACTGCATGGAGGCAGATTATTGTTTTCCTGAATGCTCAGTATGTGTGGCCTCCATTTTCAAGTTCAGCAATAATCCAAGATGGTTCTTTCTGCTGCAACCATCTCTTCTACATTTTAGAACAAGAAAGAAAGAAAAATCAACCTTCAAAAAAGAGGGGAAAGAGTGTCCTCTATTTGCTCTTTAAGGTGAGAGTCTGTTCAATTTTTGCATATGTATGACATACAAGTCACATTGAAAAGCCAACTCCACATTACACTCTTCTTGATTTCGTGGGTTCTCTCCCTCTGGGAGAAAAAATATCGCAAGTATAGTCAGTAGTTTCTGTTACTGCCCCTATTTATAAGAAGTGCTTTTAAAAAGTTATTATATGCTTTTGTGTTTCCTTAGAATTTAGGAATTTTACAATCTTCAAAAATAATTTTTTTCCTGTTGCAGTCAAATGATATTATTTTTCTAGTTCTGTTCAAATTTTGTAGAATGATGAGATCCTGGTAGTGAAACCGTAATACAGCTCACAGAGGATCCTGATGTATTGAGTTTGAATGCCCTGTTTGGCTAGGGCTTCAATGACCGCTTCCATCTCAACAGAATCAAAGGCCTTCTTTAAATCAATGAACGTTAGACAGAGTGGCATCTTGAACTCCCAAGAAGCCTCGAAGAGCTTGGTTATCATGTGGATATGGTCGATGGTGCTGAATCCTTTGCGGAACCCGGCTTGCTTGCATGGTTGTCCTTCATCTAGTGTTCTGCCAATCCTATTCAGGATGACTCGAGTGAGCAGCATGTAGATGACAGACAATAGGCAGATCGCGCGATAGTTGCCAATGTCATGGATGTCTCCCTTCTTGTACAGTAGTACAGTCCTGCTGGTTTTCCATTGGGACGGAACCTTGCATTCAGACAGGTAGCGTGTGAAGAGCCAAGCCAGTGTATTGATGAGTACTGACGGCAGGTTGTTCAGGTGTTCAGGTCTGACCTTGTCTGGGCCGGGTGCTGTTCGTTTCTTTACTGATGAAATGGCGTGTCGGATTTCGGTAGGGAGAACATTGGGAACAACATATCCATCCTGTGGAATTTGGTATGTCGGCAGGTGGACATAGTTATCGAAGAGATTTGAGTAGAAGTCATGGATAATCTTTTCCATTGCCATTCTGGAGGATGTGATAGATCCATCAGGACGTCGGAGGGCAGTCATCTTGATCTAGTAGTTGGCGAAGGACAGGTGTGTATTACGAATACTTTTCCCGGCTTCTGCCACATCTACAGGCACTTCTGCTCTTCTCTCTTTGAGGTCTTCCTTGATCGTATCTCTGCACTGCTTTGCGAGCTCAGATGTTCGCTTGTGGTTGCCTGAGACATGTGCCAAGCCAGGTTGGCGAATAAGCTCAAGAGCTGTATTACAGATCCACTACCAGGATCTCACCATTCAACAAAGTAATCATTCATGTCAAGAGAGGGGTTCTGCAGGGTGATACCATTTCACCGAAACTCTTCAGTGCCACCCTCAAGAACATCATGCGAGAACTGGAATGGGAAGGAATGGGAGTGAAGATAGATGGTCAGCAACTACACCACCTCCGCTTTGCTGATGACATTGTTTTAATAACACCAAACATTAGCCAAGCGGCACAAATGCTGACCGACTTCGACAGTGAGTGTGGAAAGGTCGGACTACAGCTGAATGTTACGAAGACAATGTTTATGAGAAACAGCCTCGTTCCTGATGCCCCATTCGCTCTCAATGGAACGACCATCTCCGAATGCAACAGCTATGTGTACCTAGGTCGATAGGTCAACATAACAAATGACCTGGCACCCGAGCTGCACAGGAGGAAGAGAGTGGCTTGGAACGCCTTCAAGAGCATGGAAGAAATAGCTAAGAGGACGAAGAACCTCCAGCTCTGGGCACATCTCTTTGATTCCACTGTTCTTCCTGCATTAACATACGCCTCAGAGACCTGGGCCCTATGCAAACAGGATGAGAACGCTATTCGGGTCTCCCAAAGAGGAATTGAAATAGCTATGCTTGGAATATCACGTTTCACTCAAATGAGATAAAGAATCCGGAGTTCTGACCTCTGTTGCCGATCAAGAATCAGGGACGCTGTCTCATTTGCCAAGGCGTCAAAAATCAGATGGGCTGGTCACATAATGAGATTTAGAAATGACTGCTGGACTAGAGCTGTTACCAACTGGATTCCATGGGATGTCAAAAGACCGTGTGGCCGCCCACCTACCAGATGGTCAGACTTCTTCATCAAGATCATGGACGATTGGTTTGAAGCTCTTTGTGTTCCTAGAATGAACAGATTCCATTGGGCTACACTAGCACGTGGCAGGGACAAATGGAGACATTACTGGCGCCCGCTCGAGCAAATCGACGATTAACGTGAAGTCAAGTGATCAAGTGTTTAAATTTTAGATGTCATTTATCTAATATTTGGGTCCTAATGAAATGAAGAATATCATGAACTGTGATACCTGTATCTATTTAGCTAGCACAGCAGAAAATATCTTCAGATGTTCTAACTCCAAATGTCCTTCTTTACTCATAATCTGATATGGTAGTATATCCTGTCAAAACATTAAAAGTCTTCCAGAGGACCCCAAATTCACACCCCTTTACCCCTACAATTGGTGGTGCTCAGGACTTAACTCCTGAGGGATCACTCAGTGTTGCTCAGGGAACCATATGTGATGCTGGGGATTGAACCCTGATCAGAAACAG
Organism: Sorex fumeus; assembly: GCF_029834395.1. NCBI lineage: Eukaryota > Metazoa > Chordata > Mammalia > Eulipotyphla > Soricidae > Sorex > Sorex fumeus. Next base: position 1,384,192 of record NW_026606113.1, read on the forward strand.
TGATCAAGGCAAAAGCTTTGACTGGTGTACTGTCTCTTGGTCCCAATTGCTTTTTGGAAGTGAGACTTTAGCCATACTAATTTCTGGGTTGTGTTAGCCAGGTGGGCGCAACCTAGTAAGAAGCCAAATAAGGTCTTTTCTTCCCTCTGGTCCTTCATCCACCTCCCCCGAAGGGCAGGAAAATGAATCTAAGGCTTTCCCCATTTGAACAAGTACTGTGACTTCAGCTGACCTCGTCCAGACAAGTCTCCAGAATGAGAGCCTTCATCTCCTGGATCAGTAGAGATGGAAAGTTGTAAAAGTCTACTGCTGCTCCACTATTTGAGGAATCAGCCTCACTGCCTTAGTAGCTGGTCTCAGTTCTCTCCCATGCCAACTTTTATGTTCCCTTGGCTTGGAGAAATAAACCAGCTGCTTGCAAGCACAGTTCTGCCATGTAGTTCTCTTCACATCACAAAACAAAAATCCATCAGCTCATGAAATTTTCCCACTGACAATTTAATGCTTTGTTTGACTTTTCTGATGGTATAATTGTATTCTTATTACTTACTCTAGTCATAAAAACCATACCTATTAATTGAAGGCTTTACCAAATGATCCTACTCAAAACTTGAGTTCTCATCTCTTCCCACTATTTATCACAATACTGGGACTCAAGAAACAACTCAGACACTAATAAAGATCCAAAGTCACCACTGAAATTAGGCAATTATTCATTTCATCCATTGACACTTCTTCCCTTAGGGAAATTGACATTTTGTTGCTTCGTGTTTTATGCTTTGTTAAACTACACCTAAGCCTCCAAATGATCAATTAGAAACAACATGGGGAAAAATTAAAATGGCTAAATGTTTTCTTCTCTTAATTACTTTGTATAGCATAGGATTTCCTTTTTTGACAGAAAAAATTAACTTGAGTGTTTTTGGTTTTTTGTTTTTGTGCTTTTTGTATTTTTCTGTATTATTAGATAAAAAATTTTAAGAGTTTTAAAAAACATGTTACATAAGATTCCCTAAGGTCTCCGAATTTTATGTCCCAGATTCCAAGATGCCTGATAGTCCAAATTTGTGTGTTGCGGTCGAGAGGCATGGTCCAGAGATGTGGTGATAGGATACACATTTAATATATACTTTATAAAAGATTTTAAGACTTTTTTCTTTCAAAAGACTATTGAATCATTTCTATTATGACACGTGATGGTGACTGTCTTTCATCATTTACCTCCCCTTATGGAATTGCTCAATCTATTTCCACTCACTAACATATTGATATTACTTAGTTCTGCATTTAAATGACATTGATAGAAGTAGTCTTGGATGAGATTTCTCTCTTTTAAGTGAAGTTCCACTGGATTATAAATAGCTAATGGCTTTTCAAACCCCTCTAGTTTATAGGAGAAATAATTTAATGAAGATTCAGATTGCCTTGTGTAGCTTTGTTAATGTAAATGAGTAATGTGTATTGATTTTTCATGCTGTAAAAATCTTTTTATTCATCTTGTGCAAGAAAGTCTGTTAAAGAATTATTAATGATGCGATAATTGCTTTAAGATCTATGCCCTAATTAAAACTGTAAATTCTTTATTACATCTTTATTTTAATTAGATGTACAGAAAGACAATAATTTTACACAAAACCCTGTGTAAAATAAAATTATCTCATTTGGAAATGCTCAAAGAATATGTTAGTGGTGCTTCATAGGACATTAAGAATTTGCAAAAAAAAAAACCCAAAGTGATTCTTCTTTAATCAAAATTAAGACACCATCTTAACTGAAAGTAGTAATCAAACTATTTAAAACTATTTGTGAAGTATAATTCATCTATGATTAATTAACCTAAGCTCCCTGTGTGGGAGACAAAACAAACCAATGTGAAACCTCAGATGCTTTGAACTATACTCCAACACACAGCTGTGCTTTCTGACATTTGAAACACACAAATCCCACTCCAAACATGTGCAGAAAGTTTCCATTAAGCCATCTAATGTTTCTTCAAGGCCGACTTGCAAATATGACCAATGCAGGGTCCTAACTTGTGTAGATGTTTTTCATCTCATTGAACAGATAAACTAAGTGGAATTATCACTCTGTAGAAAACTGAAGCACCAGTTTCCAGAGAAAATAAAAGGGACCCCAAACTGGGTTCGGTGCTAGCTCAGTGTGAAGACCGGGATGCATGTGTGAAGGCAATGCTGCAACCACACAGCAGAGATGCAGTATGGGGCCACAAGAGGCTTCCTCTTTTGCATCAATGAATTTTTGTTCTTTTAGTTTTGTTTGTGTTTATTTTGGGGTGGGGCTCACCAACCAGATCTTAGGGACCAATGTTGCTGAGGCTCTGGGGACGATCTGTGCTGGAAACCCAGATTTCTATCCCTGATATTTCTATCACGCCCTTCCCACTGCATGATGAAGGGGTCAACCAACCAGTTCTTTGAAACAATCTGATGCTTGTGCTTACTTTCTATCAAATGACAAACCACAGTATTTTACCAATGTAAAAAACAGGAATTTCTTTAGTTTTTGAACTTACTGATTTTTATCCTCAGTTAATTGAATTCCAGTGCTCCCCAGGCATTCCCAATTCCATCATGCTTTTTTCACATGGGAATTAATTGACCCCGAAAAAAAATATTTCCTCCTAGGAATCCATCATATGTGCTTGATTTAAGACTCAGTTGCCTTCAATCCTAACACCCCAAGAGGCAGGTCACAGCAAGAGACTTGGATGGGCCCAGGGAAAACTGTAAGATACCCTGGTTTCAGAAAGGGACAGCCCAAGCGCCAAAAGTAGTATGATAAATTAAGAGTATAAAGGTCGTGGAACAAACTCCTACTTGACCTAAATAGAAGTAACTGAATAAGGACTCTGTTGGGATTAGGAAAAACGAACCTGGTGTGAGAAATGTAAAGTGTGAAATATAGCGAGATGCTCCCAGGAAAAGCCACCAATTTAGATTGATCTAGGGTATAGATGAAAGCCTATGTCACTTACTGGATTCATACAAGATAACTAGGGGCTGGAGCAATAGCACAGCGGGTAGGGCCTTTGCCCTGCATGCGGCCGACATGGGTTTTATTCCCAGCATCCCTTATGGTCCCCTGAACACCGCCAGGGGTAATTCCTGAGTGCAGAGCCAGGAGTAACCCCTGTATATCACCATGTGTGGCACAAAAAGAAAACAAACCAACAGAAAACAAAAACATACAAGGTAACTAGAAAAATTATAAAGAAGTAAGTTTAATACAATGGAGAGCCCGGCAAGCTACCGAGAGTACCTTGCCTGCACGGCAAATCCTGGCAAGCTACCCATGACATACAGGATATGCCAAACACAGTAACAAGTCTCACAGTGTTACTGGGCCCACTTGAGCAAATCGATGAACAATGAGAGGACAGTGCTACAGTTCAGTACTAATTCATCTATAGCAATGAATTTTAAAGTTGGAAAAGGTCAAATAAAGAAAAGCAGAAAATGAGTTTATTGGTGGGAAAATTAGTCAATATTAGATTTTATTTGTTTTGTAAATGTACTTTTCTCTCTTTGTCTTCAATTTTCAAAATGATGTATTTTAACAATTTATCATTAGTTAGATAGCCAAAAACCCAAATTAATACTGTCTTCCCTTTTTTGTAATTCTTTATTACCTGTTCTGTTTTTAGTTAGTATACATGTTCAACATTTGAATGTGGATCTTGAGCCAGACGCTATGTTAGACCTCCCATGGTTATTATTTACTTCTTAGAGAAACCACAATCTAATATGTATAGCTTTGATTTTATATAAAATGTAACTGTAGGTTGAGAACAGCAACCATTTTTTTGCAATCTAAAGAGGAGTCAAAAAATTGTAACCTGTGGACCCAAGTCCAAGTTCCATCAGAGTTTATAAAATTTTATATAGAATAGATACTTATTTGTTCAGATACTGTCTGTCTACTTTCACTTTATAAATACAGAATTGAGGCATAGAGTATGCATTTACTACTGGTAGCTGAAGAAATAGTACAATGGGCAAAGAGTTCGCCTTGCATGTGGCTGCTCTGCATTTGACTTTCGGCATACCATTTGGCCCCCCAAGCCCACCAGGAGTGATCCTTTAACTCAGAGCTAGGAGTAAGCCCTGAGCACTGCTGAGCATGACTCCAAAAACAAACAAAAATATATATTCAATACCTAACCCTGAAAAAAAAAGTTTTCAAATTTCTGGTCTAAACCAAGGAATCTACAACAACTCTTCACATACTTATCTCTTCTTAAATTTATCATATCCCATTAATGACACCTTTTTATAAAATTATATATATATCCCTTTTTCTAGCATACTCTTTGCACTTCATTTCTTTCTCCCCAATCCCCCCTCCCTTTATTTGGACATTCAATATTTTCCTATGCATGACATCTCTTTTCTGAAAAGACTAAAATAACATCTTCCTTGCCTGTTTCTCTTTAGCTATAATTATTTATTTAACTATAATCATGTTATTTAACTCAATATGACAATTTGGAGCTCAGCTAGTAAGAGTATTATTACAACAAACAAATTATTGCCTCTTGTTGTTCCTTTTTTATCCTGAATTTTTTCCATCAAAATTTCCCATAAAAAGAGTAGTTATCTGACAGCTGGGGAAAGGCATTTACACTTTTAAAAAGCCAACAATCACCACAAAAATCACATCAAAGTAGTGCCATGCCAAGTTAGTGATCCAAGACTTTCATGTAGAGAAAGGAGAGACCAGTGAGTAGTGAGTAGTGAAAGAAAGACTTTCCTAGCTCAAGACAAATTATTTTACAATGGATCATACAGTGCTTCAGAGGTTGCTTTGAAATTGCAAATATTGATAGTGTCTTTAAGACACAATCAATGAATGAAAGTGAGTGGCTCCATTCTGATTTACCTTCAACAAATCCAATTATTTAGACTAAATTAGCATACCATGAGGGCCTTTGTACATGAGAATAGAAATGCCAGAGAACTTCTAATTGGTCAGAAATGGAAAAAATTGGAATGATTCTAGGATATTCAAAAAGAGGTTAGAGATAGACTACTCATAGTGTAGAATCCTAGATAAAGGTAATGACATAGAAGAAAACATGTTGTCAAGGAAATGTAGCAGCTTTGTAAATATTTATGTTTAGTTTTATTGATAATTTAAATTTTGTTTCAAATGTATGTTATGGAACTGGAAAGACAGTATATATACATGAGGTGAGTCACTTACCTTGCATGCAGCTAGCTACAGTTTGATCCCTAAGGTTCCCTGACTACCGCTGGGTGACCCCTGAACAGAGCCAGGAGTGCCCAACACTTCCAATAATAATAAAATAGGTATCACATATATACATATATATGTGTATAAATGTACATATATGTGAACATATTTATATATAAAACATTGAAAGACATGGATCATAATATTAGCAGTATTTATCTTTTGCAGGGCTGGAGCAATAGCACGGCAGGTAGGGCATTTGCCTTGCATGCGGCCGACCCAGGTTCGATTCCTACATCCCTCTCGGATTGCCAGGCAAGCTGCCGAGAGTATCCCACCTGCACAGCAGAGCCTGGTAAGCTCCCCGTGGCATATTTGATATGCCAAAAACAGTAACAACAAGTCTCACAATGGAAATGTCACTGGTACCTGCTCCAGCAAATCGATGAACAACAAGAGGACAGTGCGACAGTGCTATTTTTTGTATGACTTATGCTTTTGTTTTCTATATTTTCCCAATCAGTATGTGTTACTGTTATCATATGTTATCATAAGATGACTCTTTTTTTGAGATGAAAAGGGCACAACTAGGAATGTTATGGGTAATTGCCAGAGAAAAAAGATGTTCCCTCTCCTAAGTCAACTTGAAAATTTTTAATTTTTTTCCCTGAGTATAGAGGAAACAATAGAATTAAAATACTCCATTAATAGTCTCTAGATTATATTTTTACAGCCTTTGGATAATCCCAAACTGTTCATAGACTATGTTTTTTCTACTTTGCAAGACTCAAGACTTAACTCTAGAGTTAAGAAAGTCTTCTTTACCCACTGTTGTCTTCTTGGTCCAAGTAAGAAAATTTTCTCTTTCTTAGATGGTCCATAACCTGTCGCCCAGCTCCCATTTCTCATGCATTCCCTTCCTTATCCTTTAACATTTCTTTATTTGGGGATAGAACTGTATTTGTGTTTCTCTCTTTTTCTCCATTTCTTCCATGCCACATTGTGAGAAAGGCAAGATTTATATTGTATTTGTACATCCAGAACTTTCAATAAGTATATGAATTGCTTTTGATAGACAAATATCCCTTCTCAGCAAAATCTGGTTTCCCTTGCCTTCTAGCCCTGTTCTTATATATGTTTGCCCTCCTTCCTCTCCTATCAAAGCTCATAGTACGAGCATATGACTTGGGGGTGGAAGAAATTAATGACCAAGACTTCCAGAGTGCTTATGACTCCTATATTGTCACAGTCTAACAATTTTTGAAGCAGTTGAATCAACATTTACTTAGACTAAGAGGGAAAATTGCTAGAAATCTGGAGAAATAGTATAGTGTGTAGCGTGAGCCGGGTGCTTGGTTTTCACTCAGCAGGTCCAGGTTCTATCCTCGACACCCAATATGGTCCCCTGAGTCCTGCTAGGATTGACTCGTGAGAACAGGAGCAAACCCTGAGCACCAGTTACCATGGCTCAAGAACAGCAACACAAACCCCCGAAGAAAAATCACTAGATAAAATGGGACCTACGCAATGAAAGCACTAGTCCTTTCTCATAAGATTCATAAACAAGGCAAACAAAGAAAGGTGTTGTTTTCAGGTATTATTCTCCACAAAAGTATACTATTGCCCCTGTTCCACCTAATGTTCACTCTCATTCCCTGTGGCATTTTTTTGGGGGGGGGGCAGGGGGTGTTTCAGATCTAATCTTTTATTTTTTTAATTTTTTTCTTTTTTAAAATTTTTATTAGTGAAACACTATGAGGTATAGTTGTAGACTTACAAAGTTTTCGTTTGGGTTTCAATTATATAATAATAGAGTACCCATCCCTCCACTAGTGCCCATTCAACACTTCTTAAGGAACTTTTCTTACTCGTCTATGGGCCAACCTCAAAATTTACTTAGTCTAGACCTTGTTCCCTATGTCCCTATGTGTTCATCTGGTAATCCTGCACTACTTCCAATTTGAGCTTGTGTTGAGATAAAAAGGTAAAGGCCCTCCCGTTGATCGTCGATTTGCTCGAGCGGGCCCAGTAATGTCTCCATTGGAGACTTTGTTGTTACTGTGTTTGGCATATCGAATACTCTCGGTAGCTTGCCGGGCTCTCCGAGAGGGGCGGAGGAATCAAACTCGGGTAGGCCATGTTGGCCGCTTGTAAGGCGAACGCCCTATCACTGTGCTATCGCTCCTCTTTGGGGAATACATTTTAATACACAGCTATAAGAGCAAAATTATCTATTATTTCTCAATTCTGATCTGTCATTTTTGGGGGGTCTGCTTGATGAAATAAAGATTGAATAATAAATGTTAAAAGCTCCACTAAATAATACGGTGAACATAATAATTAAGATAACCAGCTCCTTATTTAAGGAGTAAAAGAAAAGGGAGAAGATGGTCCTCTTGAGCATCTCATCAATCCTATAACATAATATCACAGACTTTAAGGAATATGTAGTAAGGTGAGGGGAGAGCAAGGAGAAGCAAAACAAAGGAAGAAAATCTTGTTAATGAACGTAAGTTTTTATCTGTTTGTGGAATCTCTGCTGCTCATGGCTTCTCAAAGTGAGACTAACATCTTATTCCTAAACAGCACATATACACACAAAAAATAGTAATTTATAGGTGTAAATCAGCCAGGCTAATTTCTGATTAAATTGTCATGGTTTCCTTCTGTTTGATAAGATAAGATTGTCTAATAGATTTGTTTTCTATCCTTAACCAGACACTAACCATACAATATTCCGAGGTCTTGTAACCCTAATTGAAATAAAAATTTTAAAAACTCCAACTATCAGTATTCTTGAGCTCAAACATATTCTATGATCTTTTGTGGGTTTTTTTTTTGCATGAGTATTTTGAAGAGACGGGGGTTCATTTCATGAAGAGAATACATGATTGTATAACTGCTGTATGTCCTCATATTTTATTTTGACAAAATGAGGGCATTTTATTTGTGATCTCTTAGAAAAGATGTTCATTATTAAAAATAAAATCTTGTATTATCTTTAATTTCTTTGTAATCTCAATTCAGTAATTTTTGAAAACATTAAATTAAAAATATAATAATGACAGGTATTTGCTGCATTCATGATAGTCACAGTTTAAGATACGTTATATGCTACCATATTTAACACTCACCATTATTAGTACAATTTACTTCTGAAGAAACTGAGGCTAAAATAGACTTGTTCAAGGTTAAATAGCTCATAGAGTTAAAACCAGGAATTGAAACCAGACAATTTACTCCTGATCATTAAGCTTAACTGTTTCATAAATGACTGCTAAATGTGTTCATATCCATTTGATCTATAGAAAAGTTCAATTCAAGTGATAATTGTTCAGATTAATTTGTGTAGAGGGCATTGGATTCAATGTGTTGAGATTATTTTTTGTAGGGAAAAATATCCACCCTTCATTTTAAATTGCTTGGAGTTTTGTGGAGATTCTAAGACAAGTATACAAATATGACATATAATACTTTTAAAAAGTCATAATAGAAGAATAAAGAGAACATTGATAGTCAGAAGGTAGTACAGGGTGCAATCATCTTTGGTAATATTCAGTGACCTCATCCTGTGCTTTTTAAAAAATTTATATGTGCCACTAATTTTGTTTTCCAAATCCAGTACAAAAATAAGGACTTTAACACATAACTGTGCTTAATCTAATTGAAGGGCATAGCCCTTAATCCCAAGTCTTATGTTGACACCAATTTTTGTGAAACTTGCCTTATTACATGCATGAAGTCGCAAAACAAGCTGAATGTGGGAGACAGTGATCATAATAAATTATACCTAATTTACTTATTCAATAGTCTATCTATTTCTTGTTCAAATAATCATTTCTTTTTCTGACTTTGAAAAAGTCTTTGATTTTTGATTTCTCCAGCTCTAAGAATGTTCTGTACTCTCTGGTTTATAAGACACAGTACAGTTTTTCTTTGCTCTGCAAGACCTTCAATATTTCTGACAGTTTCTAAACCTCAACACAGCACAAAGTATCTGAAGTAATGCATAGTAAACACTTAGCGTCATGACAGTCACAGCAGAAGTGTTCAATTATTACTGAATGTTTTACTGCATCTTAATGTATAAATATTACATTGTAATGTTCATTAGCTCCATCCATTTTCAGTGCAAGGTCAGAACAATGTAATTACTGATTAAAGATATTACTTGAGGGTGTTTTTGTTGTTGTTTGCTTGCTTCATGGCTACAATTAGATGTGCTCCTTGCTCTGTGCTCAGGATTTGCTTTGTGTTCAAGTACTATATGTGGTACCATGGATTTAACTGGGGTCAGCTGCATGTTAAGTATGTGCCTTGCTGGCTGTACCATGTCTCCAGCCCTAAAAGTTTCTATATTTTGATAACCTTGGTTCAAAAGATTAGATATGCCCTAGGGATACAATTTCATACACATCTTCTTTTTTGTTTTTGCTTTTTAAATTATTATTTATTTCTTTATTGAATCACCATGAGATAGCACTGTAGCACTGTAGCACTGTCCTACCATTGTTCATCGATTTGCTCTAGTGGACCCAGTAACGTCTCCATTGTGAGACTTGTTACTGTTTTTGGTATATCAAATACATCACGGGTAGCTTGCCAGGCTTTGCCGTGTGGGTGAAATACTCTTGGTAGCTTGCTGGGCTCTCCAAGAAGGGCGGAGGAATCGAATTCGGGTTGGCACCATTGGCCGTGTGCAAGGCAAACACCCTACCTGCTGTGCTATCGCTCCAGCCCACCATGAGATAGAGCTTTAAAAAATTGTTCATGATTGCGTTTCAGTCATACAATGGTCCAACACTCATCCCATCACCAGTGTAATTTTCCATCTTCAGTATCCCTAGTTTCCTTCTCACCCCTTCAAGGCACTCCCCACCCCAGCCTGCCTCTATGGCAGGCACCTCGGAGAGAAGTCTCTCTCTATTTCTCTTTCTCTCATTTTAGGCATTATGGTTTGCAATACAGATGCTGAATGGTTATCATGTATATCCCTTTACTTGCTTCCAACACTCAGTTCTTGTCCAGAGTGATCATTTCCAACTAATATTGTCAAATGGGCCCTACTCTATCTTAACTACTCTCCATCTCCCACACTATTGACCCACCATTGGCCAGTCCTCTTGACCCATTTTTCCTGGCCTTGGATATTAGTTTCATACTGTATACATACATACATACATACATACATACATACATACATACATATGTGTGTTTGTTTGTATAGGACATATATATACACGTATCACAAAATAGTGCAGTTTTTCTATTCTCTCCCTCTCCTTCTGACTCATTTCACTCAGCATGATACTCTCCTGGTCTATTCGTTTATAGGCAAATTTCATGACCTCATTTTTCCTAACAGCTGAGTAGTATTCCATTGTGTAAATTTACCATAGTTTTTTTTATCCAAATGTCTGTTTTCAGGTGCTCAGATTATTTCCAGATTCTTTCTACTGTGAATAATGCAGCAATGAACATAGGTGTGTAGATGGTGTTTCTATGGTGTCATACACATCTTGTAAAGATGTTACCACACCACACCATCCACCACAGCACCAGTGATCTCCACTTGGTATAGCTGTCACTCTCCCTTTCTAGCCCCTTTTCTTTCTGATAACCTCAAGTGTATGATCTGTATGCAAGTGCTTAGTATTGTTTTGTCTCTTCCCTTTGTAACCGACATATGAATGAGATCATCTGGTACTTGTCTTTTTCCTTCTAATTTATTTCAATTAGTCTGACTCCTCCAGTTCCTTCTAGGTTATCACATTTTACTGCTATATAGGAGGGAATTTCTATTAAACTCCATATTCCTTAGCATAAACTTTTTTCTATTACACCCACCTGAGTTGAAATATGTAAGACAAAGAAAGTATGCCTGGTGAAGAAAATAGTACAGCACAGATTTTGGAAATGACTACTCATTTTGAACAATTCTTAGTTGTGAATCTTGATTGAAATATAAAACAATGGGGCGGGTTTACTAGCTATGGATGGATACAATAAAAGCTAGTGTTTATATATTTTGACTTTTTAATATTTGATTATAAAGTCATGCTCTCTGAGAATAGAAAATGAAATTATATATGGCTTCTTAATCCACTTTGACTATGAACACTGCTTTAGGCTCATTTGTAACCCAGTCACAAAACTTTCTCCTTAGTAATAAGTACTCAGTTTCATTTAGATATGAATTTAGGTAAAATATAATTATATGCATCTGAAAAGAGGTAGCTGTCTAACATAATTTACAGTTAAATTTAAATTATATCATCTATTGGTTTAGATTATTTACCTTCTGCCTTTAGTTACTGGAATTTTAAAAGTATTGATATTTGACTTACTAAAATTCTGAGTTTTTCTTTAAGGTATTTATCCCCCAAAGTATACAAGCACCATGATTTATTCCAGTATTTATTTAGCAATATTTCTGTGCAGAATCATAGGGTGCAAATTTTAGAATGAAGTCACTCATCATGAACAATGTGCTATTCTGTTTACCCCTAACTCAAGGCAAATATAACCATAATAACATGCATAGGTCTAGTTAAATATGGTGAGTTGATTATGCAAAAGTTATCGCTGTTTTTTAAATAAGTTGAAATAATTGACTTAAAGTTCCTCAAGGTTTTATCTTGAAGTGCTAGACTATTAAAAAGCAAAAGTCAAAATAATTACAGTTATATAATAGAATATAGGGGTATCATTAATATAATGTGTGTTTTTAATATATTTTTATGTTCAAATATTTAAACTAATTAAAATACAGTTACCAAGTTTGCTGCTTTCAAGTATGTGGCAAATAATTAATATAGATGACCAAACAGTCTTATTTGTTTATTTATTTATTTATCTATTTTGAAAAGTAGAAAATTTTATTGGAAAATAGGAGATAAAGGAAAGGGAAAAGTAGAAAGAAGTAGAAGAAAAGAAAGGAAAGTTCTTCCCAAGTGGGAATAAACTTAGTATAGGACTAACTTCTCTTGTGATTCTTTACATACATGATTTTCTTTTTTAATTTTATTGAATCACCGTTAAATACAAACTTTTCATGTTTTGGTTACATTCACACAATGATCAAACTTCCATCCCTCCACCAGTGCACATTCCCCACCACCAATATCTCCGGTATACACCCCTACCCCGCCCTCCCCTGTCTCCATCTCCATGGCAGACAATATTACCCATAATCTCTCTACACTTTGGGGCATTATGGTTTGCAATACAGATACTGAGAGGTTATCATGTTTGGTCCATTATCTACTTTCACACTTCTCCCATCCAGACTGATTCCTCCAGCCATCATTTTCTTAGTGATCTCTTCTCTATTCCAGCTGCTTTCTCCCATCCACTCTTGAGGCAGGCTTCCACCTATGGAGAAATCTTCCTGCGCCTTAAATCTACTATTCTTGAGTGTCAGCCCCATGTTATGTTATTTTATACTCCACAAATGAGTGCAGTCATTCTATGTCTGTCTGTCCCTCTCTTTCTGATTCATTTCACTTAGAAATACTCTCCATGGCTACCCATTTAAAAGCAAATTTCATGACTTCATTTCTTCTAATAGCTACATAGTATTCCACTGTGTAGATGTACCAAAGTTTCTTTAACCAGTCATTCATTCTAGGGCACTTGGGTTGTTTTCAGATTTTGGCTTTTGTGAACAATGCTGCAATGAACATATAGGTACAGATGTCATTTCTACTGTGCTTTTTTGCATCCTAAGGATATATTCCCACAGGTGGTATTGTGGGGTCAGGTGGAAGCTCAATTTCTAGTTTTTGAAGGACTGTTCATATTGTTTGCTATAAAGACTGGACCAGTCAGCATTCTCACCAACAGTGAAAGAGTGTCCCTTTTTCTCCATATCCATGCCAGCACTGGCTGCTTTTGTTCTTTTGAAAGTGTGCCAGTCTCTGTGGTGTGAGATGATATCTCATTGTTGTTTACATACATGTTTTTCAGGGGTTGGCAAGATAGTAGAGGGCTAAGGTGTGTCTCTTGTGGACAACTAATCTCTGTTCAATCCCTGGATCTGCCCTTCGGCATCCCTGAATGCCTCCACACACTGACAGGTGATTCTGGATGCCCTGAACACTGCCAAGGTGGTAAATTTATGATTTGTGTATATACCATAGACTCCCTATGCAGATAGACATAATCTGTTCCTATAAATTAATCAAAAATCAAAACACCAGACACACAGAAACCAATCTCATAATTATCTGACTCTTTGCAGAAATCCCTCCAGACCCTCCAGATTTACCTAGTAAAATGTCAGAAATCCAAAATTGCACGGCTGCGATCATATGGTTCTCATAACCAGCTATAGAAAACAAATTATTTCACAATGCCTTTTCAGCAGTTCTGATTGTTGGGGGGAAATTCTAAACAATAATTGTGCATCTTTTGTCGAAATAATGAATGTTATCAAAGTAGAGAGAAAGTTAAGTAGAAATCATCTGCCTCACAGGCATTGAGAGGGGTGGGAGAGGGTATAATTGGGGTTCTTGATGGTAAAAATTAAGTACTGGTGAAGGGAAAGGTGTTCGATCATTGTATGACTGAAACTTAATCTTGAAAGCTTTGTAACTTTTCCCACAGTGATTCAATAAATAAATATAACAAAAAAATAAAAAAGAGGTTACTTGGGCTCCATGATGATGCCAGAAGCTTATGTGATAACACAGTAAGCCTCAAAACATAGTTTTATTCACTTTTAATTCAGTGTTCTTTGACTACACCCATCTGTCTGACTGCTACTAATAGCCAACCTGTTGATTATTTAGTACCATTCAAAGGAATAGGCATGGGTAGAATTATTTCTGCAAGAAAAGGAAATCATGAGATTTGGATAAGTTATAACATGCTGCAGGTTCCCAGATAAGTAAGAGCCCCTATAGGGCTCTAGATTCCATACAAAACACATGTTGATGGTGTGTTATAAAAAAGCCCATGTAGAACTATGAAGGTGTGAAAAACTGCTTAATGTGAAAAGACTATTCCCTTTTGGAAAAATAATATAATAGAACAACTGTACATGAATAACAACAACCGTTTTACTGTCCCAGAAAGCAACCTAGGATAGCCGACTCAGCCCTACAAAGCTTAAAGTGTTGTTCCCACATTAACTGGGGTCTTTCGGGCCTGAGTCTTTGGCTCGGGGTCAAGTGATTATACAATGCTTTTCATAAGTGAGCCAGCAAATAAAAGAGGAATGGCAAGTGTTCTTTTTTGTTTATTTGTTTCAGACTGATTTTGTCTTAGATCATTTTAGTTTTGGTAATTATAACTTACAAGTCATAATGAGGCTATGTGAAGAGGCTAAATAACAGAGGTTATAATCTTGCCCTCCTCCCCACCTCCATGTTCTGATCCGAAAATAAACACATCTATTCTGCACTCAGAATAAAAAGAAACTCTTCAAAGTCACATAACTGAGAAATACATTTTAAACTAGGTGACACTGATGAGGATTGTAGTTTTTAAAACATGATTATTTGTGCACTTTTCCCCATTTATCACAGATCTTTTTCAAATTATGTGAGTGCTCAGATGTTTATTTTCACTCCAGAGTGCTGTGTGAAAGTGAGTTGTTTTTTGAAGCTGTTCACAATAGTTTATTACATTTAATATTTAAACATCAATCCCACCACCGTTACAACTTCCCACTACCATACTTCAAAGGTTTCCAGTGTTTCGCCATTTAAAGTCATAAGGCATCCCTTTCTATACTTTTAGGGTTTGAATAGACTGTGGACATGTACATTGATAAATACTGAATTCAAATAAACACTGAAAAAGAAAACTTATTTTAACTTTTTTGTAGATTCTCCCCAGCCACAATATTTACCATCAAATTGATTTGAAAATATTGTGGCAGTACATTGCATTGTGGGGAACCAAGTTACTGTATGTGAAATTTCTTTTGAATTGCTTTAACATAAAAATGTGATGACTTGGATCTAACAAAAGTTTACTTACAAAAGTAGGCAGTCTGTATCACATGGGTTGCTGATCCTTGGTTTACACAACATTTCTAATATGTTTAAATGCATAAAGAGGCTAATCGAAGACAATTAGGGAAATTTTTTGGCTAGAAGTTAGCATAGGTCAAAGACTCATGAGTTTTTTTTTAAATAGTTTTTATGTTAGGGCAAGGGTTCTTAAAGCACAACTGTCAAACCCTAGAGACACTTTTCAGGTGTGCCTTTTCCTGGAGTAGAGAATTCCTGTTGATGAGAACTTGCAGGTCTCTGCAGAGGGCAACATGGGTGCCACATAACAGGAGCAGTTGTGAAACGAGTTGTTTTGGTGCTGTTCTATCCGCTGTTACTACTTACTCATTGAATATCTGTTGGATTTTGATTAATTTGTTGTCGATGTTGTTGTTATATTCACAATATTTATGAGGCCTAAATGTTCTTTTTTAAAATTTTATTAAAGCTCCAGGATTTACAAAATTATTCATGGACGGGATTTAGACATACCATGTTCCAGCACCAGTCCCACTACCAGTGTCTCCTACCTTTTATCTCCAGTCTCAAGGGCTAAATATGCTCGTCCAAAATAGAGAACTTGTTTTGTGTTACTGAGTCTTTGCTTGGGGTCTTTGTCAGATTGGCTCTAAAGCAAGACAGAACGAAGCTCACAGACATTGCCTCCTGGTTCCTAAAGTCCTGCTACTTCTCCCTAATATACACACGAGGATCAGTTAGTAGCCCTTTCCTCAATCCCACCTTTTATTCAAAATTAAATTTTGTTGCACACTTTTCCACATAGCTTTGGTATTCAAAAAAGTCTCTTATGCTCGCCCAGGTTACTTTCATTTATTTGTTATCTTGTCTCTTCTAGATGCCTGCAAACAAAAGATCACAGTCCCTCTCTTATTAATTCAAGGATGTAGCATTGCATATCTCATTTAACAAGACATAAAAAGTCAGAAATCACGTAGAAGAAATATTAGGGTGAATTAATATTTTAAAAAATTGGAGACAGATCTAGTCACAAAATTTTCAATTTCTATGAATGGCAAACTTTCTAATCCTTTAGGTAGAAAAATGTAAATAAATAAAGGAAGGGTAAGTTTGTGTTATGATCCTATTCTAGGAGTGAATTGTACTAAACTAAACCTCCATGTCTAAAATTGCCCCCAGTAATAAAATAGGATTATGTACTCCCAAGGAAAGCATTTTATAGAGACTATAAAATCCAGATCCCGGACGAGAACAGCGCAGTCTTTTGCCCCCACGCCTGGTGTCCCTCGCCAGGACCCCTTGGAGGGGAGCGGGTCGAGCTTTCCTCCCCGCCCTGACCGGGGCTCCGGCAGCCGAAGACCTCCAGGACCAGCCACCACCATGCTGAGACCACTCTCCGCACACATGAAGGTACTGGCAGAGGGACAAAGCCACGCAGGTTCTGGGGCCGAGACCTCCAACCCTACTCGAATTGGAGTCGAGCATCTTCCACCCAGATCCTCCAAATTCCAGTAGGCGGGGGTCACACCCACCACCTGGCCCCCTGGCACCGTGTAATCCCATCAGCGGCCAAGACTCAGAGACTATAAAATCCAGATCCCGGACGAGAACAGCGCAGTCTTTTGCCCCCGCGCCTGGTGTCCCTCGCCGGGACCCCTTGGAGGGGAGTGGGTCGAGCTTTCCTCCCCGCCCCGACCGGGGCTCCGGCAGCCGAAGACCTCCAGGACCAGCCACCACCATGCTGAGACCACTCTCCGCACACATGAAGGTACTGGCAGAGGGACAAAGCCACGCGGGTTCCGGGGCCGAGACCTCCAAGCCTACTCGAATTGGAGTCGAGCATCTTCCACCCAGATCCTCCAAATTCCAGTAGGCGGGGGTCACACCCACCACCTGGCCCCCTGGCGCTGTGTAATCCCATCAGACATCTTATTATCTCATTCCTACTTTGGACAAACTTGCAGGCTATCGAATGTAGCCTGCCCACAGGGCAGAGTCTGGCAAACTCCCCGTGGCCTACCAAATATGCCAAATACCAGTAACAATGATGGGTCTCATTCTCCTAAAGAGCCGTGAATATAATCTCAGGGCTAGGATGAAAGAGACGTTACTGGGGCCTGCTCGAGGCAATCGACGATGATGATGAAATGAAATGAAATGAAAGTAAAGCATAAGTAATAACCATGGTAGGTTCATCTGGACATCATTTAGAGATTTAGGTAAGTTATATGTTAAAGGAGTTTAACCAAGATAGTGGTAATATGGCCAGAGATGAGTCATCTGGAGTTGATGTTATAGGTCTGTGAAATCATTAATCTTCTTGAAATGTTCCTTTTTCTACTTTTCTATTTTAAGACACAGAATCCATTCTCAAGGTAAGGATTTGAAAATGATTCTGGGAACTCCAGTCATTGCATCCAATTTTCAGATAGAAAATAGAAGTTAAGGGGGAAAAGGACATATTTTAAAAGCATATTTTCCAGAACTCTTATTCACCAACTATTTCCCATGCCTTGGTGAGCCAAACTTATTATGTAGCAAGTCCTAGTTATGTTCCCAAAAAATGTATCAGCAAATTTTTAAAGAGACTATGGGTACTTGATAGAGACATAAATTCCATTATAACAAAGCCTAGATACCCCAAACTTGGCGAACCCCCATAGTGTTGAGAAAAGGTGAGTGGGAATGAAAATTTTGAGTCAAGCAATGGAGAGTAATCCTATAGGACTCTCTCAACAAAGACCCACATGTCTGCATTACTCCAGCAATCTTTTTTACAGGAGGGGGTCGGGTACTCCCCAAGCAGTGTTTGGAAGGCCTAGGGCTCCACTGACAATTATTAGTCAATCAGGCTGGCACTTCAGTTCAAAAACCCAAGGATTCAGAGCAGCTCATGTCCTGTGTGCCAAGGATTGTCAAGATCATACCTGTAGTATCTGGCCTTTAAGGCTGCACTCAGTGATGCCAATGGACCACATAGTACCAGGGATTGAGCCCTGGTCAGGCACAAGCTAAATATGCATCACAACTGCTGTACTATCTCCCAGAACCACCTTAGCAATCTTAAAAAGAAAATTGTGTTTGGGGCTAGAAAGATAGTATATCAGGCAGGACACTATTTGTTTTGCATATAGATAACCTCAGTTCTGACACCCTGGCATCCTACCTGTTCCCTGAGCTCCACCAGGAGTGATCCCTGACCACAGAGCTAGAGTAAGCCCTGAACATCACTGGGTGTGGCTCCAAAACATTACCTGTATCACGTGTCATCCTATTGTTCATCGATTTGCTTGAGTGGGCGCCAATAATGTTTCCATTCGTCTCAGCCCTGAGTTTTTAGCAGCCTCTCCTTACTTGTCCTTCCCAATGCTGCCGTATTGGAGGCTCTTTCAGGGTCAGGAGAATGAGGCCCGTTATTGTTACTGTTTTTGGCATATTGAATACGCCACAGGTAGCTTGCTAGGCTCTGCCTTGAAAAACTGCCACTTGAAAAACTGTCACTCTCTTCCGGGAGCTTTGTTTTATAGTCTCTGTATCTTGGCCGTTGATGAGATTACATGGCGCTGGGGGCACTTTGTGGGTGTGACTGCCAAGCTACTAGAAAAACTGGGGGCCTGGGTGGAAGAGGCCTAGCACCGATCTGAGCAGGCTTAGAGATCTCAGCCATGGGTCTTGCATACCTGGGTTCCTCTGCTAGTTCCTTCAAGTGTGAGGCTCATCTGAGCGTTTGGAGACTGGCCTGGAGCATGGCTGTGGCTGGGCTCTGGATGTTTTCAGCTGCCAGGTTCTGCTTGGGGCGGGGAGGAAGACTCAACCCCCTCACCCCCTAAGGTGCCCCGGGGAAGACAGCCTGACATGGGGGGAGGAGATTCTGCCCAGTACTTTCCTGTAGGGAGTCAAAACATGTCCCCAAAACATAAGTAAAATTAAGCAAAATGTGTCTAAATATCAAAACATTGTTCTTAGAAACTTCATTGTATTTTTCTCCTTACATAGTTAAAGTCTCAAAAGTCTTAGATCACATTTTGGGAGCCAGAGAAATAGTACAGTAGTGGGGCACTTGCCTTCCATGAATTGACTCAAGTTAGATCCTGCCATCCAATATGGTCACTTGAGGACCACCAAGAGTGATTACTGAGTGTAGAGCCAGGCATAATTCCTGAACACTGCTAGGTGTGCACCTCCGCTTGCCCCACCAAAGTCTTAGAGCCCATTTTTGTAAATGCGATAACATACCTGAACAAATTTTTGTCTTAACATAAGTTTTCAATATTTATTCTCTCTCTCTCTCACACACACACACACAAACAAACAAACAAAACCCCATATGTTTCCTATATACTCCTTTCATGGAGACTGGCTGATATGGTAGATATATTTTTAAAAAGTGACCTCCAAACCAATTTTTTAAAAATATGACACATTTATTTAACATATTTTGTGGAATTTTAATTACAAAATGGTTTCTTTTGGAAAGACTTTCCTCTCTGAGAAATACTATCCCACCACCCTCAGCACAACATAATCTTGATTTTTTATTAAAACAAATATTGACACTAGAAAAAGCTATCTGTGTAAAAGCATAATTCTTCACATATAACATCATCTCATCTCAAAAACAACTGTTTAATGATGCAGTCAATTTTAATCAAACTTGAACAAAATTATAATAAGATACATTTAAAAGGGAATATAAATCAGAGTTCCAATGGGAAGTAGCATACTCAATGACTTTCACAAGTTTCATTTCTAAAAGAACCATTTACAGAGGAGAAAGGTGTAGGAATCCAGTTGACTGGGAGAGCAATCTCTCTCCAGACCCAGGTGACAAAGGGAGAGTTGAATGGGGACAGTTAACCTGATGAGCAGTTATCTGTCTCTTCAGTCCCTGAACAAAGCCAACTTCAAAGAGACGTCTGGTAATTTCCAATTGGGAAAATCAAGGAAAAAAATACCATGATCTCCTGCCTTTGAGGCCCCATTTGGCCAACTCCAACCAGAAGGCAGAGAACTGGGGATTTCTATGGCTCCCTACAGGAAAACACTGGGTAGAAAAGTAGGAGAATAAGAGTGAGTCAGAAAGAGAGGGATAGATATAGAAAGACTGCATTCATCTGGGGAACATAAAGTAACAAAATAGGAGACTAACACCCAAGAATAGCCAAGATAAGTACCAGGAGGTTTACTCCATGGCTTGGAGACCAGCCACACATGCTAGGGGAAAAGGCAGATCAGATAGAGAAGGGAGCACCAAATAAAGGGTATTGGGAGGATCCTCCCAGGATGGGAGAAGCATGCTGAAAGTAGATTATAGACCGAACATGATTGCCACTCAATGCCTCTTTTGCAAACCACAACACCCAAAAGGAGAGCAGTTATCAGAGAACAAAAGGGAATGCCCTACACAGAGGCAGGGTGGGATGAGGGGGGGAATGAGGGGAGAGGAGGGATACTGGAATCTGTGGTGGTGGAAAATGGGCACTGGTGGGGGGATGGGTATTTGATCATTGTATAATTGAAACCCAAGCACAAAAATTTGTAAATATACAACTGTACCTCATGGTGTTTCAATAATCAAAATTTAAAAAAAGTGTGAGTCTGAAGGAGTGAATAAGAGATGTCCTACACTAGCTGGGGCTGTGTCCAACTATAAAGCACAATTTTTATACCATAAGATACTAAGAACTGCTTCCTGGAGGTATATGTAATATCATGCTCTGTTTGTCAACTTAATAGTTCCCCTGGAATCACCAAGGATATTTCAAAGCTACTCTATTCTCTATTACCTTTCTAGAAACCACCTACAAAAGCTAATTAATAGTTCACTCTTGTTAACACATACAGATTTAGTATTATTATTCTAATTGAATGGATTTGAACAGATTCTCCTCCTCCCTCTACCAATTCCTACAAACTCCAGTCAAATTAAATTAAATACATTAATCAAAGTGGTAAAAATGATATAAGGTATAGGATACAAGCAGAACCAAAAGGAGACTAACAGCCCTCATTATGTTTAATTTTGTTCCCAAGCAAAGTATAATAAATTCAAATTGTAACATCACAATAAGCATTTAATTATTCAAGAGCACAGCAAGACACATTATAATTAGCTCCCAATTATGTGTCTTCATTTAGGTGGTATAGTTGCACTTGAGTAGCCCATCAACTCTTAGGCTAAAGATTTAAAGCAAGATCTCTTTGGCTACAGATTTAAAACTTTAAAGTGAGGGAACTGAGAAGTAGTACAGGTGTTAAGGCACTTTCCTTGCACATTCCTGACTCTAGTTCAATCCCTTGCACCAAATACGATCCCCCAAATACCACCAAGAGTGACCCCTGAGCACAGAACCAAGAGTAAGTCCTGAACACTACCAGGCCCTAAAATAAAAAATATAAATGAATGGATAGATAAACAATAAGTAAGCTAAGAAAACAATCACTTTCACCTTGAGAAATGTCTCCACTATGCAAACCTTACCTGGAAATGTGACTAGTTGTTACGTTTTTCCTGATTTAACAGATCTCAGTTCCAGTCAGGTATTAGATAGAACTCTGAGTACTGGGGATCCAACATTAAATAAAAGAGTTAATACTTCTCCTCATGGAACTTACATAAAGACTGAAACAAAACTCATTCTTCCTAAACTTGAAGCTCTCCGTGATCTGTCCTCCTCAACCCATTTCCCATACCTCACCCTATGCCCTCATCTTTCTTGCTCACTGTGCACTTGGAGCCACACTTTTAGCTTTTCTCAAACATGTCAACCTCATTCATTTGCTATGTCTTTGCTCCTCTATCTGTCTAAAGTGTTTTTACCCTCAGATATTCATGCAATTCATTCCTTCTCTGATTAAGAAAATCTTGTCCTGGATGCCTTTATCTGAAGAACCCGTCTCCCCAACCCAGATACTTTTCAAAATTCTTCTTAGAACTCATCGATGTATAAAATTATCTTTTTATTCACTTATATTTTCTCAATGGCTCTCAGGGAAGTAGATATCTCACAAAATAAAGTTCCTCATTGTTCCTTATCACTGTATTTCAAGGTACATGCAGCCTGGCACATAGTAGGTTCCACAGATATCTGTGGTTATGATTGATCCTATTTTTCAAAGACAATGATATACTGAATATTTTTCCAATTCCTAGTCACAGCTCATCAAGAAGTAGGGAATAATTTCCTTTACCTTCAGTTTGGGTAGAAGTAGGCATTTCATTGGGATGGCAATCCATAGGATGTATTGGAAGTGATCTTATATAACTTCAAAGGCAAGTTATAATAGGTCATCCATGGGAGTAAAATAACCCACATGGAGAGGTCCTGAAAATATATTAAGAAGTGAAATACCCATCAAATCCCCAGCTGCCTTATTCCTACTTTGTCCCAATTCTAACCACTATCTAGATGGAAACTACATTAAAAAACAAACAAACAAACAAAAAACCCACGAATTTAAACTACCCAACTTCCAAGATTCTTGACTCTCTGAAAGTAGGGGACAAAAATAATATGATTTTGTTGTTTCAAACTACCAATATTTGAAGTGATGGATAACCAGGACAGCAATAACCAAGACAATGACTAATACCTGTTGCTTCCAGTCTGATTCAGAATGTAATCAAAATGGAAGCTTATCTCTTGGAGAGCTATACCCATGAAATTTCATCAAAATTTTAAGTAGCAAATGTTCCCAAATTTATGCAAACCCACTTATACTGTCAATCTATTAACACTCCCCAAATAGCATTAAAATAATGATGTAAACCTTTACTATTATATCAAATAATAACAAGCTAAGGCCCTAATATTAAAAAAAATTGTAATAATGCTAATGAAGTATGACATTCTTTTTTATGTTAATTGTGATTCTCACAGTCTTCTCCAGATAGTCTTTCATTTCATTTTTTCATTTCATCATCCTGTTAATCGTCGATTGCCTCGAGCAGGCCCCAGTAACGTCTCTTTCATCCTAGCCCTGAGATTATATTCACGGCTCTTTAGGAGAATGAGACCCATCATTGTTACTGGTATTTGGCATATTTGGTAGGCCACGGGGAGTTTGCCAGACTCTGCCCTGTGGGCAGGCTACATTCGATAGCCTGCAAGTTTGTCCAAAGTAGGAATGAGATAATAAGATGTCTGATGGGATTACACAGCGCCAGGGGGCCAGGTGGTGGGTGTGACCCCCGCCTACTGGAATTTGGAGGATCTGGGTGGAAGATGCTCGACTCCAATTCGAGTAGGCTTGGAGGTCTCGGCCCCGGAACCCGCGTGGCTTTGTCCCTCTGCCAGTACCTTCATGTGTGCGGAGAGTGGTCTCAGCATGGTGGTGGCTGGTCCTGGAGGTCTTCGGCTGCCGGAGCCCCGGTCGGGGCGGGGAGGAAAGCTCGACCCGCTCCCCTCCAAGGGGTCCCGGCGAGGGACACCAGGCGCGGGGGCAAAAGACTGCGCTGTTCTCGTCCGGGATCTGGATTTTATAGTCTCTGAGTCTTGGCCGCTGATGGGATTACACGGCGCCAGGGGGCCAGGTGGTGGGTGTGACCCCCGCCTACTGGAATTTGGAGGATCTGGGTGGAAGATGCTCGACTCCAATTCGAGTAGGGTTGGAGGTCTCGGCCCCGGAACCCGCGTGGCTTTGTCCCTCTGCCAGTACCTTCATGTGTGCGGAGAGTGGTCTCAGCATAGTGGTGGCTGGTCCTGGAGGTCTTCGGCTGCCGGAGCCCCGGTCGGGGCGGGGAGGAAAGCTCGACCCGCTCCCCTCCAAGGGGTCCCGGCGAGGGACACCAGGCGCGGGGGCAAAAGACTGCGCTATTCTCGTCCGGGATCTGGATTTTATAGTCTCTGAGTCTTGGCCGCTGATGGGATTACACGGCGCCAGGGGGCCAGGTGGTGGGTGTGACCCCCGCCTACTGGAATTTGGAGGATCTGGGTGGAAGATGCTCGACTCCAATTCGAGTAGGGTTGGAGGTCTCGGCCCCGGAACCCGCGTGGCTTTGTCCCTCTGCCAGTACCTTCATGTGTGCGGAGAGTGGTCTCAGCATGGTGGTGGCTGGTCCTGGAGGTCTTCGGCTGCCGGAGCCCCGGTCGGGGCGGGGAGGAAAGCTCGACCCGCTCCCCTCCAAGGGGTCCCGGCGAGGGACACCAGGCGCGGGGGCAAAAGACTGCGCTATTCTCGTCCGGGATCTGGATTTTATAGTCTCTGAGTCTTGGCCGCTGATGGGATTACACGGCGCCAGGGGGCCAGGTGGTGGGTGTGACCCCCGCCTACTGGAATTTGGAGGATCTGGGTGGAAGATGCTCGACTCCAATTCGAGTAGGGTTGGAGGTCTCGGCCCCGGAACCCGCGTGGCTGTGTCCCTCTGCCAGTACCTTCATGGGTGCGGAGAGTGGTCTCAGCATGGTGGTGGCTGGTCCTGGAGGTCTTCGGCTGCCGTAGCCCTGGTCGGGGCGGGGAGGAAAGCTCAACCCGCTCCCCTCCAAGGGACTCCGGGAAGGAACACCCAGGCGCGGGGGCAGAGACTGCACTGCTCTCGTCCGGGATCTGGATTTTATAGTCTCTGAGTCTTGGCCGCTGATGGGATTACACGGCGCCAGGGGGCCAGGTGGTGGGTGTGACCCCCGCCTACTGGAATTTGGAGGATCTGGGTGGAAGATGCTCGACTCCATTTCGAGTAGGCGTGGAGGTCTCGGCCTTTCATAATTGATTGAAATTGGACCTCACAATGTTACCAAGACCAGATTTAAGATGTCTCCAAAATACGTACTTATCTGCAAAGGAGCTGGAGAGAGACACATAAAAGCCATCCAAGGCAGGAGTAAGCCCAGGCCCAAAAAGCAAAACAAAACAAAAAAAAGAAATAATCTTCTTACTTTCCACTACACCCTTTATTGA
This sequence comes from Sorex fumeus, assembly GCF_029834395.1. Lineage (NCBI taxonomy): Eukaryota > Metazoa > Chordata > Mammalia > Eulipotyphla > Soricidae > Sorex > Sorex fumeus. The sequence continues at coordinate 1,409,283 of NW_026606113.1, forward strand.
ATTTCTGCAGTGACACCATATCTAGAGACAGTAAAAGAGCTTTGAAAGTTAGGAGCATTTAGTCTCATCTGTCAGCACTTCCAAAATTCTATGAGAACATCAATTTCCATTCTTTACTAAGTAGGAGGTAAGTGTTTAAAGGTAATTGAAATCTCTGAGATACAGTTCTTAATCAGAGATACATTACTACTTCAATCTCCCACTCCACCCCCACAGGTTGCTTTGAGAAATTTGAGGAAAGATTAAATCTATTACTGTCACAAATCTGTAAATCTGTCACAAACTATCTGATTAAGATTTGAATCCAGAGGCTGGAGCAATAGCACAGCAGGTTGGGTGTTTGCCTTGCACGCGGCTAACCCGGGTTCAATTCCCAGGATTCCATATGGTCCCCCAAGCACTGCCAGGAGTAACTTCTGAGTGCATGAGCCAGGAGTAACCCCTGTGCATTGCCAGGTGTGACCCAAAAAGCAAAAGAAAAAAAGAAGAAAAATATTCGAATCCAGTTGATAAGGAAATTGTTGAATATGTGAGTAAATACAGAAATTCAGTTCTTTGGGAAGTGTACAAAGTGTTTAAATCTTTCTTATTATCTTTACGCCAAGTTACAAGTCACTTTCACTATTTTTTTAACTATCTGATCTCATGAAAATTAAACTTTCTAAGCCTCAGTTTTCCTGAAACTGGCATATAACAGATACTATGAAATCACTTGATCACTTAACATCCCGTTGTTCATCGATTTAGTCGAGCAGGCACCAGTAACGTCTCCATTTGTCCCTGCTGCGTGCTAGTGTAGCTCAATGGTATCTGCTCATTCCAGGAACAGGAAGAGCCTCAAACCGATCGTTCAGGGTCTTGACGAAGAAGTCTGCCCATCTCGTAGGTGGGCAGTCACGCGATCTTTTGACGTCCTGTGGAATCCAATCGGTAATGGCTCTAGTCCATTCTGTATCCAATCTGTATTACGGATATGAGATAATCAATGAAAATATAGAACATCTCACTATGATAGAATAGAGTGAAAATAGTTCTTTAATTTATGTTTCAGTGGAAACAACAGATAATAAATAAATAGAAGCATAAATAAGTCACTCTAAACACTATAGGCTCTGAAGAGATGTAAGGAAGGGATGTTTCTGAGTGGATACCTCCAAAGAGATGACTTTATGCTGAGATATGAATAGTAATGAAAAGCTATCTGGAAGAGTGTGCCATCAAAAGCAAAGATAGATGTAAAGACACTCTGCTGGGTGTGTTTTCTTGTCCTACAGAGCAATAGCATGCACAGTGGGTAGGGCATTTGCCTTGCATGCAGCCAACCTGAGTTCCATTCCTCCGTCCCTCTGGAGAGTCCAGCAAGCTACCAAGAGTATCTCACCTGCACAGCAGAGCCTGGCAAGCTCCCCATGGCATTTTCGATATGCAAAAAAAAACAATAACAAGTCTCACAATGGAGATGTTGTTGGTGTCCACTCGAGAAAATCAATGAGCAACAGGAGGACTGTGCTACAATGCAGTGCTACTGATGTCAGTGGACCTCACTGGTGGCTTATGTGAGGTGGAGAGGAAATAGTCACTTTCTCCCAATCCATCTCTGCCACCAGTAACCCAGAGTTACTAGGTTCTTGTCTTGCCTTGCAGAAAAGAATTTCAGGAGTAGAGAAGCAGTGAAGTAAACAAATTTTGTTTGGAGGTTTTTGAAAGGGAGGATGGAGACAAAGTGGGAGAAGTGAAGAATAATGAGCTCAAGAGAGAACGTGGTCTTTCCCAAGGTGGTGAGAGCCCCTACACGCACCCCAGCATTAGATAGGAAAGTCTACATCTCAAGAGGGGAGATGCGGGTGCCACAACGTGTGCTCAGGCACCACATGTGCGTGGCCATTTGGGCACAAGTACCACAGGGGCTCAGGCAGCATATGCACTCCCTTCATTTGTTCAAAGTGGCTTTTTATAGGGTTTTTTCAATCTGCCACCACCTGGGGCTTCTACATAGGTAAAAGCCCATTGCTAGGAAGGTTGCCAATGGGGGTAGGGTTGGGAGTGGTGATGCTTTTCTTTGAAACTCCTTTTCTTGTCTTTTGTTCCTGCTGAAGCTTCTTTGAGGTGAGTCCAGCCTCTCTGGATCTGTTACTGGCCAGGTAAAAGTCTTACCAGGCCTTAGTTCCTGTTTTTCTGCAAAGCTTTTTTTTTTTGCAACTTCAGGGCTATTGATAGTATTATTTCCCAGGAAATTCATTGCCATTGCCTTGAGGGAGGGGGCCTTCCCTATCTACCTGCCTTCCTACATCACTAGAAACCAAAGGAAAGTCAGAGAATGGGTTATATATAGATATTTTATAGGAGTATGACAATAAAGTCAGGGACCAGTAGAGTGGGAGGGAGTTGGTACTAGAGAGTTGATAGCATTTGAGTGCCACTAATCTAGTAAAGTATAAAGATAAATATATGCAAGCCTTTTGTTCCAAAGGCAGTTAAATGCCTCTGGGAGTTTTCAGGGAAGGAGTCATTTGATTGGGTTTTGTGGGATTTTTATTTGTTTTTAACACATCTTAGCTTCTATATCAGGAATGAGTTGTGATGAGTAGTGGTGGAAGCATGTAGACAGATTTTGCAGTCACAGTGCAAACCAAGTGGCTTGAACTAGGGGGGTAGTCAGAGAGATAAAATGAAGTGGATGGGTTCAGAATCTGAAATTTGCCAATAGAGAACATATATAGGTTACAGGGGAGCAAGTCATCAGTTTTACAACAGAGTGGCGGCAGTTTGACACAATAGGGATAGCTAAGGTAGAAACTTGTTTGGAAGTTAAAATTAAAAGTTCGAGTTGGAAGTATATAAAATAGGACACGAGGAAATTTCTGGAAGTTAGAGATAATCTGTTATCTTAATTGTGGTGTTGGTTTCATTGCATTCACAAATCACAAATCACAAATCATCCTGTTATTCGTCGATTGCCTCGAGCAGGCCCCAGTAATGCCTCCTTCATCCTAGCCCTGAGATTACATTCAAGGCTCTTTAGGAGAATGAGACCCATCATTGTTACTGGTATTTGGCATATTGGGTACGCCACGGGGAGTTTGCTAGACTCTGCCAGGTGGGCAGGCTACATACGGTAGCCTGCCAGTTTGTCTAAAGTAGGAATGAGATAATAAGATGTCATAATAAGATGTCGTGCGGCCATGAATGCGGCCGCGTGGTTCCAGGAGCTGGTTTTTATAGTCTCTGAGTCTTGGCCTTTGATGGGATTACACGGCGCCAGGGGGCCAGGTGGTGGGTGTGACCCCTGCCTACTGGAATTTGGAGGATCTGGGTGGAGGATGCTCGACCCCAATCCGAGTAGGCTTGGAGATCTCGGCCCCGGAACCCGCGTGGCTTTGTCCCTCTGCCAGTACCTTCATGTGTGCGGAGAGTGGTCTCAGCATGGTGGTGGCAGGTCCTGGAGGTCTTCAGCTGCCGGAGCCCTGGTCGGGGGAAAAAACTGCATTATTGGGGAAAAAATTTAAAAACTGACCTAAAATGTAACTATTCTGTCAGGACCTAAGAAGACTTACTGCCTAGCCTAATTGTACTTTTAGTGTATCTGATAAGAGGAATCTTAAATCAGTCAATCAGGAATTTCCTGGTCAGCATTAGTGAGGTAATCTGCATGATAAAAATCTCCAGTCTTCCTTTTTCTCAGGGAAGTTGTCTTTTAAAATATCCTTCCTTTCTTTAGCTAATGACTTGTCTCACTCTGCTTTTGTTTCCTTTAAAAAACCCTTTGCAGGGCCTTCCTTAGCTAGATAAGTAGAATGCTGCCCCTTCATGCATGTTTTAATGAAGTCAACTAGATCTCTAAATTTATTCTGTGAATTTATTTATGGCATACACAGGGTAAAATCTAACACTTGCTTGCTTTAAGTACATTTAATAAGTCCATTGCACCTCAATGGTCTGGAGCAATCGCACAGCGGGTAGAGCATTTGTCTTTCACCTGGCCGACCTGGGTTTGATTTCTCTGCCCCTCTTGGAGAGCCCAGCAAGCTACCAAGAGTATTCCACCCACAGGGCAAGCTCCCCGTGGCATACTGAATATGCCAAAAACAGTAACAAGTCTCGCAATAAAGATGTTACTGGTACCTGCTCAAGCAAATCAATGAACAACTGGAGGAGAGTGCTACAGTACCTCAACAAACTTGTATGTTAGCCAGCACTGAAGGGGACAGAATGCCGCCACAAAACAGACTGCTTTATTTTTTCTTAATTATTTTTGCCACACGCGGTTTATGCTTAGGGCTTATTCCTAGCTCTGTTCTCAGGGGTCTCTCCTGGCAGGGTATGTGTATTGGGGATCAACCAACAAGCAAGAAAAGTGCCTACCCCACTGTACTACTACTCTGGTTCCTGATATAGAGCACTTTGACAAAGGAATTATTTGGGGTTGAAAGCATTTAATTTCCTGAAACTCTTATCTGCCTAATATAACCTCTCAAAAGAATTGGAATATCAAAAATCTTTCCCCCAGGAGCAACTCTAATCTTCTCTTCCCGGATCACACCTGGACAGACACTTTCACAAACTACCATAACTCCCATTTATTTTCCTAAAGCTCATTTATCTTTCTGCCCACCCTAACATCACCCACATAAAAAAGTCATGTATTTATTTGCATTTCCATAAGAGCCCTTACACCTTTTGAAGAGTCACTTGTTCTCTCAGAAGTCACTTGGCACATCTCTTACTCAAAGCCTAGATGTACTCTCTACTTTCATATGCCCTTTGGGTATTCATTTTGTTCTCTGATGCCCTTATTAAGAAAGTAATGAAAAGTTCTTCCCTCCTTTACAGCTATAAAGAGATATCACACCAAAAATTGGAGATGTGTCTTCATCAAGTAGAGGTCAGGTAGGCAGTTGGCTAGATAAGTCTGGAACATGCTTTATGAGCTGTTTTTCTTGGCAATACCAAAATTTCAGAGAACTTTGCAAATAGTCAATACCAGGGTTACTTTGCAAACAATCAATACCAGGCTTCAGATTGATTAAAGGTATGCAGAATTAAAAGCAAGATTTAGTTATGTTTTTTTTTTCTGATAGACGTAGGATAACTAGGTTGTAATGGTGGTGACAGTAGGTCTCTGTGTTCACTTCCTTGGTTCCTAGGTTCATAAAGATGCTCAGACTCAGTTGTAAATGTAGAAAAGTTCATTATTATAAAGTAAGAAATAAACTACCCAGCTAAGGAGAAACAGCATTGAACTAAATTAAATATGGCTCATTTCATGGGGGAACCGGACAGGCGAGGGGAGGGTTATAGGAAAATTGGGTCTTTGTGATATTCATCAAGTGGCAAGAATGCTAAGAGAATACAAAGACTCTACAGAGAGATCTGACTAGTCTAGTGTCTTTTACATTATCTGTTTGACCATTTGCCCTATATATCTTGGTCTCCAGTTTCCAGCCTAAAGTCTGGGACAGAATCTATGGTCTTGGTAAATTAACTTCTCAATACCAGAAATAGTGCAATAATTTGCAAATATACTAAAAAAATGTAGGATGGAGAGAGCTGAAATGTAGTTATCCACAGAGGCTGACAAGAGTATATGTAAACTGAGGCTCTTTTTATTTCACTATTTCCACTTTATTTTTTTTTATTTCCCACTTCAAGTTTATTTATTTAATTTTTTTTCTTAAATTTTTATTAGTGAAACACCGTGAGGTACAGTTGTAGACTTACAAATTTTTGTGCTTGGGTTTCAGTTATACAATGATCTAATACCCATCCCTCCACCAAAACTGAGGCTCTTTTAACTCTAAAGCTTTAAAAGATCGACTTGGTCTCTATTATATGCACCACATTGATAAAGTTACATTTATTGCTGGAAGATTAGATTGATATTGTAGAAGTGTTGGCAAAATGCAAATGGTTTCAAAAATATCTGTTGCTCTGAGTAGTATTCAGTAGAAAAATTTCTCAAAGATGTGGTAATTTGAAGAAAATTTTAATCAACACCAAGAGCTTAAGGAGAAACAGAAAAGTAACAAAAGAAGAAAGCAAAAGTAGCAACTTGGGGAAAACTTAAGAACTCTTTTATATGTTTATTTGGTTTTGTTTTGGTTTGATTTGGTTTGGCTCTTGGACCACACTGACATTGCTCAGGGATTACTCCTAACTTTACACTCAGGAATCACTCCTGGCGATGCTCAGGGGAATGTAAAGGATGCCAGAGATCGAACCCAGGTCAGGCACAAGCAAGGCAAGCACCCTACTCGCTGTACTATTGCTTCAGCCTCTTATGTGTTTGTTTAATAAATTTTAGACTTCTTCCTTACTAGTCCTGAGGGAAGAAATTTCCAGGTTCTGAATGAACTGAACTGTATCCAAGATCACGGTCTACAGAAGACAGAGGATCTTTCTTTGATTTGTGTTTATTTTTTGATTTTTGTTTTTCGGTTCCACACCAGGTGGTACTCGGGGCTTACTCTTGGCTCTGCACTTATGGATCGCTCCTGGTGGGCTCAAGGTCTATATGTGGTTCCAGGGATGGAACCAGGTCTGCTATATACAAAGCAAGTGCTCTACCCACAGTACTCTCACTCTGGCTCGGGCTCTTTCTTTATAAACATCACTAGGTAATTATGAGAACATTGGGATGAGAACGGAAATCAATATTTTAAATGTTCTGTTTAGAATGTGAGCATGTTTCTCTCTTCACGAAGGCTTTTCTACAAGATTTATTGTCCTACTGAGATATCTTTAGTAAGTAAGATGGTACTGAACTGGGAGGTTGGGGGTGGTTAGACAGAAGCAACAAGTCAAAGACTTGTTGTAAATCACTGGCTTAAATCCCAGAATTTCCTGCCATTGAAATTAATGCCTGAGATCATGCCTTGAGTCATGAATGAACTAAAAAAATCAGCCATTCCAGTTCTTGTGTCAAAGAGCCAAATAGTTCTCAAATAAACATTCTTTCACTTAAACCACACACACATTTAAGTTTACAAATCCCCTAAAATACAAATTAACTGATTTCATGCAGGAATTATACAGTGAAAATCCTATTTGAAAAATAAAGCATGTAGATTTATGATTAATTAGGTAGTCATGATTATTAAAATATAGAGTTCACGTTATATTTAAATTATTCTACATGTAACAAAAGAGTAATTCATCCCAGTGCTGTGGAAAAATTGGCTATGTTGACTTTTTAATAGGTGGGTCCATAGATACCGAAATATAATAAATATTAATTAAGTGAAAGATCAAGAAAATTTCCACTGTACTTAATTTTCAATTTTCATGCAATAAAAACCCAGTTCCCGGAAGAGAACAGCGCAGAGTCTCCTGCCCCCGTGCCTGGCTGTCCTTGCTGGGGCCCCTTGGAGAGGCAAGGGTTGAGTTTCCCTCCCCGCCCCAACCAGGGCTCGGGCAGCCAAAGACCTCCAGAACCAGCCACCACCATGCTGAGACCACTCTCCACACGCATGAAGGTACGGGCAGAGGAACAAAGGCATGCGGGTCCTGGGGCCAAGATCTCCAAGCCTGCTCGGATCAGAGCTGAGCATCCTCCACCCAGATCCTCCAAATTCCAGTAGGCAGGGGTCACACCCACCATCTGACCCCCAGCGCTGTGTAATCCCATCAACGGCCAAGACCCAGAGATCATAAAACCCAGCTCCCAGAAGGAGCGGCCGCATTCACAGCCACGTGTCATCTTATTATCTCATTCTTACTTTGGACAACCTGGCAGGTTACCGAATGTTACCTGCCCACACGGCAGAGTCTGGCAAACTCCCTGTGGCGTAACCAATATGCCAAATACCAGTAACAATGGTGGGTCTCATTCTCCTAACCCTGAAAGAGCCTTGAATATGGCACTTTTTAAAATCTCAGGGCTAAGACGAAGGAGACATTACTGGGGCCTGCTTGAGGCAATTGACGAACAACAGGATGATCGTGATTGTGATTGTGATACAATAAAATCAAGAGGCTTTGTTTAAGAGATGATGCTATTGCAAATGACCTATATTAATTGTTCAAGCCAACACACACATTAGAAGATAATAAGTTTTTAAAAAAATGAGAGATGTACAGTTAGTAGCATTGACTACAAAAATCACTGGATCAGTAGTAATAATGATATGAAGTGGATGACTTAGCTAAAGAAAAATCTCTTGTAAACAAATATCAGGGTTTCTTAGAATCAAGGTAGACTCATTGTCACAGTAAAGTTAGGTTTCTGGGCACCTAATTGAGAAGTTATCCTGATGCTGGTGAAGGTCAAACCCAGGCTGACTGCGTGCAAGGCAAGTACTCTACCCACTGTACTATCACTCCAACTTTCTCCCCACCCCCACATTTTTCTTGATACAATAATTTACAGAAATGCTTTCATATTCCTCTAATATGGAAGAGAGAATATAGTTTAATGGCATTTATAAGACTTTCTACATTGCAGATAATTTGGGGTCAGGACTTATATTTAGTCCCGTTGATGTACATTACTAGTTCACAACTGTCATCAAATACTGACTTTAGGGTTCAAAGCATGATCTTTGAGGTCATTTATTCTAACATTTCAGTGAAGAATTTACTTATTCACAGGGCCAAGTATGGGACAGTCACTGACTTGGATTTTTTTTATTAGTGAAACACCATGAGGAACAGTTGTAGATTTACAATTTTTTGTGTTTGGGTTTCGATTATACAATGATCAGATACCCATCCCTCCACCAGTGCCCATTTTCCACCACCATGGATAATATCCCTCCCACCCCCATCCCCCCATCCCACCCTGCCTCTGTGGCAGGGCAATCCCCTGTGTTCTCTCTCTCCTTTTGGGTGTTGTGGTCTGCAAAAGAGGCATTGAGTGGCAAACAAGTTCAGTCCATTGACTTGGATTTTTTTAATGAAGTTTATATCTATATGTCTATATAGCTACATGCATTTTATACACAAATGCATATATATGAAAATTAAAAATACAGGAACATATAAAGGGTAATAACAAAAAGAAGGAAATAACCACCTTGTTCAAAATAAATGTTTCTTATTTCCCATTTCTAATACATCCCACACTTCCAAAGATGTGTGCTACTCATAATAATTTTTTTATTTTTGATTTTGTCACCCAAGTATATAGACCTAAACCTAGAAGTTTAGCTTAACCATTTTATTGAATCGTATAAAACTGACACTATTAAGTGTATATTCTTTTGTTTTGATCTTTGTTGCTGTTTATCACTGCATAGTTGTACATAATTTTAAGCAAATATTATACACTTCATTGAATAATTGTAAGGAATTTTCATTGTATAGTACCCCATCATATGAATATGTTTTAATTGACCAATTTCTTCCGCTGAGAAAATTTGAAGATTTGAATGTTTGTTATATTTATGCAACTGGCATATTTAAAAATATTTTTAATATTCATTTTCTCTACTTCTAATGTTTTCCTTATTTTAATTTTACTTTGGGGTCTTAGGGCTACAGTAACTAGTGCTTGGGGCTATTTCTGGCTCTGCTCAGAGACCATATGGTACAAGGATAAAAATCAGGATCACAGCCAACACAGTCATATGCAAGGAAGTGCCTTGCCTCCTCTAGTATCTCTTTACCCCTCTGAATATTCTCTAGCATATCTTTTCTTTTATTTTTGAAAAAGCTTTCCCAGTATATATATGTAGTTTTACTTAATATTAAACTATTTTCTAATTTGTGCTGTTAAAATATGGTTTTTAATATAAATTCATGATTTATACAAATGTAATATTAATTGGTAGAATATATTAATACATTAATGAAGGAAACTGCAAGCAGTATAGCATTTTCTAATGAGAATTTAAAGAACAGAGATATTCATAAGCATCAAGAATCCTAAAAAAAATTGCAAATAGATGCTAACTTAGTCAATATGCATTGGATAATGATCAGTTTCATTTCACAAGACAAAACTGTAGTTCTACAGATAAGAATAATTTGCAATTTTTTCATTCATCGCTAAGTGGAGGTGGTGTAGTTGCCGACCGTCTATCTTCACTCCCATTCCTTCCCATTCCAGTCTTCGCATGATGGCACTCTCAAGTGCCATCAAGACATTCTCAAGGGTGGCACTGAAGAGTTTCAGTGAAATGGTATCACTCTACTGAACCCCTCTCTTGACATGGATGATCACTTCCTTGTAGAAAGGTGAGATCCTGGTAGTGAATCTGTAGTAAAGCTGATGGAGGAACCTGATCTGTTGAGTTTGAACACCCTCTTTGGCTAGGGCTTCGATGACCCCTTCAGTCAACAGAATCAAAGGCCTTCTTTAAATCAATGAACGTTAGACAGAGTGGCATCTTGAACTCCTGAGAAACCTTAATGAGTTTGGTTATCATGTGGATATGGTTCATCGAGCTGAATCCTTTTCAGAACCCGGCTTGCTTGCCTGGTTGTCCTTTATCTAGTGTTCTGCCAATCCTATTCAGGATGACTCCGAGTGAACAGCTTGTAGATGATAGACAACAGGCAGCTCAAGTGATAGTTACCAATGTCGTGGATATCTCCCTTCTTATACAGTAGTACAGTCCTGATTGATGGTTTTCCACTGGGACGAAATCTTGCATTCATACAGGTACCATGTGAAGAGCCAAGCCAGTGTATTGATGAATACTGATAGCAGGTTCTTCAGGTGTTCGCGTCTGACCTAGTCTGGGCCGGATGTTGGTGCATAGACAACAAAGATAGAAACTTCCAGCAGTGAGCCACATCTATTCAAGTATAATAGTCTGATTCATGTTGTTAGGCATTTGAATGAATCAATGCTCATGGCCAAGTATGTGTTGACAAGGACACCGATACCACTGATGCCTCTTTTTTCCCATGTTCTGAGGAACAGTTCTTCTCCAGTCTCGAAAATGGCATGATGTGGTTGATGCCTTCTCATCTCAGTCATACCAATGATGTCGTACTTGATCTTTTGTGCTTGCACCATCAGGTCCTCGACGGATGCATCCCATTCCAGTGTACGTGCATTGAAAATACAGACAGTTATTTTTGTCCTTCTTTGTTTTGGCAGCCTAGTTTGGCCTTGAGATTTTATCAGTCTCTCCTTCTTCATCTTTCTTAGTGCTGCCATATTGGTGGCTTTTTCAGGGTCAGGGGAATGAGACCCATTGTATTTACTGTTATTGGCATATTGAATACGCCGTGGATAGCTTGCCAGGCTCTGCTGTGCGAGCTGGATGCTCAATAGCTTGCCAGGCTCTCAGAGAGGAATAGAGGCTTTTAGGGCAGCCTCTAATCGCCATGGCACGTGTTCCCATGGTTCCAACCATATTTGAGCCCCATCAAATATGGTGCAGTCATCTTGGAAGACAGTTATTAAGTGTCTTATGATATGCAAAGCATCTGCGTGGTCCGGAAAGCATCCTAGAGTGTGGCGGTGGCTGTGTAGTGGAGGTAATCACGATCACGATCACAACCACCCTGTTGTTCGTCGATTGCCTCGAACAGGTGCCAGTAACGTCTTCTTCGTCCTAGCCCTGAGATTTTTTTTTTTAAGTGCCATATTCAAGGCTTTTTCAGGGTTAGGAGAATGAGACCCATCATTGTTACTGGTATTTGGCATATTGGGTATACCACGGGGAGTTTGCCAGACTCTGCCGTGTGGGCAGGTTACATTTGGTAGCCTGCCAGTTTGTCCAAAGTAGGAATGAGATGATAAGATGTCACGCGGCCACGCGCTTCCAGGAGCTGAGTGTGATAATCTCTGGATCCTGGCCGTTGTTGGAGTTACACGGCAGTTGGTGGGTGTAACTGTCTAGTTACTGGCAGATCCAGTCCCAAATCATGCAGGCTTGGAGATCTCAGCCCCGGGTCCCACACACCTGGGTTCCTCTGCCAGTTCTTTTATGCGTGAGGCTCATCCAAGTGTGTAGAGAGTGGTCCCAGCATGGCCTTGGCTGGGCCCCGGTGGTCTTCAGCTGTTGGGCCCTGGTGGAGACAGTCAGGCACAGGGTAGGAGACTCTGCCTTGTTCTCTCCCAGGAGCTGAGTGTGATAATCTCTGGATCCTGGCCGTTGTTGAAGTTACACGGCAGTTGGTGAGTGCAACTGTCTAGTTACTGGCAGGTCCAGTCCCAAACCATGCAGGCTTGGAGATCTCAGCCCCGGGTAATGGAGGTAATGGATATTTAAATTAGATATTTAACTTTGCTATTTATTGAAGTTAAATATTTATTTATATGTCATTTCCCATGTGAATAACCTCGTCTTTTAAAGTAGGGTTCATGATTTGATCCATGTTTCTATTTATGTGACTTTTTCAGAGCTTGAAGAGATGTAGGAGACAGTCATTTGTCTCCATTTCTCCTCATTCTTGTTCTTCCTTTTCAGCATGGGGCTTATCTGTACATTTTTATTAGTTATGTGATGTTTTCTTAAGTCTATTGATTTTCTATGCATTAATTTTAAGCTTAAGTTTTATTACTATCATAGATGAAAAACTAATCAATTTATCTGGACTAAAGATAGCACAAAAATTGAACAAATACAATAAAAAAATACAATCACACTGTTAAATGTGACTAAGTAGATAGGCCCCTGAATTTGACCCCCTATATTGCCATATACTTTATCCTCTCTCTCATTTTCTTTCTCTCTCTCTTTCTCTTTCTCTCTATCTCTCCCCAAACCCCACTCCAAATGAAAAAGTACTAGAGCAGTATAAAAGAAATACTAATACCAGACAGTTTTTCTTTCTTATAAAGAAAAATTGTCCAATAATTGTCATTGGAATAACACTGCAGCACTGCACTCTCCTCCTGTTGTTCATAGATTTGCTCGAGTGGGCCCAGTAACGTCTCCATCGTGAGACTTGTTGTTACTGTGTTTGGCATATCGAATACTTCATGGGTAGCTTGCCAGACTTTGCCATGCAGGTGAGATTCTCACTCTTGGTAGTTTGTGGGACTCTCCGAGAGGGGCAGGGGAATCGAACCCGGTTCAGCCGGGCCGGCTGCACACAAGGCAAATGCCCTACTTCTGTGTTATTGCTCCAGCATATTGGAATAACAGTCTTCATAAATTGACATCAAATCCTAAATTCATGTTTCAGTCTTCCAGAGTAGTACACACTTCAAAAAACATGACTTTATTCAGCTCCCTTCTCTTAAATTTGAAGAAGCTGAAGCAGTCCAGAGAAGGACTTGAGATAGGCAGAATAATAACAACCTCTCCAATCCACACTCCCTAGATAACCACAATCTAATCCCTAGAATTTGTGAATAGGTTATTTTATAGAGTAAGATACTCTGCAGATGTAATTGAGTTTGGACCTTGAGAAGGACATTTGCCCTAAATTATCTAGATAGACCCAACATAATCACTGAAAGGCAGAAAATTTTTCTGTGGCTAAAGCCGGAGGAAAGATTTGAAACCTGAAAGGGACTTGACCTTCTATCATTGATGTTGAAAATAAAAGCAAGTGAGTGCCAGAGACCATAAGTGACCCTGAGAAGCTGAAAATAACCTCAGGGCTGACAACCAGCTAAGAAGCCTCAGTCTTCCAGCTGCTTGGATCCAGTTCTACATGTAACCTTTAAAGAGAGAATGACCCTGAAAGCAGATATTTTTCTGAGCCTCCAAATAAGAATCCTCACTGGCTGCTACCTTGATTTCAGCCTTATGAGAGATAGAGCAGATAAACCAGTTGAACTTTCTGGATTTATGATATGCAGAATTATAAAATAATACACTTAGATTATCTTAAGTTTGTTGTATAGCTCTTGGAGACTATACTGGGTTGTTCAAAGTCACATAGCTATGTAGAGTTAAAGCCAACATAGGAACCCAACTCATCTGGGTTTCATTCCAGGAATCTGTATATTATGTTGCCTAATTATATTGACAGAAAAGACTGCACTGGCAGAAGATAAAATATATAAGAAGACTGTGCTTAAGTTATATGTCTTCGGCTGCTTCTTTATTCATGTATGTTAATGTACTTAATATTTTAGGATTACATCTTGTTATGAGAATTAAATGGACTAAAAAATTTTACACTATCCTCAGAGCAATGATATCTGAACCTTGTTTTTACTCCAGCAACTTTTGCACTGTAATATTTTGTGTAAAAACGATAATGTCCTGAAAGGTAAAGGGCAGTGCAGATGAGTCACACTGCTGTGGTGATAACTATTTCTGTAGAAAGAAAAACAAGCCTTGTACAACAGAGTTCTGTGGTCTGGTTACTTAATGCAATCAATTTACAGTTCACACCACTTTTCTACTGCAGACAGTGGAGAAAGGATCAGCTGAGCACTGTCTGTTGAATATGATATCCTATGGAGGAGGAAATTAAAAGTCTCCTGTCAAATACCACCTGGGTTGGCTCTAATTTAACTAATACACAAAACTTTCTCCCTCTGGGTAATAGTTTTGTAGGCAGTAAGTTATTGGCAAGAAAGATGACATAAGAGAGCTACTTCTCCCATGATCATTATTTTGTTTTCTCGTCATGTGCAAAAACTCCGTTTGTGTCCAGTGCCACAGAAGTTAAGACCAAAAAAAGGGATTTTCAGTGTTTTTGCGAATTCTTTGTTTGATAAATATGTTGGGTGACTTCTGGTCAAGTAAAAGATGCAACCATATGTTACCTTCACTTATAGTCATTTATTGGTTGATCATTGAACTAGAAAATTGGGCAAAAAGTGCAAACATTCTGAAACTTCTACAGACTCTCCCTCCTCAGCTTTGCCTCCTCCGTTAGCAAAAGATTACAAAACACAGTTTTATAAAGCCATGTTTCACATGTGGCTGGAATCTGAGCTTCTATTGTGACCATTTTTTGCTTCCTCTGGAAGTAATTTTTCAAACTCATTATCAACATGATTTCTTTCTCAATTGTTCACACTCTTACACTATAAATTTATGAGGGTGAAGAATAATTAGATTTAAAACACTTGCTATGAACTTCTGTTCTGGTCCCTCCATCAATATGGATTTTGTATAATTAAGAAATTATAAATTAAATGAATTCACAGGGACAGATATTTTTCACAAAAAGCACTAAAACAAAAGGCAATGAGGGTAGGAGAAATTAAATACATTCTGAGTCAGAGGGAATCTTACATTAGCAATTTTTATCAACTCCTCAGCTGTCCAAAACGATGTCTTGATCAATGTGCATCAGAGGTTTGCATAATTGGAGCAGAGGGAAAATTAAACCTTCTCTGTTCCCACTGTGAAATCTTCTGCCACAGTTCAACAGTAGAGTGAGATCACCCTCAGGCTCCATCACATCAATATAAACCAATTACATCAATCAACTTGTTAACTGAGCACCTGCCGGGGTGTTAACTTGGGAGAATGATGGGAGAGAGGGTTATACATCTGAGTACTGTATAATTTATTTTCCCTGCTGGATCTAAGTTTCTTTGTAAAATGGAAGTGAACCTTGAATTATTTCAGTGGTTTTCAATCATTTTTACATGCATGGACCAATGAAAATAAGAGAAAAATTTCACAGATTGCTAAGGCTAAAATTAAGAAATTGTCTTTAATTAAACTGTAAATATTTATGTATAAATATTTATAATAGTGATTCAGGTGTACCAGGTGCTAAATGCTAATAACCATTTTAGAGACTAGCAAGAAACTCTTGCCCACTGGCACCGACTCACAAATTTGGTATTGAAGTTCACTGAACTATATATTAATGAGTTCTGTACTCCTTTTGGCAACTTTCTTCCACAATCCACATTTTGCATATGCTTTAATATGTTTTAATATTCCAAAAGTGAAATGTGTTTATCTAAAAACACTTGCAATTTACAGAAAAAGAAAAATGTAAATGCTCATTACATGCATGTTCAAAAATCTATTGCTATTCAAACAAAGTAATGCTTTTTAAAATGTTTTATTTATGCATGAATAATATATATTTAAACATGCACATAGATGTATAGGCACACATTTTAGCATCCAATTTTTGATGCAATAGTTTACAAAAACTTCTTGTTTTTTTAAACTTGTTTGTTTAAAATTTTTAACATTAGTAATAATTAGTAATATTAATAATAATAATTAGTAATAATTCTCAATGAATATCATGTACAAACAACATATTCAAGAAAATTTTAAATCCCATAGAATATAGAATTAATTATGTAGAATTAATCAATTAGGCCATTTATACACGATAGGCATTTTTTATATTGTAATTTTATTGTGTAGGCTGTGCATAAAAGGCAGAAAAAATCCGTTTCTTGCTCCAGTGCTTTTTCATTTGACATGTGAACTATGGGTAGTAGATTCAAATTATTTTTATAGAAAAGATTTTTAAATAAGAATTTGCTTTGATTTTTACCCTGAATTTTCGATTCACCAGCGATATCTGCCCATGAAATTTCATAAATTGCCAGACACATTTCAGATGTTCAGCTTAATAATATCGCTTACTTCCCTCATCTTTTTTTTGTAGGAGTACTGCTATTTATTCAGCCACTGAATAGCTAATTGAATTGGACATGAACTCCACCTTAATTTTTTTAAATTGTATTTTTTTTCTTTTTGTATTTGTTTATTGAATCACTGTGGGAAAAGTTACTAAGCTTTCAGGTTTAAGTCTCGGTCATACAATGATCAAATACCTTTCCCTTCACCAGTACTCATTTTTCACCACCAAGAACCCCAGTATACCCCCCTCCCACCCCTCCAAATGCCTGTGAGGCAGATGATTTCTACTTAACTCTTCTCTACATTGATTACATTCACTATTTCGACAAAAGATGCACCATTATTGTTTAGAATTCCCCCTCAAACAATCAGAATTGCTGAAAAGGCATTGTGAAATAATTTGTTTTCTATAGCTAATTATGAGAATCATATAATGTCACGTGGTCACGATTTTGGATTTCTGCAAAGAGCCAGACAATTACAAGATTGGTTTCTGTGTGTCTGGTGTTATGGCCATGCTGGAGAGCCGCTGGTGGGGGGTAACTCATGACCGTGGTAGGGCGTGAAGGACATGCTGGTACTGTCCCCCTTCCATGAGAATGCAGTTGCCCTGTCACCGCTGACTCATACCTGGCTTTCCTATAAGCTCTGAGGCAGTGGTCATCTTGCTGCCAGGGGGGAAAAAGGCGGAAGGGAGCAACACCCTTTCCCTCCTGGGGAGGCACGGCGTCATAGTTTAATGCATGGTCCATTCACTTTTCTTCTGCAAGCTGCCGGGCTCTGGACTAAGTTCTTTTGCCTCTGGAGCCATGGCCATGCCAGAGAGCTGCTTGTGGGGGGCAACTCATGACCTCAGTAGGGCGTGAAGGACAAGCTGGTACTGTCCCCTTCCCAGGAGACTGCAGTTGCCCTGTCACCGCCGGCTCATACCTGGCTTTCCAATAAGTTCTGAGGTGGCGGCCACCTTGCTGCCAGGGGAGAAAAAGGCAGACGGTAGCAACACCCTTTCCCTCCCGGGGAGGCTTGGCGCCGTAGTTTAGTGCATGGTCCATTCACTTTTCTGCCGCAAGCTGCTGGGTTCTGAATTAAGTCCGTTTGCCTCTGGAGCCATGGCCATGCCAGAGAGCCGCTTGTGGGGGGCAACTCGTGACCTCGGTAGTGCGTGAAGGATGAGCCGGTACCGCCCCACTTTCCATGAGACTGCAGTTGCCCTGTCACCGCCGGCTCATACCTGGCTTTCCAATAAGCTCTGAGCTGGCGGCCACCTTGTATGCAGTCCAGATGCATTTCTGCCAGAAGCCACTGGGTTTCAAG
Organism: Sorex fumeus; assembly: GCF_029834395.1. NCBI lineage: Eukaryota > Metazoa > Chordata > Mammalia > Eulipotyphla > Soricidae > Sorex > Sorex fumeus. Next base: position 1,427,021 of record NW_026606113.1, read on the forward strand.
ATTTGTTTCTGAATCTCCGGTATCATGGCCATTAATCAGCTTGATCAGGAGCCAGAGAGGCCGTTTGTAGGTGGCGACTTGGGGTCTTGTTGGGATGGGAAGAAACAGTCGGCTCACCCCCATGTAGTGAAACCCCAGGTGTCTCATCACTGTAGGCCCAAACCTGACTGTCAAGTGACCTCTGGAGGATGGTGGTCACCAGGCCAACAGGGAGAACAGGCCAAGGCACGGAACCTATTCCCACCTGGAATGACCTACCACCAGTAACCTACTGCAGGAACAGGACACATTTCTGCCAGAAGCCTTTGGGTTCCAAGATTCGTTTCTGAGTCTCTGGGATCATGGCCATTAAGCAGTTCGATCAGGAACCAGAGAGGCCTTGCCTCCAATTATCTAGCTGAGCTGAAGGAGGTTTGTTGGTGTGTCTCCCACATACCTAACTTTTGGCTGTTTACTTTCTTGGTAAACTTTGCCCCAAGTTTTTTGGGGGTCTGGCCAAAGGCACAGCAGCAATTTTGGGGTATCTGAAAGTCTGACGTTGCCATCAGGCTGCTGATGCACTCGCCTCACAGGTACAGATTGACCTGCTGGCGGCACCATACCCCCATTCCCTCATCTTTTTTGTGAAGGCATGTGAAGCTCCTAATAAATAGTCTCACTCTTTTTGTAAAGTCTCCTAAGTCTCCTAAGAATTTAATTTTCACTAATGCAAGCAGATTATATATTTGAAAAATCTGTTAAAGATTATAAATTAACTAAATTAGCTAAAGCAGTTGTGAAAAATTAAGAACAGTTTATTATCTTTTATGTTTCTTTTTATTTTTTTTCTGGTTAAAAAAATAAAATGTCATGATAAACAGAACAGGGGCTTAATTTGTGAGCCATGTTCTTCTAGGTTGGTTACAGATGTCTTCTTGGAGTTGGGAATGAAGACAAGATCTGAATAAAAAGATAAAGCATTGTGAATATTTGACGTAACAATGCTCCGGGCAGTGAAACAACACACACACATACATACACACACACACTTTAGAAATTTCTAATATTTTTTGGAAGTGTAGCAAAGTCCATATATTCAAAGCAAATAAGAAAGGTAAACAGCCTTTGCAAATGAAAATAAAAGTTGGGTACAATCAAATAAAGACATCAGTTTAAAGTTAGGATTATGTTTTGAGATTTCAGTGTTCACTTGGAGTATCACGTTTTGTTCACTTGGAGTATCACGTTTTGTTCACTTGTCATCCTGTTAATCTTCGATTTGCTCAAGCAGGTGTCAGTAACATTTCCATTTGTCCCTGTAGCATACTGTAGTGTAGCCCAATGGCATCTCTCACTCCAGAAACACGAAGAGCCTCAAACTGTTTGCTCAGGGTTTTGATGAAGAAATCTAACCATGTCATAGGTGGGCGGCTACATGTCCTTTTGATGTCCCATGGAATCCAGTTAGTAACAGCTCTAGTCCAGTGGTCATCTCTAAATTGCATACATGTCCGGCCCATCTGATTTTCGACGCCTTGGTAAATGAGACAGCCTCCCTGATTCTTTATCATCGACCGAGGTTGGAACTCCAGATTCCTTCTCTCATTTGAGTAAAGCCCAACTAGAGTTCTTGTCCTGTTTTCATAGGGCTCAGATCTCTGAGGCATATGTTAGTACAAGAAGAACAGTGGAGTCGAAAACATGTCCCCAGAGCCAGAGGTTGTTAATCCTCTTAACAACTTCTTCTATGCTCTTGAAGGTGGTCCATGCTGCTCTCTTCCTCCTGCACAGCTCTGTCACCAAGTCATTCCTCATGTTGAGTTCTTGACCCAGTGCACATAGCTGCTGCATTTGGAGATGTTCATTCCATTGAGAGCAAATAGAACATCAGGGACTAGTTCGTTCTTCATGAACATTCTCTTGTTGAGATTCAGTTGCAGTCTGACTCATGATCGAAGCTGGCCAGCAATTTGTGCTGCTTGGCTAATGTTTGGTGTTATTAGAATGATGACATCAGTGAAGCAGAGGTGGTGTAGTTGCCGGTTGTCTATCTTCATTCCCATTTCTTCCCATTCCAGTCTTCGCATGGCATTCTCAAAGATGGCACTGAAAAGTTTCGGTGAAATGGTATCACCCTGTTGAACCCCTCTCTTTACATCGATGATCACTTCCTTGTAGAATGGTGAGATCCTGGTGGTGAATCTGTAATACAGCTTGTGGAGGATCTCGATGTACTGAATTTGAATGTTCTGATTGGCTAAGACTTCAATGATTGCTTCAGTCTCAACAGAATCAAAGACCTTCTTTAGAATGATGAATGCTAGACAGAGCGGCATTGTGAACTCTTGCAAAACCTCAGTGAGCTTGGTCACCGTGTGGATATGGTCTATTGTGCTGAATAGACCACTTAGAGTATAAGACATTAAAATACATGTACAGATGTACCACTTATAGATTATTACAGAATACAGCTAGGAAATGGCCCAAACATTCATGTTACATTTTAATTGCATGGGTAAATATGAGGAGTTACTGTTTATTTCTTTCCAGGTCCTCTAAGTTGCAGATGCCAACATGAAATTTAAATGTACAAGAAATTCACTGGTAACATGCCCACAAAGGACAAAGGAAGGAAGAAGCATGACTAGGTCAAGTAAAATTTATTATTGCTGTCCAGTTCTGACATCTATGAATGGAGAAAGAACAGGAAAGGAAATTGGGTAGAAAGAGTTTTCAGCATCAGCATGGCTCCGAGAAAGTCTGTTTGGTGAAAGTGAGGAATATCCACTGAATATTTATTGAAAGAATTCAACATCTGGAAGAAATGGTCCAACTCTAGTAGTTCTTTTGTTCTCTAGCAACTGTCCATGAATAGTTTAAATACACAGGACACAGGCAAGAATCTTATGATAGATACGTTCTCTCAAGTCTTTTTTGAAAGAAGACCAGACTGGTGACTGTAACAGTTTCATGTGTACCTTATCAGTATATACAGGCTTTTGGCTCTAGAAATCTTATCTGTAGACTCTTCTACTTGCTCCCATTAAAACCAGAAATGAATGAATCCACAAGGCTTAGAAATTTTCTAATTGAATATTTCCCAAATAAGGTAGTATGCTTGGACCAGGCCAAAGAGTAGGAATAGGAAGCATTTTTCTAGAGATGGGGGCAAAAATTAATGTTAAACATTCACTGCGGACTTATCTAAAAAGATAGATCATAAGCACATAGTCTCTGAGTTTGATCTTCAGAATTGCCTGGTCCCTTAAGTACCACCAAATGTAGTGGTCTCTGAACATTATCAGAATTGCCTTTGTTGCCTGAAGTCCAGAGTACTGAACTATTAGGCACATGCATAAAGTCTCAGAAATCCTGGGAGTGACTCCTACAATAAAAAGAATGAATACATTCCAAAGGTTAACAATATGCATATACCACCAAGTTTCCATTTTTCTTATGCAGATAAAAGCCTATTCAAGAATTTAAGTCACTTTTCTTTTTGTTCAGCCTTTAATTCATTAGCTCTTGGATTTACTGGCCTAGTGTTTCTATCATCAAAGTTAGGCCTGAATGCCTAGTACAGTTTTTTCTGGAAGTCATTTATTGTTATAAGAAAATGAATCCTAAACTTACAGGCATCATTAAGTACAATGGTTTTTCAACACAAGGGTAAACTCAAGTAGACCAACACAATTATTATTCCAGTTGTTGGTATTTTATGCTGCAACCATGAAAGAACTGGTTATTTCATGATTGATTTACTTCCAACCAATGATTTCAATTTAGGTTTATCTAAAATACTTTGGCTTCTTCTCAACCAAAGGGAATTGGTGGATGTGGTTAGACTACCTGATTTTAATCTGAATTTACCACTTACTGCATGACTTTAGATAAGTGATTCAATCTCTACATCTTGGTTTTTCTTGTTTGTAGATACTGTTGATATAGTTTTTCTAAAACTGCTTAAAGAATTAAAAATTAAATCATGTAAGGCACTTCAACACAGAAACTACCTCCAATATACCTTCTGTAAAGTAAAGTAAAGTAAAGTAAAGTAAAGTAAAGTAAAGTAAAGTAAAGTAAAGGTCCTCCCGTTGATCATCGATTTGCTCGAGCGGGCCCAGTAATGTCTCCATTGGAGACTTTGTTGTTACTGTGTTTGGCATATCGAATACGTCACGGGGAGCTTGCCAGGCCCTGCCGTGCGGGCGAGATACTCTTGGTAGCTTGCCGGGCTCTCCGAGAGGGGCGGAGGAATCGAACTCGGGTCGGCCATGTTGGCTGCGTGCAAGGCAAACGCCCTACCGCTGTGCTATCGCTCTGAAAAACTGTAAATGGTACAAATTTTCAACTGAAAATCGAAGCTTAATTCTTGTGGTCAGTCCAACTTATACTGTTGTTCTTATAAATCTGTTATTTTACTCTTTTTTTATCATATGTTAGAAGTGTTTAAGGATAATAAAGGGACTTGGGACATCCTACTTTAGATTTGACACTAATCCTACCCCCTTACAGGGAATAGTCCTCAGTGGTGGCAATATTAGTGAAGAGGAAGACAATGATCCCAACAGAATGTGATTTTGTCTTTTGGGAGATTGCTTTATTGTATTGTTGATGCTGCATAAATTTTACATTCTAGTTCCATTAACCCCCGTTAATGAATCTGCTACTCAGGATAACTATAACTTGCACTTAAACATGGACCAAACTGTTCCTTCCACTTCTCTGGAGAACCAAATTAAATGTGCATTTTCATTTCATCATTGTTTTAAGTGGCTCCATTGAAATTGTACTTGGCAGACCCACTAATAAAAGCCAATCTTGTTTAGCATTAGAGTTGCACTTACAGAAATAAAGGCTTAATATATTAATTACCTCTAAAAATATTATTTTATTTGGGACCTTCCAGGCAGTGCTCAGGAGTCCTCAGGATACTCCTTTTGATGCTTGGTCAACCAGGTCAGCAGTTCAGTGCTAGGGACTGAGACAGTGGAGTTGCACAGCCTTTGTGTTGCCTTTAGCTCTTCCCAAGCCTAGTCTGATTTATGCTGACCTGACACCAACCCAGTAAAATTAGCTTGCATTTTGCTATCCAGTGGATGTTTCAACCACTTGATTTCAAAAGCATCATCAAATGACTCTTTGTGAATGAATTGATACTGGGAAAGATACCAATGACAGAGATTCCAAGAGAGAATAAGCAACTCTCTTCTCTAACTAGAGGAGACAGTAAGCCTAATACCTTCTTCTTGGGCCAAGAAGAACAAAAGATAGAATGCTTGTTCCCAAATGGACCAATAGCATATTGAATTATGATTCTGTGGAACCATGGAAACCTACAGCCTTTTGATCCTCTCTCTTACTCGAATAACTCCAATATACGCCAATTGATATCTATTTAAGGCTCAGTCAGCATTGGTAGATGGACAGGACATCTCTACTTAAAACAATAGTGAAAAGCCAACACCCATGCTGTAAATCTCTAATTTTCTTTCCAGCTCGTAAAGGGAAAGTTTGTCAAGATGTAGAAAGTGTTTTTGCAAGAGTAAGTGTCACAAAGAAAGCGGTGCCATCTAGAAAGAACAGATGTGTGTCTGCTGTGAACAGTTGTTCAGTATATGATTGTCACTGCCCTTGTATATCTCCAGGTTCTCTAAAAGATCATCATTTTGTCCCTGGTTTTGAATCATCAATCATTATGTGTGGTCAAACTCTCCAGCAAAGCCAGAGGAAACACTTTGATTAATGCCTATATGGTGACCTGGATGATACTGAGAAATGAAAATTGTAACAAAAATGAAGCCAGGAAAAATTATTTTTAATAACCTTGGTCGTTGCCCTTCTCATGGTTCTTATCATAAATTCTAAATTTATTCCATACAATTCTATTGCAGTCTATTATTGCAAGTATCTGTATCCTAGAAATCACAATGAAAAAATGCTGATTTGAGACCCTGACACATTGTATATTTTGAGTTGATATATTGCCCTCCATTTTTTCCTGAAAATTCAAACAAGACTGATTTGATTTGGCTAAAATCTATATTGGGCTGGAGTAATAGCACAGCGGGTAGGGCATTGGCCTTGCAGCGGCCAACATGGTCGACCCGAGTTTGATTCCTCCGCCCTCCTCGTAGAGCCCGGCAAGCTTCCGAGAGTATCTTGCCCACACAGCAAAGCCTTGCAAGCTATCCATGATGTATTCGATATGCCAAACACAGTAACAATTGTCACAATGGAGACGTTATTGGGCCCGCTCGATGAACAACAGGAGGACAGTGAAAGTGACAGTGACAGTGAAAATATATATTACATTCTAGAATGTAAGGAAGTTGATTTTGGTAAAATTGCAACGGTCTTCTCCAAAGACCTTAAAATCCTTATCTAAATATTCTTATAATTACATGGAAACTTTTAAGAAGTTCCCTTAAGAGCTTTGATAGAAATGTTTACCAGTGTAAAAGAACTTAGAAGCTGTTTGATTCTTCAGTGATAAGTGTTAATCATTTACTAGGAAGTGGTCTAAACTCTGTTTGACATTAATGTATGACTAGAAATAAATCTTCATCTATGAACTCATCTATGAATCTTTATCTGTGAATTCTGATGAACAAGTACCATCTCATTTCTCTTTAATAAAACTAATACCTTCATATGATACGATGGAAAAGTTTCTTTCCCTCTATACACAGAAATGTTTCTTAAAATCCACAACTGCTCTGGGATTATATTGAGCTCCCAAGAAAACAAATGAGCCCAGTGTTGAGTAACTTTCCCTTCATCAAGGCCTCACCTTCATCAGCTTGCAAGTGAACTAAGGAATTCTCTGTGGAAAACAAAGAGAAAGCACCAACCCTCATGATTTTTTAAAAATTTCTATTCTACCCAAATAATCCAAGCCATATCCGGTGATATTCAGAGGTCATTCCTAGCTTTATACTCAAGAATCATGCCTGGTAGTGCTCAGGGGACCATATGGGATGATGTGGATCTAGATTGGCCGCACGTAAGGCAAATGCCCTATCTATTGAACTGTCTCTCAGACTGTTTTTGTTTTATTTAGTTCACTTGTCAAGTTTGTTTAAGTACCATATGAGCAGAATAATACATTGTCCTTCCATGATGTAACATACTTCATCTCTCAGTCCATTCATGTTGCTGTGGAAGATATAAAATAAAATTTTATCTCTTGTTTTTAATAGTCAAGTAGTGTTTTGTTGCACATATTCTTTATTTCATCAACCTTTATTGGGCCCTTATATTGCTTCTAACTTGTGACTTTTGTAAGTAATGCTGCATTGAAGGCAGGATAACTGGATTCTATTGGTTTTCTTTTGTTAATAATGAGTAACTGGAGTTTAATTTTAATAGGTCTACTACATGAAAGTCATGTACCAATGATTTTGACTCCATCTGTCATGAGACAAAGAAATAATGTGGTGTTTCTTGATTTTCACCCATTTCTCAGTTACCAACAACAACAAGAAAGCTCTAGGTGTTAATAACAAGTCTCTTTTCTTGCTGTTCTCAAAGATAGCTACTTCTCCTTATCTTCAATATAACTACCTAACATTATAGTTTTCATGAGGCCAAACTTCCACAAAAAAATTACCTTTACACCATCTCTTATGTAGCTCTCCAAAATTACTCAGCATAATGATCAGAGAAATAATAGTTTGTCTTGCACACTGCCAATCCTGGATCAGACTTTAGCACAGTGACCCAAACATATCTATCTCCAGCCATAAAAAAAAGTTTCCTCAACTTAAGAGAGAAGGAAACTGACTAGTTGCTTGGAGAAAGTGGAAGGAAAATTTTAAAATCTTATCTCGCCGAAGGTTGTGTGTTCACGGGCTCACTGGATGGCTCTTTATCACTGCCTGTGTTTGGTGCTCTTGAGCCCTGTGTGTGGCCTGGATCAGGATGGCTGTTCTTTCTCTCAACCTTGAGCCCCTCTCCCTCTGACTCTACTCCCCCCCACCCCAGCTTACAGTATTAGTTTATATAGCAATCAAGTAAGGCGGTGACATAAAGGTGGGTTGAATATTGACAAATCAACAAAGAGAGGTAAAACCACTCCTCCAGGAGATTAACTCAAGGATAAAATCTCATCTAAAGAGATTACTCCAGATTACTAGGAGATCCGCTCAAGGGTGTGATCCCAACAAGGGTGTGTTCTTCCCTCAGTTAGTAATCTACTTAAAGAGTTGTAATAAATCTACTTCTAATATTTCTAGCAATGTCATTCTGTATGAGCACAGTAAGAGATATAAACTTAGTTTGGTTTTTCCTGAGAACATCTCACTATATATTCCGCAGTCCTCAGGCCAGGTTAATCTTCCTAGCTCCGGCAGGGTCCTAGTCTCGTCGTTACTTACTTTTGGATCATGACGGCATTTGTCCATGATCATGCCCTCAACTTATAGTTGAGTATCGTGGCGCTTTGGCCTGGCCCATTTCGATGCCAGGGTAGTTCACAGCTTGCCCTGGGTCCATTCAGTCCCTCCTCGGGACTCTGCTTTTGGAATACTAGGAACTAAGGGCAACTGAGTCAAGAAATCAGATGCCCACGAGTAAATATTATTCGGAGTCAATCAACTTTCAAGTTACAGAGCATAATATTAACTGTCTTCCTGTGTCCATACAGAAAGGACATTGCTTACAAGTTCAGTGTTCTTAGATGGATGTGACCCAATAAACCTAAACTACCTGAGGAAGGACAAAACAGTGTTATCCTATAGAAAACTACATTAAAAAAGCTAATTACCAACCAATCAATTGTCCTGACACATATGTAACTGCAAAGTTTTTTTTTCTTTTTTTTTTTGGAAATGGAGTTTTATTTATTAAATCTAATTTATAAAATTACTCTCCTTGGCTAGTGAAACCTCTGCTGCTTAGCTACTACATGACTGGGGGAAATTTTTTGGTGGACTTATAATAAATTGTCAAGCCTGCTGTTGGTCTGCTGACCACAGATTGAAGAACAGTGATTTAAACCACCAAATCAATAGCATTTTGTTATAGTAGCTTGAGGACAGTATAACCATATGCACAATAACAATTATAAACATACATAACATTATTTTTGTATTTTTTCTTTGTTCCATGACATTACCTGTACTTAATACACATATTTTGAGTAAAGGTATAATAATTTGGTAAGGGAGGTAACTGCATTTTTATGGAAATATTTTATTAAATACACATGTGTATTCATTGCATTTATGTATGCATGAATATATCTTTGTTGAACACAAAAACTTAACTGCCAATTTAGGAACTGTTCTTGCTGGTTACTATTTATTATACTGTTAATACTTAAATTTACCTGATTTATATTCTGCCTCTTCATTGAAAATCCTATAAATAAATTTTTTAATTAATTAATTAATTAATTTTTTTTAATAGTGAGACATCATGAGGTACAGTTGCAGACTTACACATTTTTGTGCTTGGGTTTCAATTATACAATGATCAAACACCCATCCCTCCACCAGTGCGCATTTCCCACCTCCACGGATCCCAGTATCCCTTCCACCCCCAAGCCCCCATCCCACCCTGCCTCTGTGGGAGGGCATTTCCCTCTGCAAAGCTTTTTATTCTATTTTTTTGTTTAAAACACACAGCAAAGCTCAAGGTTTAGTCCTGGCTCTGTGTCTTCAAAGATCACTCCTGGTGGACTTGGGGTGCCATATAGGATGCCAAGATGAAACCGTGGTCAGCCAAGTGCAAGGCAAGTGTACTATCCACTCTCTCTAGCCCCATTGCAAAGTTCTTTATTGCATTCAATTCCTTATGGATATTATTACACATAATTTTGTTCCCTGTAGGGTTTGCCTTCAACTATCATCATGAAACAAAATAGTGATTCTAATATAGTTCTCTTCTTATTCGTTGCTCTTACTTCTTGACTCTAAAGTTTTTATCACCTTTCAATTCCAGGGTTCCAAGCCCTCTCAGCTGTTCCTCACCTTTCTCCTTTCTGGGCCAAGAATCTTAAAGAGATATCTCTGGGAAGAGTTTGTGCCAGGTAGCGAGCAAGTCTCAGAGGAATGGAAACAGATGGACAATGTTGATGTTGATAGGAGACAGGTCCAGAATACAAAAAAAAAAGTGTGTCTGTGTGTGTGTGGGGGGGGGGGTTGTTTAAGGATAGGGAGTTGCACACCCAAAGATGCTCAGGAACTATTCCTGGTTTCATACTTAGGAGTGACAATGGTTTTGCTCAGGGGATCATACATGGTACCAAGTATTAAACCAGGGTTGGATGAAATGACCACATACAAAGCTAATCCCTTATCTCCTAGGTGGAGAAATAAAAGTCTGGAAGGTAAACTAAAAAGAGGAAAGACAATCCTTTTGATCTGAGAAATTGTCTATGTCTCTGAGGCTTTGCAAAATGCCCTGATCGTATAGTGGTTAGTACTCAGCATTGTGGCTATAAAGTCAGTGAAAGTTGTGAGAACTAGATTTAATAATGGTGGTTGCAGCAACAACCTGTAAGTTCTTTCAAACTCTAAAATTCTTCAAATCTGTCAAGATTAATTGGAGAAACCACTTCTTAGCAATAAGATAAAATGGAACACCATATTTAGTACAGAACAAGTTTGAGTTTAGGACAAATAGGTTATTGTCACTTGTAAGAGACACATTAAAAGCTGTGAGTTTGGAAAAAATTTTATTTCCTGGAGCGATAGCACAGCAGTAGGGCATTTGCCTTGTGCACAGCCAGCCCGGCAGAGCTGGGTTCGATTCTTCTGGCCCTCTTGGAGAGCCCGGCAAGCTACCGAGAGTATCTTGCCTGCACAGCAAAGCCTGGTAAGCTACCCGTGATGTATTCAATATGCCAAACACAGTAACAACAAGTCTCAAAATGGAGATGTTACTGGGCCCGCCTGAGCAAATCGATGAACAATGGGAGGACAGTGATACAGTGATACTATGACATTAACATTTTGGGTCCCTGAAGCAAGCTGATAAATAGAAATTTACACTAAAAGTTATAAATCATTCTTAATACACTACTAAGAACATCTTTCCTCCTACCTACATTTTTATTATGCAAAGTAAAAATAAGTGTAAAGTCACTTTTTTATGTGACTGTGGAAATCAAAGGCAACAGCTTTTAATTATATTTGAACACTGTTTTTTTTTCTTAACATATTGATGCTTGGATATCTAACAAAATTAAGATAAAATTCTTAAATGATTATTCATTTATTGAAAAATTCTTTCCTGGCCTTCATTTCATAAGAATTACCTGATTATAATATATCGTAATTATAATTTCACAAAATCTCAGCCATTCTCACAATTTTCACTCAATATCTGTTCTAACACTAACAATATAAATTATTAAAAGAAATAAAATAGTATTCAATCTTTCAACCTACTTACAAATTAAACATTTCACCAAAAATGCAAATAAAATAAAGACTTGAACTTTAAGTTATTTTTAAGTGTGTTCAGAAGTTTATTTTTCTTAGTTTAACATTAAGAGCCAAATGTTGATTATAATTATAAATAAAAAAATTAAGCTAAATTTTTCTTTATCTCAATTAACATACCTTTTAAATTATAAAATAATACTATTTGCAGTGCTTGGCATTTGTAACGTCAATCTAAAGCATCAGTTAAACCCTTTGTCAAAAGAGTTCTGCATGAAAATACTTGTGCATGATATACTTGTGATACATCTGCATGATTCAGAGTAGAACAACACATATAGACATTAGGTAATAATATGGATAATTTAATATTACAAAAATAAATTGTCTTCTACATGCAATTTCTGTAAGTACCTTGCTAATTTGAATGGAGATCCCTAAATTAGAAAATCAAGGGTATTAGACACTTACACTATTTTATAAAAAAATTTGTACATCCTCACAATCTAAGAGAATTTCTGATATTTGTGAGTTTGTCTTAACTCTTCTTTTTTTTGCAGTTTAATCACTCTATCTATTTATTAACTATTACTATGTGGTAGGAAGGAGATGAAAAGCTCACAAGCACTCTTTACAGTTTCAAAAGTCTCAAAGTGGGAAAATGTGGTGAAGAATTGCTAGAATTCTAGGATCCTGGTGGACGCATTTCTGGGGTAGGTAGACCTTTCATTCCTGGAGGAAGGGGTCTCATTCCAAGAGGAGGCATGCCTATCATATCCCTCAAGTAGGAGGAAGTCCAGTTGGAGGGCCAATAAGTGGTCTCATAGCAGGTGGAAGAGCCATAATGCCTGGAGATGAGGCAGCTCAATGTGTGGGCGGCTTCCCCAGTCTTGCTTGGTACTGTCTTGGGGTTCCAGAATACTGGCACTAGTAGTAACCACAGCAGCTGCAGCAGTGCCTCTTTCCTGTGGAGTCATTATCTGTTGGGATGGCCCACCAAATCCTCAGACAGTTTCAGCAACCCAGCTGGATCTTGGGGAGTGGGAACACCAGCTGGGACACCTTCGACAGCTGACCCGCCAACCCCAGAGTCTCCTGCAGCTCCAAGAGGAGCTAGGCAATGCTGGTATCTTTGGTAGGTGGTTCGTTCACAGTCACAGAAACCAAGTTCTCCCATATAACGATACCAACCCCTAAACTGCTTTACTGCATGCTCCACTGTTTTGAATTCTTCAGCTCAATCTTCCTGAACTCATACAATCATAGCAAATCAAGTTCAAATGCTTGTCAAAAACCTTGGCTGTGTCAATGAAGATTCGGTCCTCCTGCAGGAAACATCGCATTCTATAGTGAATATGCTGCAGCATCTTTCTGCTCTTTCCCACAGTCATGATTGCTATTCCACCCAATCAAATGTGCACAGTAGTGGTTCAGAATCTTTAAAACCAAAAGAAAAGATATGATGCTGCTTCTCCTACAAACAATGCAAATTGGGAAGCTACGAACAGTAGAAGGAGCCTGACATTTTTCACTTGGAAGCAACTACCTTGATGTTCCAATTAGTTTTTTTTGGGTTTTTAAAAATTTTTTTTCATTAGTGAAACACCATGAGGTACAGTTATAGACTTACAAATTTTTGTGCTTGGGTTTCAGTTATACAATGATCAAGTACCCATCCCTCCACCAGTGCCCATCCTCCACCACCACGGGTCCCAGCATCCCTCCCACCCCCATCCCCCCAACCCCCCTGCCTCTGTGGCAGGGTATTCCCTTTTATTCTCTCTCTCTCCTTTTGGGTCCTGTTGTTTGCAAGAGAGGCATTGAATGACAATCATGTTTGGTCTATAGTCTACTTTCAGCATGCTTCTCCCATCCTGGGAGGATCCTCCAATTATGTTTTGACCACCTCTTGGTGTCTCAAGTTAGAATGCCTGTCTTAGTTCTGCTTGGGTAATCCACCACAGAAACTTGCTGCTGAGATCGCCTTGGGTTCAGCTGACACTCTTGCTTGCTCAGAGAGTCTGTCTTTCTACATGTGAGCTGCACTTCCACCTCTGGTGCATGCTGTTCTGTTGTCCATCGCAAAGGTAAGCTATCTCTGGTTCTTTCCATCACACCACTAGCTGATCCTAAGCAGAACTCATCAGTCATATCGAGCAGCTGCACGGTTCTGTGTCTTAGCTCTTCTATCTCTCCACACCTTCCCACATTCTATGGCAACTGCCCACATATCCTTACAATATTTGGAAGCAATCCCTTTCTGTTTTGAGTTCATAGGAGGTGTGAAAAAGCTTTTCCCGGGACCTGAGAGCAGGGTTAGCCACAAGAGTGGATGATTAAATTATGTAAAGAATATTTAAGTAACCCCCCACAAAAAAGCATATTAGGGAGTGATAGATTATGTAGAAGTGAAATATATAGTAGTAACAACAGTCAAAAATACAAGAGGGAGGAAAATGTCCATATTTTAAAAATTATTATACAGAACTGAATATTATTCAGTGGTAGATGGAAATAAGTATGTATTGTGAATTCTAGAACAAACACTAAAAAATGAAAGCAGAAATGTCAGAAAGCCAGCATCGAAGACAAAATTAAATAATAAATAATAGCTCAAACAATGCAAGGAAATAGTAAATTAAAATATGGAATAACTAAGACAAATAGAAAATAAATTAGTAAAATAGTAGATTTAAACCCAATTAATAATCACATTCAATGTAAATGGTCTAAATTCAGAGATTGTAACTTTGGATAAAATGCAAGAATCAGCTACATGTTGTTTAGAAGGAAACCAATTTAAATAAAAATACATAGATTAGTTAAAATTTCAAGCATGGCAAAAGACATTCTATGCAAACCGTGAATCAAAAAGTAGTGGGGTGCCTTTGCACTGACAGGAACAAGCCCCAAGCACCAAATTAGGAATTGCTCCCTAAAGTATTGCCCCCAAACAAAACCAAACAAAACATAAACACGCAGAAAGTAGTAGGAAACAGCATGTACTGAGAATTGGCATTGAATTTTAGCTTCAGCACCTACTTAGTAGTGAACTTAGCAGTTAGCCTTTATCTTTCTTTATCTTAGTAGTGAACCCCTTTCTTCCCTAAAGGTAAAGGTAAAGGCCCTCCCGTTGATCGTCGATTTGCTCGAGCGGGCCCAGTAACGTCTCCATTGGAGACTTTGTTGTTACTGTGTTTGGCATATCAAATACTCTCGGTAGCTTGCCGGGCTCTCCGAGAGGGGTGGAGGAATCGAACTCGGGTCGGCCATGTTGGCCGCTTGTAAGGCGAACGCCCTACCACTGTGCTATCGCTCCACCCCTTTTGTGCTAAACTTCATTTTCTTCCATTATTTAAAAGGAGGAAAACCATATCAGAAGTTGGTGGTAAAAAATTTAAATAAAGTGATATAAAGTATATTCAATTCTTTACACATAGTGCTTAATAATCACTTGCAGTTGTTGAATTGTTCTGACAGCTTCCTGGTTTGTTGTTAAAACCCTCCAGAAAAGCTTGTCAAATAGTTATGATGTCTGAAATCATAACTAGGTTGTGATCTCCCAAGCCACGTGAAGGACACTGGTATTTTGGTAAGTGAAAAACAAAATTCAGACTGTAGACCTGTTTGCTTAGGCAATCATTTGCTGCAAAGAAAGTGAAAAAATAAAAAAAAAGGGGGGGGGGGGCTGGAGCAACAGCATACCTTGCATTTACCTTGCATGAGACCGACCCAGGTTCGATTCCTAGCATCCCAAATGATCCCCCGAGCACCGCCAGTAGTAGTTCCTGAGTGTAGAGCCAAGAGTAACCTACCTGTGCATCCCCAGGTGTGACCCAAAAATCAAAAAAAAAAAAAAAGAATGTGATAAAAAGTCAATCGGCCTATCTTTAAGCGAACTGTCTGTCCTCTCCCAGCTAAACGGAGGCAGACTTTGCTCAGCCCAAAGGGATGTTCCTGTGAGAGAGTGAGAGAGAGAGAGAAAGAGAGAGAGAGAGAGAGAGTTAGAGAGAGTTGGGGAAGCGAGAGAAGAAGGGCAGGAAAGGCACCTGGAAGCTGCAGGGTGCACTCACAGTGGGCGAGCTGGGAGGCAGCAGTGGTTCTCCTATTTCTGTTGTGACACTACATAAAGATAATGTAACACAGATGCTGAGGATAAATAATTCAGAGGAAAACAAGGAACATAAAACCCGGGCATCATGAACAGCAGCCAAGATATTTGCAGCGGCAGCTCCTGTGCACCCTTTTCCTGACAAAAGTCTGCATTTGAACTTTATAACCAGATGTGAAGCCTTAATAGGAAACTGAAAACGTAATAATTCCCTGGGTTGGAAGTTTGTGACACGTTCAGCTCACACTGCTGCTGCAAGCACCTGATTCCAAGTACTTTGCTTTTTTCTTTTATTCATTGCTACAAACTGCCCTCTCTCCTACTGCCCTCTCCATAACCATAACACAGTGAGTCCTTAATTACTAGGTTTCACAATGGCTCTTTAAACAACTGGATGTCAAATCCTTGTATAGAATAATACCTGCCAACCACAAATATTTATTCAACATTTGGCACATGGCACTCTATTACAGTACATGATCTGGTTTTGCCATGTTTAATCCTTACAAGCATACTTGGAATAAGATTATTGTTCTTTCCCTTTCAGTGATTGGCCAGAGATCATCTTGGTAATAAACAGTAGAGCAAAAACTGAAAACTGGCTAGCCTGGCTCCAAAACCCCTCTTTATTAAATCACTGTTCCAGTTCTCAGTGAACTCTGCAGCAGTTAGGAACATTGTTTCAAGGCAGGAAAAGCATCCAAAATCAGGAATTAGGAAGAACAGGAATTACAAAGCCGTGGTCACAGTGAACAGCCACTCCGGCTTTTGCATCAGAACTTCTGGGTTTCTGTTCTACTGTTTCTCTTCCATTTCCCTGGAGTTCTCAGGGAAATCTCTTAAGCTCTTTTAGCCCCATTCCTCATCAGAATAATAGGGGCATGAAAATGCCCACCTCATGGGTCCCTGTTGGGACCCCTGTTAAATAAAATTATGCATGTGAGGGCACAGACCAGTGTCTGGACCAGCTAAGTGCCCACAAATAGTCATTAGTAAATTGTTGACAATTGGTAAGTAGCCTTTGTTCTCATGGGAACAGCAGCAGGCAGAGCGTGGCTCCTGTCTTTGCCTGTCTCTATGGGAATCATCTATGTAGTTCTGCTGGAGAAAATAAAATTAAAAAGATCATGTGCATAAAGTGAAAGAGAGGACCAATTTTGAACTACTACCTGTGATTGTGATATTGTATAAAACATAGTTTCGGATTGTATAATTTTTCAACAAACAGAATGGGAGTTATGAGATAATGCAGCTGCTTCTTTATAAGGAAATCTTGTGATAAGATGGATCACTTGATCACTTGACATCCCATTACTCATCAATTTGCTCTAGCGGGCGCCAACAATGTCTCCATTTGTCCCTGTCATGTGCTAAGGTAGCCCAATGGTGTCTGCTTGTTCTAGGAACAGATGGGACCCAAAGTAATATGACCAGGGGCTAGAGAGATAATACAATGGTTAAGGCCTTGAGTATGACCAACCTGAGCCCAATTCTTGGCATACCCTGATCTTCTGAGCAATTCCAGGAGTGATCCCTAAGCACAGAGCTAGGAATAAGCTCTGAACACTTCCACAGATAGACCACTGCCCACCACCACCAATCCCCAAAAAGAAAAGAAAAAAAATCACATTTTTCTTGAAAATGAACAGAAAAAAAAGTACTTACAAGGGTTCGAGATCCACTGGAACAATAGTTTCACAAGCTGCTGAGTGAGATTCTGTTGAAAGGTGGGCCAGATCTGAGATGCTCTGGACATGGGCAGGAGCCCTGCCCTTTCTAGTTCTTTTGAATCCATTGGTTGAAAATCCTGAACTCTCTTTGTCAGTGAAATAAAGAGAAACAGTGAGGCAAATAGAATCACTCTCCACAATCATCAAAATCTATATGTATCAACCAAACGGTGATTTAAGAAATTGCATTCGAAATAAATTCCAGATGCTACCTTTGATTATAAAAAACAATGGAGTGAATAGAAAGTGTACAAAATGCATCAACTTTTATAACTAAACCCAAAGACTATAGAGGGGAAAAATATCCTCAGTATTTTTAAGCAATTGCTTGCAATTCTACTGCTTATAAAGACCAATATACATCTCAAACACCTCTATATTGTTATATAACAAAAGATATCACAAGTATACCAATATTTTTCTTTGTACCTTTGAATTCTTCTTGTCAATATTGTTTGACAGGAACCCCAAAGTACATATTTTATGAGTAATGACATTTAATATAATGGAAAATGAGTTTTTAATATTTAGTCTTTTAACCTTTCCTTGCACAACGTGCTTCTTGAAGGAAGACTCATACTTCACTCACCCAGGAAAGTTTCTCTAATCATACATTAGAGAAGTATTTTATAAACTAAAGTTGCCTAATTGGGGTTCCCTCAGTACTTCTGTGAAATTTTAGGTAAATCCAAGTTAAGGATGATTTATACTCTTCTAAAGCTGAAAAACAATAGAGCTGTGTTTTGATATGTATTTCATACTACCTGTCAGTTTTCTTTTGCTCGAGCGGGCCCAGTAACGTCTCCATTGGAGACTTTGTTGTTACTGTGTTTGGCATATCAAATACTCTCGGTAGCTTGCCGGGGTCTCTGAGAGTTTTCTTTTAATTTCACATATATCTGTTTATTTTTTCTGTTGTGGGGGCCCACTTCCCAAGTGGCATTCAGGATGCCTGGGGATGATTCTCAGCCAACTAAGCTAGCAGCAGTTCAGTGCAGAGGCCTAAGAGCTTGGAGGGCCTGAAGAGCACTGTGAGGAAGACCTGGCAATTGCCTGGATCACCCTGGTAGTGCTCAGGGGTCTCCAGTGCCCTTGTCAGTGCTTAAGAAACCTTATGGTGCCAGGTATGGAACAAAGATTGAACCCAGGTACAGCATGCACCCTAACCTTTGTACTATCTTTGGCAAATATATATGCTTATTCGTTTCTTTGTATACTTAAAATTATTTTGAGCTTATCTTACCCATACCTACTTATGATTCAAGTGTAAAATTATATATCACACTTATACCTTCATGGCAATAAGATTAGCAAAAATTAATACTCTATACATATTGAAGTATATACTCATGATCTTTTCCACCTATGCATAGGTTTTTACATGCACAGAGACTCAACACATATGCCTCAAGAATACATACAAAAAGTTAAAAAGAAACAACAAGCAGAATTTTTTGATAGATGTCGCTACTATGGCTACCAATTTTATAAAGTGGATGATACCGAAATCAAGATCTGGTTGTTCACTACTCCGAGGTCAATACTCAAGAGACAAGAGTTGCTACAAGGGGAGAAAAGTAAAAGAAATGTAGTTCTAACACTTACTCAGTATTAGAAATCAGAGAAGATAGTGGCCCCCCCAACCCATCTTATCTGCCAGTTGAGATTTGAGGTGTTTAAGGGGCTGGTGGAGTAAATCAATAAACACAGGAAAGAATGACGGACTCGTGGCATGAAAGTCAGTGGTTTGGTGAAGTCACCGGGATATGTCAACCTATTTTCTGTGAAACTTTAGACAACACCACTATATAACATCTGCTTTGGGTGATCTGTGTGATCCCACTGGGGATAGGGCATCTGTTGTTTGTTCTTTTCCTCTCTTCTGTGATTGGTTCTGACATTAACATGAAACACACAGTTTATAAGAAAAAAAATTAGCTTTAGAAGAAAGTCAAAAACAGAGGGTGTGCAAAGGGTCTAAAAAGTTCAATGAAGAACAAGATTGCCGGCACACTTTTAAATACTTATCTACCTTAATTGCAAAGCAACTACATAAATCTAAAAAATATTGCTGCACTTACTGTGATAAGCACTTCATTTATTGAATTTAATCCAAAAAATCACCCAAATGAAGTAGGTACAATCATTATCTACATTTTACAGAAGAGAAAATGAGGTTTACAAGTAATAACATTAAACATCTAGTCAAATGAAAAAGGGCACTGCCTCTCCCAAAGCCCGAACACTTGCCTTAATTTCTGTTAGTCACTTAATCAACATCTTTCTTAGAGATAATCTAATCAACTTATCTGCTCAGGATTGATAGAGAAATAGAAAGACCATCTCAATGCACATTTTAGTGTTATAATAAGGACAAGAATACATCTTCAGACTCAATGTTTAGTGATTTTATTCTTTAGGATCATCATTCTTGTGTTAAGGCTAAGTAAACTATTGGCATCACTTAAAAACATATCTATTCCAACATGATTCACATATAGACTGTGCTGTGCTATAAGTCCATCAACAATACCAGAATTGTAGAATGCTGCTGTATGCTCAGAACATGTGAAGACTCCATTTTTACTAACATGTAGAGAACAGGCCTTTCAGATAAGTTTTATTTCACTCTGCTGCTGTATAATTCATCCATTCATTCTGTCTTCCCCTCTAATATGGAAAGAATTCACTCTTCAAATTCCACATGAGTGGTTTTCATATTTCTGAATATGGAACACACTTTCAAATACAAACATTTGAGTTACACTGCTGAAGCTAGGAATAACCAACCACAAGCTAATTACACTAGAACCACCTGTGGTGGCTGCAGTTTGTCTCTCCAAGATCTTGCATTTTTCTTGTGGTCTCACTCAGGTCTTGTCACTTTAAATACAACTGTTCATTGCCCTAATTGATGTGAAACGGGTCTTGAGAACAGAGTAGGGAACAAAAATAGTCCCTATCCTCATTTAGTTTCATGTTGGAGATGGGATAAAGTGTCAAATAGATAACTACATACACTATTTTGGTATATCATGGTCCATTTAGTAGAGACACAGACAAACAAATGACAAGCAAATTGAACTACTATGACAGATAAACATTTTCTCTTTCCTTTATGCAATTCGTTGTCCTTTCTAAAGAGTTTAGGCAACATGATTAGTATATTCTGTTCACATTACCAGCAACTACTAAATGCCCTGGAAACACCAGATGTTAACTCCAAAATGAATGGCATCTGGAACATAAGAAACAACACATACAAGAGCAGGGCTAGGCTCTTAAGCATACCCTGGGAGATCTTAAAAGATCTTGGGGAATTTTTAGGACAAGATGAGCAACTGGTACTCCATCAACTTTTTCCTTCTGGGAGTTGTCTAAGGCTTCAATTTTTCACAAAGATGGTTTCTTTCAGAGCCTTTATCAATGCAGAGTACTGTAAGATCTAGTACTATGATCAGATGGTTGCAGAGAGGCATTGGCAAGTTACTGGAAAAATTCTTATCTAAGTGCTCAATCATTAAAGTCAATTGAATTCTCATCAATGCAAGAAACAGAGATTAAAAAGTCAGATGCGGAGTTCTGCAGCATTAGATACGGGTGGTGCATCACTGACAGAATGAGTTCTGTCTCAATGGCATAGAAATAATGGTCTGCAGTTCATTTTCTTATTTTTTTAGTTGCATGGTTGCTTTAAAACTTAGACCTGTCTTTGGAAAATTAATAGCAATTAAACGCCCTTCAAAGGACAAAACAGAGACTTCTCTTCCTAAAAGATTTTATGGATTTATTATCCTGGACGGAGATATAGGTTTTCATTCACATTTGATAAAGGGGTGGTGACTTTCATATAACTTTGCTATTCACAGCACTATTTTCCACCAGAAAACTAATAAAATAATTACACAATTAATAAAAAAAAACTTCCCCCAATTCATCCTAATGTGGATAAAAATTCTAAGGAAAGCCAATAACCACATTTTTACCTTTTTGGGGGGTGGGGAATAATGGAACATTGTTTCTGTTTTTAGCCGAAGTTAGGTTGGCAAAGAAATTCTCAACTTTGATTGCATAGAGCATTGGCATTTGGTATGACATGGATATGACATTTAATGTCCCATGACTTGAATATTAATAGAGGGGAGAGTTAGAAAGAACTGTCCTGGGGGCAAAACCAGACTTCTATTTTTCTTTAGACGTTCATTGCTTTTCTGCTCTCATCTCAGAAGGGATTATACTGCCCGAACAGCTGTAGGCAAACCTCCCTTCCCACTCAGCAACAGTTCTGAGCAAGAGTTTATATAATATTTTCTACAGAATTTTCATAATTACAGTTAATATTGTGGGTCATTTTAAGAAAAATTTAACAGTGAACTCTTACCACTTTTTTCCTTATATGTTGCCATAACAACATTATGTTCATAAGTAACTCTGGAGAATAGCATAAATCACCCGGGCTTATAATCACTTATAACTTCATCTTACCAATGAAAAAATATTTCAGTGATTCACTTATTTCCTGTTCCTAAGTTTTCCATCATTAGTTTGATGTATGGTGAAAGAGTTTTATTTTGATACTTTTTGATGGTGTTAATATTTGCATTGAGGAATCAGACACAACACTAATAACTTCTTGGAAAATGTAAGGGGGTTAACATCAGAGGATTTATGGGAGAGAATGGGACCCTTACTCTTAAACTAAGACTAGAAGCGGGTAAACTTGACAAAGATAAAATTTTGGATTCTACTATCATTATAATTCATTTTTCCTTTATATAATAGATGATCCTTGTTTGGAGATATGCATATACGTATCACTTAATCACTTAATCCCCGTTATTCATCGATTTATTCGAGCGGGTGCCAGTAACGTCTCCATTCATCCCGGTTGCGTGCTAGCGTAGCCCAATGGTATCTGTTCGTTTTAGGAACATGTAGAGCCTCAAACCGATCATTTAGGGTCTTGACGAAGAAGTCTGACCATCTTATAGGTGGGCGTCCACGTGATCTTTTGATGTCTCGTGGAATCCAATCAGTAATGGCTCTAGTCCAGCGGTTGTCTGTAAACCTCATTACATGTCCAGCCCATCTGATTTTTGATGTCTTGGCAAATGAGACAGCGTCTCTGATTCTTGAGCGTTGACGAAGATCAGAACTCCGGATTCTATCTCTCATTTGAGTGAATCGTGATATTCCAAGCATAGTTCTTTCGATTCCTCTTTGAGAGACCCGAATAGTGTTCTCATCCTGTTTTCGTAGGGTCCAGGTCTCTGAGGCATATGTTAATGCAGGAAGAATAGTGGAATCAAAGAGATGTGCTCGTAGCTGGAGGTTCTTTGTCCTTTTAGTTATTTCTTCAATGTTCTTGAAGGCATTCCAAGCTGCTCTCTTCCTCCTGCGTAACTCAGGTGCCAGGTCATTCATCATGTTGATTTCTCGACCTAAGTATATATAACTGTTGCATTCGGAGATGGTGGTTCCGTTGAGAGCGAATGGAGCGTCAGGAACAAGGCTGTTTCTCATAAACATTGTCTTCGTAAGATTCAGCTGTAGTCCGACCTTTCCACACTCACGGTCAAAGTCCGCCAGCATTTGTGCCGCTTGGCTGATGTTTGGTGTTATTAGAACGATGTCATCAGCAAAGCGGAGGTGGTGTAGTTGCCGACCATCTATCTTCACTCCCATGTTTTCCCATTCTAGTCGTCGCATGATGTTCTCGAGGGTGGCACTGAAGAGTTTTGGTGAAATGGTATCACCCTGCCGAACCCCTCTCTTGATATGGATGATTACATCTTTGTAGAATGGTGAGATCTTGGTAGTGAATCCGCAATAGAGTTCACGAAGGATCCTGATGTATTGAGTTTGTACGCCCTGATTGGCTAGGGCTTCCATGACCGCTTCCGTCTCAACAGAATCAAAGGCCTTCTTTAAATCAATGAACGTTAGACAGAGCGGCATCTTGAACTCCCGAGATACCTCAATGAGCTTGGTTATTGTGTGGATATGGTCAATGGTACTGAATCCTTTTCGGAATCCAGCTTGTTCACATGGTTGTCCTTCATCTAGTGTTCTGCTAATCCTATTCAGGATGACTCGAGTGAATAGTTTGTAGATGACAGACAATAGGCAGATTGGGTGATAGTTGCCAATGTCGTGGATGTCTCCTTTCTTGTATAGTAGTACAGTCTTGCTGGTTTTCCATTGGGATGGAACCTTGCATTCAGACAGGTAGCGTGTGAAGAGTCGAGCTAATGTATTGATGAGTACTGATGGTAAGTTCTTCAGGTGTTCAGGTCTGATCTTGTCTGGGCCAGGTGCTTTTTGTTTCTTTACCGACGAGATGGCATGTTGGATTTCAGAAGGGAGAACATTGGGAACGACATATCCATCATGTGGTATGTGGTATGTGGGCAAGTGGATGTGGCTATTAAAGAGATCTGAGTAGAAGTCATGAATAATCTTCTCCATTGCCCTTCTGGAAGATGTGATAGATCCATCATGATGTCGGAGGGCAGTCATCTTGGTTTTATAGTTGGTGAAGGACAGGCGGGCATTACGAATGTTTTTCCCAGCTTCTGCTGCATCTACCAGTACTGCTGCTCTCCTGTTTTTGAGGTCATCCTTGATGGCTTTTCTGCACTGTTTTGCCAGTTCGGACGTTTGCTTGTGGTTGCCTGAGGCACGTGCCACGCCACGTTGGCGAATAAGTTCAAGAGTGTTCGAAGAAAGACGGTTTTTTGTGGTTATCTCTCTCTTGGCATTCCTTGCACAATCATGGAGGTGCTGAATCATTCGATCGTATTCCTCATCAATGTTGTCAATGACGGCATCTTCCCATGTTGCTGCAACAGAGCCAAAGAGTTCCCAGTTGGTGGTTGTTCTGGGAGTCTTCTTCTTAAACCTTGCATTCTTTTCTCCTCATTCTGTGAGGTAGAATTTTGCACGAAGAAGACGGTGGTCTGATCCCGTTTGGAATTTTGGGACAACAGCAACATCGGTTAGGCAAAACCGCCGATTTAATATGATGTGGTCTATTTCATTGTGGAACCGTCCATCGGGAGACTCCCATGTCCAACGTTTAGATTCAGCCTTTTGGAATTGTGAGTTACCATGGAAGGTTTTGGTTGACATGATGAACTCAGACAGTCTGTCACCCTGTTCATTCCATTCCAGGCCATGGGTTCCGATGTGGAGTTCATCGACTGATCTTCTTGGTCCTATCTTGGCATTAAAATCACTGACAATGATCTTGTAGAAGGTGTGATCTTCTTTATAGAATTTCTCCAGCTCCATGTAGAATTTCTCAGTTTCTTTTTCACCATAACTGGATGTTGGTGCGTGATCTTCTTTATAGAATTTCTCTAGCTCCATGTAGAATTTCTCAGTTTCTTTTTCACCATAACTGGATGTTGGTGCATAGACAACAAAGATAGAAACTGCCGGTAGTGAGCCACATTTATTCAAGTGTAATCGTCCGATTCGGGTTGTTAGGCATTCAAATGAATCAGTGCTTGTGACTAAGTTTGTGTTGACAAGGATACCGACACCACCGACGCCTCTTTTATCACATGTTCCAAGGAACAGTTCTTCTCCAGTGTCGAAAACAGCATGATGGGATTGATGCCTTCTCGTTTCGGTCAGACCAATGATGTCGTACTTGATCTTTCATGCTTGTACCATAAGGTCTTCAATGGATGCAGCAGATGCCAGCGTACGAGCATTAAAAGTACAGACAATCATTTTTGTTTTTCTGCGTTTTGGCAGCCCATGTCTGCCTTGGTGTTTTATCAGCTTCTCCTTCCATATCCTTCTCGACTCTGCATAATCAGGGTTAGGGAAATGAGATCCATTTATTACTGGATTTGGCATATCAATTTGGTCTGTTTGGCATAGACCACGGATAGCTTGCCAGGCTCTACCGTGTGGGTTGGATATTTAAGGATATTTAAGGTATCCTGAAAATTTAGAGAAAATTAAATAAATAGTCACGCGGCCGCATTCGCGGGAGCTTGTTGTGATAATCTTTGGATCCTGGCCTTTGTTGGGGTTACACGGCAGTTGGAGGGTGTAACTGTCTAGCTACTGACAGGTCCAGTCCCAAACCGTGCAGGCTTAGAGATCTCAGTCCCGGGTCCCACACACCTGGGTTCCTCTGCCAGTTCGGTTATGTCTGAGGCTTATCCAAGTGTGTGGAGAGTGGCTCCAGTAAAGCCTTGGTTCAGCTGTTGGGCCCTGGCGAGGATAGTCAGACACAGGGTAGGAGACTCTGCCTTGTGCTCTCCCGGGAGCTTGTTGTGATAATCTTTGGATCCTGGCCTTTGTATATATATATATTCCTTTTCCTATATTTAACTTTTGGGTGGAGCGATAGCACAGCAGTAGGGCATTTGCCTTACAAGCGGCCAACGTGGCCGACCCGAGTTCGATTCCTCCACCCCTCTCGGAGAGCCCGGCGAGCTACCGAGAGTATCTAGCCCGCATGGCAGAGCCTGGCAAGCTACCCGTGATGTATTCGATATGCCAAACACAGTAACAACAAGTCTCATGATGAAGATGTTACTGGGCCCTCTCGAGCAAATCGATGAACAATGGGAGGACTGTAACTGTGACTGTGAACTTTCGGGTTCCACATTGAATTTGTGTATTATGATACATGAATAAAAGGTATTGGTTGAAAGTTAAAATTTGGGGACTACAGAGACAGGGCTGGAGTGATAGCACAGCAGGTAGGGCATTTGTCTTGCACACAGCCTACCCGGGTTTGATTTCTACATCCCTCTTAGAGAGCCCGGCAAGCTACGGAGAGTATCCCACCCACACGGCAGAGTCTGGCAAGCTCCCCGTGGCGTATTCAATATACCAAAAACAGTAACAACAAGTCTCACAATGGAGATGTTACTGGTGCCCACTGAGCAAATCAATGAACAATGGGAGGACAGTGCTACAGTGTTAAAGAGACAGTACAGCAGGTAAGGTGCTTGCCTTGTACACAGCAGATCTGGGTTTGATCTCAGACACACTATCTAGTACCTCGAGCCCACCACAAGTGATTTTTGAATCCAGAAACAGGAATAAGCTCTGAGCGTGGCAGGTTATGACCCAAAACTCAAAAGAAAAAAAAAGTTCCCATATTATAATTCTCAAAGTGTCACAGCCTTTATCATTCAGAATAAACTGCCTTTTAGGGTAATTGACCCTAAATTTCAATTTCTTTTTTTAAAAAATCTTTTTTGTGCCTAATTATATCCATAGAGAGTTGAATATTGTCATTGTCATTATAAACAGGATCTTAAATGAGCAGAACAGATGCTAATTGAAGCACTATACATTATTTTGAGGGGAAACAATAAATGCATTACAAAGCGCTAACAAGATTTTACAATTATACCTGGCAAATAGTTCAAGTCACTGTTCTTACTTCATTGCTAAAATCACCATTGTATATGTTCAAATATTTGTGATCTATCTTAATGATCACATTTGTCTGAAATGCATAAATGCTAAAAAAATGCTTGCTGACTCAGTGATTAGGTAAATGATGAATGAATGCTTATATACATTTTTGTACCAGCTATTTTAGTAATTTATATTGTCATCATTGATATCATTGTGTCACATTTCCTTCTGAATCATCAGAATGGCTATCGCCTAAGTATTAATTATGTGCTAGGCTTCTGGTCATCTGTTTTAGAGATGTATTCGGTCATTATAACAACACTGTAGAATGACTGTTATTATTATTATTATTATTATTATATATTCATGTTTCAAAATTGGGTATTGGATAATTTTCCCCATTCTGTGAGCTGTCTCTGAATCTTGGTCACCATTTCTTTTTTATTTATTTATTTATTTATTTATTTTTATCAGGTTGGAGCGATAGCACAGTGGTAGGGTGTTTGCCTTGCACACAGCCGGCCTGGCCAAGCCGGGTTTGATTCCTCCGCCCCTCTTGGACAGATAAGCAAGCTGCTGAGAGTATCTTGCCTGCATGGCAAAGCCTGGCAAGCTACCCATGACGTATTCAATATGCCAAACACAGTAACAAGTCTCATGATGGAGATGTTACTGGACCCACTCGAGCAAACCAATGAACAACGAGAGGACAGTGACAGTGATTTTTATTAATTTTCTTGAATCACTGTGAGATAGTTATAACCTTTCTTTTGAGGTGCAAAAGTTTCTTAGTTTAATGTAGTCCCATATGTTTATCTTTGCTTTCACTTGCTTGGTCAGTGGTGTTTCATCTTTGAAGATGCCTTTAGTTTCAATGTCATGCCTATGTTTTTCTCCATGTAACCTATAAATTCAGATCTGATATTGAGGTTTTAATCCATTTTAATATAACTTTTGTCCCTTTTTTATGTAGCTGTCCAGTTTTACCAGCACCACATTTTGAAGAGGCTTTCCTTACTCCACTTCACATTTCTTGCTGCTTTGTAAAAGACTAAGTGATCATATATTTGAGGGTCTATGTCAGATTTTCAACTCTATTCCATTTGTCTGCAGGTCTATCTCTATTCCAATAGCATGCTGTTTTAATTACTACTGCTTTGTAATACAGTTTGAAGTTGGAGAAGATGGTGCCTCCCATCATATTTTTCCCAAGGATTGATTTAGCAATTAGTGGGGTTCCATTGTTACATATAAATCTCAGGAGTGTTTCGTCTATTTCTTTGAAAAATCCTTATAGGGACAGCACTGAAACTGTACAATGCTTTGGGGAGTATTGCCATTTTGACAATGTTAATCTTTCCAATTTTGAGCAAGGGATGCATCTCAATTTCCTTGTGCCCTCTTATTTTCTGAAGTAGTATTTTATAGTTTTCTTTATATGTTCTCTTTACCCTCCCCAATCATGTTCAAGCTTTTCCAGAAAATTGAAGAAACAGAAATACTTCCAAATAGTTTCTATGAGGCAAATATCACCCTAAAGCTAAAAGCAGACAGAGGCACCACAAAAAAAAGAGAATTGCAGGCCAATATCCCTGATGAACAGAGATGCAAAGATCATTAACAAAATACCAGCAAGACTCATCAAAAAGATCATACACCACAACAAAGTGGGATTCATCCCGGGGATGCAAGGTTGGTTTAACATTCACAAGTCAATCAACGTAATTCTTCATGTCATTTAAAGAAAATATAAAAACCATATAATTATATTGATAGATGGCATATAATGCATTTGAGAAGATCCAGCACCCATTCCTGATGAAAATTCTCAACAAAATGGGAGTTCAAGGAATTTTCTTCAATGTAGTCAAAGCTATCTACCAAAAGTCATAGCAAACATTCTCAATAGGGAAAAAGTAATACACACACCTGAGTTTAAGATGTCGAATCAACAGGTTAGGGGTGGTGTCTAGCAAGAGAGGCAGTTCCAGAGTCCTCCTGTCTTTAAAACCTGGCATAGAATGTTTCAAAATGCCTCCAAAGGTATTTACTGCTTTGACTCAGTAGCTTAATCCGAAATCAACCACTATTAGCATGGGGGCTAGGAGGAGCAATTTCGAAAGAGTTTTCCAAAACTTTCTTCTAATAGTTGATATTTTGCTTTCTTTAGCTCTTTGTCGCTGTGGTTACTAAATATAAATTCTGATTTATCCACTGGGTGCTCACAAAGCTTTAAAGAGGTTCACAACCTTTAAGAAGTTCGGAGCTCTCCCTGGGGGAAAACATGGGCTTTGGCCTGGCTGCTTACTCTGGGGCAATGGAAATAAAGTAGGTCCTTCAGCTTGTAGGAAACTTGAAGTGCATCTCAAATTCCCAATGTAAGAACCATCCTGCCCCCTAGTGGTAGCGATGTCTGTCACTATCCTCGGTCCTGAAATATCAGTGACGATTCAAGACTCTTCCTTCTCATTATTCTGGGACCCGAGTTGAGATCTCTGAGTTGTTTTATTGATTAGTCCTTATTTTCTCTATTTTGACTAACATCAGAATTAATTTTGTGTTATTATTAATAGTTTAATTTTGTGTAATTATTATGGTACAGTAACTTTTCTTATACTTGTTATTTTTATCTGGAAAGATAAAACTGGAAAGAAAATGGAAAAACAAGTATTTTGGGGGGATCCCCCCACTTTTGCAATCTAGACCTAAAATCTAGCTCTTGTTGCTAAAAGCAGTTGCAACTGTCCCAATTAAAAATTATGAAATAGTTATACTTCATTGGTGATGGAGTGAAAGTACAACCAGTAGGGTGTTTGTCTTAAATGTAACCGACCTAGGTTCAGTTCCTGCCATCCCAGGTGGTTCTGAGAAGCACCGCCAAGAGTAATCCCTAAGCTCAGAGTCAGGAATAAGCCCTAAGCACTAACAAGTAGGTGTGATCCAGAAGCCAAATAATAATTATTATTTGGCTTCTGGATCACAGAATACAATATATTATTTTATAATAATTATTATTATATAATAATATTAATTATTATATTATAAGAATTATTATATTATATATAATAATTATTATTATATATTAGAAAAGCAGAATCACAGTTTTAAATTAAGTCTAACCATGTCTAAATTTGAATTCTAGTATTTTTTAAATCTGGGTAACTTTTAGGAACTTTCCTACCAATTTGTTTTTTCATCCTTAAGAATAGTAGTATCAAACTCAGAGAGTCCTGAAAAAAACTTAAATTGAGGAAAGCTCTTAAAATGTTTTGGACAAGGCTGGAGAAATAATACAGGTTTTAAGGTACTTGTTTTGAATGCAGCAGACTCTGGTTCAATCCCTAGCACAGCATATGCTCTGCCAAGCATGCCAGGGGTGCCTCTGAGCAAAATCCAAGAATAAACTCTGAGCAAATCTTGGTGTGGCCCCGAAGCAAAAAAGTTAAATAAGGAGCAGGAGCAATAGTAAGAAGGGTAGGGCACTTGCAACCCATCTTGTCCCCAGAGCACCACCAGGAGTAATTTCTGAGTGATGTGTGAATGATTTCTTGAGCATCGTGAAGTAAGGTACACCAAGACTACATACATTAACATCGTTGTAAATACATTACCTTAACTATAATAAATATTTTAAAATTTGAAAAATTAAATGTTTACTACAGATTCTGACTTCCAATATGTATGCAAGTTACTAGATGCTACTGTGTTTTGAAGCAGCTATTTTTATTATAGTTGATATTTATAATTATTATAGCACTGTAGCACTGTCCTCCCGTTGTTCATCGATTATGCTAGAGAGGGCCCAGTAATGTCTCCATCGTGAGACTTGTTACTGTGTTTGGCATATTGAATACATCACGCGTAGCTTGCCAGGCTTTGCCGTGTGGGCAAGAAACTCTCATAGCTTGCCGGGCTCTCTGAGAGGGGCCCAGGAATTGAACTTGGGTCGCCCGGGGTCTGCTGCATGCAAGGCAAACACCCTACCTGCTGTGCTATTGCTCCAGCCGTATAACAAAAATCTGCTTATTCTAGTTAAATGCTTGAGAAAAATCCATGGAATTGTTCACTATCCATTTTCTAATTTTTTTACTTTATTATTAAATAAGACCTACAGTAAACATAATACCTAAATCATATGCTCTCAGCAAACTTCCCCAATCATTGCAATTTGTACTCTCACCCAAGTTTGATAAAATGTTTTTATTTCTGGAATCCGTGCCTCCTACAAAGCACTGTTCATCCATAAAACTTTTTAAATAATTCAGTCATAAATAAAAGTTTTTCTACAGGAGATTTTTTTGCCTTTTTTGGCCCAAAAAGTAAAGTCGAATAAATACTATGTAGCATAAGGTGATCGTCTCTCTGTCTTAACTGTAGAAAATATATAGCTAAACTCAGTTCCTAATAGTAGTAATGAATTTTTCTTAAATTCCCCATGTAACCTGATCCCTTGTTCTTTAAAATTATCTTTATCCTATTTCGCCATGAGTCAAGCTATTTTGTCCTTTGATGAACTGCCTAATAAAGATGACTTATTTATTTTATAATTCTTAATCTATTTTGTATTAAATTTTGTTAGTTGATATAAATATTTTAATGTAGATTGATGACATGACCTGGACACATAAATAAACCATAGTTCTAATTAAACTATACCAAATAACAAGCATATTTGAAGAATTGTCTTTGGAAAATTTGCAGCAAATCTTATATTCTCTGGATAACATAAACCAGGACTTAAAAATTAGATCAACATTGTTCATTTAATATTATCTCATATGTAAATATTACTTTATAAAGAAAAATACTATAAGAAAAGTATCTGGTAAGGTTAAGATTCAGAATGTCTATACCTTTAAAAGTTTTTTAGTCTTTTTCCCTTTACCATGAGAAAGAATGGTGATTATTGAATGAGGTCAATTAAAGGAGTCCGCTACATAGCAACCACTCAAAATTGCTAGCTGCTGTAATGACTATAATGGCATTATAATAATAGCTACTTTTATTGTTACGTTTACTGCGAGTATCCTCCTGTGACCCTACTATTCAACATAAGAAAACAAAACAGCACCGGTAGTTCTTGTACTAGTTTGTGGCCAACTATTAAGCATACAATGCTTGCTCATCTGTATGCCCAGTTTTTACCTCTGCAATCAGATTGCAGGCAGAGGTTTTTAATTGTCATTTTATTTTATTCTGTTTTCTTCTGTACTGTCAGTACCTAGTACAACTCTTGATCCTTAATATATTTTCAATCTGTGGATAGCTCATCACGGTTGACTACTTGGAGTAGTACTTAGTGGGAGGTGGGATTATTCAACCTAGAATTTTAAATGGTAACAAAAAGGTAGGCTGACATTACTCAAGTACATCTTTGGAATGCTCAAGTCCACTTTAATATAATTACTAATCATAATTGCAAATACAAAAAAGTGATTTTTAAGATCAATGTCAAAATTCTCCATCTAAAGTTGATGACTGGGTGGAGAATCTGAATCTGAATAGATACTTTCCCAGAGAAGACATACATATATACATACAGGCATTTGAAGATTACTTAACATCATTAATCATCAGGGCAAGACAAACCAGAATCACAGTGAGATATCATCTCATATCTGTTATTATAATTATAATTAAAAAGACAAAAATAAGAAGTACTGGTGATGATACCAAGAAAAATTAACCCTACACATTACTGGTTAATTTTTATACTGGGAATATAAATTGGCACAACCATTATATGGAAAATAGAATGGAAACGCTTTATAAAATTAAACATAGAACTGCCATATGATCAAAGTATTCAATTCTTGGTATTTATGCAAAGAAAATGAAAACTCTAACAAAGTAAAGTCATCATATTGTTATCCACATTAATTAAGATAGAAAAGCACCATAAGTGTTCAACAGTGAGTGAAGAAGATGGGTGTGTATGCCCACCCTCTTTATTTATATAAACACGCACAATGGAAAACTACTCCAATGTTTAAAAAATAAATCTATCATGTGCAACAGCACACATGAACCTTGGGGGAGCAATGCCAAGCGTTGAAAAATTTTAACGAAAAACAATATATTGTGTGATTTCAATATATGTGTAATTTAAACAACAAAACAAATATACAACGAAATAACAAAAACTCTATGTACACCAGGAAATAGAAAGATAGTTGTCAGAAGTAATGGAGTTTTAAGGTGAGCAAAATCGGTTAAAGGATTCAGAGGATACGTCCTAAAAGCTAACTATGTCTAGTGATTCATGGTAACAGATTTCTTATGTGATCATTACATAGCGTATGCAAATACTGAGTCATTATACACCTAGACCCAATACCATGATTTACATCTTTTATTGCTCAAAATATAAGAACTAAAAGGTAAAGGTAAAGGTAAAGGCCCTCCCGTTGATCATCGATTTGCTCGAGCGGGCCCAGTAACGTCTCCATCGTGAGACTTGTTACTGTGTTTGGCATATCGAATACATCACGGATAGCTTGCCGGGCTCTGCCATGCGGGCGAGATACTCTCGGTAGCTTGCCGGGCTCTCCGAGAGGGGCGGAGGAATCGAACTCGGGTCGGCCATGTTGGCTGCGTGCAAGGCAAACGCCCTACCTGCTGAGCTATCGCTCCTGGAGCGATAGCACAGCGGGTAGGGCATTTGCCTTACAAGCGGCCAACATGGCCGACCCGAGTTCGATTCCTCCGCCCCTCTCGGAGAGTCCAGCAAGCTACCGAGAGTATTCGATATGCCAGACACAGTAACAACAAAGTCTCCAATGGAGACGTTACTGGGCCCGCTCGAGCAAGAACTAAAAAATCCTGATAAATATCAGTGTGCCTGAGAAAAATCCTTCTGTTATTAGCAATAGGTTGATCCTACAAACTTCAGCTATACAAGCAGGAAGTCTATGTTTGTTAAAAAAGAAAAAAGGCAACAAACTGTAGTTGATAATGTTCACAGTTCACAGTACATCTTGCCTTATCACTTTCTTCCTATTGATTAACTCTTGTGGTTTTCTTGCTGTTCTCCTGGAAATGGCCATTCATTACATCAGAGTTCTTAGTAAACCTTCGTCTGTAACTTCAAAAAGTCCACATCATATGACTATAGAAACCCATCTACTTCATTGCTTAGGTGAAAATGTGCCTTTCGCTCCAGCTCTACCATACACTCTCTTGGGAGACCTTTGTTAAATACTTCTCTCCACTCATCTGGTTTGCTTATCTGTAAAACAAGACAGAGAAGTAAGTGACTTATGTGGATTTTGTGAAGATGATATAGAATTAGCCACATAAACTGCCAAGCACATAGTTAATTTTCAGTCAATATGGGTTATTACTAAATATCCCTTATTTAGCACTGCAAATCTCTTTTTCTTAAAGTTTCTGGGTATTAAGCCTGACTCAACTAAGCTTTGAAAAAAATTTCTTTTATGGCTCTCTTAACAATGTTTTGGGATTTGGTTTCCTTGGTTTATTTTCTATTTGTTTTTTGACCTCTCAAGAGGGTCCAAAGGCTACAGAGAGATGTTTGGCCATTTTTCTGGTTAGACTTGTTAGAGCCTGGGGATATGGTAGTGCTGGATGAGAAAGAGCACTGTAAGGGCCAGTGTGGGGCCTGCATAGTTTGGGGCCATTCAAGGCTATAAGGCTGAAGGTATAAAGGGCAGGGGTTGGGGGTAGCGCAAGATGTTGTGTGGGTATAAGAAAGGAACGTGCCCTTGTGTTACTGTATCCCTGGCCTCTTAACATTGTCCTTCATCCCCTCGCTACAAATCCCTACAAATGTAGATAATGTGAAACCATAGCCAAAACAAATGTATCTTAAGTTGTGAAGTGGGGCTGATTGTTTATAAAATAATGTCTGAATTATGGCAAAATTGTTAAATATTTTCACAGCCTAGGCCAGGATGAGAGAATACTATGGCAGGTAAGGTACTTGCCTTGCATGCAGCCAATCTAGGTTCGATCCCCAGCATCATATATGGTCACCCAAGCACTTCTAGGAGTAAGCCCTAAGTGCAGACCTAGGAGTACCCCCGATCATGCAAGGTGTGGTCCAAAATTCATATAAATATATATATATATACAATTGCATATGTATATGTGTATATATGTGTGTGTGTGTGTGTGTGCGTGTGTATTCAGCCCTTTGTCTCACAACAGAGGATATTATATAATACAATGTGGCTTTCTTTCTATCCTGAGTCCAAACTCACTGAAAACTTCTACATACAATACAAAGTATATTTACTCTAACAGATCACTGAAGCCATATCTGGAAGATGTTAAAAAGATTTTATTAAAGAGAGCTGAAACAGTCGGCAGTCCCACTAGCATTGAAGGAGAGTCCTTTTCTCCCCCACATCCATGCCAACACCAGTTGCTTTTGTTCTTTTGGATGTGTGCCAGTCTCTGCTGTGAGATGATATCTCATTGTTGTTTTGATATGCATCTCCCTGATGATTAGTGATGAAGAGCATTTTTATGTGCTATTTGGCCATTCGATTTCTTCTTTGAGGAAGTTTCTGTTCATTTCATCACCCCATTTTCTGATGGGGTTGGAAATTTTCTTCTTGTGGAGTTCAACCAATGTCTTATAAATCCTTGATACCAACAACTTATCGGATGGGTATTGGGTGAATATTCTTTCCCATTCTGTGGACTGTCTTTGTATTCTGGTCACTGTTTCTTTAGAGGTACCAAAGCTTCTTATTTTATCTGCACTTGTATTTTCATTGCAACACTATTTACAATAGCCAGAATCTGGAAAAAACCCGAGTGCCCGAAAACAGATGACTGTTTAAAGAAACTTTGGCACATCTACACAATGGAATACAATGCAGCTGTTTTAAAAGATGAAGTAATAAAATTTACATATAAGTGGACCAACATGGAGAGTATCATGTTAAGTGAAATGAGTCAGAAAGAGAGGGAGAGACATAGGAAGATTGCACTTATTTGTGGAATATAGAGTAACAAAATGGGAACTAAACACCCAAGGTTACTAGAGATAAGGACCAGGAGGATTGCTCCATAGCTTGGAAGCCAGCCTCACATGCTGGGGGAAAGGCATCTTAGTTAGAGAAGGGACAACCAAGTAAAGGATGCTTGGAGAGCACACTGGAGATGGGAGGTGTGTGTTGCAAATAGACTATAGACTGAACATGGTGGCCACTTAGTGCCTGTGTTTCAAACCACAATACCCTAAAGGAGAGAGAGAGAGACACACACAGAGAGAGAGAGAGATAGAGAGAGAGAGCAAAAGGGAATGCTCCTGCCATAGAGCACAGAGACACAGAGGCAGGTGTGAAGGGGTGGGGTATGGGTGGAGGGAGGGTTACTGGGATCACTGGTGGTGGAGAATGGGCACTGGTGGAGGGATGGGTATTCGATCATTGTATGACTGAAACGTAAGTACAAAAGTTTGTAAGTCTGTAACTACCTCATGGTGATACATTAAAAAAAATTAAAAATAAATAATTAAATAAATAAAAGGAATTAAAAGGATAGAATGAAGACATATAGTCATGCCCACTTCCTCGCAAATGTACTTTCTAAATTCATTTGATTGAAATAGTTCAGATTTATCTGAGAAATTTTGGAATAACTGCCTTACTAATAATACATAGAACAAGGTTTGGGCCATAGGTCTGTTAGGGAAAGTTCAAGGAATCAAAATCATAGTCCAAGGTGGTTGGAAGAGAAAAGAGGTTATTCATATAGACCAAGAAAGAATTCAGGTAATCTTGGTAACTCTCAGACCCAAACAAAGGGTTCACTCTGCTTTCATGTCTTCAAATGTGGAAGCCAGCCAGTTTACACAAACTAAACTGCAGATAGGTAGATGAAGTTATAAAGAACAAAGGGTTTTGCATAGAATTAATTGTTCTGCCTTAGGTGTTTCTCTCTGATGGTCCAGGACTCTGGCTTGCAATTCTTTACCACCTTCCTTCATAGCCCCCGTGCTTGTAAACGTCCACCCATTTCCCTCACAGATCCACCGTGTGATTTTTCATCTCATTAGAAATACATCTAGGGTCTGAGAGATAGTGAAGCAGTCAGGCAGGCAGAGAGGCTCTGAGTTCCTGCGAGTCGTAAAACCATCCAGCCTTAAGGCTGCCAGGACCCATCTTGTGGACACAGAAACTAAGGACTGATCAGACCCAGCTTCTCACAGAGAAGCTCCAGCAGGAACAAAGGCCAGGCAAGGAATGTCAAAGGCCATCATCTGCTTCCAACCTTTTCCACTGGCAACACTCTAGCAATAAACTCTTACTTAGATAGAAAGCCACATGTATGGGGGGGTGGGAAAAATCCCTAAAAAAGCCAACTTAGAAAAAAAAAGGTATGCACATGCTTGTTGCCATCCCATGCACTTGGTGCCTGAGCAGATGTTACCTGCTTCTCCCTCCGTTGAGATGTGTACTTTCATTCCGTCATGCTTCAATTCTAAGTATGACTAGGTATGATTTAAGTCACCTGGGGATCCCCATCAGCATCAGTAGCATAAAGTTAGTCAAACATGATCCACTCCCCTGGTCCCCCCGGAGTGATCACTTCTCCAAACAAGAAAAGCAAACAATAAATAAAGAAATTTATTTATTATTAGGAGGGGAAGATGTAGGTATTTTAAAATTTTAACATTGGAGGTTCAAGGAGAAATTTAATTTTTTTAAACTACTGGAACAACAAATGATCAGTCCAGAGGGATAGTACTGTGATTTATTCACTAACCTTGCATGCAGCTGAACCCTTTGATTCCTGCAAGGAGTGATTCCAGAGCAGAGCTGGGAGTATTCCCCGAGCTCGAGCTCTTCAACTGAGGAGAAATGGGTGATCCAAACCCCCAACCTCCTACGTGAAAACAAAACAAAGCTCCCAGAGATTAGAAATGCTACCGTATTTACTGTAGTTTTTATTAGTGAGCTTCACTCTGCTCACTAGAAGCATGCTCTCTCATAAACCAACCAAGTATTAAAACTGAACACTTCACTCAGAGTGTCAGAGGAAATTATTTAGAAAAAGAAAATTCGGTCAAGAATTTTACATTTGGCCTTGCTCTTCAAGCCCTTGCTCTCCCTTAAACACTGCTTCCCTTGCTTGTCTCAATGTTTCTTTGTTAACTTATTTCCGTGAGGGAGAGACCTGTGGTCTCTCTTGAAACGTATTTTCCCTTGCTCTCTTTTCACATCTTCCTAAGCAAGTTTCATTCAATAAAAACTACCTTGCTTCACTATATATTTTTACAGTTGATGACACAAGAAATCATAGTGTGCCTTGCCCACGCACCACCGCTCCCCACCCCCACTACAGGCACATCAATAGGTCAGCTCTTAGTAGCCAAAGGTCAGGATTCTGAATTAGCGGAAACACTTTGGGACTTTTCTTTGTGTTTTGTTTTGTTTGGGAGGAGTGTGGTTTAATTTTTTTTCTTTTTCTTTTCCATGTGAAATCAACTATGTAAGAGCAAGATTGAACTCTAGTGGTGAAAAGCCCAAACTACAACCAATTAAAAAAAAAAATCGCTCCACATATGAAATAATAGCTGTGGAATACTGTACCTAAATAAAGGGGTTAAGAAGGCTACAAAGTCCAGACTGGAGCGGCAGACTCGATCCTAAAAGAAGAGTCTGTTCGTGAACGCCAGGTTTCCCCCCATATGGTGCGACTGTTATGGCTACGTCAAGGCAGCACGCTGTTCTAGGGCAAATGCCAAGGGACGGTATTTTTAGTTTTCTCAAAAGCAACCACTGAATATATATGAATTTACAAGGATAGCATTCATGAAGTAATGTGCTGAAAATAAATTTTATTAAGAACTCCTGAAGTCAACCTTGACTATAACCATGTTAATAAGGAACAGGACGTGCCTGAGTTTCATTCAATCCACAAAAATGAATTAAGCCCCTTTGCTGACTGGGATGTTTCTGGAGGACATAAAGAAGCATTAAGGAAGTATCTTGCTTTGCTGAGTAGAAGATAATCAAGATATAGAGGATATATATGCAGATTCAGGTTTGCCAAACCGAAATACCTCCAAAGACAGCAGTAACAGCCATCCTGCCTATCAGAGTTGTGTATTATGAAATCTACATTTTGCCTTAGTACAAATATCACCCTGTGTCTGAATACCTCGCTGACATGAAGTAAGGATCTATGTAGATTTCATTTAGGAACTAAAACTATTTTTTAATGAAATCTATTATTCAGAGATAGAAGTATTGTGTGCTCCTGTTGGTTGACCTATAAGTCATTTTTTGGCCTTTAAAATTTGAAGAGATTGAGGCGGGAGCAATAATACAGCAGGTAGGGCGTTTGCCTTGCACGAGGCCAACCCGGGTTCAATTCCCAGCGTCCCATACGGTCCCCCAAACACTGCTAGGAGTAATTCCTGAGTGCAGAGCCAGGAATAACCCTGAGCATCACTGGGTGTAATCCAAAAAGCCAAAAAAAAAAAAAATTGAGCAGATGGAGGCCAGTGATATAGCTCAAAGGTGAAACACTTTCCTTGCATTTGTGAGTCCTTAAGCTTGATCTCCAGCACCATAGAAACAAATGTATTATAGATAAACAAATAAATAAAATTGGAGCAGGCTTATTGTTTCAACTTATTGAGGTTGCCAGGGAGCAAGCTTTCCTAATGAATACGTGTGAAGCGATGAAAGAAAACAGGTATTTTTTTTTCTGTAACTAAATATTAGAGCACATGTAGGTTTGGCTTCATGGATAAGTAGATTAAGAGATTTAAATGCATCATTTCTCCCTGTTGATCTCAATTATTCACCTTATTTTCCAGTCTCTCTACCTCTCTTATTAAAGTCTTTGCTTTTTTACTGCCAGAGCAAGGCTTTCTTTGTGTAGCCAAGAGTAGAGTAAAAACCATTTAAAATATGTAGCCTTAGAACCCTGGCCTAAAAGACAAAGGAAGTTTGTCTCCCAGTTCTAACCTTTAATTCTCAGAAATAAGAGGTATCGAAAGAGAGAGTACAATAGACTGACCACAGTTCTGCATGCAGGTGGACCGGTTTTGATCCCTAGTACCTCATGGTCCACCCGGAGTGTCCCTGAACACAGAGCCAAAAGTATCCTCTAAGCATTATAGAGTATGGTCCCCAAAGAAACTAACAAATACAGAAAAATCTCAGGGATATCCTCTGGTTGCAAGGCACCTGGACTCACCTTATAGACACTTTAGTGAGACATAGTGATAGACCTTCTGTTCCTCAGCCAAAATGTAGTATTTATATCAGCAGAAGTTAAGAGAAAGTTTGTACATGTCAGGTAACCATTCCAACTTGAATCCCCTTTCAGGGTTTTTTTTTGGGGGGGGGTTGAATTCTGTAATAATATATATTTAAAGAACTTTAAAATAGCATTTGAGTTGATTTTCTGCAGGACCACTTAAAACTTTGAGTGCACTGGTGTACATAGTGAATCATCATGAAACGGCTATAGAAAATAGTGTTTACCAATCATTTTGTCCACATCACTTGTTTTAAAGATAAAAGGTAAAGGTAAAGGCCCTCCCGTTGATCGTCGATTTGCTCGAGCGGGCCCAGTAACGTCTCCATTGGAGACTTTGTTGTTACTGTGTCTGGCATATCGAATACTCTCGGTAGCTTGCTGGGCTCTCCGAGAGGGGCAGAGGAATCGAACTCGGGTCGGCCATGTTGGCTGCATGTAAGGCGAACACCCTACCCACTGTGCTAAAAATATTTTAAAGGTATTTGTGCAAAATACTATTTGGTAGAGCACAATTAGGAAAATATGATCCTATAAAACAACAGACTGTAATAGACTGAATATACATGCCTGTATACATATGTCTCAGTTTCCTTGTCCTCTATCTGTATACT
Source organism: Sorex fumeus (assembly GCF_029834395.1). Classification (NCBI taxonomy): domain Eukaryota; kingdom Metazoa; phylum Chordata; class Mammalia; order Eulipotyphla; family Soricidae; genus Sorex; species Sorex fumeus. The sequence goes on from NW_026606113.1 coordinate 1,467,489, forward strand.
TTGATGAGAACATAATGTCTTTATTTCTGTAATTTTATAGTAAGTTTTAAAGTCAGATATTAAAAGCCCTCTGTCTTTGTTCTTTAGTAAGGTTTTGACTGTTATAGGTATTTTCCTTTTCTTGATATTTTTTAAAATCAATTTGTCAGTATCCACAAAATTTCTTGCCGGTACTTTAATGGAAATATGTTGAATCTTTAAAAAAAATGGGAAGAACTGTCATTTTAGTATTGAGTCTTGAAACCTCTACGAGCACACCCTACAAGCACAGCAGAAGCAGCGAAGCCAAATGGAGAAAGATGCCTAGAATCCCAAGTTTCTGAATGAAAATAGTAGCCTAGAAAGCTTGGCTAGTACTAGTCAGTTATGTAAATCCTCAGACAACGCTTTAGTGACTGCTTTAGTGACACCATTGTGATGATGTTCAATGAGCTCAAAGTAACAGTGTCGCCTATAAATCAGTAAATCACAAGAAAGTATAAGATCCTAAATGAGAAAACTACAAGCATAAATAAAACATGGCAGGTAATATACAAAGAAATAAAACTCAGTAGGTCTTAGTAGAACAGAAGAAAAAGAAAAGATCAAAGAGTTTATAAAGAAGTTCATGGAGAAAGCTTTCAGAAAAACATCAGAAGATACACAAAAGTCTGAATAGAAACAAACAGCACACTAGAGAAATATGTGATGAGTTCAGGTGGAGAGTACAAGAATCACCAGTTTCTAGGGAAGAGAAAGGTGAATTTCATTTCCTTCTTGTAATACAAGTATGCATACATTTATACCATATTCAGATCTTAGATATCGTATTGCCTTCCTCACTGTCAGAAGCTTATGTTGATTACTCTTCACTGCCCTTGGTTTTTTCTTTACCCAGTGAAAGGCATTCTTCATTTCTGTTACAGCTTTTAATTGGTATTTTCTTTTGGGCACCCTTTTAGCATTTTATCTCCCTTACTGGAGCAACAGCACAGTGGGTAGGACATTTGCCTTGCAAATGACTGATCCGGGTTCGATTCCTCCGTCCTTCTTGGAGAGCCCAGCAAGCTACAGAGAGTATCCCACCTGCACGGAAAGCTATTGTGGCATATTCAATATGCCAAAAACAGTAACAAGTCTCACAATGGAGACGTTACTGGTGCCCACTCGAGCAAATTGATGAACAACAGGAGGTCAGTACTACAGTGCTATCTCCATTATGTATCTCTCATATTCTTTTATATATTATCTGCTTTTCCAGTAGACTACTTAACATATTAATGATAGTTATTTTATACTGCACTTTGATAGCTCTAACATACCTAAATATCTAGTTCAAAAATTTCTTTCTCTTCAAATTACAGTTTGTTTGTCTTTTAGAATGCCTTAGAATTGTTTCAAAACAATTGTACTTATATCAAGTAATATGAACTAAAATAAGTACAACTTTAATATGAGAACATATTTTAATGTGGTCAGAACTAGGTCCTTGTAAAGTTCACTGTATCTGTAGAACCCGCAGATTTCAATTTCCTCCAGTGTCATTGTTTGGCTCTCCCTCTTAACTTTGGGCTTCCCTTACTTTCATTCATAGAAAGTCTCTTTTTGAATACTGTCGATTATAATCAACTGTTACACCAGAGCTCTGATTATAGATTTGTACAAATAAAAAGAGAGGAAGCAGGTTCTAACTTTGTTTTGGGAAATTTTAATTAGTGAAACACCATGAGGTACAGTTGTAGACATACAAATTTTTGTGCTGGGGTTTCAGTTATACAATGATTGAGTATCCTTCCCTCCAACAGTGCCCATTCTCCACCTCCAATGCTCCCAGTATCCTTCCTACCCCCCATCACCCCATCCCCACCCAAGTGGAGGGGCATTCCCTTTTGTTTTCTCTCTCCTTATGTGTGCTGTGGTTTGCAAAAGAGGCATTTAGTGGCAAATGTGTTCGGACTATAGTCCACTTTCAGCATGCATCTCTCATCCTGGGAGGACCTTCCAACACCTTTATTTGGTACTCCCTTCTCTATCTGAGCAACCTTCTCACCCAGCATGTGCGGTTGGCCTCCAAGCCATGAAGTGAACCTCCTGGTACTTATCTAGGCTGTTCTTGGGTGTTAGTCTCCTATTTTGTTACTGTATGTTCCCCAGATGAATGCAATCTTTCTATGTCTGTCCCTCTTTTTCTGACTCATTTCGCTTAGCATGATACTTTCCATGTAGTACCACTTATATGTAAATTTCATGACTTCATCTTTTCTAACAGCTGCATAGTACTACATTGTGTGGATGTACGAAAGTTTCTTTAACCAATCATCTGTTTTTGGGCACTCGGGTTTTTTCCAGATTTTGGCTATTGTGAATAGTGTAGCAATGAACATAGAAGTGCAGATGTCATTTCTACTGTACTTTTTTGCCTCTCTGGGATATATTCCCAGGAGTGGTATTGCTGGGTCAAATGGGAGCTCAGTTTCTAATTTTTTGAGAATCGTCCATACTGTTTTCCAGAAGGGCTGAACCAGTCGGCATTCCCACCAGCAGTGAAGGAGGGTCCCTTTCTCACCACATCTATGCCAATACCAATTGCATTTGTACTTTTGGATGTGGGCCAGTCTCTGTGGTGTGAGATGGTATCTCACTGTTGTTTTGATCTGCATCTCCTAATGATTAGAGATGTAGAGCATTTTCTCATGTGTCTTTTAGCCATTCATATATCTTCTTTGGAAAAGTTTCTGTTCATTTCATCACCCCATTTTTTGATAGGGTTAGATATTTTCTTCTTGTAGAGTTCACCAGTGCTTTGAATGTCCTTGATATCAACCCTTTAATAAATGGGTATTGGGTAAATATCCTTTCCCATTGTGTAGATTGTCTTTGTATTCTGGTCACTGTATCTTTTTGAGGTGCAAAAGCATCTTAACTTAAGATAGTCCTATTTGTTTATCTCTGTTTCCATTTGGTTGGTCAGTGGAATGTCGTCTTTGAAGATACCATTAGCCTCAATATCGTGGAGGGTTTTGCCGACCTTGTCTTCAATGTACCTTAAGGATTTTGGCCTGATGTTGAGATCTTTAATCCTTTTTGATCTGACTTTTGTGCATGGTGTTAGGTCGAGGTCTAAGCTGATTTTTTGCATGTGGTTGTCTAGTTACTCCGGCACCATTTGTTGAAAAGGCTTTCCTTGTTCCACTTCACATTTCTTGCTCTCTTATCAAAAATGAGATGTTCATACATTTGGGGTTGTGTGTATGGATATTCCACCCTGTTCCATTGGTCTGCAGTCCTGCCTTTGTTCCAGTACCATGCTGTTTTAATTATTACTGCTTTGTAGTAGAGTTTGAGGAGGGTAATGCCTCCCCACGTTTTTTCCCCAAGAATTGCTTTAGCTATTCGTGGGCATTTGTTGTTCCATATGAATTTTAGGAGTGCTTGATCTATTTCTTTGAAGAATTTCATGGATATCCTTATGGGGATTGCATTGAATCTGTATAATGCTTTCAGGAGTATTGCCATTTTGATGATGTTAATTCTTCCCATCCATGAGCAGGGGATATGTTTCCATTTCCTCGTGTCCTCTCTTGTTTCATGGAGTAGCATTTTGTAGATTTCATTGTAGAAGTCCTTTACTTCTAGTTAGGCTGATTCCGAGGTATTTAATTTTCTGGGGCACAATTGTGAACGGGATTATTTTTTTATGTCACTTTCCTCTCTCTCATTATTTGCGTATAGAAAGACCATAGATTTTGGGCATTGATTTTATAGCCTGTGACTTTTCTGTACGAGACTATTGTTTCTAGGAGTTTCTTGGTAGAGGATTTAGGATTCTCAAGGTATAGTGTTATATCATCTGCGAATAGTGAGAGCTTGATATCTTCCTTTCCTATATGGATGCCTTTAATGTCTATTTCTTGCCTAATCGCTATAGAAGGAACCTTCAGTACTATGTTAAACAGAAGTGGTGATAGTGAGCATCCTTGTCTTGTCCCTGATCTTAGAGGGAAGTCTCTTAGTTTTTCCCCAGTGAGGATAATGCTTGCCATGGGTTTGTCATAGATGGCTTTGACTATCTTGAGGAAAGTTCCTTCAAAACCCATTTTGGTGAGAGTTTTCACCATAAACGGGTGCTGAATCCTGTCAAAAGGTTTCTCTCTGTCTATAGATATGATCATATGAATTTTTCTTTACTTTTGTTGATATGATTGATTTTGTTGATTGATTTCCAAATGTTAAACCATTCTTGCATCTCTGGGATGAATCCCACTTGGTCTTGGTGTATCATCTTTTTGATGAGCTGTTGGATTCTATTTGCTAATATTTTGTTGAGGATCTTCACATCCATGTTCATCAGGGATATTGGCCTATAGTTTTTTTTTGTTGGTGGTATCTGTGTTTGCTTTTGGTATTAAGGAGATATGTGCCTTATGGAAGCTGTTTGGAAGAGTTCCTGTTTTTTCAATTTCCTGGAATAGCTTGAGGAAAAGTGGCAGTCTTCTTTAAATGTTTGGAAGAATTCACTAGTGAATAGCTGGATAAAGTATTCTTGGTGAGGCATTCATTTCATTGAGTTTTTTTTACTATAACCCACCATTGTCTTCGTGCTTGGAGGGTTTCCTCTGATAAGTCTGCTGTAAGTCTAAGAGGTGCTCCTTTGTATGTGATTTCCTTCTTTGACCTTGCTGCTTGCAGTATTGTGTCTCTGTCCACAGCATCCATCATTCTGACTATGATATGCCTTGGAGTGTTTTTATTAGGGTCTCTTTTATCTGGCACCCTTCTGGCTCATTGGATCTGGATGTCTGCATTCTTTAACTCTGGGAATTTTTCAGCAATGATTTCTTTGACTGTGGCTTCTTCGTTGGGGTTTCCTTCTGGTACTCTGATGATTCTATTGTTGTTCCTCTTGACATCATCCTCTTTACTTCCCTTCCCCTTATGTAAAGCTGGACTACTAGAAATAGACAAAAATACAAGTATGCATACATTTTATACTGTACTAAACCTTAAGCAAAGTCTTTTTCACTGGACAGTGAATCCTTGTCATATAAAAGACTCATTGTATATCATAATGATAATTTATCCTCTGCCCCTTTCAAAGTCATGCAGATACAGATTTTTGAATTATTTGCTGTGCAAATCTGGTAGAATCTTTACTGAAAACCCATGAAAGCGAAGGTCTTACCTGACTATGATACTCTGAAATTTTTCACACTCACTGTAATTCACACTCAGTTTCTAGAAATGCAACAAGTTTTTCATTCCATTGCTTGTTTTAGATTATTATTTTAGTAGTTTCTGCTAGATGACCCCTTCTCTCCATAATCTGCAACTTTGATACTATAGTCTAGGAACCACAGCAGTTGTTGACTTTCACTTTGCTCACATTTTCTTATTGTAATAGAAAGTGCTAACTTTCAAGTCCTTTACATGTCTAACTGAAACTTAAGAAGTCATGACATTGATTTAAATGAAGTCGCCACCGATCTTACATCGTTGTGACACATTTAGAGACAATCCTGGATTCTCATTTTTTGTGCTCTATAACCAATTTGAAATAAATTGGAGCCAGAAACAAATAAGTATTTTACTCATACTTTAAATTAACAATCAGTTTATTTAAGAAAGGTACTTAATATTTCCTTTCCACTTTGTTTTATTTTGTTGGTTTTGGAGTCAGACGGTGATGCATGGGGCTTACTCCTTGCTCTATGCTCAGGGATCACTCCTGGTGGAACTGGAGGTCCACATGTGGTGTTGGAGTCCAAATCTGGGTCATTCTGTGCAAGGAAGGTGCCCGAACTGCTGTACTTGCTGTACTGCACGCTCCACCCTTTCCTTTCCACTTAGAAAGTCATAACCCTGAAAAGGTTCTTACCCGAATCCCCAGAAAATGATGACTTACTTACAGAGAAGACTGAGTAAGTCAATGTTTAGATGCTGTTTTTAGATTCTTTGTATAGTTCATTGTTTAACAAGGTAGTTAGCCCCACGCAATATTCTCTTTTCATCCAAATTAGTTCTGGAGAAACCTTGGCCTTAACGTTGACATGACAGATACCTGTTCTGGATTTGCCTTGCGCTCAGCAGATATTTCTATGGAGAACTACATTTTGTGGCACACTGCTCTTAGTTTGTTCTTCACTTATTTGAAGTTACAAGGTCATTGAATGGGGACATAGCTCAATTTCTAGATGATTGCAACTCAAGGTCATTTAATGATAAAGTCAAATTAAAAGGTAGAAACATTATTCTCACATCTTGCATCTCAGAATAACCATTCTTCTAAGAAATAATGTCATCATCATTCTGTATGAAATATCTGAATACAGCCTTTCAGGTGCCTAGAATACTCTTTCCCAAGATGCTCAACACAGCTATATCTACTACATGCACTTTGGTGTGCAGATTAATTCAAGATCAGCTAAAGTGTGGCCTTGTAGGCTGAAAGAAATTTTAACCACTTGTTTAACTATAAAGAAGAATGAAAGTTATATTGCCCCCAATTTTAGAGTAGAAAGATAATGATATGACTGGATAATTACCAAGAATCTGGCATTTTGATTAGGTGAGTCCCTTTTCTCTCCTTGAACTCTAGTCCCTTTTCTCTTCTTGAACTCTAGGTCCATATCCTGTTCTTTAAATAAGGGTTTACATCCTCCCCCCACCATACAGATTAAAATCTTCACAGACTATATGGATTGTTTCATGTACATACTTAAGCTGATATTTCTCTCCTGATAATATATGTAATGTTTTAATTACTTATCAAAATAATAACCTAGTGGTGTGTGGGGGATATTTCCATACTCTCCCTGCTGGAATTATGTTGGAAGTTAGGACATTTTGTTGAGACCTCCTATAGTTTTATACGTTGACATGTCTTTTAAGAACTAAATGGGCTACTGAAAGTTGTTCCCAGTGTATAAACTCTGCTTAAATAATAACATTATCAAAGTTTGAGAGAGTCAAGAACTGAATGACTTGACTGAGACCATAGTAGTACTTCAGGATTATTTATTTAGGATGTTTTTCCTTAATCATTATGGAAAATTATTTCAACTCCCCATTTTATTCTTCCTAGTAAATTCCTATTCAAGTATCTATGATTAGGAAATTTGGTAAAATGCCATCCAAGTGTCTGTGACTATCTGTGAGAGGTGCAAGATGAGATGTCTAATGGCCATTAGTGGAGGTAGTAAGTCCAGGAAATTTGTTGCATCTTTCCAAACTAGGTCAGATTTGAAGAACTTGGGGGAAAAAACAGCATTTTGGAGGACAGTCAGAAGCAGAGTAAACCTATAAGTTCTGGATTGAATCAAGGGCTTTATGAGAAGTTGAATTTTTTCAGGAGAATGTAGGCCCACCCACTGAGACTACACTGTCATCAATTGGGGGTATACTCTGACGCAAAAGCAAATGAACTCTTGTTCACTGTGGGCCTTTGAAATTTTCTTGTAAGACCTCAGTCAACTTGTGCTCCTCCACCAGTATATACAGCACTAGAGGAGGGAAAGCCTTGGCTTTTGGGTGGACCAATATAGTTATTCATTGAACTAACCAAGTCATTTCCTAGTTTTGCCAAGTAAATCCTACATACAGTAGATAATTTATTGCTTCTAAATCCCTGCACTCCATATTTCTGTAATAAAATTTGGACAGCTGTGAATTATTGCAGTTATTATTTTCTAGTCAGCAGCTATAGAAAGAAATAAAACCTTTTTTTGTTTGTTTATTTTGTTTGAAAGTCCTGCTCACCTCACTCACCTCACACTCCTTGTTGAGATGGTTCCTTGTTGAGATGGTTTAGTTAAATAGGTCCTGCTGGAATAGAACCCTAATAACATATCATATGCCAAATTTTATATTCTTAATTTTCATTTCCTCACATTCAGATTGCTTCCTAAATGTGAGGAAACAATCTCTTCAGCAATGCATGACAACAAATATTTGGACTTAATTAAAAAAAAAACAAAAACAAGCAAACAAACAAAAACACCCTATTGCTTGCCATGCACATGGCCAACACTGGTTCCATCTCCTGCATTCCAAAAGGTTCCCCACCTTCCTGGGCAGTGAAGGGTGTGAACCAAAACCCCCCAAACGAACAAAAAACAATCACTCTATTGAACAGGATAAAATATTTATATACCATGCATCAAGTTAAAAGCTAATATTCAAGCTCATATATAAAGGATTCACAAAGATCAACAACATAAATCCTGTAGCACTGTACACTGTCCTTCCGTTGTTCATTGATTTGTTGAGCGGGTGCAGTAACATTGTGAGACTTGTTACTGTGTTTGCCATATCGAATATGTCATGGGTAGCTTGCCAGAACATAAAGCCTAAAACACTATTTTAAAAAAATGGGGAGAGAGGAGATAGATACTTCCCTGAGGAGACCATGTAAGCTGGTAGACATGTGAAAAAAAAGTTCATCATCATATGTTATCAGGGAAATGAAAATCAAAATGATGGTGAAATATCCTCTCTTTTGATCACTTGATATGCCTTTACTCATCCATTTGCTCAAGCGAGTGCCAGTAACGTCTCCATTCATCCCTGTTGCGTGCTAGCGTAGCCCAATGGCATCTGCTCCTTTTAGGAACACGAAGAGCTTCAAACTGGTTCAGGCTCTTGACGAAGAAGTCTGACCATCTCGTAGGTGGGCGGCCATGAGATCTTTTGACATCTGTGGAATCCAGTCGGTAATGGCTCTAGACCAGCGGTAGTCTCTGAATCTTGTTATGTGTCCATTTTCGATGCCTTGGCAAACGAGACAGCATACCTGATTCTTGAGCATTGACAGAGGTTGGAACTCCAGATTCTATCTCTCATTTGAGTGAAGCGTGATACTCCAAGCATAGCTCTTTTGATTCCTCTTTGAGAGACCCAAATAGTGTTCTCATCCTATTTGCATAGGGCCCAGTTCCTTGAGACATATGTTAATGTAGGAAGAACAGTGGAATCGAAGAGTTGTGCTTGCAGCTGGAGGTTCTTCGTCCTCTTAGTTATTTCTTTGACGCTCTTGAAGGCATTCCAAGCTGTTCTCTTCCTCCTGCGCAACTCAGGTGCCAGGTCATTTGTCATGTTGACTTCTCGACCTTGGTACACATAACTGTTGCATTCAGAGATGGTCATTCCATTGAGAGTGAATGGAACGTCAGGAACAAGACTCTTTCTCATGAGCATTGTCTTTGTGAGATTCAGTGGTAATCCAACCTTTCCATACTCAAGGTCGAAGTCGGTCAGCATTTATGCCACTTGGCTGATGTTTGGTGTTATTAGAATGATGTCATCAGCAAAGCAGGGGTGGTGTAGTTGCCGACCATCTATCTTCACTCCCATTCCTTCCTATTCCAGTCATTGCATGATGTTCTTCAGGGTGTCACTGAAGAGTTTCGGTGAAATAATACCACCGTGCCAAACCCCTCTCTTGACATCGATGATCACTTCTTTGTAGAATGATGAGATCCTGGTAGTGAATCCGTAATAATGCTCACGGAGGATCCAGATGTATTGAGTTTGAATGCCCTCATTGGCTAGGGCTTCAATGACCGCTTCCATCTCAACGGAATCAAAGGCCTTCTTTAAATCAATGAACGTTAGACAGAGTGGCATCTTGAACTCCCAAGAAACCTCAGTGAGCTTGGTTATCATGTGAATATGATCAATGGTGCTGAATCCTTTTTGGAACCTGGCTTCCTTGCATGATTGTCCTTCATCTACTGTTCTGCTAATCCTATTCAGGATGATTCGAGTGAACAGCTTGTAGATGACAGACAAGAGGCAGATTGGGAGACAGTTGCCAATGTCGTGGATGTCCCTCTTCTTGTATAGTAGTACAGTCCTGCTGGTTTTCCATTGGGATAGAACCTTGAATTCAGACAGGTAGCATGTGAAGAGCCGAGCCAGTGTATTGATGAGTACTGATGGTAGGTTAATGAAATATCATCTCACGCCAGTGAAATGGCATATATTGAAAAACTTGGAGATACCTGTTATTCTCCAGGGTATGGTTTTAAGAAGAAAAGAAATCACTCCATTCAATGTTGTTGAAAATGTCTTCTGGTTCAGCCTCCACGTATAACAATATTGAAACATCTTAAAAACTTAAAAATAGAGCTTCTATATGACCCAGTAATTCAGTTATAGTTATTTCTCATGGCTTCCTGGCCAATTATGTTGCAGGTGACTTATGAAAAGGGGAAGGAGACAGGAAACATTGAGAGAAGAGCACTACCACTTCCTTGCTTCACCCATTTCTTCAGCCACTTGGAAAACTACCTGTGAGGGTAAAGAGATAAAGTTTGCATGAGTAATAACCAACCAACCTGGGGTTGATCCCTGGTTTAGTCCTCAGAGCCCTGCCAGGATTTGTCCCTGAGCACAGAGACAGTAATCAGTCCTGAGCAAGTATGAGTGTGACTCAAAAAAACAAAACAAAACAAAACAAAACAAAACAAAAAAAGATGGCTGTATAGTAGGGTTTTACCCAAACTGCTCCCCTCCATTGGAACTTTCCATGTAAGTTAGAGTGTTTGTTGCTAGGGATGCACAAGGGAGGAGTATGAAGAACCTATCCAACTCATCTTTTTCATTCTCATAACTTTTACCTTTTGTTTCTCTAGGAGCTTCTCCTTTTCTGAGGGAAGGAGGTTCTACTCTTTTCTGGTGTTGTCCCAGTTTCTGTATCTCCAAAAGTTTGTATCTCAAAGAGGTGTGGTATTTATGCCTGTTGGCTATCTCAGTGCCAGTCACTTGACAATTTCTTTAAATCATGTATAAGTTTTGTTACTTTATGAAAACCTCATCACCAGCCCTTTCTCCACATCTGCCTACCTGTAACAATTCCATTTCTTGACATCTACCCCCCAAACACAAGATTGATAAACCACTAACAAGACTCACAAAGAAAGAGAGAGAGAGAACCCTATAAACTGAATCGGAAATGAAAAAGGGGACATCACAACAGAAACCAATGAAATTCAAAAGATCATCAGAAACTACTTTAAGAGTCTGTATGACATGAAACAAGAGAACCTAGAAGAAATGGATAAATTTCTGAATTCCTATAATCTCCCAAGATTGAACCAGGAAGACTTAGGATACCTTTCAAATCAAGGAAATTGAAGTGGTAATCAAAAGTCATCCCAAAAACAAAAGCCCAGGCCCAGACGGATTTACTAGTGAATTCTTCCAAACCTTTAAAGACCTTTTGCCAGTTCTCCTCAAGCTTTTCAATAATGTGTTTTATACCATGAATGTTAGCACTATTGTAGTCATCTTACCTAAATTACAATAAATATGAATATATACTTCACAAATAATTATGTTATGCAAACCTTATAAAGCATATCATTTAAGTAGTATTTGTTTTATGAAAAGTTCAGTATGAAAAATAAAATAATTGTGTTTAAATAAATTTGAGTTAAATTGGCCAGGTTATAAATAAATTTAAATTTTTTAATTTTTTTAAAAAAATAAATTAAATGTTTAATAAATAAAAACAAGTTTTACATATTTCAATCTTAACTTCCCATTTCTCTATACAGGGTATGTCACTTTTTCTCCTTACTTCATGGCACACCCAATTCTGGGATCAGCTGCATCCCAATAGGGAGCACATAATTTCCTTGCCTGTGGGTGCTACTTTTCTATGTTCTAAATAAAATTATTTTCCTTTGCTATCTACCTTTTTTCAGAAATTATTTTTGTGACATAAGTACAATAGCCAGAACCTTACTGGAGGTTGAATCTGAGTTTTACTTCTAGTCCTGATTCTTCCCATCAGCAACAAAAACACCTCCTCTTCTCTCACAGGGTTGATTGAGAAGTGAGGGGAGCAAGTCAAGACCTTGCTTTGACATCTCCTTGAGATGAAAAGTAAAGGAAAATCTCAAAAGTGTCTGTCTAAGCCTGTGTCTGACATGCTTATGAATGTTTATGAGTTCTTAGGAGAAGAATCAAAGAAAATTCCCTAAATTATACTTTAAACGGCATCTCTAAATCAGGTAAATATTCAGATGTGTGCGTGTGTTTGTGTGTGTGTGCGTGCGTGTATTCGAGTGTGCACAGTGGGTGTGTGGAGTGGTGGCAAGTACTAATTACTTTGGTAAAGAAATAAAATCAAGATATTATCTCAAAAGAGATTACTTTATTTCCAACCCATTTGCCAGCCCCATAGTGGGATGTCTGGAACTTTCTTTGGAGATACAGAAATTGAGACCTGAATGACTCAGCTATAGCCCAAACAGGAAAGGCAGTACCCCCTCCAGAAAGGAGATATTTTAAGAAAAGAAAAAGATCGTATTAAAACTAATGAAGAAGATCATCAAAAGTTCAAAGTTTTTCCCACTTGACAACATTTGAGACAGCAATTCCTATCTGCACAGATAACATCCAACCAGGGTAATTTGAAAAAATCCATAAATGATCTCTTCTGCAAAACTGGTTGGGATTCTTTCTCCTCTCTCTGAGGAAGCTCATATTTTAATAAAATCTTTTTATTTTCTACTTGTCTTCTGAAATCCTTTTCTATTGTTTGTTTTTGTTTTATGCCCATACCCAGCAGCACTCAGAGCTTACTGCTGTCTCAACACTCAGGGTTCACTCCTGGCAGGCTCCAGTAATTGTATGGGATGCCAGGGATGGCCCCTGGGTCAGTCACATGCAAAGCAAGTGCCCTACCTGCCGTACTATCAGCCTGGACCTGAAATCTTTTTCTATGAGAGTAGGTCTTGAACCTGGAAGCCTAGGCAAAGGTCAATACTATAGCTTTCCTTTTTATGAAGAGAAAAATCCTCACTGTAGCCTAAGAATCCATGGCAACTCAAAACCTCAGGTGGTAGTGATAACCCTCATGTTTGGAAAATCTATTGGGTAGAAGGCAGTTTATTTATTTATTTTTTTTTACTTTTTATTTTTTATTTTATTTTATTTTATTTTTGTTAGTGAAACACCATGAGGTACAGTTATAAACTTATAAATTTTTGTGCTTGGGTTTCAATTATACAATGATCAGGTACCCATCCCTCCACCAGTGCCCATCCTCCACCACCACGGGTCCCAGCATACCTCCCACCCCCCATCCCCCCATCTCACCCTGCCTCTGTGGCAGGGCATTCCCTTTTGTTCTCTCTCTCTCTCTCTCTCTCTCTCTCTCTCTCTCTCTCTCTCCTTTTGGGTCTTGTGGTTTGCAGGAGAGGCAGTCAGTGGCAATCATATTTGGTCTATAGTCTACTTTCAGCATGCTTCTCCCATCCTGGGAGGATCCTCCCAACACCCTTTATTTGGTGCTCCCTTCTCTATCTGAGCTTCCTTTTCCCCTAGCGCGAAGGTAGTTTAACAGTGCTCTCTTTCTACTGCGGTCACTGTCTCTCCACTCTCTCCACTGGAAACATGTGTTAGGATGAAAGATGCAAAACCCTTTGGCTCTTACATCTTTCTCTACTCAGATTAGTTTGGTTGAGTTGACTGCAAATTTAAGGGTCACTTTAAAGTTTTGAATGATATTCTTTCCTCACTAAGAATATTTGTTTTTGTTGTAAGCAGCTGTTGTGTTTTAAAGTATAGAAGTACCAGACAGAATTGTAAATACTTTGTAAACAATCATTCATTTGTACTTGAATAGTAAAGTTTTGAAGCACACTGATAGCCTACCAGCCAAAAGGTGTGATAAAACAACCATTTTGTAGATAAAAAAAGAATATTTGTTTTTTCCTAGTGTTGTATATTCTTCTGATGTAACTTAGGCAAGCACAGAAAGGCAAATGAGTCAAAGAAATCTGTAGGCACTTGCTTACTCTTTAACCTCAGTTTGACTCTCAGTGACATCTTTTATAAATTTCTATTTTAAAGTTTGAAGTCATTTCATAGCAGACATGAATGCAGTTGGTCATAGTTAGTTTAAACCCTGAACAATATCAAGAAATTGGCATTCTGATCATCTTACCTCTCCTTCAATGAGGATCTTTCTCTGTTACCATATCTCAGAAAGAACAACTTTAATAAGTTTCCCATGGCTCATTATAAATCACTTTAAATTAAAATCCCCTCCAGCATATTTGCATTTAGAAACAAAAAGCCAGGGGCCACAATGGACTAAGCCAATAGGCTGAGCACATGCTTTGCATGCAGAAGGCCTGAGTTCTATCCAGGGCAACTCATGGTTCTCCAGGGTCAAAGTACCAAACAGAGAACTGGGAGTAGCCCTGAGAGCACTGCTAGTTGTGGCCCTAAAACAAAACAAAACCCCAAAAAGTTTATTTTCAAGATGCTCCCTCCTACCACCTCTCTCTCTCTCTCTACATATATATATAATATTTTCATATGTTCCATATTCTAATATATTTCTATATATATCACTCCATCACCTCTCTCTCTTCTCTCTCTCTCTCTCTCTCTCACACACACACACACACACACATACACACATACCCCAAAAATTCAGATATGAGGGCCCAAAGGGAGTACAGTGTGTTAGGCAATTGCTATGTATATGGCTGATGTGGGTTGAGTCCCTGGTACCACATATGGTCCCAATGGCCTCCAGGAGTGATCCCTGAGCACCGCTGGATGTGACCCTAAACCTATCTAAATAAATAAATAAATAACATTTATTTTGAAATGTTATAAATATGGTCATCATATTAAAAGAGGAAAGTACCCTTAAAATCCTTTAAATTCTACCAGGCAAGTAACACAAAAACAGTATTTTTTTAAATGCAAAATGAATTTTGCATAGCAAGACATTTTCTGGCAATTGCTCTATTGTTGAATTCCAAGAGAGAAGTATGAACCAAAATTGTTGAAATTCCACTGGCTTAGTAATTTCTATGTCCTAGAAGTATATTTATATGAAAACTATATTTCTGCTATAAATGTTCTTTACCAACACTATACAAAATAAGAAAAAAACTTTTAACTAAATGTCATATATTAAATATAAACAGAGCCTAGAATTCAACTCTGTGGAAATTGATCTATTTCTGCACCTGTGAATTTGACTGACCTCATATAAAGCCCTTAATATTAGAGCCCTTGAAAAGAAATTACCATGCCAACCTAAAGTGAAAAAGCAAAAGTTAGGGAAATAAAGTAATGTCACAATTGAACTTACTTGGATGGCAGAAAAATGAGTATACTAGAAAAAGTTTGCTCTCTATTGAGTCTAAAAATATTGTTTTGATTATTTAAAAGGAAAAGAATGCCTTAGAAGTTATTCCTAAATGGACATTATTTGTCCAATTCAGTTCAGAAATGAATGATTTCAAATAGTACAAAATGATTCTTCCGACTAGAGGAAGTTTCTGTTTGGAACTGAGCTACATCACTACAAAGTCATATGCTAAATAAACTCAGGTCTCTCTGAAAAGAGTCAGCTGTGATTGTTGACATTTAAAATATATTTCTGGATACTTTCTAATAGGAACATTTTTAGTTCAACACTAACTATTTCTGACTCAATCTTCCTCTTCCAATAAAATATATTGGCTAACACTGACATTATCTATCCTTAAATTATAACTTAGACCATTCAAATAATTTTATTCATGGACCTTAATTCTTAGAATAAGAAATTGAGAATTCTTTTGAGCATTTGTTCTAATACACTGATAATTTTTAAATTAGACTCACTACCAGACTATTGTTTTGGCTTCTAGTTGTCAACAAAATCAAGTTTCTGGCCTCATTGATAAGTGAAATCTTCACCCACATACATTTGGAGAAAAATATTTTTTGGCTGCTAAGAAAGATGGGCTGGAGCGATAGCACAGCGGGTAGGGCGTTTGCCTTACAAGCGGCCAACATGGCCGACCCGAGTTCGATTCCTCTGCCCCTCTCGGAGAGCCCGGCAAGCTACCGAGAGTATCTCGCCTGCATGGCAGAGCCTGGCAAGCTACCCGTGAATTATTCGATATGCCAAATACAGTAACAACAAAGTCTCCAATGGAGACGTTACTGGGCCCACTCGAGCAAATCGACGATCAACGGGAGGGCCTTTACTTTTTTTACTTTAAGAAAGATGACAAACTAAAATTCTTTTTTTTTTTATAAAAGTTTAACTTTTGATACAGTGGAAAATTATTTTGCTTTGGGAGCCAGCTGCCTCCAGGAATGTTCATGGGTCACTGTGAAAGAATTGAACCTAGTGTCTGGAACTCACATACTATCTCTCCTGGGGCTGCCAAGTGTAGTCAAAAAAGAGGGAAGAAGGCAGCTGGAATAGAGAAGGGATCACTAAGAAAACGATGGCTTGAGGAACCGGTCGGGATGGGAGATGTGTGCTAAAAGTAGATAATGGACCAAACATGATGACCTCTCATGGTCTGTATTGCAAACCATAATGCCCAAAAGTAGAGAGAGAGCATGGGGAATATTGTCTGCCATGGAGGCAGGGGGAGGGTGGGGAAGGGGACATTGGGGAGATCGGTGGTGGGGAATTGTGCACTGGTGGAGGGATGGGTGTTTGATAATTGTATGATTGTAACCCAAACATGAAAGCTTGTAACTGTCTCACGGTGATTCAATAAAATTCAAAAAAAATAATGAAAAAGAAAAAGAGAAAGAAAAGGACTAAAAGGATAAAGAAGAGACTACACTGTACTTCAGAAGTTAAAACCTGCAGGTAACATCAAGAACTGAATCAACACAGGTACCAGGACACTCCTGACCTGGAAAAGACCAACCTCAGCAAGAGAAAGAAGCTGTGAAGCAAGGCAAGAATTGGTGGTGATACTGTTTCCCACACAGAAGTTTCTTCTTTTCCCTTCATGGTTTTTATTATTACTGTTATTATTATCATTATTCAGTTTACAATACCATTAATAATGGCTTCTCATAAACATAATTCCAACATCACACTTATCATCAGTGTACCTCTCTATCTTCCCAAAGAACACAGTCACACTCCCTCTCACCACCCCCAACTAAGTTGTGTGGGCCACTCTCCATTCTAACCCCCAAGAAATTGTCTTGTATCTTTGTTGCTACCTCACAGTGTATCTTCAAGTCTCACATACGAAAGTGATCATTCTGTGGCTATGATAGGGACTCCTCTTAAACACAGAGCTATTCCCCAGAGGATGCACTGTTCCTGGAAGTACTTTAATACCAGATCGTTGCATGCTCCTATTCCATTCCACAAGCCAGCTCCCGTTCCATTTCCCTGCTCCAAAAATCCATTTAATAAATTGTCTTCAGACAGAGGACAAATTGGATATCGAACTGATAAGGGCTGATGGTACCCTTGGTCTTAGCCAAAAGGCACTTAGGCAAAAGTGATCAAATTTTGTCTTAAAACAAGGATCTATGAGCTTGTGCAGAATAATGATGAATAAAATATGACTCAAAATCAGAGCATAATCCTTTTAACTAGTCCATTCTTTACCATCTTTTCTCTGAATTTGTCCTAAATTCTGGAATACTCCAGTGTAAAAAATCTTTGAGGGGCGGCCAGGGGAGCTCCAACGGCTCTGCCCCTAGCCACCCGCATTCGGGGTGGCCCCGGGCGCTCTTGCAGCCAGGGCGACCTGGGCCCTGGGGCAGACGGGAGGAGAAAGCGAGGGCCAAGCCAGTTGATTGATCAGTTGCCGTTTATTCCATTCTCCCCACTGCCTGCCCCAGTGTCTCTGAGCCTCCCATTCTGGTCTCACATTCTGGTCTCATTCCTGTCTCCTCCTGTCTCTCCTGCTCCTCTCTCCGCTCAGCTTGGGCTCTCTCTCTCTCTCTCTCTCTCTCTCTCTCTCTCTCTCCCTACTCCTGTATTTTTGTTCTACATTCTTCTCTCTCAGTCCCCCTTGCTAGCCTCCCCCCGTCCATCTTGCAGCCCTGCTCTCTCCTCTCACCAGCTCTCTTGCCTCCAACTCCCCTGAACTCAGGGCTGACACTGTATCCAGTCAGGTAGCAAAATCAACATAAGAAAGCCCTTCCTGAGGGCCCACCTAATTCCAAAGGAGTAAAGTAAGGCCCTCCAGTTGATCATCGATTTGCTCGAGCGGGCCCAGTAACGTCTCCATTGGAGACTTTGTTGTTACTGTGTCTGGCATATCGAATACTCTCGGTAGCTTGCCGGGCTCTCCGAGAGGGGCGGAGGAATCGAACTCGGGTCGGCCATGTTGGCCGCTTGTAAGGCGAATGCCCTACCGCTGTGCTATCGCTCTGTCGGGCTGGAGCGATAGCACAGCGGATAGGGCGTCTGCCTTGCACGCAGCCAACATGGCCGACCCGAGTTCGATTCCTCCGCCCCTCTCGGAGAGCCCGGCAAGCTACCGAGAGTATTCGATATGCCAGACACAGTAACAACAAAGTCTCCAATGTAGACGTTACTGGGCCCGCTCGAGCAAATTACTGACTGTTATCACAAGTGGGAAAGAGCAACGGGCAGGTACAGGAGTCACTTATGCCCTGTTGTATGCAGTATTATATAAACTGAAGATCTAGTTCCGTTGCTACTCCAGGGGCCAATCAATGAGTGGCAGTGGCCGATAGAGAAAGAATTTTACTGACTACAAGTTGAAAGATTGGTATATGACAGTCATGTCCTCAAAGAACCCATCTTGTCTGTATGCTCACAGTGATTTTTATAGGAAAATAAAAACAGGAAAGCACATTTCTAAAGGTGGTGGGCTATAGGCTGAATTCCCTTGCAGGCTATTCTGCCGAGCCATCTTCCTTCATACCTGAAAACTTAGGCAAAAATTCTGAGTAAAAATCCAAAATTTCCTTAACTTAGGCTTTGGATGGAAGGACAAGGTAGGGACAATTGTTCTTGTCCAGAATAGCTTGTTGGTTTTTAATTTTAAATTCAGTTCTTAATTTCTTATATGATGGTTTCAAGCTTAAAAGATGTCAAATCAGCACCTTGACACAACCTCTAGTGCATTCATCTCTTTGTCCCATCTGCTGCATTTAAAATGATTGATCAGTTTTTAATATATCCATTATTATGAAAAGTATTAAAAAGGATTGCTCTTGATCAATGGTTCTCAACTTTTAGTATGCATCAAAAATCACTCGGTGGGCTTAAAACACAAATTCTTGCTGCTCCCCCAACATTTCAAATGCATTAACTTTGGGGTCTAAAAATTTGAATTTCTAGTAAATGTCCAAAGTAATGCTGTTGGTTCTGGCCTGGGAAACCCATTTTGAGGATCACTGTTTTAGATGTCTTTAGAAGCAAACAAAGAAAAACCATATACAAAGGGATGTAAGAAGCAGACAGAAGGTTTCAAGCATCTTGCCTTATCTTGGATTGGTAGCTGAATGATATATGAGAGGTGACATTAAATAACTTCTTCTTTTGTTACTTTGTGTTTTGTTTTGGGGAATATCAAGCAGTGTTCTGGGCTTTCTCCTGTTTCTTCACTCAGGAATCTCTCCTGGCAGGACTCTGGGAATAATCTCTGGTGCCAGAGACAGAACTCAGGTCAGGTACAGGCAAGGCAAGCTCCCTACCAACCACCAGTCCAGCCCACTCTTAAATGATTTCTTCATAGCTCTTGATTAGAAAAGCTTATAGAATCTGTAATCTTTCTTATTGCTTTACTCTACCAGTTAAGTTTTTACTATCCGTATTTGGGAAATCTATTTTCCATCCTTAAGGCCACTGTTATTGGCAAATCATTCAATTTTAGAACCTTAGCCTTGGACTTGCTTTGACTCAATTCCATAGTATTCTCTCTAGCAATTCTCAAAAATGAATCTGTTTAAACTTAAAACTTCTGAAATTTTAGGTAATGTAATCAATGGTGTCATTTTGTCTGGAAATTTCTGGAAACACAAGACTTTTAGTGTTACAGATGAAAATCCAGGATGACGGGGTCATCTGACTCAGCACAAATTCTTGCTGCTCCCCCAACATTTCAAATGCATTAACTTTGGGGTCTAAAAATTTGAATTTCTAGTAAATGTCCAAAGTAATGCTAGCCAAAGTTTGGTTACCTCTATACTTGAAGAGCCTCTCTCTATATTTGTGATTTAAGCAACTTAATACCCATAACAGGAATGCACAAAAGTCTCTTTATGCTCAAGATATCCCAAATTAAATATTACTGGATATGTAAATGTAAATAAATATTCCTAGATTATCTTTATATCATCTTCATATTAACAAAACAAACAACCACAAAAAGTATTATCTATGCTAACAGATCGTAACAACCATTTGAGAAAGAAAATATTTTGTTTTGTTTTTGTCCAGCATACCTCAGTTATATCTTTGTGAAGGTAACAAAGATCTTTAACTTTGTACAGTGATCTAAAAGACAAATTTGAAACATTAAATTAATCCTGATCTGTCCCCACAGGGCAGAGTCTGGCAAACTCCCCGTGGCATACCAAATATGCCAAATACCAGTAACAATGATGGGTCTCATTCTCCTAAAGAGCCTTGAATATAATCTCAGGGCTAGGATGAAAGAGAAATTACTGAGGCCTGCTTGAGGCAATCGACGAATAACAGGATGATGAATGAATGAATGAATGATCTGTCATTAAAAGTTGTTCTTAAAATCCACATGTTTGGGGCTGGAGTGATAGCACAGTGGGTAGGGCGTTTGCCTTGCATGTGGCCCACCTGGGTTTGATCCCCGGCATCCCACATGGTCTCCCAAGCACTGCCAGGAGTAATTTCTGAGTGCAGAGCCAGGAGTAACCCCTGGGAATTTCTGGGTGTGACCCAGAAAGCAAAAAAATTTAAAAATTAAAAAAAAATCCACATGTTTGGGAATAAAAAAACACTCATTTCTAAAAACTCTCCATCATATCTCTCTTCTGAGAGACTGAGTCTATGAACTTTTCTAAAATAAAATGATTTGCCAGCAGCAGGAAAAAAGTGAAATATTAATTATAGATGTATGTTAAATTACTTTCATACTATCCTAGGTTTAGGGATGGCTCACATGAGTGGAATGACTGATCAAAGAGAATTTCGATCCATCCCTATGGCAATAGTTACTTTGTTCTGTTTAAATTGTTCTCAGATGCCATGCTTAATTTGAAGGGCCATTTTTTGACTCCTAAAGAAGGACCATGACTTGCCCAGGGTAAAGCATCTAAATATAAACGTAGACATAACTTTCATTCCCTTGAGTTCTGCTAACTTGGAGATAGAGAAGTCAAACACACACCAGGGCTTTTGGCCGTTTCAAGCAATCTTTCAGTTCTCAATCTTCACTGATCCTGTGTAAGTCTCAATTTGTGGGAAAAGACCTTGGGATCTCTCCTCTCTATTCTCAAAGTGCTCTCTCTATATCTTCTGCCAAACCAGTTTAGATGTTGCTTCTTGTGGCTTGTTGGTCTGTGTCTTGGGGATTTTTGTTACCTCTTAACAAAAGTAACCTCTGTTCTTTCCAGGGATTAGGGCTGAAGATACTTAAACCTGAGTTCTGACTCACTAAATGAATACATAGGCAACATCCAGACCACACATAAAAAATAAAACTCTGATCTACAATCTAAAGCAACCAGTCCAGGAAACAAAACCACAGTTTCTGCAGTAATCAGCCCAAATAGTCAGCACTTGCGCAGTAACTGACAGCTGCTCTATTTACCACCCCTCTTACCAAATCAGGACCAAATAGAAATCAAATAGAGAAAGCAAAATTGCTCCCAATCCATGCATACAGGATGTCCCATTTATAGTCAGGCTTCCCACACTGACAACTATCAGTCAGAATACACTTTAACCTTCTCATGTTTTTCTATTAAAAATCTTTCCACTCCTCTGTTGTTCCAGGGACTTAGATGATGAGGGCTGATTCTCTTATGTTGTAAGCTCTAAATCAATTGTCTGCTAATATTTTTCTTGTTTCATTTGCTCTTCTGTACAGGAAATATCTGGAAGCAAAAATGAAGTGATGTGTGTGCATATGTGTGCATGTGTGTATACATGCACCAGAGAAGGATTTGGAGATGACATGAGAGCATTCGAAGCACTCAGCTCTAAGAGTCATAGAGGTTCCTTGGCTTCCTTTCAAAACTTGAGGTAGGCATATCTCCACACTGTTCCATGCTAATACATATGGTTTGTTTCTTTGTTTTTTTTTTTCATTTTTGTTTTCGAGCCATATCAGCAATGTTCAGGGTACACTTTTGGCTCTGTACTCAAGAATTA
Organism: Sorex fumeus; assembly: GCF_029834395.1. Classification (NCBI taxonomy): domain Eukaryota; kingdom Metazoa; phylum Chordata; class Mammalia; order Eulipotyphla; family Soricidae; genus Sorex; species Sorex fumeus. The sequence continues at coordinate 1,489,585 of NW_026606113.1, forward strand.
CTTTTGGTGGTGCTCAGGAGTGCTGGAGGTTGAATTGGTTTGGACCTCGTGCAGAGCAAGCACCCTATCCACGGTGTTATCTCTTCAGCCCCAAACACATCTGTTTTATGAGTGACCAGTCTATGTCAACTTAGGAAATAGAGTTTCATAGCTTAGAAAGATTTTAGCTTTTTTTTGGTGGGGGGGGATGGGTCACACCTGGCAATGCACAGGGGTTACTCCTGGCTCTGCACTCAGGAATTATACCTGGTGGTGCTCAGGGGACCATATGGAATGCTGGGAATTGAACCCGGGTTGGCCACATGCAAGGCAAAAGCCCTACCCGCTGTGCTATTGCTCCAGCCCCTTTAGAAAGATTTTAAAACTCTTCAAGAAATATACTTCAAGAGATTGTATCAACAATCTTCTCAGACCATAATGCGCTGAAATTGGAAGTAAATCACACACAAAAAACAGAAAACTAAATCAAACACCTGGAAATTAAACAGTGCACTATTGAACAATGAGGGGATTACACAGGAAATCAAAGAGGAAATCAAAAGATTCCGAGAAATGAATGAAAATGAGAACACGAGTTACCAAAACTTATGGGACACAGCAAAAGCTGTGTTAAGAGGAAAGTTTATAGCTCTACAAGCATTCCTCAGGAAGGAGGAGTGAGCACACATAAGTAACCTAACCTCACAGCTTAAGAGCTTGGAGAAGGACCAAAAAAAGGAGCACAACCCGAACAGGGGAAAGGAAATAATAAAACTCAGAGCAGAGATTAACGAGATGGAAACCCAAAAAACAATCCGAAAGATCAATGAAACCAAGAGCTGGTTCTTTGAGAAAATTAACAAGATCGATAAGCCTCTAGCAAAACTCACAAAGAAAGGGAGAGAGAAAACCCTAATAAACCGAATCAGAAATGAAAAGGGGGTCATTACAACAGAAACCACAGAAATTCAGAGGATCCTCAGAGAGTACTTTGAGAAGCTTTATGCCATGGAACATCAAAACTTCGAGGAAATGCATAAATTCCTAGACTCCTACAGACTCCCAAGGCTGACCCAAGAAGACCTGGAATACCTGAACAGACCTATCACCATCAAGGAAATTGAAATGGTAATAAAAAGTCTCCCCAAGCACAAAAGTCCTGGACCGGATGGATTCACTAGTGAATTCTTCCAAATCTTTAAAGAGGACTTACTCCCAATGCTCTTTAAGCTTTTCCACGAAATTGAAATATCAAAAACACTACCGAACAGTTTCTACGAAGCAAATATCACACTGATACCAAAAGCAGACAGAGAAAACACAAAGAAAGAGAACTACAGGCCGATATCCCTGATGAACACAGATGCAAAGATCCTCAACAAACTACTAGCAAATAGAATCCAACTACTCATCAAAAAGATCATACACCATGACCAAGTAGGATTCATCCCAGGGATGCAAAGATGGTTTAACATTCGAAAATCGATCAACAAATTCCACCATATTAACAAAAGAAAAGATAAAAAGCATATGATCATATCAATAGATGCAGAGAAAGCATTTGACAAGATCCAGCACCCCTTTATGATGAAAACCCTAGCCAAAATGGGTATAGAGAGGACCTTCCTCAACATAATTAAAGCCATCTACCACAAGCCTACAGCAAGCATCATCCTCAATGGGGAAAAACTGAGAGTCTTCCCTCTAAGATCAGGGATGAGACAGGGATGCCCACTATCTCCACTGCTGTTCAATATAGTACTGGAAGTACTTGCAATAGCGATTAGGCAAGAAAAAGATATTAAGGGCATTCAGGTAGGAAAGGAAGAAATCAAGCTCTCACTATTCGCAGATGATATGATACTCTACTTAGAGAACCCAATAACCTCCACCAAAATACTCCTAGAAACAATAGACTCGTATAGTAAAGTTGCAGGTTATAAAATCAATACCCAAAAGTCCCTGGCTTTCCTATAGGCAAACAGTGAGAGAGAAGAAAGCAACATGAAAAAAACAATCCCGTTCACAATTGTGCCCCAGAAAATCAAGTACCTAGGAATCAGCTTAACTAAGGAAGTAAAGGACCTGTACAAAGAAAACTACAAAACGCTACTTCAGGAAATAAAAGAGGACATAAGGAAATGGAAAGATATCCCCTGCTCATGGGTCGGGAGACTTAACATTGTCAAAATGGCAATACTACCAAAAGCATTGTATAAATTCAATGCAATCCCTATAAGGATACCCATGACATTATTCAAAGAAATGGAGCAAACACTCCTGAAATTTATATGGAACAATAAACCCCCACGAATAGCTAAAGCAATTCTTGGGAAAAAGAAAATGGGAGGAATCAACCTCCCGAACTTCAAACTGTACTACAAAGCAGTAATAATTAAAACAGCATGGTACTGGAACAAAGGCAGAACTGAACCAATGGAACAGGGTTGAATACACTGACATCTCCCCTCAATCATATGATCATCTAATCTTTGATAAAGGTGCAAGTAAGGTGAAGTGGAGTAAGGAAAGCCTCTTTAATAAATTGTGTTGGCATCACTGGATGGCTACATGCAAAAAAATAGGCTCAGAACTCTGCCTAACACCATGTACAAAAGTAAGATCAAAATGGATTAAAGACCTCAACATCAGACCAGAAACCATAAGGTACATTGAAGATAAAGTTGGCAAAACCCTCCATGACATTGAAGCTAATGGTATCTTCAAAGATGCCATGCCACTGGCCGAGCAAGTGAAAACAGAGATAGATAAATGGGACTATCTTAAACTAAGAAGCTTCTGCACCTCTAAAGAAACAGTGACCAAAATACAAAGCCAGTCTACAGAATGGGAAAGGATATTCACCGAATACACATCTGACAAGGGGTTGATATCCAGGATATACAAAATACTGGTTGAACTCCACAAGAAGAAAACATCCAACCCCATCCTAAAATGGGGCAATGAAATGAACAGAAACTTTCTCAAAGAAGAAATCCGAATGGCAAAAAAGCACATGAGAAAATGCTCTACATCATTAATCATCAGGGAGATGCAGATCAAAACCACAATGAGATACCATCTCACACCTCAGAGACTGACCCACATTCAAAAGAGCAAAAGCAACCGATGCTGGCGTGGAAGTGGCGAGAAAGGGACACTCCTTCACTGTTGGTGGGAATGTCGCTGGTTCAGCCCTTCTGGAAAACAGTCTGGACGATTCTCAAAAAATTAGAAATTGAGCTCCCATTTGACCCAGCTATACCACTCCTGGGAATATATCCCAGAGAGGCAAAAATGTATAGTCGAAGTGACATCTGCACTTGTTTGTTCATTGCAGCACTCTTTACAATAGCCAGAAACTGGAAGAAACCTGAATGCCCAAGAACAGATGACTGGTTAAAGAAACTTTGGTACATCTACACAATGGAGTACTATGTAGCTGTTAGAAAAGATGAAGTCATGAAATTTACATACAAGTGGTACAATATGGAAAGTATCATACTACGTGAAATGAGTCAGAAAGAGAGGGATAGACATAGAAAGATTGCATTCATCTGGGGGATATAAAGTAACAAAATATGAGATTAATACCCAAGAATAGCTGAAATCAGCACCAGGAGGATTACTCCATAACTTAGAGGCCAGCCGGGTATCCTAGAGGAAAGGGCAATTCAGATAGAGAAGGGTGCACCAAATAAAGGGTGTTTGGAGGATCCTCCCAGGAGGGGAGATGCATGTCGAAAGTAGACTATGGACTGAACATGTTTGCCACTCAATGCCTCTTTTGCAGACCACAACACCCAAAAGGAGAGAGAGAACACAGGGGATTGCCCTGCCACAGAGGCAGGGGGAATGGGGGGATATTATCCATGGTGGTGGAAAATGGGCACTGGTGGAGGGATGGGTATCTGATCATTGTATAATCGAAACCCAAGCACAAAAAATTGTAAATCTACAACTGTACCTCATGGTGTTTCACTAATAAAAAAAAAGAAATATACTTCAAAAATATCAAAATCAAGATTCTCATATAGAGTGACTATCAAATACTCTAGTCAATCCATTAATTAATCATAGAGTCATTGATATTCTAAAACTACCTTTAAAACATTTTAAAAGTCAGCTGTTTATAGGTAATGTTAGGTTAAGATGTATGAGTTAGGTACAAATGTAGAAATGCATAAGAAAAATGTCACTATCACCTTTGCGGTGACTGGCTTTACCAGACAGAAATGATGACCCTCACTCTAGATGGAAAAGATAGTACAATGGATTGGGTGCTTGCCTTGCACTCAGCCCATCCAGGTTCAGTACCCAGCATCTCATATAGTCCCCCCAAGCACTTTCAGGAGCGCAGAGCCAGAAGTAATCCCTGTACATAGCAGGGTGTGGCGAAGATTTTTTAAAAAATGTGTCTCACAAGAAAACAAACTGCACAAATTGATTTCTGCCCTAAAGATTTGTATGACCCAGTCAATATAAAACCAATATCCAGACAACACATAAAAAATAAAACTGTGCTAAGAATATATAATAATTCTTTTTGTCTATTTCTAAGTTTCAGATAAATTTTCTGACTAACTCTAGTCCAGATGAAAAAACTGACATCTAAAGGCTTCTGTAACTGCTCAAAGGCTCCACAGTGCTAAGCCTGGAGTCAGAACTAGTGACTGTGATTCTCCAAAATCTCTGCAAAGGTGAGGTGCCAATGTTAAAGACTCCTTCGCCAGTTTTCCTCACAGAGGACGAAGTTTGTGACTTAGTCTCTTGCAGACAACCCCCCCCACCACCACCAATCACAGACCATCTTTTGCTTCTTTCTGCTTATGATCAGATGTGGCCTGCTCATGAGGATGAGAGTGCATGCTTAATGTTAATATCCTTGAGATAATGTTTAAACAGTGACAAATATTGATGGATATGTAGAATTCACGCCCGAGTTCTTTATCATGAGTAGGACATTTCATTTTTCTTAGATGTTATTGAATCATCATAAGATAGTTGCAAGCTTTCATGTTTGGGTTACAATCACACAATCATCAAACACCTATCCCTCCACCAGTGCACATTTCCCACTACCAACATCCCCAGTATACCGTGCCCCTTTCCCACCCACCCCCTGCCTCCATGGCAGACAATATTCCCCCATACTCTCTTTCTGCTTTGGGGCATTATGGTTTGCAATGCAGATAGCGAGAGGTCATCATGTTTGGTCCATTATCTACTTCCAGCACATGTCTCCCATCAAGACCGGTTCCTCAAGCCAACATTTTCTTAGTGATCCCTTCTCTAGTCCAGCTGCCTTCTCCCCTTTGCTCATGAGGCAGGCTTCCAGCTATGGAGGAGTAGGACATTTCTGAGGCAGGTTCTGTATAGTTTGTCAGAGGGTCTAGCAAGAAAGAATTCTAATCTCCCTGAGAATAAGACTCATAATTAACACTGCTTCATTGGCATTCTTCTCTTTCCTGTCTTATGCCCATTCCTTACCAGTTTGATTCCATGTTACATAAGTTGCTTGTACCCCTCACCTTGGCTCAGTTTGCTTGAGGAGAAACCCACAACTGACTTAGTATAAACATGGTTTTACAGATTATTCAGCAGCCCATCTCTGCTAGTCAAAATGTCCATTGTTTATATAGGCAGGTTTGAATGACATTCAAATATTATAATCAGATAGGAAAATAACAGATGTTGCTGAGGATACAATTTGTCTGGAAAAAATTCTTAATAAAGCATTAGTCATCAAATTACTTAGCCTTCCTTATGAGAATTGTGGAGCCAGAATTTATGAGCTTTGTATTTGTGTGTATGTGACCCCAAATCCTTTAATCCTACATAAATATTTAGTATATTTAGATTTCCAGATTGGAAAAATTTAACTAACCTTTCATGATTGCATATTTCACTCACATTTTGAAAGCAAACACATTAAAAAAGGAAGAAAAGTAAAATAAAAATTTCAGAGGCAGTCTAAAATATCTTGTGAATACTATATTGGCCTTTATAAATCTCTTCTCTAGAGATTCGTAAAATGACCCAGTCAATAGAAAACAAATATCCAGACCACACATAAAAAGTAAAACTGTGAAAAAAATAAAATAAAACTGTGCTAAGAGGTAGTAATCCTTTTTGCCTATTTCTAAGTTTCAGATAACTTTTCTGACCAAACTCTAGTCCAGATGAGAAAATCTATAATCCTAAAACCACAAAAAGGTAGTAGAAAGAAGAGATAAAAAATTTAATTACTTAAACAAAAATTACATTGCGAGAAATTTATCTTGATAGCACAGCAGGTAGGGCGTTTACCTTGCACGCAGCCAACATGGCCGACCCGAGTTCGATTCCTCCGCCCCTCTCGGAGAGCCCGGCAAGCTACCGAGAGTGTCTCACCCTCACGGCAGAGCCTGGCAAGCTACCCGTGACGTATTCGATATGCCAGACACAGTAACAGCAGGTCTCATGATAGAGACATTACTGGGCCCGCTTGAGCAAATCGATGAACAACGGGAGGACCGTGATCCATGATCCAAATTTTATACTTATAGTTAACTATAATGATAATGATGAACAATATATTACTATCAGTTAAGAACCAAAAATTTTTCCCAAATGTCTCTTAAGAAAATTAGTCTTCTCATGTTTGTAGTATGCTTTAATTTTACTCTTGTGCTTCATATGCTGATGTCTATTATTCTTCTCCCAATAAAAATACTGTACAATGGTCAAATAATAAAATAAATGAGCAAATGTATTTTTATTTATATAGATGAATATATCTGAAAGTGTGTGCATGTATGTGCATATACCCTATTACAAAATATACTCACTTTAGAAAGCACATAAGTAATCCCATGAAAAAATTCATCAGAAATAATTAGTACTTTAGTATATGTAGCTAGACATATTTGCTCGAGCGGGCCCAGTAACATCTCCATTTGAGACTTTGTTTTTACTGTGTCTGGCATATCGAATACGTCACGGGGAGCTTGCCAGGCTCCGCCGTGCAGGAGAGATACTCTCGGTAGCTCGCCGGGCTCTCTGAGAGGGGCGGAGGAATCGAACTTGGGTCGGCCATGTTGGCTGTGTGCAAGGCAAACTCCCTACCACTGTGCTATCGCTCCAGCTAGACATATACTATATTTTTATTTATTTTTTTAAATAATTTATTTATTGAATCACTGTGGGAAAAATTACAGAGCTTTCAGGTTTAGGTCTCAGTCATGTAAATATCAAGCACATTTCCCTTTACCAATACTTATTTTTTACCACGAAGAACCCCAATAAAACCCCACCCCCACCCCTCCCAATGCCTGCGAGGCAAATGAATTCTAGTTAACACTCTATCTGCTTTGATTAGATTCATTGTTTCAATAAAAGATGCACCACTATTATTTAGAGTTTACCCCCCCCAAATCAGACGTGCTGAAAAAGCATTGTGAAATGATTTGCTTTCTACAGCTGGGTTCAAGAATTAAATGTTGGTTTTAGATTTCCGCTATTTTACTTATTAACCCTGGAAGTATTTCTACTGAAAGTCAGATAATTAAGAGATTGGTTTCTGTGCTCTGGAGTCGTGGCCGTGCCAGAGAGCCGCTCGTGGGGGGCAACTGGTGACCTCGGTGGGGCATGAAGGACGGGCCGGAATGCCCCCCTTCCCATGAGGTTTTCGTCGCCCCCAGACCCCCGGCTCAGACCTGCTGTCCACAAGGGTCCCACGTGGCCGCCACCTTTCTTTCCAGAGGGAGGAGGGCGGAAGGGACCAACACCCTTTCCCCTCCGGGCAGACATGATGGCGTGGATTAACGCATAGTCCGTTTGCTTTTCTGCTTCAAGCTGCTGGTTTTCTGCATTAAGTCCTTGTGCTTCTGGGGCCATGGCCGTGCCGGAGAGCCGCTCGTGGGGGGCAACTGGTGACCTCGGTGGGGCGTGAAGGATGGACTGGAACGCCCTCCTTCCCATGAGGTTTTTGTCCCCCCCCGACCCCCGGCTCATACCCGCTGTCCACAAGGCTCCCGTGCGGCCGCCATCTTTCTTTCCAGAGAGGAGAGGGTGAATACATTTGTTCTTTTGGATGTCAGCCAGTCTCTATGGTGTGAGGTGATATCTCATTGTTATTTTGATCTGCATCTCCCTGATGATTAGTGATGAAGAGCATTTTTTCATGTGCCTTTTGGTCATTCGGATTTCTTTGAGAAAGTTTCTGTTCATTTCATCGACCCATTTTCTGATGGGGTTGGATGTTTTCTTCTTGTAGAGTTCAACCAGTGCCTTGTATATCCTTGATATCAACCCCTTATCAGATAGGTATCACTGTATCACTGTCATCCCGTTGTTTGTCGATTTACACGAGCGGGTGCCAGTAACGTCTCTATTCCTCCCAGCCCTGAGATTTTAGCAGCCTCTCTTTACACGTCCCTCCCAATGATTGGAGGCTCTTTCAGGGTCCAGGGAATGAGACCTGTTATCATTACTGTTTTTGGCATATCGAATATGCCACGGGTAGCTTGCCAGGCTCAGTCTGTATGGGTGGGATAGTCATGGTAGCTTGCCGGGCTCTCCAAGAGGTATAAATGTGTATATAAGGCAACAACTCGTATATATATGAGTGTGGTAATTATGGAAAATCAGATAGGTACTGGGTAAATATCCCTTCCCATTCTCTAGATTGTCTTTGTATTCTGGTCACTGTTTCTTTTGAGATGCAGAAGCTTCTTAGTTTAAGATAGTCCCATTTGTTTATCTCTGTTTCCACTTGCATGGTCAGTGGTGTGTCATCTCTGAAGATACCTTTTTTTTTTAGACTTATAAATTTTTGTGCTTGGGTTTCAGTTATACAATGATCAAGTACCCATACCTCCACCAGTGTCCATCCTCCCCCACCACGGGTCCTAGCATCCCTCCCACCCCCCATCCCCGCCCCCATCCCACCCTGCCGCTGTGGCAGGGCATTCCCCCTTGTTCTCTCTCTCTTCTTTTGGATACTGTGTTTTGCAAGAGAGGCATTGAGTGGCAATCATGTTTGGTCTAAAGACTACTTTTAGCATGTCTCTCCCACCCTGGGAGGGTCTTCACAACACCCTTTATTTGGTGCTCTCTTCTCTATCTGAGCTTCCTTTTCACCTAGCACATGTGGCTGGCCTTCAAGTCATGGAGCAAAATTCCTGGTACTAATCTCAGCCATTCCTGGGTGTTATAGACATATACTATATTTTTAAATGAAATGTGCATATTTGTATTAATAGATTTTGACCAAAATAAATTAACACTTTGATGTACTGAGATTTTTACTTGTTATATTATGAGTGTTTTTCTGTATCATAAAATGTATATAAAAAACAGTTTTCAGTCAATTTATTAATACTTCATTATATTTATAACTAATTTAACCTTCCCCTGTTACTGGATATTTATGGTAGTTTTCATTATAAATTTTTTTTTTTTTGCTTTTTGGGTCACACCTGGCAATGCTCAGGAGTTACTCCTGGTTTTGCACTCAGGAATTACTCCTGGCGGTGCTCAGGGGACCATATGGGATGCTGGGAATCGAACTCAGGTTGGCCGCATGCAAGGCAAACGCCCTACCCGCTGTGCTATTGCTCCAGCCCCTCATTATAAATTTTAAGTTATTACTTATTTTCTTTTTTAATATCTTGTTTGCTTTCTTTTTTTCTCCTCTTATTTTGTTTTTGGGCTACACCCAGAGATTCTCTGGGGATACTCCTGGCTCTGCACTCAGGAATCACTTCTGGCAGTGTTGGGGGTCCATATGGGATGCTGGGAAAACTAACCCACGTGAGCTGAGTACAAGGCAAGTGCCCTAACGGTTGTACTATTGACCCAGTCGCACCACTTGTTTTCTTAAGATAAATTACTGTAAGTGAATTAAAGAGATATATTTAAACATTTAAAAATCTGAGAACACACATAACTACATTGTTCATATATACAACTTGCATACTTTAGCAATATGTTGCAATTATATAAAATATTCTTATTTACATTTTAAAACTTTTTTCACTTGGTACATAAAACTCAATTTTGAAATCTAAATGTATTTTTCTCATTACTAAGTATTTGTTGCATAATTTGCAAACTATTCCTTACAATATAAACAATTTTATATATTCTCATAATATTAACCATTTGTCTTAATTTAATAAGTATTTATTGAAGGCCTGACAAAAAAGATACTGAAGAAAATAATTTCTTTGTTTCTCACAAACTGGTGTCTGCAAAAGAATGGTTGAAAGAACAGGTTTTATAAAGAAGTATCAAGATCACGAGAACTTAAGGATCAGCAGACTATCGTTTAAAGGGCTACTTCTAGGTTGCTCTTAGGATTCCATGAGAATTCTAATCATTCTCTGATCAGAATGACTAATTGTACCTAAATAATAATAATGTTTGCTATTATTATTAATTTATAGACCATATCCAGCATGGTTTGGGCTGGAACTATAGCACAGAGGGTAGAGCGTTTGCCTTGCATGCAGCCGACCCGGCCAACTGGAGTTCAATTCCTCCACCTTCGATTCCTCTGTCCCTCTTGGAGAGCCTGGCAATCTACTGCGACTATCTTACCTGCAGGCCAAAGCCTGGCAAGCTACCCGTAATGTATTCGATATGCCAAACACAGTCATAACAAGTCTCACAGTGTTACTGGGCCCACTCAAGCAAATCAATGAACAACAGGAGGACAGTCACAGTGACAGTGACCCAGCATGGTTTAGGACCTAGTCCTGGCTTCGAGCTAAGGGTCACTCCCAGTCATACACTAGGGACCATGTAGTGCCTGGGTAAGAAAATGGGCATTGCATGCATTCAGCTCATTGAGCTGTCTCTCCACTGCAAATAATGTGCTTTATGCCAGACACCTGCTTTCCTTCAAGAACTCTGGAATCTAGATATCTACCAGGTGGAGACGGCCAACAAATTTTTTCCCAATTGAAATTAGAGCATGCAGAACCAGAGAGATAGTACAGCAGGTGGGTGTTTCCCTTGCATGTGGCCAACCCTGGTTTAATCCTCAGCACACCATGTGGTCTCCTGAGTCCCACCAGACTGACTCCTGAGCAAAGAGCCAGAGCAAGCCCTGAGTGCTCCTGGGTTTGGACTCAAACCCAAACAAAACCCAAAACTCTGAGCACATAGTCTCTAGGAGCTTCTCCTTGAAGATAACTTTTCACGTGTGTTGTCACTAACCTCAGGGTGATCCTGGAAACCCCTGAAGAAAGGTGCCAAGCCATCTCCTACTACAATATGTGAGAGGAGGATGGAATGTGAGTACATATGAGAAAATAAAAGCATCAGTTAGAGACAAATGAACACTATTTCTTCCAAACCAAAGTATACTTAGTCCTTCCTAACAAAGACTAAGAGCAACAAACAAAAAGATAAAACCGTTTCAATTCATCTTAATCATCCCCCCCAAACAGAGTCAAAGACTCATTTTATAAAGGAAAAGCAAAATATTTATCATCCAGTGAACTAAAATTCACAATGTCAGGAAACCGATCGAAATTATTAAGCTTGAAAAAATCCAGGGAAATGTTACCCCAAAGATAAGAAAAATTCATTAAAATTTGTCTACACTTATCCAGAGCTTATCTATTGACTGGAGAGATGGTACAGCAGGTAAGGTGTTTGCCTTTCATGCAGGTGACCTGGGTCCTGTTTCCAGCACATCATATGGTCTCTTGAGTACCCTCAGGAGTGAGCCTTGAGCATGGAGCAGGTGTAAGCCCTGAGTACTGCTGGGTGTAGCCCAAAAACTAAAAGCAAATCAAAGCAAAAACCAAAAATGTCTCATCTTCAAATTACACAATTTATTAACTCTGCAAAGATTATAAAACAAACTTTTTAATTTATTTATTTAAACGGAAGCATCATGAGATACACGGTTACAAAGTTGTTCACAATTGGGTTTCAGTCATACAATGTTCCAATACCCTTCACTTCACCATTGTACATTTCCCACCACCAATGTCCCCAATTTCCTTCTGCTACCACCTCCATCAGTCTGTGGCAGGCATTTTCCTTCTCTCTCTCTCTCTCTCTCTCTCTCTTGCTCTCGCTCTCACTCTTTCCTTCCTTTAGGGTATTGTGTGCTTTGAGATACAGATACTGAAAAGTTGTCATGTTTTACCTACTTTCAGAACTCAGTTCTTGTCCAGAGAGATCATTTCTAGCTATCACTGTCATTAGAGACTTCTTTATCCTAACTGCCCTCCTCCACTTTATCACTTGCAGCAAGCTTCCACCATAAATCAGTCCCTCTGGGCCTTGTTTCTACTGTCCTTGGGTATTAGTCCCCTGCTGCATTTTCTCATATCACTCAAATATGTGCAGTCATTCTGTGTCTATCCCTCTTCTTCTGACACATTTCACCATATATGCTCCATGTCCATACATTTATAAGCAAATTTCATAACTTCACACTCAAGAAGGTAGAAAAAAGTTTTTTTAAGAATCAGAAGAGAATTATTTAAAAAACAAACACCCCCCCAAAAAAAAGAACCTCCAACCTTTTAAAAGATCAAATCAAATTTCTAGAAATAAAATGTAGCATATCTAAGATTGCGAATAAGTTGAATGAACTGGAGCACAAACCTCCAGCCTTGACATGCACTAAAACCTGAATTTCATTCCAGTACCCACCCTCCACTCCCCACTCCACATTACTGAGTTGAACTTTCTATTACTCTGAAGATTCATACTAAATCTCTCCAGGAGTGACCACAAAGGGTCCTTGGTCATTTCTTGGAAGGTCCTCCAGTTAAACTGCCTAAAAACAAACTGCAGAGGATCGGAAATAATTATAACTGTAGAAGACTAGTGAACTTAAGAGCTATAACAATTGATGCAGCCCAAAAGAAGCCACAGAGGAAAAAAAACACTGTAAAAATTAAAAATGAATTTAGTCAGCCAAATAATGTATTTAATAGAATTTTTTAAAGGAGACAATAGAAAAATTAGAGGGGGGATTTAATTTTTTAAATATGCAAATGATAAATATAAAAACAATAAATATAGATAGATCTTTTTCTATGTGTGAAAAACTTTGTCCAGTGAAAGACAAGAGATGAGCAGAACAATGAGAATCTTCCCTTTTTATGCTTCATGACCTAAGGCTATTCCAAAATACCTGTATTAAAAGTCATCAAATTAAGTCATTTCTTTCAGCATCAATTCATTGCATATTAGTGGGTAAATATTGATTCCTGGGTGAGGCCACTATGTGAATTTTGCACAATTTCCCCATGTTTTTTAGTTTTATAGAACAATTTTATTTTCCTTACATTATTGATTGACAGATTATTGAATCAATGTGAGATACACAGTTAAAAAGTTATTCATGATAGGGTTTTGGTCATATAATGTTCCAACACCCATCACTTAACCAGTGTTCATTTCCCACCACCAATGCTTCCAGTTTCCCTTCCTCTACCCTCATCCCCAGCTTGCCTCTATGGCAAGCACTTTTCTTCTGTTTTGCTCTCTCTCTCTCTCTCTTTCTCTCTCTCTCTCTCTCTCTCTCCTTCCCTCCCTCCCTCCCTTTCCCTTTCCCTTTTGGGAATTATGGCTTTCCAATACAGGTACTGAAAGTTGTTATGTATATCTTTTTACTGTCTTTCTGTACTCAGTTTTTGTCCAGAGTGGTCATTTTCAACACTCATTGTCATAGTGGTCTCTTCTCTGTCCTAACTGCTCCCACCGCGCGCACGCACACACACACACACACACACACTCACACTTGTGACAAACTTCCAGGAACTGTGGACAAGGCCTCCTGGTCCTCATTTCTATTGTCCTTGGTATGAGTCTCACTATGTTTTTGATATCCCACAAATGAGTTTAATCATTCTAGGTCTGTCTCTCTCCCTTTGGCTCATTTCACTCACTCCTGAAATTCTTTTTCCCTGTTTCCATGCAGATTTTCTCTATGTTGCTTCCCATTTCCATAGATAAGTATGGAGCATGTGAGAATTATTGACTTCTTGAAGAGAGAGAGAGAGAGAGAGAGAGAGAGAGAGAGAGAAACCTTGAGGTGGAAAGAAGTTCTGACTAGGGTTGATTACCACTTTGCTATCTCAACTGCTAGGATATGCTCTGGCTACCCATGTCTCTGAACTGGCTGGAATAAACTGGGTAGCAAATGCATATGTAAACACAAATTATGGTTTAATATCTAGGAAGCTTTGGGATCTTTCAAAATTTGATGACGTTTTGTGTCTAGACATATACCATAGGAACTTAACTCTTGTTTATATATCGATTAGCCTATGGTAAAAAATTGTTTTCCCTTTTACATCATTGAAAGAGATAGCACATCCTTAAATTTTCAGTTTCTAAGACTTGTCAATGAATGTAAATGAAGACACTGTGTTCTGTAACATCACTCAAGAGGAAGTCTTCTGACACAAGTAACTGGTTATATACCTACAGAGTCAGAAAGACAGACAGACAGACATACAAACACACACACACACGCACACACATAAACACACACAAATATCTGTTCTTAGGGCTTACTCCTCCTCTGTGCTCATGCTTGGGGATCATTCTTGGAAGGTTTAGGGGACCATTAGTGGTGCTGGAATCTAATATGGGTTAGTTATGGGCAAGGCAAAGGCCTTTACTCCCTGTACTATTTCTTTGGTCCAGTAACTGGCTATACTTTTATTTATTTTTTAAAGAAGATGGCAACTGAAAGATGTATTTCCTTTCCACCCTTCCCTGGTAAATTCCCACTGTCCTGAGACTGTACTTTCCTATGAACTTTTAGCATTTAATTATTACCTCGGGCTTTGCTTTACTCTAATCCAACTAGGATAGTGTAGATCAGGAAAATATCACATGGGATAAGATGATTAAATGGGGAAATTAAAGCCTACATTTTGACAAAAGTGGAAAATGTTTGACATAGGTGCTATGGAAAATGAGTGTGAGCTGATTAAAATAAAAATAAGATTGCTTTAGAAAATACACAAGCTCAAATTTAAAAAAAAAAACACACAAGTTCTTTGACACCAGTGAATACAAAACAAGAGTGGTCCCATTTGCAGAGTTAATATATTCAGAGCACATCTCAATACTCTGGACATGGGGAAGGCAGACTTTGAGATTTGTCCAAATGAATGGAGTTTGAATCAGTAAGTACAGGGCTAGAAATTAAGGAAATATTGAATATTTGTAAAATAGTGATGTAAGAGACAAATTATAAGTTGTTCAATTGATAATGAAAGACCAAAGAACAGCTAGGAAAGACCAGAAATAATTGCAGTTCTCATTATGGAACAATGGACTGAATTTGGAGGAATAATGGCGAGAAGGGGAAAGCTAAAGAGATTGCAATCTAAGTGTATGGTATTTAAATTTATAAAGTGAGAAGAGAGGAAATGAAACTAACACATATAAGAAGCGTCTATGAATGAGTAACTAAAGTGGTCTGATGACAATAATTCCAATAATGAGTGATGTGCCACAAATTGAGTAAAGCAAAACTATATCCAAATTTAAAACACTTTATGGATCTCATAATCAATTTCCATACTTTAGGCTGCTTGTTTTATGACTAAATATTTATTTTCATCACTAAATCACTTATACTAGCTTGACTTCAGAACTAAAGTGTATATAAGGCAAATATAAGGTGAAATGCGAAAGAAGGAACCTAGAGGAAACTCCTTTGCTGGTAGCGTTGGTGAGCAGATAAAGTTAAGGAAAGCGGAACAAGTTACTCACCTTCTCCAGGTACTCTTCTATCATATGAAAGATAAATTACACATGGTCCTAAAGCGACATGGTTTGAACTGCACTCTTTCACTTAAACACCGCTTATATTTCTTAGCATAAGCTCCACATTCATGAATTCAACCAACCTCAGGAATCCTTTACTGAGTACCAAAATAAGAAATGCAAGGACATGGAAGGACTGACTGTAAGAGACATGAAATTTTATAGATGTTGAGATCTTGAAACCAATCTTGTATGGATAGATATCAAGGAAGGACTGTAATTAATTTTTGAGGGAATAAAATGTTATACCAAAATTTTCCATTGAGTAAGGGCTAGTGTTCCTACCTGGAGTTTAAGGATCAACTGTAATACTACTTACCTCATTAAGTTTGACAATTAAAGTTAAAATGTAATAAAGAATGTATCATTCTCTATATATGATGACTTACATAAGATCCCTAAATGGATATGCATTTAAATCAGGTTCAATTAGCATTCTTTTATATTAGTGTAAGGGTTTAATGATATAAATGGTAATAATGAGGTATAAAAAGAATAATTTTGGGAGTGGGTGGAATGATAGTACAGCAGGCAGGACATTTGCTTTGCATGTGGCTGACCAGAACTCGGGCACCCCATATGGTCCCCCCAGCACCACCAGGAGTAATTCCTAAGTGCAAAGTCAGGAGTAACCCCTGAGCACTGCCTGGTGTGACCAAAAAAAGAAAACAAAATTATTTCTCATGTTTTTGGACCATACGTGACAGTGCGCATGGCTTACTCCTGGTTATGAGCTCAGGGATCCCTCCTGACAGAGCTTGGGAGATCATATCCTGGCAGTGCTAGGAAATAAACTAGAATCAGCCGCTTGCAACACAAGTGCCTTAACCCCTGTACTAACCCTCCATCTGAAAAAGAATAATTTATTATTTGAGGGAGCATGGGCTTGCAAGAAAATAAACAAATATGACCTTAGCACCTCAGGTTTCTGCTACCACCACAAGTCCATAGAGAGCACCAATATAAGTACCATCACATGTGAGTGTGTGATTCCACCTCTCTCCTCAGGTAAGTGTCCAGTAAAGACCAGTTACTGGATCATTATCACAACAACATCATGAGGAAACTTTAATACGTTGTTACTACCAATCTCCAAGAGTATGCAGCTGCCAAAATGAAAGAGAACCTTGTTCTTCACGTACACACAAATAAAACTATTCCTTGAGGGCAAGTTGGATGATCAGATTTACTTTTCAGTTTTTAGCTATTATTTTGTGTGAGCCATAATCCCATATATTTTTTCAAAAAAATCCTCTTAATATATTTGAGTTTACCAGATGAACTTCTTTATATTTTTACTTGTTTTGTGACATCATTATTCTCAAAGAAAAATTAGATATTTAGTGTAAAAATGGAGCATCTTTCATAGAATAGAAATTATTGATATTAAATTAGTATCTAACCTGACATATTTAATTTAGTAGTGAAGACCAGGGATTTATTTGAAAATTAACCAAATGCATTAGAAATTCTTATTGCCCAGCAATGGGCAACTCTGAGTTATTTTCATATTAATCAACAATAGCTGCAAGAAACTCAGATGTGCAGGTGTTTTTCCTATACAAATAAGCGTGTAAAGTAATTTGCATATTTTTTCTCGTAATTCATCATGCTATTCAGGGGTGGGATTCTTTACTGAAAATATGAGAATTTTTATTTATTTAGACCCATAGGAACAATAGAAATAGGAAAGCATCCTGAGACAGTTGAAAGATTCTATGTGCAATAGCAATTATATGAAATGTTTGTCCCACTCAAGATAATACAAAGAATCATGATGGCACAAATATAAATCAAGGAAAGACTAAGCAGAAGAGCAAGTTTTATAAACTACAAATAAAGTATAAATGTAAAATGAAAGATAAATATGAAGATAAATCTTTTGCATAAGTAGTTTTAAAAGTTCTTGTTGAACTTGGTTGGACCAAGAAACTGCGTACATTATTCACTAAAGAAGATTTATATTGCTATTTCATGCACATAACTTTAATGCTATGAGATCTAGTAAGTAATTTGGACCATGCTAAACATACGAGCTTTTAATCCAATCTGTAGTTGTTCAGGAGTTTATGAAAATTTCTCCATACTCTTTCATTTATATAAGGTAACCCTCTTGGAGAGCCCGGCAAGCTGCCGAGAGTATCTCGCCCACACGGCAGAGCCTGGCAAACCACCCGTGATATATTCGATATGCCAAACACAGTAACAACAAAATCTCCAATGGAGACTACTGGGCCCGCTAAAGCAAATTGATGAACAACGGGAGGGCCTTTTAAGTAACTATTGGCAATAAGATCATGGATTTACTTTTAAAATGTGATGAGAAAACTAAACTAAATTTTTTTAAAGAGTATATTCTTGTCTATCGGGTTTTGATTGATGGTGGTAACTTGATAAATCTTATTAAAGGACTTAGGTTCTAGAGACTCAATATTGCACTGAAATTTTGATTTTGAGTATCACTGTGTCACTGTCACCCATTGTTCATTGATTTACTCAAGCTGGCACTAGTAATATCTGCGTTTGTCCCAGTCCTGAGATTTTAGCAGCCTCTCCTTACTTGTCTTTCCCAATGCTGTCGTATTGGAGCCTCTCTCAGGGTCAGGGGAATGAGACCGTTATTGTTACTGTTTTTGGCACATCAAACATGCCACGGGTAGCTTGTCAGGCTCTGCCATGTGGGCACAAGAATAATAAAGAAAAAATACTTATTTTTAAAATATTTACTTTTACTTTTTTATTTACCTTTTCTACCGATTATCTAAGAGCAGCCATAAACTTTGGGCCACTCCCAAGAGATGTACCAGATATTGCAATGTGGACCTCCCCTGCTCTTACCAAAGTCCGCCCACCCATCCCAATCCCTGCCCCTGGGCTGGCCTACTTGGGTTCATAGGAAATGTTTTTCCTTTCCCTAAGATTTTGAGTATTCCATATTAAACCCATAAACAGACATTATTACATTTTTAAAGTGTTTAATCTCATTCTTCAACTGAATAGTCACATATTGAGAAGAAACAAGGAAAAGTATATATGTACAATATTCTAAAAAAGTAAAACTAGGGACAAAAAATATATAGTTGGTACATGAGGATAAAATAGGAAAAGTGAGTGCAAAGGGATACAGGAGTTTGTGGAAGTGATGAAAATGCCATGCTTTATGATCATAATGATAGTTATAGTATAAATTATTCAATAAACAAATTTAAAACTCACAAGTGCACTTTGCCATGGATATGTAAATTGATTTAATGTATAAAAACAGTCTTGAACTCATTGCCCATTTTTCCTCTTTTCACATGTATTGATTCAATGATTATAGTATAGTCATATTCATAATTACTATTCTTCATAATTGTTATTGCAGCCATCAATGCTGAATCAAGATAAGAAAGAACATTGTTGAATGAGTGTCCGTGAATAAAACAGTGCACAGCTTGACATTTCTAGAAAGAAGTTTCCAAGCCCCAGAGTTAATGCTCTTTGTTGTTCTTAGATTGCTGCTGTTTTACTAATACTGGCCGTGGGGTAACTTTCCTAGCCTACTTAGCAGGCAAAACCACATTGATTCAATGGCAAATTTATTGTAGTAATAGTCAAAAAGTAGAACTGAAAGTCATCAAGATTTCCTTCTTCATATATGTAGTATGTGCATACAGAGAATTTCCTTTGCCTTTTAATTATTCGCTCAAATTACCATCTACACAAGTGTGATTGGTTGGGCAAATATTCAACACTGTCAACTAGAAATATACCAGAAAGTTAATCCTTTATACCCAGATATTATGTCATCAATGCTGTCTATACAAGTTTCTCAGATAGCGTGTGGCATTTAACCTTGGGTAGTGAAAAAAACAAAAAGCTTTGTGGCAAATTTTCTAAATTTCTTAACAAAACAAATTGAAGACCAACAGAAAACATTTAAGTTACCTTTTTAATTTGTATTTGCCCTTCTTTTACTGCCTGAGCAAAATCCTTATATTGATTTGCTTGTTCCTACTTAATCAGCTTCAAATTCTACATTCACCCCAAGTGCTATTTATTACATCCATGAGATGATACAGAACTAGCTTTTATGTAATTATTGCAATAACATTTTAATGCATCAACAAATGACTATGAGGCACTGAACTATTTTAATAAGAATATAATATAATTGCATCAAATAAAAGTAGAAAATTAAATGTAAAGTCTAAGATGGAAATAATGTGGAAGCTCTTAGAAAAATTATCTGTACCCTATTAACCAAAAGTTAGTTGAGATGACCTAGCAGTCTTGTTCAGCCCAGTACTCATAGCTCATAGAGATGCTTAATCACAGTTTTATAGCATTCATCTTATTTTTCAAAATTATCAAATACATTTAAGCAAAATGCATTTTGCCAATTATTTTGATTATGTCTATTAGTTTTCTCTCTCTCTCTTTCTTTCTCTCTATCTGAACTGTTGACAGAGCTCTTAATAAACCACTCTGAGAACACTTATTTCACAAAATTTCTGTCTTTTTCTCTCTGCAAGGAAGGAAACTAGTTTCAGTCAATTAGGAAGTGGCTTCCCCAAGGTCACACAGCTAATGAGCGATGCTGCCTCTGTTTTGCTCCACTTCTTCAGCCTGCAATGGCAGTGCCCTTCCGCTGTCCCACATGCCCATGGACCCTTAATTGATGGCTGGCAGTCTGCCTAGATTTGGTAACTCTCAAACAATAGCACACAGCAGCATCCACTGTATCGAAAACCACGTCTTAGTAAGCCCACCTAGAGTTTCAGATTCAGTAGTTTTGGATAGGGCTAAGGATTTGCATTTCTAAGAAGTTCAAAGGATGTTGAGTCTGCTGGTACAGAACCATCTTGAGAATCACTGATGCCATACTCTTTTTTTTATAGTTCTCTTGAAATTGCACCCTCCGAAGTTTAACATGAATACAAATCACTTAGGAATCTTTTTAAATGCAGATTCTGCCTTCCAATGAATTCCTAGACTTTGCAAATGATGCTATTCCTTGAATCAGACTTTAAGAAAAAATTCAAAACATGTTCAACCATCATATAGGCAGCAGGAGGAAAAACTAAGTGTGCAGGTTGAGGCAGGAATAAATAAATAAATAAAACATAAACCTTCTCAGAGATCCCATCACCACCCCATAGGATGTGCAGAGAAACATTTATAAAGCATATGTCGCCAAGTTTGGGAGGTAAAGGATTTTCATTTCCACTAGTCTATAACACGGTAGCACTGTCCTCCCACTGTTCATTGATTTGCTCGAGCGGGCACCAGTAACAACTCCATTGTGAGACTTGTTGTTACTGTTTTTGGTATATTGAATACGTCATGGGTAGCTTGCCAGGCTTTGCCGTGGGGGCGGGATACTCTTGGTAGCTTGTCATATTTTTGTATGGTTCCTCATCTCTTATGTGGATTGTCAGAAATCCCAGATTTAGATCCCAGCGCAGGCCCGGACCAGTCCACAGTCTCCCAGTTTCTCTACAGAGGCAGAGTATGTATTATGACTTGGAGAATACATAGGTATTACCACCTGGTACAGCTGCCTGACATGAGATCAAGAATTACATCTGCCTCATTTTACACTCTTTCATCCTCAAAGGTCCATACGCAGTAAAGCAAACAGCAGGTATGTGTAGCCTACAGAGCTTCAGTTTCTAATTCAACCTTAGGATCCAGCATTCTTCATGTTGTATTTATGCTGTGGCTAAACAATACAAATACTTCCCTTGTCTTCGTCTCTCTTCTGCTATTCTTGTTGTGATTCTGATGTTGTTTTAGAAGCATCTCAACATTCCACCCTAAACTGCTGAGCCTCCTGCTTTTTGTGGGTAGTATTTAAGTGAATGCTTTATGCTCTGATCACTTAGTTTTTATGATTCTATTAGCAATCCGAGTGGTTCTTTTCCCAGCAATATTTAGCTACATTTAACCAGCAATACTTACCATGAATCTTTTCTTTCTTTCTTTCTTTCTTTCTTTCTTTCTTTCTTTCTTTCTTTCTTTCTTTCTTTCTTCCTTCCTTCCTTCCTTCCTTCCTTTCTTTCTTCTTTCTTTCTTTCTCTTCCTTCTTTTTTCTTCCTTCCTTTTTCTTTCTTTCTTTCTTTCTTTCTTTCTTTCTTTCTCCCTTTATTTTTCTTTCTTTCTTTTTTGTTCTTTCCTCCCTTCTTTCCATCCTTCACTTTGTTCCTCCCTCCCTCTCTCCCTCCCTCCCTCCCTCTCTCCCTCCCTCCCTCTCTCCCCTCTCTCCCTCCCTCCCTCCCTCCCTCCCCTTTCTTTCTTTCTTTCTTTCTTTCTTTCTTTCTTTCTTTCTTTCTTTCTCTTCCTTCTTTTTTTCCTTCCTTCCTCTTTCTTTCTTTCTCCCTTTATTTTTCTTTCTTTCTTTTTTGTTCTTTCCTCCCTTCTTTCCATCCTTCACTTTGTTCCTCCCTCCTCCTTTCCTCCCTCCCTCTCTCCCTCCCTCCCTCCCTCCCTCTCTCCCTCCCTCCCTCCCTCCCTCTCTCCCTCCCTCCCTCTTTTCCTCCCTCCCTCCCTCCCTTTTCTTTCTTTCTTTCTTTCTTTCTTTCTTTCTTTCTTTCTCTCTCTCACTCACTCATTCTCCTCTTCCTCTCCCTCCTCCTCCTTATCCTTCCTCTTCTTTCTTATCAAGAATTCAACAGAGCTCTTTGAATATGCTGGGCAAGCACTTTACCCCTGCTCTATGTCCCCAGCCCACTATGTCTTATGTATCATTTGAAAAGAAATATTTGTTCCCTGACATGCCTTATACTAGACACTGGGGATTTGTTGGAATATTATCTAGGTTATTCCAATGCCTTTGTACAAATTTACAATAGTCTAGTTTCCAATAAAGAGGAACAGATAAAGTTCTTTTCTTCATAGGTCTGAACTGTGTTGAGCCATACAATGTGTTATCTTATGGAAATTATTAAACGAACCAAGGGAACCTTTTAATAGTGGCTTAAAAGACATCTACCTTATAAATTTAAGTTGCAAGTTCACTCTCCAGAGCTGAGCACAATCTGGCATATCAGCTCTTTGAGCCCAGCAGCTCTGTTGTCAGTGGCCCCTGCTTCTGGCAGCAACTGAGCACCACCAGTAAAGGGACATGACCCTCCTCCTGCCCCCGATTCAGCACCATAGTTAAAATATTCAAGTACTGCAGCCAGGCATGTGGGTGACCCTTATTATTGCAATAACAACATCCACAGCAACAGCAAAAAAGGAAAGTGGGATTCAGGAAAATAAAAAGATATTTTTAAAAGCCTAAACAAATGACCTTCAAATTGTTCGATCCAGTGTGCCCCTGGAGTCAGCAAAGGATTTTAACCAATATTTTAATCCAATATGACCTACTTTTGTGGGAAATCAGAGAAGGGAGACTTTGGGCAACTTTCCAGTGGTGTCAGGAACTACTCACTGCTCAGTGCTCAGGGTTGCTCCCAGCAATACCTAGGAGACCATGTGGTGTTGATGACTGAACGTGGCCTCCTGCATACAAATCATATTCTCAGATGAGTGAGAGGAGAACTCAGGCTTCTGTGGCTTCTGTGTACATAGAAGGAGCAATGGCGTGGACAAGGATATCAATGTCAGAAAATAACTTGAGATAAGAGATGATAGTGGCATGAGCTAGAGTGGCAGTAAAAGAGACATATTTAAGCCAAGTCAGAAAACTCACTGAATGAGACATGACAGGTAAATTGCAGTAGCTAGGAAGAATGCTTGGGCCATGCTCAGGAATAATAAAAGATATCTGTTAGATGCCACAGAGCCATGAAGAAGAGAGTTCACAGATACAGATGAGAAGGTTCCAAAGTTCAACCATATGCCCAAAGTCCAAGAAATAAATAAGTAAAGTGTAGACTCCAAATCATCCCAATGGTAAAGCCATGATTCTGATTGTGTGTGTTCATTTTACTTTGCCATATGATTCCCCTGGTTCTGCATGCATACTGCCTATTTTTAATGGTATGAACCCAAGAGAGTTATTTATCTCTTTGATGGATAAAATGTAGATTAAAAAGTCATTCCAACTCTATATTTAGTACAATGCTGAACATTTGTATGTACTGGCAAGCTGGAGTCATTTTAATATTTAACCACTGTACTTCACTGGTATTTCCAGAGGCAGCATACTGCTTGCAGGTATGAAGATACAAGAACTGACCTCATTAGCAGTGCACAGAAGGTTATGTACTCTTAGCTCTCAATCATTTGCTGCTGTACTGGGGGTTCACTTGCTCCCCTTTATTTTCCAGATCTCAAAAGAAAGAAGTGGCTGTCACCCATGCTTTGGATCTTCTCTTCCATCTAAATAATTTTTTTTCTGATCGTGTCCATCTCAATGATTTATTTTTCTCCATTGCTGTGCTTCTCAAGACTCTTTAGGTTTGTTGAGCAACATTTCCACAGTTTCTGCATATCATTTTGTGATATTTCCACTTTATAGAGGAAGAAACTCTAGCTAGATAAACAGTTCATTTAACTGACAGGAAGAGAGAGGGTTTACTACTGGCACTGTGCTCAGGGATCACTCCTGATGGTGCTCAGGAGACCATATGAGGTGCCATGAATTGAACCTGGAGAAGTCAATGAGCAATGCAGGCAACTTACCTTTTATACTATTGCTTCACCCCCTGAAAATCCTTTTTTAAAAACCAATTTTTTATTAATTTTTATTAGTGAAACACCATAAGGTACAGTTGTAGATTTACAAATTTTTTTGTGCTTGGGTTTTGATTATACAATGATCAAATACTCATCCCTCCACCAGTGCCCATTTTCCACCACCATGGATCCCAGTATCCCTCCCACCCCCATTCCCCCCATCCCACCCTGCCTCTGTGGCAGAGCATTCTCTTTTGTTCTCTCTCTCCTTTTGGGTGTTGTGGTCTGTAAAAGAGGCATTGAGTGGCAATTATGTTTGGTCCATAGTCTGCTTTCAACATGCATCTCTCATCCTGGGAGGATCCTTCAAACACCCTTTATTTAGTGCTTCTTTCTCTATCTGAGCTGCCCTTCCCCTAGAATGTCCGGCTGGCCTCTAAGCCATGGAGTAATCCTCCCGGTACTGGTCTCGGCTATTCTTGGGTATTAATCTCCTATTTTGTTACTTTATATCCCCCAGATGAATGCAATCTTTTATGTCTATCCCTCTCTTTCTGACTCATTTTGCTTAGCATGATACTTTCCATTTAGCACCACTTGTATGTAAATTTCATGACTTTATCTTTTCTAACAGCTACATAGTACTCCATTGTGTAGATGTATCCGAATATATCCCAGAGAGGCAAAAATGTATAGTCAAAGTGACATCTGCACTTGTTTGTTCATTGCAGCACTCTTTACAATAGCCAGAATCTGGAAGAATCCTGAGTGCCCAAGAACAGATGACTGGTTAAAGACCAATTTTTAGTTATAACAAAGTACCATCATTCATTGGATCCCGCAATGCTTCTTTCTATCCCTAACATCTTTCCCTCTGGTATGTTCAGTTCTGTTGTCAAAATGCACTGCGGCTTTTTTTAAAATTTCATTTTGTCTGTTCATTTGTTTTTTTTCCTAATATTCCAAATAATGGTGAAATTGTATATTTGTCTTTGATCTCCTGACATATACTGTTCTGCATAATCAACTCCAGTTCCTTTCATTTTGCTGCAAATGACAAAGTTTCATCATTTTTATGGTCAAACAGTACTTTCACTGTGTACATCTATACCATGTTTCTGTTATTCAATCTATCAATGAGCACATAGGTTCATTTAGCCTATTTCCATACCTTAACTATTGAATAAGACTGCAGTAAACATGGAAGAGATGTTCCCTCTACGTTAATGATTCTGTACACTTTGGCTGGACACCTAGAGTGGGATTGCTGAATCACACTGTAGTTCTACTGTTAGTGTGTTGAGAAGTTCTATGCTGTTTTTCTAAGACGTTTGTACCAATTTACACTTTATCAATTGTTTAGGAGGGCTCATTTTTCTCCACTCCTTCAACAAAACTTGCTATTGCTAGTGTTTTCCATGTAAGCCATTCTCCCAAGTGAGTGATATCTCATTTAGAAAAGTTTATATCCCTGCTAATAAGTGATGATGGGCATTTTTAATGTACCTATTGGTCATGTGGTTATCATTTTGGGTGATGTTTATCAACACCTGCCAGTTTTTTTTTTTTTTTTAGTTTGAGATCCATATCCAGCAGTGCTCAGGGCTTATTCTTGGCTCTAAGCTCAGGGATCACATTCCTGGTGCTGCTCAGGAGACCACATGTAGTGCCAGGGATCAAAACTGGGGCAGGGGTCGGGGGGCTGCATAATAGGCAAATACCTTAACCCTTGTACTAATCTTTATGACCTCCCAGCCACTTTTTTAATTGAGCTTCTTGGAATTTTGTTGTGGGTTGCATGATTTTTTAATGCAATCATATATTAACCTTTTATCAGAATATAGGTGGTCCTCATTTACCTCCAAACATACTTCACTAACCAGACCTTTCTCAAAGGTTTAAACGTTGAAAGTTTAAACTGCCTACATCCCAGATTGTAAGTCCAAGCAGTTTGTCATGACCTTGGACAAGTGTTACACTGGTCACTATAAGGACTGTCTGTCTGGCTGATTGTTTCAGGCAGCCCAAATTGCAGGGGCACGAGGTCATTCACCCTCAGATTATGGCTCTTTGATTTCTAGCAATGTTGTGTCCACTCTGCTGTCATCTATCTATATTCTCACAATTGGCCATGGACAATTGCTCTCCAGACTCCTATTGTTCTTTAGATGAAAACCCCTCAGCTTTCCATACCTGCACTTTGTCCTATGATGCAGTTGACAGTCCCAGATATGCGAGTGAGCCCTTCAGTCTCGCATGCATGCATACGCACACACATGCACACACACACACACACACACACACACACACACAGTTTTTCTTTCTCTCCATTTCTTGAGTGTGTCTCACCTGTATAGAGTATCCCTGGTGAAATTACGTTGCAAATTCTCCTACCCTCTGACATTTGATAACATTTCCCTGTGAAAATGCTGATCTCCCAGTCCTCTAGTCTTTTCCTAGTGTTTTTATCATTCTTCCCATCTTGCCAGAAATAAAATTTCATGATTCTAGAAACTTTCCATATTCTAGTAGTCATGTGTTTTCATCACTCACCTGGATCAGCACACTAATCTCCTAATACATTCCCCCGAGTTGCTCTTTTCCAAAAGCATGCTATTTTCCAAAAGGCAACTATGATGATCCTTTCAAGCAGAAGTAACATTATGCACCACAAGAAACGAAACCTTCCAAAGGCATTTAATAATCTGAGCATGCTTCTTTATTAATTAATAGTCTTTTGCTCTCCCCTAACTAATGAGGCTTCACTAACTGCTCCAACCATACAGGTCTCGAAGCTAATCATGGATGCTCCAATTGGAGCTATCAAGTAGGTAGCAATTACCAGGCTCTTGCATAGGCAGTGCTCTTTGCCAGGAAAATTACTTCCGTTCACAAGGCTAGATGGTCTAGTTCCCTCACTTTCTTCAGGGTTTGCCCTGGTTATCTCTTTGAGGAAGACTCTGCTTTCTCTATCTAAAATTTGATGTTTCTTATCTCACCTATACTTTTCTTATAACAATGTTTTTAACATGAACAGATGTACTGTACAAGCATTCATACACACACACACACACACACACACACACACACACACACCCTATTTATTGTTTCTTTTCTATGCTACTATTAAACCAGATGAGGTTAAGGTTTATCTGTTTTATTTACTGCTATGTCATCTGTACTTAGAACAATATCTTAGTAACTTCTCAATAAAATGTCGAATTATTTTACTCATTGAAGTTTTCTGCTCTTTCTGTGTTTATATCTATAAAATGTAAAAATTATACCTATAAGGTATAAAAATATTAGCTGTTCTTTGACTAATTCTGTAACTAAACACATCTCATTTTATAACTTCAAGAAAGCTAGAAGGTTCTCATTGATATGTAACCGGCTCACTTTCCTGACTTGGACACCCTCTATGCACTGTCAATTTTAAGTTAATCCAAGTTGCCCTGACTAATATGCTTCTCTGAGTCATCTAGTACTTCATCCATCAAGACTCCCTCTCTGACACTAGTCAAAAGTCTCCCACAACTACACTATTCACAGTGAATATATCCTCATTGGTTTTTTTGGGTGTGTTTTTTATATTATTACATTTTTAATATTGCAAGCTGTTTTTTTATGGTCTTTGTCTTAGCTTGTATTAACTTGATTTCTGTTGACTATATGGAATGAAGATGGAATGATGAAAGGAGTTGGGGTAGAAGGGTCAGCCATACTCAACACCATGTTTGTATTTTAAATGTTACATTGCAAGTGTCTAGCACATAGTTAACATTTAATCAATGTCTATGAATGAATAACTGAGCTACTAATTTCAAAATATTAAAGTTTCCATCCAAATAGGGATTTTTCTGATCTGTTTAATGGATATTTAATAATTTCAGATTTTATGTTAGTGATTTACATGTGTTTACATTTAATAGTTTATTCACAAGAATTTATTTATTCAATTAACTTGCTCTGCAAATGTTTTTTTCTAAATATAAAGAGAGTAAAGCAAATGTTCAGTTTATCCTTGTGAGAATAATGACATTCTAACTTGCAATGGTTTGAATTTAGTCGTTCTATAGAATTAATTTAGACAATTATATCATTTCCTTTTTTCCTAGCTTATAAATAAAAAGTATTTTATGACATAAGAATGCTTATGCATATTCTGTTTCAAAAATCCATATTTTTCAAACTTTATGGCAAAACTGACTATCTTAAATCATAGGAAATAACTAACCAATACTCTTTCTAATAAGAACATTGCTAAATTATTACTACCACATTCAATTTTATTAATTGTTTTAAGACCAAATTGGGGGTGAAGGGAATGGAGCAATAGTACAGCGGGTAGGGCATTTGCCTTGCATGCAGCTGACCCAGGTTCGATTCCCAGCATCCCATATGGTCCCCTGAGCACCGCCAGGAGTAAGTCCTGAGTGCAAAGCCATGAGTAACCCCTATGCATTACCAGGTGTGACCCAAAAAAGCAAAAAAATATCGGGGGTTAATAAATAGCTGTTAGGTTGTATCATGTAAGTGTACATCATACCTAAAGTCAAAATATCATTGTAATATAGTTTAAGAAAAAATAAATAGAACTATTAAATGTTTCAAAATAGGTGAAATGCAAAGAAATCATTTTGCCTTTATACTGATAAATGTGATGCTGAACTGCTTTCTATTTTTAAATAACATACTATTTTCACTTCAAATGCTCCTTGAAAAAAACCACATCAACCAGAATGTAACAGCAATCGAATCTTTTCAATTTTTGATATCTGAAGAGCTGATTAGTTTCATTCTTAGGAGTTTCTGGTTTAGCATTTAATATTCTTTCTGATAACCTGGCAGAACTTTTTTCATTTATTCTACATTTAAGGAAAAATACAAGAGAAGAAATTGAGCGCCAATGAAGATAGCAAAACATCCTCAGCAAATCAGTTCTCAGAGTGCTTGAGAGGTGTTCTCTGCACAACTGAGAGTTTCAAATAATAGCAAGTCAATCACACTAAAATATATACCCCTGACACAATACAGGTAAAGCTCTTCTTCTGGAGTAATGCACTGAAGACTGCCAGAAAGATGATTCTCCATCAAGCAATGAGGAAACAGGCAAAAAATGATGCAGTCAACATTTTCTGAAGTCTGAATTTTAACCAATAATATTTATTTGGTTGTTTATGCACAACAAGAAGAACAGCAAAATCTTGATTAGACTGTAGACTTGATTACTTTTCCTTTCCTTATTCCCACCCCCATATCTCTACATCCACTGCAATCATGGAAAGCAGCCATCTCATGGTGACAGTAGCCATGAAAACCAGCTGTACAACTGTGACTTGAGGAAGCAAAATAGATTTGGAGTCCCATGCAAAGCACCATCCCCAGAGAATTGTTAGTATTTGGACCGTTAGAAAACTCCCTGGACAAGTTCCATTTCCCGGGCAAGGCTTTGTTTGGTTTTGCCTTCAGATGATTCAAAGCACCTGGTGTGGGAAGAGTTCCATTCACTAAGAATTTTTGGGTTCAACTGCAAGTGTTTTTGTGTATATACTTGGTTGCAGGCCAGTTATTGCAGGTGACCACTGCAGTGGACTGGGATTTACAATTTTGATATTTAGCTCCAAAAATCACAAGACATATATTTAGATTGAAGAGCTAGATAATTGCAAAATACCTAACTTTGAAAAGCTTTTCTGTGTAGTTAGTCCTAAGAGTTTTCAAAGCCAATGGACTTGACAAAAAGTATACTATTCTTTCACTGTATATAAATGTCACTCATATAACTTTGTATCTCTAGGTACAGTTGTCATATTGTTTATATAGAGTGTGCACTGCATTAATTCTGGGGTGTGAAGTGTTATTCAGTGTTTTATCTTACAAATATAAGAAATTTTATTATAGTTCTTGGATTTTAACTCACTGCCACCCTTTCAATGTTCATCTAACATTCTTGCTCAGTTTACTAGAGTGACCTGTTCAAAGTTATCCAGCAACCCTCAGATGCAAATTTAATTGGATTATAAATCGTCTACTCTTTCTTTCCTTCCACACATAAAATTATTTCATAGAAAAATACTATAGGGTGCCCAGGACTTTAGAAAGGCTACAGGGATATAAGCCAGAGGAAGTAAAATGAGAGAGGGTTTACAGCTAATAGCAAGGTATGGTTCCCATTTAGAGTTATCTTCCATCTCAAGTTCTAGATTTTGAGCCTTCTTATACTTGGCTTTAGTAAGGAGCAAGTAATTCTCAGTCACATTTCTATATACCGCCAGTCACTGGAGACTCCATAAAGAAAGGCCAATTTGTACTGCTGTGCTCCCTACAGAAGAGAATGAAAAGAGGCACCAAGGCAAAGGGCTTGTTGTGCACTGGCCAAGCAAGGAAAGTTTCAATGTTTTTCTTCTCTCCCCTGGTCAAGTATAGATAACGATAAATAGAGTTCTTTTAGAATTATCTTTTTTGGGAAGGGGTTAAGGATGGAGGTGAGTAAGCAGTAAGAAAAGAAGCAATACATGAAGTTATATTTTAATTTTACTTACTTTTTGCTGTTGCGATTTTGGAACCGTAACTGGTGGTGCTCAGGGGACTGACCACACAGTACTGAGAATGAACCTGGACTTCCAGCATGCAAATAGCATATGCACTGGCCCTTTGAGTTAACTCCCCATCTCTGAGTTTTTACTTTAAAATATAAAAGCATAAAAATGTGTGAAAAGCTCTTTAAACTTTCATCCTAAAATATAAAAATATTCAGTGAAAAATAAAAATGTGAATGAATATGTTCTCTTGACTTATTTATTAATATTTACCTTCAGACCTTCCAAAACAACTAAATTGAATAAAAGTTATCTATGGCTAGGAACTGGAGAGATAGCACAGCAGTTAGGGAGTTTGCCTTGCACATAGCCAAGCTGGGTTCAATTTCCAGCATCCCATATGGTCCCCTGAGCACTGACAGGAGTAACTCCTGAGTGCAGAGCCAGGAGTAAGCCCTGTGAATCACCAGGTGTGACCCAAAAAACAACAACAACAAAAAAGTTACCTATGGTAGAAGAAATACTGGCCTCCATATACCATCAGTTCACTATCATGATCCCAAGAATATGTAAATGCAATATTCACATTCAAAAGAATCTTTGAAGTTTAATTAGGTTTAGTGTCTTGAGATAGGAGAATTATCCTGAGCTACCCATATATAATCACAGGAAACCTAAGAAGTAGCAATCGTGAAAAGATGCTATGGCTCTGACTTTGAAGATGTAGGAAAGAATCTAGAGCTAAGGAATAGATGAAGTCTCTGAAAGTACAGAGTAGAAAGGAAGCATTCTCCCCTGGAACATCCACAAGGCATAGAGACTTTGCAGAGACCTATAAGAATAAATGTATCGCTTTAAGACATTCAGACTGTGGTTTTTTGTCATAACAACAATTATTAATCATTACTAGCCATGAGAAATAAACTAACATACTAACTAGCCTTTAGAAAAAAATGAAAATTATGACCACAGTGATTTTTACTACATTATTTAATAGTTCACTTCACTTGTAACACTTGTCATCCTGCTGCTCATCGATTTGCTCGAGCACGCATCAGTAATGTCTCCATTCATCCCTGTTATGTGCTAGTATAGCCCTTTGGCATCTGCTCGCTCCAAGAACATGAAGAGCCTCAAACTGTTTGTTCAGGGTCTTGACGAAGAAGTCTGACCATCTTGTAGGTAGGCGGTCAGGCATTCTTTTGACATCCCATGGAATCCAGTTTGTAACAGCTCTAGTCCAGCTGTCATCTCCAAATCGCATTATATGTCTGGCCCATCTGATTTTCAATGCCTTGGCAAACGAGGCAGCGCCCCTGATCCTCAGTCGTAGACGGAGGACAGAACTCCAGATTCTTTCTCTCACTTGAGTGAAGTAGGATACCCCAAGCATAGTTCTTTCGATTCCTCTATGGGAGACCGAATAGGTGAATCCCTCTATAGTTCACCACCTCTTCATGGCGGGGGGATGGCAACAGTGCCAACTTGCAAAGAGTGAACGAACAGGCGCTTCCCAGAGACAGAGACAGGTGCGTGTTTGTCAGCATACAGATCCTTACAACATGCCAGTCGACCAAAAGCTTGCATTCAGTAGACTGAGAGCACCTATAAGGGCAATTAGAGGCCACCCTAAAAGCCTCCATCTCTCTCGGAGAGCCCAGCAAACTACTGAGAGTATCCTTCCTGCATGGAAGAGCCTGGCAAGCTACCCATGGCATATTCGATATGCCAAAAACAGTAACAGTAACAATAACGGGCCTCATTAATCATTAAATTTGAAAAACGGTGGCAATACCATATATAGATATGTGCCTACCCCTACATTGCTGGTGGAAATATAAAATGATACTACTTGTCTAGAAAAAAATTTTAGGTATGTCCTACAAAGCAAAACATATATCTTGCACATGATCTTAAAATTGTGCTCCTGGGCATTTACACAAGTGGATAAAAACTTATATCCACCAAAATCTACATATGATTGATCATAAAAGCCTTACTTGTGATAGCCCCCAATGAGAGCAATAAGAGTTTCTCAATAGGTTAATAGCTAGGTTTTGCTATATCCATACCATACACTATAGGATTTAGCAACAACAGTGAGTAGACTATTGGTATATTCTACAACTTACATAAATCTGACATTATGCATAACAAACAAAATTAATATCATACAGTATGATCTCCTTTAGATCTTTAATGGTTTATCCTTTCATAATTTTCAAATAATAAAATTATGAATGAACAGCAGACTAGTTGATTGCCTGGAATTACAAAGGTAGGTGTGATGCAAGGCGTAGGTGTGATGATAAAGGGGTAGCATGGTTGTGACATAACTTCTGTTTCTTGTATATTTGTGTTACACAAATATACAAGATGAGGTCTGTTGTATAATTCTATACTTGAAATATAATGACATAGAATTATATAAGCACAATGTGCCAATGTCATTATTGATTTGGTAGTGTCCTCTTAGAATATGTAACTCTGGGTAAGGGCAAAGAATACATGGACCTAATTGCACTATCTGTGCATTTTTCTGAAAATTTGTAATTATTTCATAAGTTAAAAGTTGTGTGGCCAGAAATAGAAAGTAGTTAATTGATTTCTTTCCAAAGGAAAGAGCTAAAACTTTATTACCTCCATGTTATGTTTAGGAAAATCAGGATATAAATGTTACAGAGAGGAGGGATTTCTGCTTCTTTCTTAAAATACCACTCCCTATTTTTTTTCTATTTGAAATCTATCATACATGCCAAAATAAACTATAATACATATTTACATATTACTCAAGTTCAACTTGACCAGAGACATAGAAGGCTTGTGTAATTATTATAACCCCTGTATCCTCAGACACTAGCTTGACACTAGTCATTATATGTAATCACCATCACTCCCTGTTTACAAAAGGTCTTTTCCCTGCCCCCATCCTTCTCTGTGAGTAACTTCTCTCTCTCTCTCTCTCTCTCTCTCTCTCTCTCTCTCTCTCTCTCTCTCTCTTCCTCTCAGCAACAACCTTTTATTGAAAGAAATTTACTTAGAAGATTGAGAGGGTGGTTGGAGCAATAGTACAGTGGGTAGGTAGTTTGCCTTGTATGAGGCCAAACTCGAAACTGGATTTTTTTTTAATTAATTTTTATTAGTGAGACACCATGAGGTACAGTTGTAGGCTTACAAATTTTTGT
The DNA here is from genome assembly GCF_029834395.1 of Sorex fumeus. Taxonomy (NCBI): domain Eukaryota; kingdom Metazoa; phylum Chordata; class Mammalia; order Eulipotyphla; family Soricidae; genus Sorex; species Sorex fumeus. Next base: position 1,523,702 of record NW_026606113.1, read on the forward strand.
GCTTGGGTTTCGATTATACAATGATCAAATACCCATCCCTCCACCAGTGCCCATTTTCCACCACCATGGATCCCAGTATCCCTCCCACCCCCCCAATCTCCCCCATCCCACCCTGCCTCTGTGGCAGGGTATTCCCTTTTGTTCTCTCTCTCCTTTTGGGTGTTGTGGTCTGCAAAAGAGGCATTGAGTGGCAATCATGTTCGGTTCATAGTCTACTTTCAACATGCATCTCCCATTCTGGGAGGATCCTCCAAATACCCTTTATTTGGTGCTCCCCTCTCTATCTGAGCTGCCCTTTCCCCTAGAATGCCCGGCTGGCCTCTAAGCCATGGAGTAATCCTCCTGGTACTGATCTCGGCTATTCTTGGGTATTAACCTCCTATTTTGTTACTTTATGTCCCCCCGATGGCTGGAGTGACAGCACAGCGGGTAGCGCATTTGCCTTGCACACAGCCAACCCAGGTTCAATTCCCAGCATCCCATATGGTCACCCAGGCACCGCCAGGAGAAATTCCTCAGTGCATAAGCCAGGAGTAACCCCTGTGCATTTGTGCATTGCTAGGTGTGACCCAGAAAGCAAAAAAAAAAAAAACTGGATTTGATCTCTAGCACTTCATATGATCCCTGGAGGCCATCAGGCATTGTTCCTTGCATGCATTGTCAAGAGTAACCCCAGAGCATCTCTGGGTGTAGCCCAAGACCAAACCAAAAAAGCAAATAAAAGTGTGAGAGGGAGAAAGAGGATATAACAATGGTTTCTCCAGAGGAAAAAAACCCTGTGAGTAACTTCCTTAGTAACCGTCTGTCTTTAAAGTTTTGCCTAATAATAAAGGACGATTTTACTCCTATAGGACATTTACTCCTTTCCAATGCTAAGTAGTATTCTGTGTATGAAAAGACCATGCACCATGCGTGTTTTGTTTTGTTTTTCTGCTAAAGAGATAATAGGTTCACCCTCCTCTCTGTCTATTTTTAGGTGCAAGTCTGACCAAAAAGAAGGTTCCCAGTTGCCTTCAGCCATATCCAGCTAGTACTCAGATGAGTATTGTTCCCCCTCTGCCCAAAATATTCCTTTTACTATTTTTGAAATGTGTTATGCCAATGTAAATTATCACTGTCACTGTCACTGTCCTCCCGTTGTTGATCGATTTGCTGGAGCGGACCCAGTAATGTCTCCATTGTGACAATTGTTACTGTTTGGCATATCGAACACATCACAGGTAGCTTGCCAGGCTTTGCTGTGTGGGCAAGATACTCTCGGTAGCTTGCCTGGCTCTCCAAGAACGGCGGAGGAATCAAACTAGGGTTGGCCATGTTGGCTGCTTGCAAGGCAAACACCCTACCTGTTGTGCTATCGCTCCAGCCCATGTAAATTATATTCTCTTTTAATTTTTATTATTTTTATTATGTCTGTAGTTGTTTATTAATCTTTTAGAGTTTTGTGGGCCACAATCTGCAATGCTCAGGGATTACTCCTGGCTCTGCACTAATTATTCCTGGCAGTGCTCAGGAGACCATATGGAATGGCAGAGGATCAAGATGGGTTGGCCACATACAAAATATATGCCCTCCCTTCTGTACTATTGCTCCAACGCTCTTGTAGTTGTATTTTTTTCCTTTATAATCTCATATTTTTTTCTTTCTTAGGTTTTCTAGAAAATTGTACTTTTTTTTGTATAGACTTACCTTTGAAGTTACTGCTACAATTACATTATTACTCTCTTTAGCTATTTTGCCTCAGCTCTATAATAATTGCTCTGAATTAATTTTGAAGCAAATTCATTAAAAACACTTATTTTTATGTAAAAAAATACTGAATGCGCATGGCAAAGCCTGGCAAGCTACCCATGACATATTCGATATGCCAAACACAGTAACAACAAGTCTCACAATGGAGACGTTACTGGGCCCGCTCGAGCAAATCGATGAACAACGGGAGGACAGTGCTCCAGTGCTACAGTGTACTTTCATACTTAAATTCTATGATGTATACAGAGGTTTCACTTAATAAGCCTGTGTTTTCTCTTGGACACATTATTCTCTCTCGCTCTCCCTCCCTTGTTCTGCCTGTCTGTCTCTCTCTGTTTTTGTTTCTCTGTTGTCTTTGTCTCTCTATCTCTCTATCTCTCTGTCTCTCCCTGTCCCTATGTCTCTGTCTCTGTCTCTATCTCTCTCTCTCTCTCTTTAATCCCTTCCTCAGAATATCAAAATAAAAGCTGATTTTACTTCATTGATTGTCTCCTGATGATTTTTTTTTTGTAAAGGAACGACAACAGACTTGAAGAGGACAGGGTAAGATCTCTAGGGCTGACCTTTTTTTCCTCCAAAGAGCGAGGATCACCAGCAGACTCTTTTCAGCTCTGGATTTTCCCAGCTGCTTCCTGGGGTGACAGAGGTGGATAGAGAGAAATTTCCTCTCTCCTCCCCACTTAGCAGAGGTCACCTGGGGACCTTCACTGGCATCACATTTACATTATTTATTGGTTCCTAAGAATTGCAAGGTTTGCTGAAGAGCAAGTGGCTTATGAGATAGTGACAGTTTCATGACTCAAAGATCACCCTGTCCCCCACATGGAAGACAGGGCTCTCCCTGACTGATGGCTCATGGGGTGCCAGGTCACCACTAGGTTGCATTTCATGCTTCCTTATATCCACCCCCTACAGATAAGAGAAAGCCAGACCAAGCACACTAGTTCCACTGGTCTCTGTTCCCTTCCCGCCCAAGACAACTTAAAATCCCATTTAGCCTCTCCCAGTGTGTGTCTCTATCCCAAACCTCGCTGGAAGTCAGTAGGGTCCACCCAGGAGTGCACCCCTATAAACTTCTCCTATTTCTTCTCTTTACTTGTCTCTGATCCTTTATCTGAGCAGGGTGAGTTTCCCAGACCTGTCGGTGCAGAAGCTTCTTAACTTGATGTAATACCATTTCTTTATTTTTGCTTCTGTTTGGCCAATAATCATTGACCACTAGATTCTATTTCATGAATGGCTCTACCAATGTTTTCTAATATGATTTATAGATTGAAGTCTGATATCGAAGACCTTAATACATTTTGAATTAATTTTTGTGCATGGTTTGAAATAGGGGACTTAGTTCATTTTTTTTTTCACAAGCAGCTGATTGTTTTTCCCAACCCACTTGTTAAAGAGGCATTCCTGCTCCACTTACACTCCTAACTCCTTTGTTGAAGATTAACATAAGGGTCTCTCTCTGGATTCTCAATTCTATTCCATTAGTCTAAGAGACCATCTAATTTCCAGTACCACATTGTCTTCTTCTCCCAATAGGGAAGGGACCATAGGGGTTCATAGGAAAAGGACCCCATGACAATGGAATTCTTTTTTTTTTTTCAGTTTTCTTTCTTTTTTTTTCCCTTTTATTGTATTTTATTTTTTTTTAAAGTTGTAGATTTACAATTTTTTGTGCTTTGGTTTCAATTATACAATGATCAGATACCCATCCCTCCACCAGTGCCCATCTTCCACCACCATGGATAATATCCTTCCCACCCCCATCCCCCCATCCCCCCTGTCTCTGTGGCAGGGCAATCCCCTGTGTTCTCTCTCTCCTTTTGGGTGTTGTGGTCTGCAAAAGAGGCATTGAGTGGCAAACATGTTCAGTCCATAGTCTACTTTCGACATGCATCTCCCCTCCTGGGAGGATCCTCCAAACATCCTTTATTTGGTGCTCCCTTCTCTATCTGAACTGCCCTTTCCTCTAGGATACCCGGCTGGCCTCTAAGTTATGGAGTAATCCTCCTGGTGCTGATCTCAGCTATTCTTGGGTATTAATCTCATACTTTGTTACTTTATATCCCCCAGATGAATGCAATCTTTCTATGTCTATCCCTCTCTTTCTGACTCATTTCGCTTAGCATGATACTTTCCATATTGTACCACTTGTATGTAAAGTTCATGACTTCATCTTTTCTAAGAGCTACATAGTACTCCATTGTGTAGATGTACCAAAGTTTCTTTAACCAGTCATCTGTTCTTGGGCACTCAGGTTTCTTCCAGTTTCTGGCTATTGTAAAGAGTGCTGCAATGAACAAACAAGTGCAGATGTCACTTCGACTATACATTTTTGCCTCTCTGGGATATATTCCCAGGAGTGGTATTGCTGGGTCAAATGGGAGCTCAATTTCTAATTTTTTGAGAATCGACCATACTGTTTTCCAGAAGGGCTGAACCAGTGGACATTCCCACCAACAGTGAAGGAGTGTCCCTTTCTCGCCACATCCACGCCAGCATCGGTTGCTTTTGTTCTTTTAAATGTGGGCTAGTCTCTGAGGTGTGAGATGGTATCTCATTGTGGTTTTGATCTGCATCTCCCTGATGATTAATGATGTAGAGCATTTTCTCATGTGCTTTTTTGCCATTCGGATTTCTTCTTTGAGAAAGTTTCTGTTCATTTCATTGCCCCATTTTTGGATGGGGTTGGATGTTTTCTTCTTGTGGAGTTTAACCAGTATTTTGTATATCCTGGATATCAACCCCTTGTCAGATGTGTATTCGGTGAATATCCTTTCCCATTCTGTAGACTGTCTTTGTATTTTGGTCACTGTTTCTTTGGAGGTGCAGAAGCTTCTTAGTTTAAGATAGTCCCATTTATCTATATCTGTTTTCACTTGCTCGGCCAGTGGCGTGGCATCTTTGAAGATACCATTAGCTTCAATGTCATGGAGGGTTTTGCCAACTTTATCTTCAATGTACCTTATGGTTTCTGGTCTGATGTTGAGGTCTTTAATCCATTTTGATCTTACTTTTGTACATGGTGTTAGGCAGAGTTCTGAGCCTATTTTTTTGCATGTCGCCGTCCAGTGATGCCAACAAAATTTATTAAAGAGGCTTTCCTTACTCCACTTCACATTACTTGCACCTTTATCAAAGATTAGATGAGCATATGATTGAGGAGAGATGTCAGTGTATTCAACCCTGTTCCATTGGTCTGCAGTTCTGCCTTTGTTCCAGTACCATGCTGTTTTAATTATTACTGCTTTGTAGTACAGTTTGAAGTTCGGGAGGTTGATTCCTCCCATTTTCTTTTTCCCAAGAATTGCTTTAGCTATTCGTGGGGGCTTATTGTTCCATATAAATTTCAGAAGTGTTTGCTCCATTTCTTTGAATAATGTCATGGGTATCCTTATAGGGATTGCATTGAATTTATACAATGCTTTTGGTAGTATTGCCATTTTGACAATGTTAAGTCTCCCGACCCATGAGCAGGGGATATCTTTCCATTTCCTCATGTCCTCTTTTATTTCCTGAAGTAGCGTTTTGTAGTTTTCTTTGTACAGGTCCTTTACTTCCTTAGTTAAGCTGATTCCTAGGTACTTGATTTTCTGGGGCACAATTGTGAACGGGATTGTTTTTTTCATGTTGCTTTCTTCTCTCTCACTGTTTGCGTATAGGAAAGCCATGGACTTTTGGGTATTGATTTTATAACCTGCAACTTTACTATACGAGTCTATTGTTTCTAGGAGTTTTTTTGGTGGAAGTTATTGGGTTCTCTAAGTAGAGTATCATATCATCTGCGAATAGTGAGAGCTTGATTTCTTCCTTTCCTACCTGAATGCCCTTAATATCTTTTTCCTGCCTAATCGCTATTGCAAGTACTTCCAGTGCTATATTGAACAGCAGTGGAGAGAGTGGGCATCCTTGTCTCGTCCCTGATCTTAGAGGGAAGGCTCTCAGTTTTTCCCCATTGAGGATGATGCTTGCTGTAGGCTTGTGGTAGATGGCTTTAATTATGTTGAGGAAGGTCCCCTCTATACCCATTTTGGCTAGAGTTTTCATCATAAAGGGGTGCTGGATCTTATCAAATGCTTTCTCTGCATCTATTGATATGATCATATGCTTTTTATCTTTTCTTTTGTTAATATGGTGGAATTTGTTGATCGATTTCCGAATGTTAAACCATCCTTGCATCCCTGGGATGAATCCTACTTGGTCATGGTGTATGATCTTTTTGATGAGTAGTTGGATTCTATTTGCTAGTAGTTTGTTGAGGATCTTTGCATCTGTGTTCATCAGGGATATCGGCCTGTAATTCTCTTTCTTTGTGGTATCTCTGTCTGCTTTTGGTATCAGTGTGATATTTGCTTCGTAGAAACTGTTCGGAAGTGTTTTTGATATTTCAATTTCGTGGAAAAGCTTAAAGAGCATCGGGAGTAAGTCCTCTTTAAAGATTTGGAAGAATTCACTAGTGAATCCATCCGGGCCAGGACTTTTGTGCTTGGGGAGACATTTTATTACCATTTCAATTTGACAATGGAATTCTTAAGAAGTAATAAAACCAATAGCCCCAAGGCTGCAAAAAAGTTCATTCCAGACACAAGAACTAAGGCTTGGTAAGCCTTCACCTACCTCTAACATACCCAGACAAGGCTGGAACCCCCTCTAAGAGAAGCTTCAGCAGGAACAAAGGCCAAGGAAAGGAATCTCAAAGAAGATCATCAACCAATCCCAACTCTACCCCCTTGGCAACTGTCCTAGCAACAAATTCTTACCTAGCTAAAGCTCCATGTAGGGCATCATGGGGAAAAACCCTATAAAAGCCAATTTAAACAAACAAAGCACGTGCATATGTTGTCCTAGCCTGTGTGCTGCTTGTGCCCATGTAACCAAGCACATGTGGCGCCTGAGCACATGTTTTGTCCAAATCTCCCCTTGAGATGTTTCTCTCTTGATTACTTTTCTCTCTCTGTCTCTGTCTCTGTCTCTCTGTCTCTCTTTCTGTCTGTCACTCTCTCTCTTCCCCCTCCCTTTCTCTTCTCTCTCTCTCTCTCTCTCTCTCTCTCTCTTCTTTCCTTTCCCAAGAGGCCTCCAGGTAAAAAGGTTTTGCTTCACTGCTCATTTTCTGAAATTCTTTTCTGAAAGAAAGACAAGGATACAGATGGTCTGGATGAGGCCTAGGATTGATTTTCTTTTCCTTCAAAGAACAATTCCTGGCTTCAGCCTAGTCTACAGCTCCTCAAGAAATCAGGTGGTGGGGATTAACTCCCCTGGAGAGATAGACAAGTAGATACCAGGTGTGGCTTGATGGCCACCTAGTGGGGCTGGTGGGAATCGTGGTACATGCAGTGAAGGAACTCATCAAGATGACTTTAGGCTCATAAGGATAAGACTTTATCAGTCTTAACATGCTAGCTGGTCCCTGGGAGGCAGAGGTGGACTAGAAGAAAGTGGCTGTCTCTCTTCTCCTGGCTTCACACAAATCACCCAAGGGTGCCCACCCACTTCATAATCACTAAGAGTTGAAATAGTACAGACAATAATATATATTTTATAGTCATAACCCTGAATTGATAAATGTTAACTGCTACCATGCTTGTTTTAGCAAATTTTTTTTAAAGAAATGACACATTATGTGGAAGTTTGAAACTCCCTCTCTGCCTCACCTGAGCCTTTCCATGCTTTCCTCACCAAAGACCACCTCTGTTCTGAGGATGATTTGTAATTTTCCCTTCATATCTGTATATTTACTATCTAGTTATCTATGTTTGTATGAACGGTACATTAAACATTGTGAAACTTCATAGCTTTCCACTTAACATTGTAAGCCTTGTGTTTAAGGCTAATTCTTTCACGTTAGTTGTCATTAAGAATTTGTTGTTCATGTGTCAGTTTCTCTATTTCCATTGCTCTAAATAAATGCCTTTATGTTTCCTTACATGCCTGTGCCATAATTAAGAAATACACCTGGAAGTGAGCAAATTTAGCTTGAGCTTTACTATGTGTTTACAATTTATTTTCTAAAAGTTGGGCCAACTTATGCTCCTGCCAGACGTCTATACGAGACTACTTCTTACCCTCCTGAGTTTCTCTCTGCCTTCCAAAGCACTACCTTATACTAGCATATCCTTTCAGGAGCATCATTTAGCAATTAAAACATAAATTAAAAAGAATACAATACCATACCTATAATGAATCCTATAATCAATAGTTATGTATTGTGCACTAGAAAATTGTTAATAGGAAGGTCTCATGTTAAGTGTTATTATGAAAGAATATACTTTTTAAAATGCTTCCTGTAGGCAGGCTGGAACTGATGGTGGGAGGGAAACTGGGGACAATGGGATGTAAACTGACGAAGGGACAGGTGTTGTAACAGTGTATGAATAAAATCCAATCACAAACAACTTTGTATCTCAGTAGTTCAATAAAAAATAAATAAATGAATAAAAAATAAAAGAAAATTATTTCATTTCTCAGTATTTCAACATCTAGACACTGGGCAAGATAAAAGAGTGCAAAACAGCTCTTACAACCTTGAGTATACTAGTTTTCAGCTATCATACTAGTTTTCATATTAGGCTGCTTAATAAATTGTCAACTGAGTAAAAGTTAGGATGTGAAAGTTATTATAATCATCAGCATAAATGCTTTTAAAGAAAGTGACTAATTTTATGTTTCTTACTAATAGAAGATATTGAGTAGAGTTTATTTCCTTCTAAAAGAGAACAGAAAGGAGAGAAAACTGAGCTTTAAAGACAATATATTTTTAGTGAGCTCATTTCATGCTATTGAATTGACACAAAAAAGTAAAGTGTATATATACTATAGTTATGGTTGCACAACTATAACTGATAATTTATCTCTTGAAATCAAATCAATAATAAAAGTTATACAGAAATATTTTATGCTTCTGATTAAATTACCAGTCAATAGAGAAGTTGGAATGCTTCATCTTCATCAATAATTATATAGTTTGTGATTTCTTAAAAATGCCTTTAGTTGATATAGACAAAATGTAAAATTAAGTCCACACTAAAAAAAATTTACTGAATAATATCTTATAAAATATTCCCTATTATTTACTTATGTTTCTATAGAAAATATATTTAGCCTTTTTGTGATAACAATTTGAAGACATAATGCCATTGTACAACATTTCTGAAGAAGTGAATTTAACACAGTTATTATATTAGGCAAGCTTGGAAGACATATTGATTTATTAGAACTATATGAAGTCTATCCTCTAAAGAGCTCTAGCATGCCCTAGTTGAACTCTGAGAATGGCTTTGATAGCTCTCTCTCGGGAAAATTAGATAAAAGCATACTCTAGGAGTGATTAAGAGATTTATGGGATTTATACATCCACATGAAAGCTCAGGATTTTAGGCTTGTACTAATTGTTTCCAACCCTAGGCCCCAAAACTCTGGCCCCACTATTGAGATGTCTTACAGATATTTCAAATTGTGCTTCAGGAATTTCACAATTATTCGATCTACACATTATCACATATATTTTTAGGTATTACCTAAACTGCACCATACACACAAATCAACTTGTTAAAGATTCTATCAAATTTTAACCATTAGGAAGCAAAATTACCTGATCTCACACTTGTAAATAAAATTATTTAGATACAAATTCTAAGAGTTTGCTTTTAAATATTCTTGCATATGCTTGGATATTTTATAAATGCCGTTTTCTTTTGTCTTTTTAATTACATGTTTGGGGTCTGGGAGATCATTCAGTAGTTAAGGCTTCTGATCTAAGTTCAATCTCTGCTTCCCACAATCTCAGTACCCTGGCTTTCAGAGCATCACCTGATGTAGTCTGGAGACGCTGCCAGAGGGTCCTGAGGCTTCCAGAACCACAGAGCCCTCAATAACATCAAATTCTTAAACCTCTTACACTGAGCCACTGACCTTGTTTTCTAAGTACTGCTGGGAATGGTCCCTGGGCCCACCTACACCCAAAAAATAAAAAATAAAATTTAGAAAGCTAGAAAATGAGCCAGAGAAATAGAATAGTGGGGAAAGGCACTTGCATCACATGTGACTGACATGGGTACAATCCCTGGTACCCCATATGATCCCCCAAGCCTGCCAGGAATGATACCTGAGTACAGAGGTGGACACACCTGTATGTGACCATCACCCTCAAAAAAGCCAAAGGCAAAATATGTGACTTTGTGTACATGTATTTTATTAATTATTCAGGTCTATTCATGTCTGCAATTTTCATGCCATACCAGTAAAATTACAATATGAATAAAATACATTAGAATATTTAGATTGGTATAGCATTATCTTTATAATTGCATACAACACTCTCAATAAAAACAAAATATTTGACTTTATTATGCAAAACAAAATATATTTTACTATTTAAAATGTTAAGTGACTATTTTATAAACAAAGAAGACAAGATTTCACAAAATCTTTTAAAATATAAAAAGATTTTGTAAAATAATTACACACCAAGCATCGCATTGTAAGATAAAATTTTAAAAGCATATTTTACTCTCAAATTAAACATATTCTCTTAGAAATTTCTCTAAAACTTGATCACTTTCCCACTTACCTTGTGAGCAGTAGTTATATAGCACTAATGAAAAAATGTAGGAGAATAGACAGCATTATCTATGGTGTTTCAGAATCAGTTTAGTGATTCAGATGCTGAGAAAGCAAAATGAGTGGTATAGAAAAATGTTGCTCAGTTCCAATTAAAAAATTAGGATTTTCTTCCTACTTTACAAATATAACACAACACAAAAAATGGTTTTATTGAGCTGATAAAGACCACTATACTAAAATAATAACCCTTGATATCCAAGTAACTGTCAGCAAGACTAATGATTTTCACTAATTTTACAAATAAGTAAATAATAGTATAAATGTGAACTCACAACATAACTGAAATTTTATGTTTTGGCTCTTTCATGTTTCCAGAGTCTGAAAAGACAGATTTGAAAATGAATTTTTTCGTTGAAAACTTTTTAAGATACTTTGTTAAGATAACACAAAGATTAAAATCATTGCCTTTCAAGTTACACTGGTAAATATGCTTCAGCAATATTTGCTAAGTTTTTTTGTCTTTCATTAAGCCTCTGAAGTCCTGAGATCTAATTCACCTTCTTCAGAAGTGCTTCCCAAATTTCACCACTATCCTCACCATAGATACAAAAGGCTGTTTTTACCTTTTTACTAAGGATATTTTGTAAGCTTACAAGTTCAGAGTGGCACTTTGGTGGCCTGGAAGCTTCTTATCTATATTGACTCACTGTTTTCAATACCCTGTCATCTTGTTTATAGAGAATCTAAGTCATAACTTCAAGGTCTGAAGGATCAGCTTCCCACATATATTCAGTCACAGGATTTTTAGCCAGTTTCTACTTAGGCTGTCTCTAATGTAGAATCTGCTACTGAAGGAAAAAGCAGCAACTTGAAAAGCTTCATTTGAACAAGATACATGATTTAGAGAAAAACATGGAAAAGATACCAGGTAAAAGTGGATTGTTTCCCAGTTCATTTTCATCTATTTTGCTCATTGTTTAGTAAATCATTAAGTTTCCCTTCAAAGTGATTTCATTTCAATCTGATTGTTTTCAGTATCTGACCCGCACCCCCAACACGCACCCAACCAGGGGCTTCTTTGAGGAATTAATTCTTATCCACAATGGTCAGCTATCAAAACCACTTTGTTCTTCTCAGATCATTTGTATGGTAATCTCAACTCAACTTCAGTCAGCTTCTCTCTACTTAATATTCATAAAGAAAAAAAATCCACTTCATCTACCTTCTCAAATTACTTGTCTTAATTTTCAGCTCCTTTATAAGTCCCTCATCCAATAGAAAGGGAGAGATTAAATCACTGACAGCCATGACAATAATTCTCGTTTGCTAGAGGTACTTCCAAGGATCCTTTTTAATTGGAACAAAATTTTATTTATTCCAAGCTCTGCCTGCTCCTTCTGCTACCTGCCCCTGATACGTACACAAAGGGGATTTCACAGCTTTATCCTTTTGAAAGGACTCCGACCTCTTTTTCCAGAACTCAATTTATTAAACTATGACATCTCAGCACAATAAAAAAATGATTTTAAATGAAATTATCACGAAGGCTTTCTAAAATTTATTGACCAAAATGCGACTTCTGTGTATAATGACTTAACAATGCTGTTTTCTCCCTTTCTCTCTAATTTCCCTTTACTCCTTTAACTCCACACTGTATTGGAGCTCAATGGACTCCACAGAAGTAAGAGGTCAAGAGAGATCCCCTGAGGATTGGGGAGCAGAGGTAGGAAGACAGAGTGATGGAGTTGGAGATTTATTCACTGCTCAGGGTGCTTGCCAACCCAGATTCAATCTCCAACACCCCATGTGGTATCCTGAGTCCTCCTGGAGTGATTCTTTATTTTTCTTTTTAGGTCACAAGCGGCGATGCACAGGGGTTACTCCTGGCTATGCACTCAGGAATTACTTCTGGCAGTGTTCAGGGGACCATATGGGATGCTGGGAATCAAAACCGGGTCTTCTGCGTGCAAGGCAAAGGCCCTACTCGCTGTACTATCACTCCAGCCCCTGGAGTGAGTCTTGAGTGTAGTAGCATGAGTAAGGCCTTAGAACAGTCAGGTGTGGTCCCCCCACCCCCAAAAAAAAACAAACAAAAAGAAATACAGAATGGAAGTCCTGGCAAAATTTTAGCTCCCATATCCTTTATTCTTGTTAATTCTGTATTCTCGTCACAGACTTCCTAGACATGGTCAGTTACTGGACCACAGTTTACCACCAAGCTTGCCAGATCTCTGAAGTTATATTTTGTAGTCTGTTGGATGAATTCAATGAGCTTCAAGAATATCACTGACTACTCAAAAATCTATGAGAAACATGGAAGGCAAAACCTCCCAAGAATTTAATTCTCATCAAAAAGCATTGCTTAAGCATGTTTTATATTTCTGCACTATGTACTGGATCGATTCCTTTTCATTGACATCATAAAATTTGATGCTCTAAAGGAAGTTTGTGGATAGCACATGTTCTTTATAACTTAAAAAATAATAACTTAATAAATAATATTTATAATGTCATTAATTAGGACTGCCAAGAAAAATTAAGGTATTACTGGGTGTTTTAATTAATAAAAAATGGAAAAGATAATACAAGATAATATAGTACAAAAGAGAATTAAGTCCACAACCTTCTAAGATTGAATCAGGAGAAAGTATAACATGTAAACATATCAAACAATGGTATAAAGATTAAAACAGTAATGAAAACTCTCCTCAAAATGAAAAAGTCCAAGGCCAGATTGGTGTGCCCATTAGTACTTTAAAATTTTTCCTGTCCTTCTCTTGCTCTTCCATAAAGTCAAAGAAAAAAGAATTCTCCTAAACAATTTAAATGAGATCAGTATTATTCTGATACCAAAATAAACAGAAATACTACCAAAAAAAGAAAATTGCAAACCAACATCACTGATGAATGTCCATGCAAAGATCTTCAAAATCTTCACTAACCAAGGAGAGGTAGTACAGTGGCTAAGGCACTTGTCTTGTACCCAGTCAGCTGAGTTCAATCTTCAGCACCTCTCTTAGTCCCCTCAAACCTTGTCAGGAGTGACCCCAAACCACAAGGAGTAAGCTCTGAGTACTGTGTGTTGCCCAAAACACAAAATCCAAAAATGAATCTTTGTGAATAAAATCCAACAATATATTAAAGGTATCATGTATGATGATCATGTGGGATTTATCACAGGTTTGCAAGGATGATTAATTATCTACAAATAAATTATTTTATATATGATACTAAAATAAAGAAAAATAAAATTCAAAATCATGCAAAAATTTTGTTATCATGTACATAGACACACACACAAAAATCCAACAAGATCCAACACCCATTAGTGAATTAAAAGCTCTCAACACAATGGGCTCTATCCTGAATATAATAAAGACCATTTACCACAAATCCACAGCTAACATTTCAGCGAAAAAGCTGAAATCTTTCCTCTATGACCAGGCACAGGACAAGGAAGTCCACTCTCAACCCTGTTATTCAATATTGTGCTGGGAATCCTTGCTAAAGTAAATAGTTAAAAAAGAGCTACTAAGGAATTCAAGTTAGAAACAAAGCCAAACAATCACTGTTCACAGATTCATAGGTGACATGATTTTATAATTATAAAATCCTAATTGGGGTCCACCAAACACTTGCTAAAATTAATAAACCTATATGGAAACTTGACACTACCTCCACTACCCAGCCTCCGCCACACTCCAGGAAGCTTTCCGGACCCGCTTGGCAGCTCCGGCTGAGACTCATCCACGACTGAAGACCCACAGAACAAGATAAGCGGAACTCTGAGACCTTGGACTCCAGGCTCAACGGACCCAGGGACAGAGATTCTCTGCTTGCTCCCACCAACCACAGGTGACAAAGGGATTCTAATCAGGAGCCCCACCCTACCCTGTCCTGAGACCCAGGGATCGAATTGTGCACAGAAGACCCACCCTACCCCTACCAGGACCAGATAAATACCCCACTGGCAGACCTCCACTACCAACACTACCTCCATTACCCAGCCGCCACCACACTCCAGGACGCTTTCCGGACCCCCGTGGCAGCTCCAGCAAAGACTCATGCACGACTGAAGACCCACAGAACAAGATAAGCGGACACATCAAAAGACACTAAATACCCATCTTCCGGAATTGTCGTACCATATTTGATAGGGTTCAAATATGGTAACACCTACGAGGGCAATTAGAGGTCACCCCAAAAGCCTCTATCCCTCTTGGAAAGACTGGCACGCTACCGAGAGTATTCCGCCCGCACGGAGGAGCCTGGCAAGCTATCAATTGTGTATTTGATATGCCAAAACCAGTAACTACAATGGGTCTCATTCACCTGACCCTGAAGGCTTCACCGACATGGCAGCACTGAGAAGGATGAGAAAGGAGAGGCTGATAAAATCTCAAGGCCGAACTAGGCTGCGACAACCAAGGAAGACAAAAATGATCGTCTGTACTTTCAATGAATGTACACTAGCATCAGATGCATCCATCGAGGACCTGATTGTACAAGCACAAATGATCAAGTACATCATTGGTCTGACCGAGACAAGAAGGCACGAATCTCACCATGCTGTTTTCGACACTGGAGAAGAATTGTTCCTCGGAACATGAAATAAAAGAGGTGTTGGAGGCGTCAGTGTCCTTGTCAACACAAACTTGGCCATGAGCATTGATTCATTCGAATACCTAACAACACGAATCTGACGTTTACATTTGAATAGATGTGGCTCACTGCCTGCAGTTTCTATCTTCGTTGTCTACGCACCATCTCATTATGATGAAAGAGAAATCGAGAGGTTCTACATGGAGCTGGAGAAGTTGTATAAAGAAGACCACACCTTCTACAAGATCATTGTGGGTGATTTTAATACCAAGATAGGACCGAGAAGATCAGCTGAAGAACTTCACATCAGGACCCATGGCCTAGAATGGAATGAACAGGGTGAGAGACTGAGTTCATCATGTCGACCAAGACCATCCATGGTAACTCACAGTTCCAGAAGGCAGAATCTAAACGTTGGACATGGGAGTCTCCCATTTCGCAATGAAATAGACCACATCATATTCAATCGACGGTTTTGCCTGACCGATGTCGCTGTTGTCCCAAAATTCCAAACGGGATCAGACCACCATCTCCATCGTGCAAAATTCTACTTCACAGAGCGGGGAAAAAGGGCTGCAAAGTTTAAAAAGAGAACTCCCAGAATGACCATCAACTGGGAGCTCTTTGGCACTATTGCGGCAACATGGGAAGATGCCATTGTTGACAACATTGAGGAGGAAAACGATCGACTGGTTCAGCACCTCCATGAATGTGCGAGGAACGCCAAGAGAGAGATAGCCACAAAAAAATCGCCTGTCTTCAAAAACTCTTGAGCTAATTCGCCAGCGTGGTTTGGCGCATGCCTCAGGCAACCGCAAGCTAACGTCAGAGCTCGCAAAGCCTTGCAGAGATGCGATCAAGGAAGACCTCAAAGAGAGAAGAGCAGAAGTGCTGGTAGATGTGGCAGAAGCCGGGAAAAGTATTCGTAATGCCCACCTGTCCTTCGCCAACTACAAGACCAAGATGACTGCCCTCTGATGTCCTGATGGATCCATCTCGTCCTCCAGAATGGCAATGGAGAAGATTATCCATGACTTCTACTCAAATCTGTTTGATAGCCATGTCCACTTGCTGACATACCAAATTCCACAGGATGGATATGTCGTTCCCAACGTTCTCCCTTCCGAAATCCGACACGCCATTTCATTGGTAAAGAAATGAACAGCACCCGGCCCAGACAAGGTCAGACCTGAACACCTGAAGAACCTGCTGTCAGTACTCATCAATACACTGGATCAGATCTTCACACGCTACCTGTATGAATGCAAGGTTCCATCCCAGTGGAAAACCAGCAGGACCATACTATTGTTCAAGAAGGGAGACATCCATGACATTGGTAACTATCGCCTGATCTGTCTATTGTCTGTCATCTACAAGTTGTTCACTCGAGTCATCCTAAATAGGATTGGCAGAACACTAGATGAAGGACAACCATGTGAGCAAGCCGTGTTCCGCAAAGGATTCAGCACCATCGACCATATCCACACGATAACCAAGCTCTTTGAGGTTTCTCGGGAGTTCAAGATGCCGCTCTGTTTAACGTTCATTGATTTAAAGAAGGCCTTTGATTCTGTTTAGACGGAAGCGGTCATTGAAGCCCTAGCCAATCAGGGCATTCAAGCCCAATACATCAAGATCCTCCATGAGCTGTATTGTGGATTCACTACCAGGATCTCACCATTCTACAAAGAAGTAATCATTGATATCAAGAGAGGGGTTCAGCAGGGTGATACCATTTCACCGAAACTCTTCAGTGCCACCCTCGAGAACATCATGCGACGACTGGAATGGGAAGGAATGGGAGTGAAGATAGATGGTCGGCAATTACACCACCTCCGCTTTGCTGATGACATTGTTTTAATAACACCAAACATCAGCCAAGCGGCACGAATGCTGGCCAACTTTGACCGTGAGTGTGGAAAGGTAGGACTACAGCTGAATCTTACGAAGACAACGTTTATGAGAAACAGCCTTGTTCCTGACGCCCCATTCGCTCTCAACGGAATGACCATCCCGAATGCAACAGCTATGCGTACCTAGGTCGAGAAGTCAACATGACAAATGACCTGGCACCCGAGCTGCGCAGGACGAAGAGAGCATCTTGGAACACCTTCAAGAACATTGAAGAAATAGCTAAGAGGACGAAGAACCTCCGGCTCCGGGCACATCTCTTTGATTCCACTGTTCTTCCTGCATTAACATATGCCTCAGAGACCTGGGCCCTATGCAAACAGGATGAGAATGCTATTCGAGTCTCCCAAAGAAGAATTGAAAGAGCTATGCTTGGAATATCACGTTTCACTCAAATGAGAGAAAGAATCTGGAGTTCCGACATCCGTCGACGATCAAGAATCAGGGATACTGTTACGTTTGCCAAGGTGTCAAAAATCAGATGGTCTGGTCACGTAAGGAGATTTAAAGACAACCGCTGGACTAGAGCTGTTGCTGACTGGATTCTACGGGATGTCAAACAACCACGTGGCCGCCCACCTACCAAATGGTCAGACTTCTTCATCAAGATCATGAACGATCTGTTTGAGGCTCTTTATGATCCCAGAGCGAACAGATGCCATTGTGCTACACTAGCACGTGACAGGGACAAATGGAGACATTACTAGTGCCCGCTCGAGCAAATTGACGACTAACGGGAAGTTAAGTGTAGTGAAGTATTTTATGGGGGTGAGTGCCTCCTAGGCAGTGTTGAGTATTCTCAGATGATTGACCAGTGATTCACAGCCAGGATGCAATGCTGTTTGGATCCGGCTGTGCTAGCAGTGCTGGGGATCTTTGGGGCTGCACCTGGAGGTGCTGAGAAGACTCCAGAACTGAACCCAGTGATGGTTTGGCTAATGTATGGTATGAATGTGCGCAGTAACATATGGTACTGTGCTGCTGGGGTTTGATGACAGCATGTGGCAAACTACTGTACTATCTCCTGACTGCTAAAATCCAAGTCTCATCTATTTTGGGTTAATTTTTGTGCATAAAAATTAGATTAGATTAGACAGCAATCTAATTTCACTATTTTGCACGTGCTTACCTAGTTTCCCCAGAACCATTTATTGAAGATACTTCTTTTTCTCCTTTGTATGCTCTTGCTCTTGACTCCTTTATAACAATACATATAAGTTAATTATCCATATATGTCAGACTTTAATTCTGGACTCTCAATCTTGTTCCATTGTTCTGTGTGTATAGTTTTATTCCAAAATCATACTGTTTTCATGACTATAGTTTTACATATAGTTGGAAGTAAGAAATATGATGGCTCTGGGTTTTTTGTTTGTTTTTTAATCTCAAGACTGTATTGAGGGGTTGGAGCCGTAGTACTGCTGGTAGAGCATTTGTCTTGGGCACAGTCAACCCTGTTTCGATCCCTGGCATCCCATATGGCACCTCGAGCACTGCCAGAAGTAATTCCTGAGTGCAGAGCTGAGAGTAACCCCTGAGCATCTCCAGGTGTGACCCTCTGTGCATCACTGTGTGACCCAAAAGTAAACAAACAAACAAAAAGGACTGCTTTTATTGTTCAGGATTATTTATGCTTTTAGTCAAATTTAAGCAATGTCTCAGCATCTGTATTGCAAACCATAATGCCTAAAATGAGAGAGAGAGAGAGAGAGAGAGAGAGAGAAGAAAGAGAGAGAATCGGTGCCTCCCATAGAGGCAGGCAGGGGTGTGAGGTGGCTTGAAGGGGTGGGGGGAAAACTGGGGACTCTGGTGCTGGGAAATTACACTAGAGGAGGGATTGGTGTTCAGTCATGGTGTATGACTGAAACGCAATCATGAACTTTGTAATGCTCTAAAAAAATGAAAAATTAAAAAAAATTAAGCAATGTTTGTTCTATTTTTTTTTCTTTTTGGGTCACACTCCTGGCAGTGCTTGGGGAAGCCACATGGGATACTGGGAATTAAACCTGGGTTGGCCGCGTGCAAGGCAAACTTCCTATCTGCTGTACTATCGCTCTGGCCCTGTGTTCTATTTTATTAAAGAATGTTGTGGGATTTTGATTGTTATTGCATTATAGTTCTTTGGGTTAGATGTCTTTATCACACTGTTAATCACTCCAACTTATGGGCACAGACTATAATCTTTTAATCGTGATATTTGTCTTTATATAAGTCTTTCACCTTCTTTGTTAAGTTTATTCCTAGGTAAAAAGGTAAAAAAAGGTAAAGGCCCTCCCGTTGATCGTCGATTTGCTCGAGCGGGCCCAGTAACGTCTCCATTGGAGACTTTGTTGTTACTGTGTCTGGCATATTGAATACTCTCGGTAGCTTGCCGGGCTCTCCGAGAGGGGCGGAGGAATCGAACTCGGGTCGGCCATGTTGGCAGCTTGTAAAGGCGAACGCCCTACCCGCTGTGCTACTAGTTTATATATAAATGTAAGTAGAATTTTAAAATCTTATGTCTTTTTACCCCAGTAGTTTTTATAGAAATGTATCAGATTTTGTATATTGACTTTTTTTTAGCCTGATACTTTATTGATCTACACTCATATTTCAGTGGACTCATTAGAGTTTTCTATTTATAAAGCCATATTATATATGAATAGTGATAGTTTTATTTCTCCTTTTACAATCACTCCCAAATATTCTGGGTAGCACTGTAGCACTGTCCTCCCGTTGTTTATGGATTTGCTCAAGCAGGCACCAGTAACATCTCCATTGTGAGACTTGTTGTTACTGTTTTTGGCATATTGAATACACCACGAGGAGCTTGCCAGGCTCTGCCATGCAGGCGGAATACTCTCGGTAGCTTGCTTGGTTCTCTGAGAGAGACAGAGGAATCGAACCCAGGTAGGCTGCATGCAAGGCAAACTCCCTAACTGCTGTGCTATCTCTCCAGCTTTGTGTATTTATAATTAATTTTCTTGATCCAGAATATAAAAAGTATTAGTTCATCTTTTTGTTTTTATATATTTGATAGTGTTTGTACGTTTCATATAAATCTTGCAAATTTCTTAAGTTCATTTCACATTTTCTTTCCTCTTACTAACATAAATGGGATGCTTTTTCTATTATATCTCTGGAGTTTTCTGTATGTTTTTTTGAGCCCCACCCAGCTATACTCAAAACTATTCCCGTCTCTATTCCTAAGGATCACTCTTGGTGATGCTCAAAGGACTGTATGGGCTGCCAGGGAGTGAACCTGGTAAGACAAGCACCTTATCCAGTGCACTCTCTCCAGTCATGGATTTTTTTATCTCTAAATATTTCAAATGAAAGTACACTTATTTATTTTAAATGAAAGGATAAAAGGATAAGCCTCAATTATTCAGCTTTTAGTGGAAGCAAATATTTACAATGATGTATGAGCAAAATAATCTATATAATCTGAGGTTTCACTTTATAGAACATATCAAAGTCTTGAAACAAGGTATAGTAGTTCAGATGCATGCCTAGCATGAGCTCAACCCAGTTTCAATTGTCAAGAACTACTTGGCCTTCTTAGCATCACTGGGTATAGACAAGAAGACTCCCAATCACCACTGGGATGACACTAGTGGTCCCTGGTACCATGAGATCCACCAACACTTTGTCTTTGGGTTCTGTCATTAAAGCAAGAGCCCAGATGCCAAAATATTAAGAGGGGTTGCCCTGGAGCACCCAGAATACCTTTGGGCAATCTTTCCAAAGAAAAATCATCACTGTCACTGTCACTGTCCCGTTGTTAATTGATTTGCTTGAGCAGACCCCAGTAACGTCTACATTCATCCCTGTCACGTGTTAGTGCAGCCTGATGGCATATTGGGGGCTTTTTCAAGTTCAGGGGAATGAGGACCATCACTGTTACTGTTTTTGGCATATCGAGCACGCCACAGGTAGCTTTCCAGGCTCTGCCATGCGAGCAGGATACTCTCAGTAGCTTGCCGGGCTCTCTGAGAGGGATGGAGGCTTTTGGGGCAGCCTCTAATCACCTTTACAGGTGTTCACAGTCAGGCAGATATGCGGGCAGGATACTTTCAGTAGTCTGCCGGGTTCTCTGAGAGCGAAAATTAGACAATAAGAGGTCGCGTGGCTGCCAATGCTTCTGGGAGCTTGGTTTTATAGTCTCTGGATCTTGGCCGTTGGTGGGATTACACAGCAGTTGGTGGGTGTAACTGTCTAGTTACTGGAAGATGAGGGATCTGGGTGGAGGAGGCCCAGCCCCAGTCCAAGCAGGCTTGGAGATCTCAGCCCTGAGTCCTGCACACCTGGGTTCCTCTGCCAGTTCCTTCATGCATGAGGCTCCTCTGAAAGTGTGGAGAGTGATCTTAGCATGGCTGTGGCTGAGTTCCAGAGGTCTTCAGCTGCCGGGGCTCTGCTCGGGGCAGGAAGGGAAACTCAACTTGCCCTTCTCCAAGGGACCTCAGGTGCAGGGATAGGGGACTCTGTGTTGTTCTTTCCTGGGAGCTTGGTTTTAAGGAAAAATCACTTAATCACTTAATCACTTAACTTCCCGTTAGTCGTCGATTTGCTCGAGCGGGCGCCAGTAACGAAAAATAAGTAAGGAAAAATCATAAAGGAAAAAAATAAAAGACTTATCAGGAAGTCCTCACATTGGGATAGTTAAGTTATGTCATTACTGTGTTTGACTTTCTACCCTCATAGCTTTCATACAACACTCATTATATCATTGATGTTATCCTTCCTGTAGAAGGTTTATGCAATCACTGAAAAACTGTACATTTCTCATCACTTAATTAGAGAAGTTAAAGAATATGTACATTTAAATTTTATTTTAATACTTTATTTGAAGTTTCAAGCTGCATTTTCTATTCTTGGTAAGAATGAGCTATTAACTAAGCATTTAAAGTCCTCTACTCCCTGTCTCCAGGCTGGAGCGATAGCACAGCTGGTAGGGTGTTTGCCTTGCACGCAGCCACCCCAGGTTCGATTCCTCTGTCCATCTCAGAGAGCCCGGCAAGCTACCGAGAGTATTGTGCCCACACAGCAGAGCCTGGCATGCTCCCCATGGCGTATTCAATATGCCAAAAACAGTAACAACAAATTTCACAATGGAGATGTTACTGGTGCCCGCTCAACCAAATTGATGAACAATGGGAGGACAGTGCTACTCCCTGTCTCCAATGCCTACATTTTTATACTTCAAACTTCAATATTCTCTCTCTTCCTCTCCCTCTCCTTCCCTCCCTCCCTCCCTCCCTCCCTCTCTTTCTCTTTCTCTCTCCCTCTCTCTCTTACATGCACACACCACTCATTCACTGGCTCTGACTTTATCTGTAGGTCATAAATGTGTCCACAAATGTGCCCACACTGAATTCTTGCAATCTATTTGGAAAAGGCATAAATAATTAATCTTAGAAACATTGAGTTACCTTAAGCAAGCATCTCCAAAGAACTAGTAAGAGATATGAAAGTGTGTTGTGTGTGTGTTCATGATAATGTGTGAGTGCTGGGGACATTTATGTCCAGACTCAGATAACGTGGATATCTGTGACAAAATAGATTGAAGGGAATGGAGAGCTTGTGCTCAACTGTAAAAAAAAATGTAATAAACTTGTACGCAGAGCAGTTCACCCTCATTTACATTTATAAGATACTGAGCCTATAATGAATCATTAATTTTGGAGAAAGTATGACTAAGTAAATGGGAATCAGCAGAAAGTTTATAGCTTGCAAAACTCTTAGAGGTTATTGTAAATCTGAGCAACATATTGTTTTCATTATGGAAAAGCTGCTCATTTCCAATAACTTTTTTGTGTGTGAAACATCATTACTTACTTGCAAGATGTCACACATACTAATTTGTTGAGAATCATTTTAAATACTTTTCCATCGATTAAAAATCCTCTGGAAGATTCTAAATTATACCATATTTCCTCTGGCAAACATTTATTATTGCAAATTTTGTCTTTGAATATTTATGTGAACATCACCATAGTGTGGGAAATCACTGTATTGGGGGGGGTGAATATATAATTTTTTCTTTCCCCCTTCAACTTTTCTTTTTGGGGGGGGGTGTTGAAGACATACACAGAGGAACCAGGATCTACTCTTGGTGTGGTGCTCAGCGATCACTCCTGAGGGGACCATGCAGTGCCAGGAATCAAACTCAGAGTCTCACACCTGCAAGGCATGTGCTCCAGCCCTTTGAACTATCTCCAAGACCCTTCCCTGAAACTTTAAATGATTCCTCTTTGTTGAGGGTGTAGAAGTTTCAACTTCCAGTTGAAACTGCATGATCTTGCATTGTATCTTCTTCTGACATTCATCATTACTTCAGAGCCATGAGGGTAAACTGCTATGCTTAATACTATGTGAGGGTCTTATCAAATAAATACACTTTAAAATTTTTACTGTAGGAGTCAGAGAGTGTACAGGAGATAAGGAGCTTGCCCTGCATGCAGCTGATCGTAATATGATCCCCTGTACCACAAATGGTCTCTTGAGCACTGCCAGGGTCACTCCAGAGTGCAAAGCCAGAAATAGCACCTGAGTACAATGTGGCCCAGGCCCACCCCCAAAAATAGCTAAAAAAATAATACTTTGTTGAGCACCAATAAATTTAACCATCTTCCCCTTTTGTTTTTAGTCTTTCAGAAAACTTTCCACATTTGACATTTATGGTATAGTAGATAAAATTTATAATAAGCACAAATTTCTGATCACATGTTATACCCAATTTAATCACTTGATCACTTGATATCCCGTTACTCATCGATTTGCTCAAGCGGGCACCAGTAACTTTTCCATTCATCCCTGTTGCATAGTATAAATATTTATCAATACAAATGAACAAATGCCTAATTTTAATTTTAACAATTAGTAGTTTTCAGAGCATAGGGAACAAAATGTGTTTTAATCCTTCAGTGATAGCCCATAACTTTCAGAATAAATCCACATCTTTTAATTTGTTTTAATTAAGCTTAAGTTTTAATCTTAATTAAGCTTATCTATAATAATATTTATTTATTGATGTCAGAGAAAATTATTCTTTATTGTGAATAGTTGTCAGTAAATTCTAAGACAATCAGCAGAATTTTTGGCTTCACTTGTTAGATCCCAGAAATCTCTTTACACTCGGTTTTGCCCACTAGAAATGTCTCCAGATATTTAAAAATATTCCCCAGTTGTCAAATTTACCCTAATTGAGAATCACTAATTTAGCCCGTTAATATCCTGTCATAATGAATTTTCAACTTCAAATAAATACTATTCCTTCTGCTCTGCACACTTAGTTCTCGCTTAATGTTGTTAAAAATGCTTTTGAAAACTGTGACAGAAAGCAAAATTATATATAAGGAAACAAATTTGATTATAGATTAATTGATACACACAAAAGTTCAACAGCATATTTATGGTCATAAAACCATCACACTCTTCTAAATTATGACAATTAACACTTAATATTGAACAATAATTCATTCATTTATTTATCTTCCAGTCCATTTATTCTAGCTTAGGGTCACATGTAGCTAAAGCCCAACAACTCAGGTCACAATGCCTTTTTATTAAACATAATTTGAGTTAAACAACTGAGGTACACCTGTGAATCCAAAATGCACATCTGAAGGATGTGAACGGAAACCCAAGTCCCAAAGAAAACTCACACAGTCATGAAGAGAACATTCATATTCCACAATCAGTGGTCATGGCCAACAAATGATATTTTTTTCTCACCAATGTTATAACAAAGCAATGTTGCATGAATAGGCGTTATTGGAGGATCTAGTGTACTTTTGTACCTGCTGTGTCCCAGAAGAGTGCAGGAGTCTTCTTCCTCTCACAGTTTAAACCTGCTGTGTGTAGTATTGAAAATTTGTTTGGAGCGATAGCACAGCAGTGGGGTGTTTGCCTTATGTATGGCTGACCCGACCAACACGGGTTCAATTCCTCTGCTCCTCTCAGAGAGCCTGGCAAGCTACTGAGTATCTCCCTACATGACGTATTCGATATGCCAGACACAGTAAAAACAAGTCTCACAATAGAGATATTACTGGGCCCGCACGAGCAAATCTATGTGCAATGGGAGGACAGTGACAGTGACACTTAATTTTAAACTATTGAGATATGCCAATACCTAGTGTACATTTTTGGGTTTTTTTTTTTTTTTTTTTTTTTTTTTTTGCTTTTTGGGTCAAAACCAGCGATGCTCAGTAGTTACACCTGACTTTGCACTCAGGAATCACTCTTGGCGGTGCTTAGGGGACCATATGGGATGCTGGGAATCAAACCCGGGTTGGCTGCGTGCAAGGCAAAAGCCCTACCCACTGTGATATTGCTTCAGCCCCCTAGTGTACATTAAGGTCACAAAAAACTGATGTTTCCATTAAATCACAAGCTGTTAGAAAGAGGTAATTGAACTGTTCTTTAGAGTGTCTCCTTGCCTGGCATATACCAAGTGTGAGTTCACAAAGTAACAGGGATTCCCAACAGAGAGACAGAGAGATGGGGAAACTGGGGACCACAGTGTGATGGTGAAAATGGTCCATTTAATGCAGAGTTGCTAGCATACTTATAGAACATCTGAAGGGGGGTTGAGGTAAGGACAGGTGTGATTGGTCATTTACATAGATAAACATTTTGGCAGAGAAAATTCTCTTGGGGAGATCAACTCAAGAAGACACTCTGTCTCCCAGAGACATTTACATTGCTTTTATCTTTCCCTCTAGTTGTGTAAGTTATCAATATTTGCAGTTGTTTGGATAAACACAGTAAGAGACAAAATACAAAGCAGTACAAATACAAGCTCAGAATTACCAGAAATTTTTGGCTTACAAGTAATAAAGACTGACTTGGGGAACTGTGACAATGAGAGAAAAAATACAAGGGAAAGGTTAAAGATAAACTTTAACCAAGTTAAGGATGCTAGCAAGAGCATGTTAAACTTCTCTGGAAGTAAGAAAGGGGGCAATTCTTTGATGAAGCCTAAAGCATTTGGGGTCAGTATCCAACACAAAGGAAAGGTTGAAGAGTTGCATTTGGTGTCAGCATTTGGGGTCAGTATCCAACACAAAGGAAAGGTTGAAGAGTTGCAATAACACAGCATGTAGGGCGTTTTTTGTCTTGCATGCAACCAACCCGGGTTCAATTCCTCCATCCCTCTCACAGAGGCCAGCAAGCTATCGAGAGTATCACACCCACATGGCAGAGCCTGGCAAGCTCTCTGTGGCGTATTCAATATGCAAAAAACAGTAATAACAAATCTCACAATGGAGACGTTACTGGTGCCTACTCGAGCAAATTGATGAACAATAGGAGGACATTGCTACAGTGCTATAGAGTTGCTAGATTATATATTACACATAGTCCTTATTACTTTTTTCTAATTATGAAAGAAATAATTTTAAGTAATATTTATATGTGATCTAGATAGATAATTAACAGATGAATACCCAAATGGATACAAATTACAGTCTATTCTTAATAGCATTGCATGAGATACAGGGTAGTGTTCTCAATAATTATGTAGGCATTTTTTATGATGACAAGTCTCATCATAATGTAAATAACGTGTCAAAATGACTAACAATTTTTATCCTGGAAGTACTAGAGGAGATGAGAGGCAACAGAAGAACACCACTTGTCTGGAGAAGCTACTAATCTTATGGGGATATAACACGTACACTCAGAACAATACTTTGTGTAGGAAAGTCCATGTATTATAAATAGGATGCTACATAAACTAAAAATGAGAGATAATATCTCTGCATGTTTATGTCTCTCTCTGGGTGTGCAATGGAGGTGTCTCAAAGGAGGACATTTTGTATTGATTTATTAATATGTTTAAAGCCAATTTTCTGAAATGGTTGGCAATGTAGCTCAAGTGTTAGAGCATATGTCTTGCACATGTAAGATCTTGAGTTTAATCTCAGACACCACTGAAAATAGTCTGATGCAAGCATCAATCTCAATGGGGAGAAACCAAAAACCTTCCCCCTAAGATCAGGGACAAGACTAGGTTACCCATTATTGCCACTCATATTCAATATAGTACTGGAAGTTCTTGCCATAAAAGCTAGAAAAAGATGTCAAGGCAAGAGGCAAGAAAAAGATATCAAGCACATAATAATAAGAAAGGACGAGGTCAAGCTATCACTATTTGCAGACAATATGATACTATACTTAGAAAATCCCAAAGATTCTACAGAAAAGCTCCTAAAACAGTAGATTTGTATAGTAAAGTGGCAGACTACAAAATTAATACACAAAAGTCCATGGCTTTCCTGTACACAAATAATGAAAGAGAAGAAATATACATATATGCATATATATATTCCCATACACAATTTTGCCTCAGAAAATCAAATATCAGAATCAGCTTAGCTAAAAAAGTGAAGGACCTATACAAACAAAATTACAAAATACTACTTCAAGAAATAAGAGAGCACACTAGGAAATGGAGACACATCCCTGCTCATGGATAGGGAGGATTAACATTATCAAAATGGCAATATTTCCCAAAGCACTATATTGATTTAATGTGATCCCTATAAGGATGCCCACAACATTCTTCAAAGAAATGCACAAAACACTCTTGAAGTTCATATGGAACAATAAACCCCCATGAATAGCTAAAGCAATTCTTGGGGGGAAAGATAGGTGGCATCACCTTCCCAACTTCAAACTGCACTACAAAGCAGTAGTAATTAAAACAGCATGATATTGGGCTAGAAACAGACCCACAGACTAATGGAACAGAGTTGAATATCCTGTCACAGACTCTCAAATATATGATCACTTAATCTTTGATAAAGGAGCAAGAAATGTGAAGTGGACCAAGGAAAGCCTCTTCAACAAGTGGTGCTGGGAAAACTGGACAGCTACCTGCAAAAAAAAAAAATGAACTCTGACCTTTGTCTAATGCCAGGCACAAAAGTCAGATCAAAGTAGATTAAAGACCTCAATATCATACCTGAATCCTTAAAATGAGAGGGTAGCTGGGATAGAGAAGGGATCAGTAAGTCAATGATGATTGGAAGGATCACTCAGGATGGGAGATGTGTGCTGGAAGCAGACAAAGGATCAAACATGATGGCCTCTCATTATCTGTACTGCAAATCATAAGTAGTGAGAGAGTAAGAGGGAACTGTCTGTCATAGAGGTAAGGGGAAAGGTGGGGCATGGGATGGGGGGAATGGGCAGAGGGACAATTGGTGGTGGAAAATGTACACTGGTGGACGGATGGGTTTTCTATCATTGTATGACTGAAATTTAAACATGAGGTGCCGGAACAATAGTATAGCAGATGGGGTGTTTGCCTTGCACGTGACTGATCCGGGTTCAATTCCTGGCATCCCATATGGTCCCCCAAGCCCCAAGAGGAGTAATTCCTGAATACAAAGCCAGGAGTAACCCCTGAACATCGCTAGGTGTGACCCAAAAAGCAAAAAAAAATAGAAATTCAAATATGAAAGCTTTGTAAGTATTTCTCATGGTGAAGAAAGAAAGAAAGAAAGAAAGAAAGAAAGAAAGAAAGAAAGAAAGAAAGAAAGAAAGAAAGAAAGAAAGTAGCCTGGTGATTTCTGGATATCACTAGGTAGTCCCCACATTTTACAACAATAAATACCTATTTAGTGTATGATATTTCAATAATAGTAAACAGGATATATTTGGAGACAGTATTTGATGACTGTCATGTAACAGTGAAGAATGACTTCAACTTGGTTGTTAGGAACCATATTTCAACTGTCACTGTCACTGTCCTTCCGTTGTTCATTGATTTGCTCCAGCGGGCCCAGTAACATCTCCATTGTGAGACTTGTTGTTACTGTGTTTGCATATCAAATACATCATGGGGAGTTTGCCAGGCTTTGCCATGCAGGCAAGATACTCTCGGTAGCTTGCCGGCTCTCCGAGAGGGGCAGAAGAATTGAACCCGGGTTGGCCAACCCGGCCGCGTGCAAGGCAAACACCCTACCCTGTGCTATGGCTCCATTTTCATCTTTTCTTTTTTATTGAGTTGGATGTCTATCATTCGATGATTGGTGGTTGTGGTGAGTGAATGGTTTTGTTGTAGGGGTGGAGCACGTGTGAAGGATGGAAGTTAAGGAGGAAATTAATAATGTCTCATTATGAACATTTAAATTGGAATAATATTACTTTAATTATACAGAACAAAACAACTGATATGAAGCATAGAATAGACTGAAAAAAGTGGCATATAATCAGATATTAGCTAAAGCTATCTAGTAAGATAATAATAAGGGACAGTCTCAAAAGGAAGAGCTTGATAAAAGAGTCATCATAAATGAAGAATTTCATGTGCTGATCATTAATGAATTTGATACAAGCAAAACTTGATTATACTCTGAAGGTTCTATGAATAAGGGAACTCAGCAATTAGAAAAACTAGAAGAAATGAAAAGAAAAAGTGAAGAGTTTTGTTTATGAAAACTTGACTCACCACACGTGCTGCCAGGTGGGTATTGTGTAGAAATCCTTGTTGGAGCTCGGGAGATGGGCCAAAAATGGCCTCACACTTTGGGTAGACTCTCGCAAGGTAGTGAATAGATAAGCCACTGGAGGGAATGGTAGAGAAGACTGAGTGGAAAAAGGAGACATATTACCAAGACTGGGCTGGAGCGATAGCACAGCGGGTAGGGCGTTTGCCTTACAAGCGGCCAACATGGCCGACCCGAGTTCGATTCCTCTGCCCCTCTCGGAGAGCCCGGCAAGCTACCAAGAGTATTCGATATGCCAGACACAGTAACAACAAAGTCTCCAATGGAGACGTTACTGGGCCCGCTCGAGCAAATCGACGATCAACGGGAGGGCCTTTACCTTTACCTTTACCATTACCAAGACATGATATTTTATACAACTAGTATTTAAAATATCAAAGGTTATGATAAAAGGATAATCTCGTTAAGACAGTTCAAGACCAGTGGTATAAAAATAGAACATAGGTTGAGTATCACTTCTTGCTCCTGAGTAGCAGCTGCTCATAGTGATATGCTTCAGAGTAGAATTGGATGAGGGGGGAAGAGAAATGTCACCACAGTGAAATGTATTGCAGCAGTCGAGTGATGAAGGTCAACATCGACACTTATAAATCACGCAGATTGTATGTATCCTTTACATGATGTAATAATACCGCACTTTGTCTCTGTGTTAATTATCTCCCAACTTTGAAGTCCAGGTTTAGCCATGAGAAAATTATCGAACAAGTCAAACTGAAGGATGCTCTACAAATTATCTGACCAGGCATCAATTCTCAGAACTGGCAAGGTCATCAAAATAAGAAAAATCTCAGACACTGTCACAATCAAGAGAGGCCTAAAGAAACATAACAACGAAATGGAACATGGTATCTGGGATGGGATCCAGGAAGAGAAAAACAATCGACAAAAACTAAGGAAACTTCAAATGCATAAAACTTAGAATTTAGTTAAAATACATGATTTCTAAATTACATCAACTATACAGATATTGTTATAGAAATAACTGGGTCAGGAGCTATGTGGGAATTGTACTATACCCCTAATTTTTCTGTAAATATAAAACTGTATAGGGAGCCGGTGAATTCGCTCAAGTTATAGAACACATGCTGAGCATGTACAAGGCCCTGAGTTGATCCCAGTGCCTGCATGCTCCTCTCAGTGTGGCTGTTTGTGACCCTAGTATCCCTTTCCAACTCGACTACCTGGCACTAAATCATTAGGCCCACGTCCATGCGAGTAGTACCCACCTTTACCCAAAACTTCAGAGTGTGGCCCCTATTTTTAAGTGTTTAAAATTTCTTTTAAAACAATTCAGTGGAGAAATAATTTTAAACAATCCTTCAAACAAGTGATACATAAGGACTCAACTTATAGAAAAATAAGTGGTGAGTTGGTAAAAGGGAAGCAATAAGATGTTGCTAAATATTGTCCTAATAGTTTTCTGATATTGCCCTAGCAATAAAAAACTCAGGCTTTAAGGCATAAACCTGAGCCAGCCACAAGCTACCCTAGGAACTGAGTTCACAGTAGCCCCTGAGTACCACCAGGTGTGACCCTAATTCCAAAAGACAAGGAAAGGATAAAAGAAAGGAGAAGGGAAGAGAAGTAAGGAGAAGGGTGGAAAGGGAAGGGAAACAAAATCATATATTTAAATGAAGCATTATGTTTTCTATAGTAAAATGAATGAAAGTGACTCCATCATCTCAGCAGGCCCACCTCTGCATCTCACACCCTTGCTTGCTATTCATCTTTCCAACAGCTCAGGAAAAGATACTTATGATTCAAGATGAAATGCAGAAAACCTCTACAAAACCACAGACTATGAGGAAAAGTCTAAAAAGAAATGAATAGCATGCCAGAGAACTATACGATGATATCAAGAGAAAAACATGTAAGAGTTCTCAGAATCTCTTGGGAACATAAAGGAAAATTTTAGGAAGAATCACTAATTGAAGAAATTATTGATAAAAATTTCCCAGAGTTGAGGAATATAAGCACTAGAACCAAGAGTCCTAAAAGTCCCCAGCAAAAATGGACTCAAATAGAGAAACTCCAAGAAACAGAATAGCAAAAGACAGTTATAGAATATAGAAAGTCAGTGAGATTTTTAAAAAGGAAAAGAAAGAAAAAGGAACTCCTATAAGGTTCAAAAGGAGTTTTGTGAATCACATAGGAGTTTGATTCACAAACTCTAATAAGATGTACAAAGGGGCTGTAAGATTCACAGCCCCAAATGTGCAATCTCTACTAGCCAGAAGAAAATGGAGGAACACAGTAAAAGAAAACACGTAAAGGGCTGGATTGATAGTGCAGCAGACAGGGCATTTGCTTTGCATGCAGAAACCAAGTTTCTGTCCCCAGCAACAATATGCTCCTTCAAGCCTGCTGGGAATGATCCCTGAGCAGGGTTAAGCCCTGAGTACTATGAGGTGTGGCCCCAGAACAAAATAAACAAACAAAAACACTTGAATACTCTATCCAGCTAACCTATCATTCAGATTTGAAAGATGACACAAAGCTTCATAAGCAAGCAACTGCATAGGGAATTTATAGCCTTAAAACCAGTTTTGCAAGAAGCTTCAAAGGAGCTTCTTTAAAAAACAATAAAAGACAAAACAAACCTTCCAGCACTTTGTCATTGAATATGGTATCTGTTTTGGGTGCTAATGATTGCCTTTTATTAGATAAAGAAAGGTCTATTTATTCTGACTTGTAAAACTTTTATTTATTTCTAATAATAACTTAATGTTTGATGTCAATTGATTGTGCTATACTTATTCAGGTGATGTTTATATCTACAGTGATTTTTTTAATTAAAATCTTTTACTTATTGGGCTGGAACTATAGTACAGTGGGTAAGGCATATGACTTCCATGTGGCCGACCTGAGTTCAATCCCCGGCATCCCAGATGGTCCCCCAAGCACTGCCAAGAGTAACTCCTGAGTGTAGAGCCAGGAGTTACCCCTGCGCATCGCTGGTGTGGCCCAAAAAAGCGAAAAAAAAATCTTTTACTTATTAATGCAGATAATTAAGCACTCTCTATAATATACCGTGTTCCAACATAAAGCCAATACTTCCTTTTTTAGCATAA
This sequence comes from Sorex fumeus, assembly GCF_029834395.1. NCBI lineage: Eukaryota > Metazoa > Chordata > Mammalia > Eulipotyphla > Soricidae > Sorex > Sorex fumeus. The sequence continues at coordinate 1,556,094 of NW_026606113.1, forward strand.
AACACACTTTTATATGTCTATTCAGATTTTATTTTAAAATTTTTAAAAGTTATTCTTTTACTAGAGGACATGAGAAAATGGAAAGATATCCCCCTGCTCATGGGTCAGGAGAGTTAACATTGTCAAAATGGCAATACTTTCCAAAGCATTATACAAATTCAATGCAATCCCTATAAGGATGGAAGAGGGTTGAATACACTGACATCTCCCCTCAATCATATGATCATCTAATCTTTGATAAAGGTGCAAGAAATGTGAAGTGGAGTAAGGAAAGCCTCTTTAACAAATGGTGCTGGCAAAACTGGACGGCTACATGCAAAAAAATGGGCTCAGAACTTTGCCTAAAACTATGTACAAAAGTAAGATTAAAATGGATTAAAGACCTCAACATCAAACCGGAACCTATAAGGTACATTGAAGACAAAGTTGGCAAAACCCTCTACGACGTTGAAGCTAGTGGTATCTTCAAAGATGTCATGCCTCTGGCCGAGCAAGTGAAAACAGAGATAGACCAACGGGACTATCTTAAACTAAGAAGCTTGTGCAGGTCAAAAGAAACAGTGACCAAAATACAAAGACAGTCTACAGAATGGGAAAGGATATTTGCCGAATACACATCCAACAAGGGGTTGATATCAAGGATATATAAAGTACTGGTTGAACTCCAACAAGAAGAAAACATTCAACCCCATCAAAAAATGGGACAATGAAATGAACAGAAACTTTCTCAAAGAAATCCGAATGGCAAAAATGCACATGAGAAAATGCTCTACATCATTAATCATCAGGGAGATGCAGATCAAAACCACAATGAGATACCATCTCACACCTCAGAGACTGGCCCACATCCAAAAGAACAAAAGCAACCAATGCTGGCACGGATGTGGGGAGAAAGGGACACTCCTTCACTGTCGGTGTAAATGCCAACTGGTTCAGCCCTTTTGGAAAACAGTATGGACGATTCTCAAAAAATTAGAAATTGAGCTCCCATTTGACCCAGCAATACCACTCCTGGGAATATATCCCAGAGAGGCAAAAAAGTATAGTTGAAGTGACATCTGCACTTGTTTGTTCATTGCAGCACTCTTTACAATAGCCAGAATCTGGAAAAATCCTGACTGCCTGAGAACAGATGACTGGTTAAAGAAACTTTGGTACATATACAAAATGGAGTACTATGTAGCTGTTAGAAAAGATGAAGTCATGAAATTTACATACAACTGGTACTACATGGAAAGTATCATGGGAAGTGAAATGAGTCAGAAATAGAGGGACAGACATAGAAAGATTGCATTCATTTGGGGAACATAAAGTAACAAAATAGGAGACTAACACCCAAGAATAGCCGAGATCAGTACTAGGAGGATTACTCCATGGCTTAGAGGCCAGCCGGGCATTCTAGGGGAAAGAGCAGCTCAGATAGAGAAGGGAACACCAAATAAAGGGTGTTTGGAGAATCCTCCCAGGAGAGGAGATGCATGTTGAAAGTAGACTATGGACTGAACATGACTGCCACTCAATGCCTCTTTTGCAGACCACAACACCCAAAAGGATAAAGAGAACAAAAGGGAATGCCCTGCCACAGAGACACGGATGGATGGGGGGGATGGCTGTGGGAGGGATACTGGGATCCATGGTGGTGGAAAATGGGCATTGATGGAGGGATGGGTATTTGATCGTTGTATAATTGAAACCCAAGCACAGAAATTTGTAAATCTACAACTGTACCTCATGGTGTTTCACTTAAAATTTTTTTTAAAAATTATTCTTTTACTAAATTGTACATTTGTATAACTTATCTATTACATGTAAATTTTAATAGAATTATCATACTATTAGCATCACTTAATCACTTAACTTCCCGTTAGTCGTCGATTTTCCCGAGAGGGCGCCAGTAACGTCTCCATTTTGCCCTGTCACGTGCTAGTGTAGCCCAATGGCATCTCTTCGCTCTGGGAACATGAAGAGCCTCAAACTGATCGTTCCTGATCTTGATGAAGAAGTCTGACCATCTGGTAAGTGGGCGGCCACGCGGTCTTTTGACATCCTGTGGAATCCAGTCGGTAACAGATCTAGTCCAGCGGTCATCTTTAAATCTCATTATGTGACCAGCCCATCTGATTTTTGACACCTTGGCAAACGTAACAGCATCCCTGATTCTTGATCGTCGACGGATGTCGGAACTCCGGATTCTTTCTCTCGTTTGAGTGAAACGTGATATTCCAAGCATAGCTCTTTCAATTCCTCTTTGGGAGACCCGAATAGCATTCTCATCCTGTTTGCTTAGGGTCCAGGTCTCTGAGGCATATGTTAATGCAGGAAGAACAGTGGAATCAAAGAGATGTGCCCAGAGCTGGAGGTTCTTCATCCTCTTAGTTATTTCTTCAACGTTCTTGAAGGCGTTCCAAGCCACTCTCTTCGTCCTGCGCAGCTCGGGTGCCAGGTCATTTGTCATGTTGACCTCTCAACCTAGGTACACATAGCTGTTGCATTCGGAGATGGTCGTTCCATTGAGAGCGAATGGGGCATCAGGAACAAGGCTGTTTCTCATAAACATTGTCTTCATAAGATTCAGCTGTAGTCCTACCTTTCCACACTCACGGTCAAAGTCGGCCAGCATTTGTGCCGCTTGGCTGATATTTGGTGTTATTAAAACAATGTCATCAGCAAAGCGGAGGTGGTGTAGTTGCCGACAATCTATCTTCACTCCCATTCTGTCCCATTCCAGTCGTCGCATGATGTTCTCAAGGGTGGCACTGAAGAGTTTCGGTGAAATGGTATCACTCTGCTGAACCCCTCTCTTGACATCAACGATCACTTCTTTGTAGAATGGTGAGATCCTGGTAGTGAATCCACAATACGGCTCACGGAGGATCTTGATGTATTGGGCTTGAATGCCCTGATTGGCTAGGCCTTCAATGACCGCTTCCGTCTAAACAGAATCAAAGGCCTTCTTTAAATCAATGAACGTTAAACAGAGCGGCATCTTGAACTCCCGAGAAACCTCAATGAGCTTGGTTATCGTGTGAATATGGTCGATGGTGCAGAATCCTTTGCGGAACCCGGCTCGCTCACATGGTTGTCCTTCATCTAGTGTTCTGCCAATCCTATTTAGGATGACTCGAGTGAACAACTTGTAGATGACAGACAATAGGCAGACCGGGCGATAGTTGCCAATGTCATGGATGTCTCCCTTCTTGAACAGTAGTATGGTCCTGCTGGTTTTCCATTGGGACGGAACCTTGCTCAGACAGGTAGCGAGTGAAGAGCCAAGCCAGTGTATTGATGAGTACTGACAGCAGGTTCTTCAGGTGTTCAGGTCTGACTTGTCCGGACCGGGTGCTGTTTGTTTCTTTACCGACGAAATGGCGTGTCGGATTTCAGAAGGGAGAACTTTGGGAATGACATATCCATCCTGTGGAATTTGGTATGTCGGCAAGTGGACATGGCTATCGAAGAGATTTGAGTAGAAGTCATAGATAATCTTCTCCGTTGCCGTTCTGGATGATGTGATGGATCCATCAGGACGTCGGAGGGCAGTCATCTTGGTCTTGTAGTTGGCGAAGGACAGACGGGCGTTACGAATACTTTTCCCTGCTTCTGCTGCATCTACCAGCACTTCTGCTCTTCTCTCTTTGAGGTCTTCCTTGATCGCATCTCTGCACTGCTTTGCTAGCTCGGACATTAGCTTGCGGTTGCCTGAGACATGCACCAAACCACGCTGGCGAATTAGCTCAAGAGTTTTAGAAGACAGGCGTTATTTTTTTGGTTATCTCTCTCTTGGCATTCCTCGCACATTCATGGAGGTGCTGTACCAGTCGATCGTATTCATCGTCAATGTTGTCAACAATGGCATCTTCCCATATTGCCGCAATAGTGCTAAAGAGCTCCCAGTTGGTGGTCATTCTGGGAGTTCTCTTTTTAAACTTTGCAGCCCTTTCTCCCCGCTCTGTGAAGTAGAATTTTGCATGAAGGAGACGGTGGTCCGATCCTGTTCGAAATTTTGGGACAACAGCGACATCGGTCAGGCAAAACCGTCGATTGAATATGATGTGGTCTATTTCGTTGTGAAATTGTCCACCGGGAGACTCCCATGTCCAACGTTTAGATTCTGCCTTCTGGAATTGTGAGTTACCATGGGGATGGTCTTGGTCGACATGATGAACTCAGACAGTCTCTCACCCTGTTCATTCCATTCTAGGCCATGGGTCTCAATGTGAAGTTCTTCAGCTGATCGTCTCGGTCCTATCTTGGCATTAAAATCACCCACAATGATCTTGTAGAAGGTATGGTCTTCTTTATACAACTTCTCCAGCTCCATGTAGAACCTCTCGATTTCTCCTTCATCATAACGAGATGTTGGTGCGTAGACAACGAAGATAGAAACTGCTGGCAGTGAGCCACATCTATTCAAATGTAAATGTCTGATTCGGGTTGTTAGGTATTCGAATGAATCAATGCTCTTGGCCAAGTTTGTGTTGACAAGGACACCGACGCCTCCAACACCTCCTTTATAGCATGTTCCGAGGAACAGTTCTTTTCCAGTGTCGAAAATGGCATGGTGAGATTCGTGCCTTCTTGTCTCGGTCAGACCAATGATGTTGTACTTGATCATTCGCACTTGTACCATCAGGTCCTTGATGGATGCATCTGATGCTAGTGTACATGCATTGAAAGTACAGACGATCATTTTTGTCTTCCTTCGTTGTGGCAGCCTAGGTTGGCCTTGAGATTTTGTCGGCCTCTCCTTTCTCATCCTTCTCAGTGCTGCCATGTCGGTGAAGCCTTCAGGGTCAGGTGAATGAGACCAGTTGTAGTTACTGGTTTTGGTATATCGAATACAGAACGGATAGCTTGCCAGGCTCTTCCGTGTGGGCGGAATACTCTCGGTAGCTTGCCAGTCTTTCCAAGAGGGATAGAGTCTTTTGGGGCAACCTCTAATCACCCTTGTAGGTGTTACCATATTTGAACCCTATCAAATATGGTACGACAATTCCGGAAAATGGGTATTTAGTGTTTTATGATGTCCGGAAAGTGTCCTGGATTGTGGTGGTGGCTGGGTAGTGGAGGTAGTGTCGGCAGTGACACTACCGACAAAACCTCCACTATTAGCATAGCACACTATTGATTTCTGAATTAATTCATAGCATAGCATAGCATAGCATAGCATACTATTGATTTCTGAATTAATTCCCATTTCTTTTTTTAATTTTATTGAATCAGTTTTTAAATTTTATTTTATTTTAGTGAAATAATTACAAGCTTTCATGTTTGGATTACAATCACACAATAATCAAACATCCATCCCTCCACCAGTGCACATTCATAACCACCAATATCTCAGATTTATCCCCCCATTTTCCATTCTCCTCCTGCCTCCATGGCAGACAATATTCCCCATAATCTTTCTCTACTTTTGGGCATCATGGTTTGCAGTTTAGACTCTGAGAGGTTATCATGTTTGGTCCTTTATCTACGTTCTGCACACATCTCCCATCCTGATCAATTCCTCCAGCCATCACTTTCTTAGGGATCCCTTCTCTATTCCAGCTGCCTTCTCCCCTTTGCTTATGAGGCAGGCTTCCAGCTATGGAGCAATCTACCTGTTCTGTATATCTACTACTCTTAGGTGTCAGCCTAATGTTATGTTGTTTTATACTCCACAAATGAGTGCAGTCCTCTGGCTGTCCCTCTCTTTCTGACTCATTTCACTTAGCATGATACTCTCCATGTCTATCCATTTATAAGCAAAGTTCATGACTTCATCTTTCCTGACACTGCATAGTATTCCATTATGTAGATGTACCAAAGTTTCTTTAACCAGTCATCTGTTCTAGGGCACTTGGGTTGTTTCCAGATTTTGGCTATTGTGAACAGTGCTTCAATGAACATATTGGTACAGATGTCATTTCTACTGTGCTTTTTTGAATCCTTGGGATATATTCCAAGAAGTGGCATTGTGGGGTCATATGGAAGCTCAATTTCTAGTTTTTGAAGAACTTTCCATATTGTTGCAGAAAGGCTGGATTAGTGGGCATTCCCACCAACAGTGAAAGAGTGTCCCTTTTTCCCCCATAACCAGTGCTGACTGGTTGCTTTTGTTCTTTTGAATGCGTGCCAGTCTCTGTGGTGTGAGATGATATCTTGTTGTTGTTTTCATTTGCATCTCCCTGATGGCTAGCCATGTGGAGCATTTTTTCATGTGCCTTTTGGCCATCTGTATTTCTTTTTTGAGGAAACTTCTGTTCATTTCTTCTCCCCATTTTTCGATGGGGTTGGAGGGGTTTTTTTGTACAATTCTACTAGTGTCTTGTACATCCTAGATATTAATCTCTTATCATATGGGTATTGGGTAAATATTCTTTCCCATTCTGTGGGCTCTTTCTGTATTTTCGTCACTGTTTTTTTTGAAGTGCAGAAGCTTCTTAGTTTGATGTAGTCCCATTTGTTTATGTTTGCTTCCACTTGCATGGTCAGTGCTGTTTCATCCTTAAAGATGCTTTTAGCTTCAATGTTGTGGAGAGTTCTGCCTACATTTTCCTCCGTGTATCTTATGGATTCATTTCTGATATTGAGGTCTTTAATCCACTTTGATCTGACTTTTGTGCCTGGCATTAGACAGAGGTCAGCGTTCATTTTTTTTTTTTTGCAGGTAGCTATCCATTTTTTCAAGCACCACTTGTTGAAGAGACTTTCCTTGTTCCACTTCACATTCCTTTCTCCTTTGTCAATAAGCAGTCATATATTTGGGGGTCTGTGACAGAATATTCAACTCTGTTCCATTGGTCTGCAGGTCTGTTTCTAGCCCAGTACCATGCTGTCTTAATTACTCCTGCTTTGTAGTACAGTTTGAAGTTGGGGAGGGTGGTGCCACCTATTTTCTTTTTCCCAAGAATTTCAGGAGTGTTTTGTCTATTTCTTTGAAAAAATATTATGGGTATCCCAGTACGGACCACATTGAATTTGTATAGTGCTTTGGGCAGTATTGCCATTTTGATAATGTTAATCCTCCCCGTCCATGAGCAGGGGATGTGTCTCTATTTCCTAGTGTCCTCTTTTATTTCTTGAAGTAGTGTTTTGTAATTTTCCTTGTATAGGTCCTACACCTCTTTTGGTTAAGCTGATTCCAAGGTACTTAATTTTCTGAGGTACTATTGTGAACAGGATTTTTTTTAATGTCTCTTTCTTCTCTTTCATTATTTGTATATAAGAAAACCATGGACTTTTGGGTGTTGATTTTGTAGCCTGCCACTTTACTAAATGAACTATTGTTTCTAGGAGCATTTCTGTAGTGTCTTTAGGATTTTCTAAGTATAGTATCATATCTTCTGCAAATAGTGATAGCTTGACCTCTTCCTTTCCTATCTGTATGCCCTTGATACCTTTCTCTTGCCTAACTGCAATGGCTAGGACATCCAGTACTATATTGAGTAGGAGTGGAGAAAGTAGGCAACCTTGTCTTGTACCAAATCATAGAGGGAAGGCTTTTAGTTTTTCCCCATTGAGAATGATACTTGTCGTGGGCTTGTGGCAGATGGTTTTGACTATATTGAGGAAAGTTCCTTCGATGCCTATTTTGCTGAGTTTTCATCATAAATGGGTGCGGGATCTTGTCAAATGCTTTCTCTGCATCTAGTGATATGATCATATGGTTTTTATCTTTTCTTCTGTTGATATGATGTATTTTGTTGATTGATTTCGGAATGTTAAACCATCCTTGTATCCCTGGGATGAATCCTACTTGGTCATGGTGTATGATCTTTTTGATGAGTCATTGAATTCTATTTGCTAATAGTTTGTTGAGGATCTTTGGGTCTGTGTTCATCAGGGATATCGGCCTGTAATTCTCTTTCTTTGTGGTATCTCTGTCTGCTTTTGGTATCAGGGTGATATTTGCTTCATAGAAACTGTTTGGAAGTGTTTTTGATACTTCAATTTTGTGGAAAAGCATAAAGAGGATTGGGAGTAAGTCCTCTTCAAAGATTTGGAAGAATTCACTAGTGAATCCATCTGGGCCAGGACTTTTGTGCTTGGGGAGACTTTTTATTACTGTTTCAATTTCCTTGATCGTGATAGGTATGTTCAGGTCCTCTAATCACTGCTTAAGAAGACCCCCCCACCACCACCACCACCACAACTCAAAATAGAGTTGAAATAGTTTAGGAGTCATTTGGCCATCAATAGTTTCAGTTTGGATAGATCATTTTAGAATTTGTTCTCATTCTGTCTTCCATGTATTCTGTCCTGGAAGATGACATATTTCTCAGTTGCAAATCACTTAAGGCAACATATTTCTCAGTTGCTAGAAATTTCTCAGTTGCCAGTGTTCTTCAGTTTAGGGCCAGTTAAGCGGGGAGGCTCCGTGTACAACAAATTTTCCAGTGATTTAGTGTTAACTACATCTCCAATATTTTTACTTGGAAAAATGGCATTTTTCCTGTAAAAGTCATCTAGTTTTGAAGAAATGTAGTTGAAAAACCTATGCACTTCTTCCTCCATCCCTACTTTCCATTGTATTCTGTGTAGTTGGTATAGCTTTGTTTGTCTTACTCACCCATAATAAAGCGATCATTCATTCAGAAAAATTGTCAGTATTTTTCCTTACTTTTGAATAAAATGCTGGCAAATCTAACTGGTACTAGTATTAGCTATTTCTGTGATTCTATGTTTACCTGGGAATCATTCAAAGCTAGCCTTTTATACCAGAATTATCTTTCAACTTCTGAGTAGAGAGTTGGCTTTGTATATATAGGCTGTGCATATACAGCCAGAAATCTTGGACATTGTACTTTCCCCTTGAATTCACTGATTCACTTCTTTTGAGAGTGAGAGTACTATTTGTAATCTTTTTTCAAGGAAACTCCACATGTTAGTGGAGCAGCAAACCATTTTAGTAAGTATTGATTTGAATATAGTTGGTAAGAAGCTGGATTAGAATGACAGCTTAAGGGTCCTTATTAGATGTTCTAGGAACTGTATTCTGATATTTCTCTGCACAATTGTTTCCTAAAGTTAAAAACCCAATAGTCTGCCAGATTATCCTTTTGGGTCTTATTTTCCCTGGAAAAAAGTGGACTCCAAAATAAAATATTTTCTCCAGTCCTGATACTACTTCTGACTCATGCTGATATTATGAGAGATAGCATCTTTCCCACAACTCTCAGCCCCATGATAGCCTTTCCCATTGTTTTTGATTTCCAAAGTTAAGTTAAAATTTGACAGTTTGGGGACACTCATAAAAACAAAACCTAATAACAACCAGCATTGGTGAGGATCTGGGGAAAATGGGAACCTCAGTCATTGCTTGTGGGAATGCTGATTGAGTGAGCCTTTTAGGAAGACAATAGACTTCCCTCAAAAACTAAGAATTAAACTTCCGTCTGGCCCAGCAATTCCACTCCTGGAAATACACCCAAAAAACAAAAACACAAATCACTGCACCCTTATGTTTACTGCAGTATTATACAACAGCCAAAATACGGAAACAAACCAAGTGTCCACGAACAGATGACTGGATAAAGAAATTATGATACATATATACAATGGAATATTATATAGCCTTAACAAAACATGAAGTCATGCAATTGCTACAAAATGGATGGATCCAGAGAGTCTCATGTTGAGTAGAATCAGCCAGAGAGAGAGAGAGAGAGACAGACTTATAATGCTCTCTTTGATATATGAATATAAATAATCCTCATAGTAGAATATAAAATGCCCTGTAGCAATAGAAATAAAAAGCAGGAGAACTGGTCTTTAGTAGGAAGCTTGTCACCTGGGCAGGGGGGTGGAGAAGTTAGGGAAGGGAACACTAGGACAATGGGTAAGGGGGTACACAGAGGAAGCCTTGGGTGGGTTGGAGGGAAATTGAGGACATTGGTGGAGGGTAGTGGTCACTTGGTGAAAGAATTAGTATTGGAACAATATATGCCTGAAACTCACTTAATCACTTAATCACTTAACTTCCCGTTAGTCGTCGATTTGCTCGAGCGGGCGCCAGTAACGTCTCCATTTGTCCCTGTCGCGTGCTAGAGTAGCCCAATGGCATCTCTTCGCTCCGGGAACATGGAGGGCTTCAAACCGATCGTTCATGATCTTGACAAAGAAGTCTGACCATCTGGTAGGTGGGCGGCCACGCGGTCTCTTGACATCCCGTGGAATCCAATCAGTAACAGCTCTAGTCCAACGGTCGTCTTTAAATCTCATTACGTGACCAGCCCATCTGATTTTCGACACCTTGGCAAATGAGACAGCGTCCCTGATCTTTGATCGTCGACGGATGTCAGAACTCCGGATTCGTTCTCTCATTTGAGTGAAACGTGATATTCCAAGCATAGCTCTTTCTATTCTTCTTTGGGAGACCTGAATGGCGTTCTCATCTTGTTTGCGTAGGGCCCAGGTCTCTGAGGCATATGTTAATGCAGGAAGAACAGTGGAATCAAAGAGATGTGCCCGGAGCCGGAGGTTCTTCGTCCTCTTAGCTATTTCTTCGACGTTCTTGAAGGCGTTCCAAGCCGCTCTCTTCCTCCTGCGCAGCTCGGGTGCCAGGTCATTTGTCATGTTGACCTCTCGACCTAGGTACACATAGCTGTTGCATTCGGAGATGGTCGTTCCATTGAGAGCGAATGGGGCGTCAGGAACAAGGCTGTTTCTCATAAACATTGTCTTCATAAGATTCAGCTGTAGTCCTACCTTTCCACACTCACAGTCAAAGTCGGCCAGCATTTGTGCCGCTTGGCTGATGTTTGGTGTTATTAAAACAATGTCATCAGCCTAAAGAAGGCCTGAAACTCAATCATAAATATCTTTGTAGCTTTGTAGTTCATGGTGATTCAATAATAATTTTTTAAATTTTAAAAATAAAATTTGACATTTTATTTTTAAGCAATTGTGATTTTTATTTACAAAGGAGTAAAAATTTAACTGGAATCAGTACTCTCATCTGTGACACAAATGTTATATGATATAGGAAAATATCTGTAAAGTTCTAAGTCTTTCTGAGACTTAATTTACTTTTATAATTAAAAGCAAAGGGAAAAATAAAATATGAAAGTATTTTTGCTCGAGGGTAAAGGTAAAGGCCCTCCTGTTGTTCATCGATTTGCTCGAGCGGGCCCAGTAACGTCTCCATTGGAGACTTTGTTGTACATGAATTCTAAACGTACGCTACCCATAAATCCTTCACAAACCTTTCACGAAGATCTTGAAGGTACTCTGATAAAATAGAAAACTACACTGGGAGGAAGAATAAATAAACAATTATCAGATATAAATGGTATTAACTGTATGTACATTTCTCCACAACCATCAGTCTCCAAAAACTTGATTATAATATATATGCATATATATGTGGGGAAAAGTAGAGAACACAGGAACATTTGAACTATGAAATAAACTATAGCGTTAAAGCTAAGAAACAGTGGTTTCAGTCTATCAGGGGAAATTACTTCCAATCTAGAATTCTATACTATTGACATTGACGTTCAAATGCCAAGGTAAAATAAGGACATTTTCTAATAAACAAGACAATAATTTTATCTCCAAGAGTTTCTGAGAATACTATAGAAAATTTGTTCTCTAAAAAAATGGGCAAGGAGGGAAAAAGAGTATAGTAAAATCATGAATGTAAAATCAGAAATAAAAGGAGTTCTAAAATAACAAGGTCTGGTGGGCTCTGGGGGAAAAGTGTGGAGAACTCTAGGATGCTTGGTTGGAGTCTGCAAAAACAGAGACAGAAGCAAAGTGAGGAAATTCTTCATGAGCATTTAGAAACACACTTAAGAATGTTCATTTAAATTATGATGCATTTTTCTTTTGCCATCTAATAAATTTGACCTGGCACCTAAAAGCCACCTAACTCCAACAGATGACTATTTTTTAGAGAAAAATTGCAGAAAAAAAAGAGTAACACTTAGTTTACTTGATGTCAAATCTTGAACAATATAGGCCTGAAACTCAATCATAAATATCTTTGTAGCTTTGCAGTTTATGGTGATTCAATAATAATTTTTTTAAATTTAAAAAATTATTTAATAAAATAATTGTTGAAACCAGGCTCCCTCTCCCCCTGTTTTCATCCCTCCATGCCCCGCCCCCCTCAAATTCACCATCCTTCTATTACTAACTTTCTCATTTCCAAGTGCTAAGCTTATTCACTGGAAATAGCAAGGTTTCTGTAAGACAAGACTATAATGGGAAAGAAAAAGTGGTATGAAGTACAGATCAAGGAAAATAACTTAGTGGTCAAAATCATTGTGTCATTTCTTTCTCTAACAGACTAGAATGTGCATAGGAGATGTGGCAGCAGCATTAATGTCAGAACTCGTGCTTCATCTTGTTTGAAATTCCAGAGACAAGATGAACTCTTCGACTGCCTTAATACAAACCAAGGGCATTGTGACCCCCATTTGTTTATGTTGTCAGGGATGAAGGGGAAAGAGGAAGAGCCCTAGATAATCTAATACAATAGATCTTTTTTAATTCATTAATTTTTTTAGAGGGCCACACCCAGTGGTACTCCTAACCCTGTGCTCAGGGATCATTCCTGGCACTGCCTGATAGACCATATGCAATGCAGAGATGGAATAGAGTTGGCTATAGACAAGGCAAGTGCCTTATCCTCTGTACTATCTCTCTGGCCTCAGTGGCCATTTTAAAGCTTGCCAATATGAGGGATCAATCAAACAAACAATGGCAATCGCTAAGTGATGGCGATAGTAAACCTATAAAAAGGATCATAAGAAAGAGAATTTCCTCTTTGATCCTTCACCTGTGCCCCGGCAAATGGCAGGAAATCAGCCCTTCTCATTCGTGTGACCTGAGAACAAAGTTCTTGAGAAGTGGATTGTAAAGTCCCACTAGACTATAGCGCAGCAGACCTGAGGCCAGAACACTGAAGGACACTGAAGGAACTCAGGGGAGCATGAGACCAGTTGGGTGATGTCACACACTAGAAAGTTCAGCTTGGACACTGGGCAGGTGACATCATACATGGGTGAAAGAGAGAGGCCTAGACATTGGGGAGAAACCTAAAACTTCCTACTTGTAAAGAAACTTTACTACAATTAGTTTTGGCAATTTTTAAAGATTAATGTTTGTGGGTATTGTTTGTTTGTTTGTTTGGGGAGTTTGTATTTTGTCTCTTTTGAGGATCTGGGGTCATAACTGGCATCACTCGGGGTTTACTCCTTGCTCCCCTGTTCATGAATCAAAGGAAATTGTTCAAAAGTATTGGATAATAATTAGCATTAAATTAAAATGGACATTTATTTAATTTTTCCTCACTTCCCAGTGAGGGTAGATCTAGGAGAATGGCTTGATTGGATAATTTAAAGAAACTGAAATCATTCGCCCCCATATATCTGTTTCAGATTAAACCTTTGTGACCTGTAACATGCTACACACAAATTCTTTACTTTTCAGGATGGATTTCCACATGTTATTAAAAAATATTTCCTTCCCCTTCTCCTGTTTCTAATGTATTTAGTTTTCCTTTTCTTCCTCTTCTACAGTATACTACATGATAAAATAGACAACATTGGTTCAACTGGGCCACTATTTGAGTAAACAAAGGTATAAAGTCCCCAAACATTTGATGATTTTTTTTTAAAAAAAGTATTGAGAAAGCTCAATCCCAGTAAACTTTCTATGCAGAGTCCTCTTTCTACTGAGAAATAGTATTTCTACCCAAGTGCTCAGGCTCCCAAACCAAAAATAATACTTTCCGAAAATCTTGAACAGAGTTCAAGAGCAGCACAATATGCAATGATCTCATTATGTATATATTGCACATGTGTACAAAAGCACCAGATATTTCCATCTGTCCATCTTTATCTGCAGCAAATTGATTTCACAACTTTTCTGGATGTTAAATGCCAAGCCCCATATAAAAATGTTTGCCAATCACTGCTAAGCCTGAACATGGACCTTTCCAAACAACAGGGGAATGTGGAATTGGAGAACTCCAGGGATGAAAAGCTGAATCAGTATTTAAGGAAAAGGGGACTTTTATGCTTTTCTTCATCAAATAGTCAGTGGTCTCTTGTCTGCCAAGGAACAAAATCCCTGTTCAAGCGTACAATGGAGATGAAATGCTGGGTCCCTCCCTACCCTTCAGGGGCATCAGATCCTAGTGGGCCGGGGAAATGCAGAGTAACGGAAGAACACGATTAATTAGAAAACAGTGAAAGCCCCCCCCTCCCCCAAGAATTGGTCAAAAAGGAACCACCCTGACTCACTGAATTATCTGGTTGTTCTATGGAAATAAACAATTTTCCAAAGTCAGAATTTAAAGCTTCCATCTAAGAGTGAACTAAAAATAGAAAACTCCATTTTCAGGCATGGTTTCAGGGGTCACTGCCGTTTGCAGCTTTCACTTACACGGGGGCCTCTTTTCTTTCAGTGCTGTCATCCTGGTTCTCAGGACCTCTGTGTTCCCAGCTTCTTGGAAATGAGTTCTTCCCTTCCTCCGGCCTCCTGTGGACCCGCCAAGGCTGGGCTTGTCCTCAGTCCCTTCTCCACACTCCCTCTGTGAGCTCTCGCACAGCTCAGCCTTCTGCACTGCTTCTTCCGACTCAGATCGGTATTGGGCTGACCGCCAAATCCACATCTCCCCCTGACCTATTACCTTCATTCTTTTCCCTGCGTCCACACCCTTCCTGGCTGTTGCGTGCACATGTACCTCCACTGTTACTTAGGAACCTGGCTCTTCCAAAAGTGAGCTCACTCCCTTTACATCCCACCCTGGCCTCCTTTCCAGTTGTCTGCAATCCTAGCACCTCGTGCTCTGTTTTTGAATATAACCAAATGGGACCTTACTAATATGTTCACTTTTCATACTTTTCATTTATAGCTTTGTTTGAGCCGGCACACTTAACAATTTCCTTTCCATGTCTATGTTTTCTCAACAGTTGAAAAGAATGGTAGAAGCAGCCAGATCCAAAATGATAATACATACAATTGCTTCTTGAAATGTAATAAGCAGTATCATATTTATATGTTATCCAGTGGTTCATAAATGTTAATTTTTTTTCATAGGGGAGGGTCTTTTCATAAACAAGTATCCTAAATAGGATGTGGTCTTTATAGTTTGCCTTGCTAGATAGCAAATCAAACTTGGGCAGCACAGTATTTTAAGTAGACGTAAGAGAAAAATAACAATGGTCTTTCAGAAACCTTAAGAAATGCATACATATATAGATACATTTTACTCTGATTTATATTTATGTATGATTTTAGAAGCATATAGTAGATTTTGAAAATGGTGCACCCCTAGTTTCTCCTATCCCTAAATATAGTTCTAGTGTAGTCTTATAAACTGTGAGAAAAAAATGCCTCAGGGACTAAACTCACAGGTACATACTGGATATTCCAGGGCTGAAATCCAGGAAAGTTCCATTCAATGGGACCTGGTCCTAGTTATAAGATACCATCTCCCTGGTCTCTTGTAGCTACAAAGTCGCCACGTGCAAGGAGCCAAGGCCTCCACCTTCACATATGCGTGCTCTGATTAGCTCATCCATTTTCCGCCTATGACTCCTGCCATTACCACACCCACGACATAATTTAGAAAGCACAGGATATTTGAGTACTTATCACAAACCAGATGTCTTGGGTCAGGGGTGGGAACCAGATTTGGCTTTCTGCTGAATTTCATCTGGCTTGTGGGGCAAAGTAGCAATACATTGCAAAATCTGTTAACCTCTACATTCTCACAGAACTGTGAAAGGCCACTAAAAGTATATACGTTTCTCTCTGGGCAGGTTGGTTGTTCATTTTCAGTCTGCACCTATTTTCAGCTGTTTGTTTTCCTTCAGTCAGATAGTGTTTATATGTCCATACCTTGGCACCTTTGATTACTTGGGTGGAGAAAGCAGGAATTTTGCAGAATCCTCGACTGAAATAATCTAGAAATGGACTAGGTTATGACCTTTTGGACGTATATTTTTAATTCCTTATATTAATTGATAATACTCTGATTTTTCTCCCCCAAATTCCATGTCTCAAGCACTTGTATATCTTAGCCTCCTCTGGGGTGGCTATACCTGCATCAGTCATTCAGATCTCTACCGTAATTAATTCACAGCAATGTTATTACCATCCCTCAAACTCCAGTATTTCTAATCTTTCAACCACCAGATAGAGGAAAGTTTCATTTTTTAAAAACTTTTTTTTAAAAAATTGTCCTAACACTGACTTAAAAGACTGAATATTTTTGTTTTAGAGATACAATAGTATTACCATGCCATACCCAACACCAAAGTGCCAGCATCCCTCCACCACTGACACTTCCTGCCCGCAACCTCACTCCCACAGTCTTAACTTTCAATTCTCCACCCCCACCTCATCCTTAGTAACCTCAGTTCTATTATCAGAGTCTAAGGATTTATTTGTATCAGAGATTGTCTAGTTAAGAGCCTCGTTTTGGTCTGCATTATTTCGCTTATTCTCTACAGACCTCTTTCTGAAATTCTTTCCAGCAGTTCTACTGTTCATGGATCCCCTTCTCCTCAGATAACTTCTCAGTGGCCTTTTGGCAAACTCAACTAAAAACATTTCTGAAGATACCAGACTCCTTAGCTGCATTCTAAACTTTGCCTTAACTCTTCAACATTAGATCAGTTATTAGAGAGCAGTCACGGGTTTCTTGCTGTCTCAGATGTTCACTAATGAACACATGCATCTCGTGGTCTGTAGAATATTAGACGTTCCTCTGTTGTCCTGGTTATGAATAGGTCTCAGACATCCTGAGTGTTGGCATCAGGTAGTTTTTAACCATCTATTTTGATTCTTAAAAGAGTTTTAGAATCTCCTGTTTCAAAAACTGACCTATGTGACCTGTACTCTATTTGATCCTTCTCTCTAAATAAGAACAGAGGTCAGAGGAGAAAAACTACGGATAGGCTTTCTTTCCATTCTTAAAAACAAATCAGAGACCAGAACAATAGCTCAATGGACTTAGCATAGGCTTTGTACAGAGAACACTGCATATTATTTCCTCGAGCACCAGCAGGATTAATCGCTCCAAGCACTGAACCAGGAATAGTCCCTAAAGACTGTGGAATAACCCCAAAACAAAACAACAGGAAAAAGAGTTCTCAGTTTAATTTGCAGAGATCACAGATCTGTGTATCTTCTTGGCTTAGTTTCAGAGCTTTACAAATGCAAAGTGCAGAAGTGCAAATGAGAACTGTGCGACAGTAAAACTGTGAAAATTGTGTTTCATGCAGAGATTATGGACACAATCCTATAATAAGAGTGCAAAGGGTTACCCTTCTCTTGTGTAGACATATGATGCCAGTTATTAAGGGAATATTTTTCTAATCAGACTGTTTTAAACCAATCTACAAGGTAACAGTCTATTTATTAATAATGATAACAATAGTGAACTTTATACAATATTTACTATGTATCAGCATTGTGACAGTTTTTCATAACTTATCTGATCCAGACTAAGAGTCTATTAGTGGATTATATTATCAACCATGTTTTATCTAAGAAAAGTAAAACTGAGAAAAGTTAAGAGATTTATCTACCATCACCAGGAACACTGTAATTCCTATTCACAAGAAGAACATTTATACATTTCTATACATTCCAATATGCATCTGTAGATTTTTCATCAAAGTATAGAATTATACATTTTTCTCCGACAGATAAAAGAAAGAAAAAGACTTAATAAGTGTTGATTATTACAAAATAACCAGAGAACAAGTTAACGTGTATTGGATTCCTCCGAGGAATTGTTTACAGGGCAAAGTGTTATCCAGGATGTGATAAATGCTGGGGAAAGTCTTCCAATCTTACAAAAGGAGAAAATGAATAAATAAGGGTTGATGGGGAATCAGATCAAGAAAAGTGACTGGGAATCCAGTAGCAAGAAAGCTCAGATGGCCCAAGTGAAAATAGAAAGCTATACAATGGAGAAATACCAGGGGAAGATCAGGGCCCCAAGACATGGGCCCATTAAAAGGTTGATAATGGATGTTGGATATCAGAGTCTCCAATTTGAGGCTAACATGTGTAACAGTAACAAAATGCCACTATCCAATAGGTTTCCTCGTCCTCCTGCATAAGCTAAGGTGCTAGAAGTCCCCATGGGACTCTACAAGATCTAAGCCATAAAATCATTCAAGCAAGCACAAAGTGGTGGCAAGCATGTCTCTGTCTTTGACCTCCAGAATATTTGAGAAGGTTTAGCTTCCCATGTCCAGAACAGGACACAGACTACAAATCACAGATCTTAGTTTACAACAACTCAGAACAATATTTTATGTGTAGGGTGCGGCCAGCATCTGAAGGCTAACCTAGACCCAACTCGCAGAACTCAGTCAATTCCTTCCATGAGAGAATTGGGGGGGCACAATGGAGAAAAGGAATGTAAATCCAGACAAAGAAAATCCATGCTCTTATACTCTTGGAAGGAAGGACCTCCTTGCTTTACTTTACAAGCATACTATCTCCCTAATAAACTTTCTTAGTTTTAATTTTTTTAATTTTTTATTGAATAACTGTGAGATAGATCCTTACAAACTGTTCATGATTAGGTTTCAGTCATACAGTGTCCCAACAACACCCACCCCTCCACCAGTGTACATTTCCCACCACTAGTGTCCCTAATTTCTCTCCCATAACCCCCAGCCTTTCTCTATGACAGGCACTTTCTCTCTCTCTCTCTCTCTCTCTCTCTCTCTCTCTCTCTCTCTCTCTCTCTCTCTCTCTCTTTCCTTCCTCCCTCGGCATTGTGGTTTTCAATACAGATATTGAAAGGTTATCAAGAATATCACTTTACTGGGAATGCCCTGCCACAGAGGCAGGGTGGGGTGGGGGGATGGTGGGAGGGATACTTGGGATCATTGGTGGTGGAGAATGGGCACTGGTGGAGGGATGGGTACTCGATTATTGTATGACTGAAACGCAAGTACAAAAGCTTGTAAGTTTATAACTGTACCTCACAGTGATTCACTAATAAAACTTTTTTTAAAAAAAGAATATCCCTTTACCTACTTTAAACACTCAGTTTCTGTCCAGCATGATCATTTCCAGCTGTGATTGCCATACTGGTCCCTTGTCTACCTTACCTATCCTCTACCCCACACACACTTGTGGTTGGTTCCAGCCATTGACCATTACTCCTTGGCCCTGTTTTCCCTGGCTGTGGATATTATCTTTCTAATATATGTATTTATATACCACAAATGAAAGCAGTCATTCTTTTGCCTATAATTATGTGAGTGAATTCTTTCAATAAACCTGCATATCCATTTCTTAGCCTCAGCAATTGAGGTTTAATTGAAAGGATTTTCATTATACTTTCTTACCTATCTTTTACTAACACTCCACTACATCAAAGTTTTTATTAAGGGTGTATTAAAGGTGAAACCATTGTGAGACAGACCTCTAAGAAGTACTCAAGTCCTAATGAAAGAGGGGAAACAAATCAAGGATTCTAAAAGAATTTGATGCCTCAAGTATCAGCAGATACAGCATTAGTAAACTCAAACCATCTCCTACACAAAGTAACATGGGGCCTGAGAGATAGTTCAGTGAGTAAAATGCTTGACTTGCATGCCACTGACCTGGGTTCAAACCCCAGCATTTCATAGAGTCCCCTGATAGTCACCAGGAGTGACCACTGTGCAGAGAGCCGGGAATAAGCCACAAGTAACCCCAGATATGCCCCCACCATTTTTTTGGAAAAAAAAAATCCAACATGCTAAATGGAAAGAAAAAACAAACTAAAGAAAAAAATTAAGACTCAGATACATGAGAGATTTTGGGATTTTCCAAGGGGGAATTTAAGGTCACTCTAATATATAATAGAAAAAGGGCATGCAGCAAGCAAGGAAATGCACAACATATTTTAAACTCAAAGAAAACACTTCAATCAAAATACTAGGTATATGGGGCTGGAGCAATAGCACAGTGGGTAGAGCGTTTGCCTTGCATGTGACCAACCTGGGTTTGATTCCCAGCATCCCACATGGTCCCCTGAGCACTGCCAGGGGTGTTTTCTGAATGCAGAACCAGAAGTAACCTCTGTGTATCACTGGGTGTGACCCAAAAAGCAAAAAAAATAAAATAAAATAAAAATTACTGGGTATCAAAAATTATAAAAAAAAATTTTAAAGACCTTAGCTAGATTCAGGAGTTGAAACTCTGCAAACTTATATGAAGAGAAAAAAGAAATAAAAATAATTCAGTAGAATATCAAATAACAGTAAAATAATCATAAATATGTATAAAATTTTTATGATGAAAAATATCAAAAGAGTCAGAGATGAGAACAATAAATAATTGAGTTAAAATGATTGAGAATAAAATTGAGAAAAACATTATATATATATATATATATGTCACTGTCCTGTCACTGTCCTCCTGTTGTTTATCGATTTGTTCGAGCAGGCCCAGTAACGTCTCCATTGGAGACTTTGTTGTTACTGTGTTTGGCATATCGAATACATCACAGGTAGCTTGCCAGGCTCTGCCGTGCGGGCAAGATACTCTCAGCAGCTTGCTGGGCTCTCTGAGAGGGGCGGAGGAATTGAACTCAGGTCAGCCATGTTGGCTGCTTGCAAGGCAAACGCCCTACCTCTGTGCTATCGCTCCAGCCCACATATATATATATATATATATATATATATATACACACACACATATATACATATGTATATATGTATATAATGTTAGGAAGCTCAGAGAAAGCCAAATGGGATAAATACTGAAAAACTTCATGTCAGCATGTGATACTCAAACTTGAGAAAACCAAAACCAAAACCATTCTTTCGAAAGCAAGATTTTAAATGATATGTTTTCTTCTTGAGAATAAAGATAAGCACTAGATGATCTAATTGCTCTGTAGAGCATTGAGAAACAAAAAAAGAGACTAAAATATCAAATGATAAATTCTGGGTACTGGCATATACATTGAGAACCCCAGATTAGAGGTGAGCAAGTGTATGGGGGGAATGAGTGGAAGGGTCTTGGGAATTTTGGTAGTGGTGAGGTGAGGCAACCGTGTACAATAAGATGATAATTGTCAGTATCATTGTAAATTACTTTAACTATAGTATGTTTATTAATATGTTTTTAATACAAGAGAAAAATAAGAATTATGATCTGATCTGCTTGAAATAAAAAATAAAAAATTTAAGGTGAAACTGGTAAGATTAAATTTCTTGACAGATACAAAATTCACATAAGGGAAACCTATTTAAGCTGATCATAATATATGTCAATATATAATTATATATATCAGTCCTGGGGCTGAGAACTCCAAGTCTGCTTGGATCAACACTGGGTCTCCTCCACCCAGATCCCCCATTTTCCAGTAGCTTGACAGTCACACCCGCAAACTGCCCCTGGTGCTATGTAATCCCATCAATGGACAAGATCCAGAGACTATAAAACAAAGCTCGTGGAAGCGCATGGCCATATACGTGGCTGCACTACCTCTAATAGTCTAGTTCTCCTTCTCGGAGAACCTGGCAGGCTACTGAGCGTATCCTGCCCGCACGACAGAGTCCGGCAAGCTCCTGTGTTGTATTTGATATGCCAAAAACAGTAACAATGATGTGTCTCATTCCTCTGACCCTGAAAGAGCCTCCAATGTGGCACCCTGGGAAGGACTAGTAAGGAGAGGCTGCTAAAATCTCAGGGCTAGGACGAATGTAGATGTTACTGGTGTCCACTCGAGCAAATCAATGAATAATGGGATGACAGTGATACAGTGATACAGTGATTACCTATATCAAAGATTATATTGAAACTTTTTTAAAGATTATATTAAATCAACATTTATTAAAGATCAATGAGAATGGAAAAAAGCACCAGGAGAAATAATCTGAATCGAAAATTTACAACATATTTAAGATAGAAATTATACAAAATTTCCACTATCATTTACAGAAAATAGAATCAGAACATTACCCTAGTAAAAATCCTTGAGAGAGATATTGTAAGAAAGGAAAACTAATGACCAATATTTCTTATTAACATAATCATAAGATCCTAAAAAGGATTTACCAAATATTAAAAAATATTTTTAAAAATTATACATTATGACCAAGGAGAATTTATTCTGCTATGTGCAGCTGATTGAATATTTGAAATATTAAAATTATTTTGAATGTGGAATATATTGAAAATAAATCTATATCTCAGTGGGAGCTCTTTGATTAGTTTAAATAAAGTCCATTGTTTTTGCCAGCCATACCCACCCCCAGCCCAGCCCACAACACACAAGCCAGGAGTGATTCCTAGCACAGAGCCAGGAGTAAGTCCTGAGTCCAGCTAAGTTTAGCCCCAAAACCAAACCAAATAAACAAATAAATAAACAAATAAGAGACATTTAGGTCGTTCACCATATGACAGGCTAAAAAAGAAAAATGATATGATCCTTTAAGTTATTTAAAATGTTTGAAGGAATTTCACCGAAGCAGGTGAAGAAAAATATTAATCTAAATAATTTTGAAAATAAGCAGACTCTGTAAGGCTAAAGGGAAATTAACTATACATAAGCATCATATTCTCATTGATAAAGATGCTTCCTGTGGGGCTGGAACAATAGCACAGTGAGTAGGGCATTTGCCTTGCACGCGGCCAGCAAGGTTCGATTCCCAGCATCTCTATGGTCCCCTGAGCACCGCCAGGGGTAATTCCCGAGTGCAGAGCCAGGAGTAACCCCTGAGCATTGCCAGGTGTGACGCAAAAAGCAAAAGCAAAAAAAAAAGATGCTTCCTGTAAGTAGAGGGTAACTGTATTTACAGCATAACTGCTGAAGATTTTAAGCCATTTTTTTTAACCATAATGTGCAGGAGCGATAACACAGCGGTAGGGTGTTTGCTGAGAGTATCTTGCCTGCGTGGCAAAGTCTGGCAAGCTACCCATGATGTATCCGATACGCCAAACAGAGTAACAAGTCTTATAATGGAGATGTTGCTGGGCCCGTTCGATGAACAATGGGAGGACAGTGCGACAGTGCAATGTTAAGTGTGACCACTGTTGTGAAACTTTAAAAAACTTTGTGGGTATTACTTAAAAATAACTTATTCCTAAATGTCTTTGGTCTAAGATTAGGGTCATAGAATACCCCTGAATAGTCCAAATTGATGCATATCATTTCTCTGTTTAAGGAGTATTTCACTAGTCTGGAAACAATAGTAACACAAATTGTAATTTTTGTACATTAAAATCAAGACAGCACATGAGATATTTTACTACTGTGGTACCAAATTACAAAATCTAATTTTTGTCCAAAGATTGACTTCATTACCTGATGTGCCACTCGTATGTGTTTACTTCGTTGCTATACCACAGTGCTTTGTCTACAGATCCACCTAGAGCACTTGAACTTATCATCTTTTTGAAGCATTTGACGCCTGTTCCAAGTAATAGCAAGTCCCAACTCTTGAGTACCCTTTTGAAAAATTGTTCCAAGTATGAGTACTTATTTCCAGTGGCACCCTTGATCACTACTTATCAACTACTCACTATAGACATGATGCAAGTGGGGGGCCGGAGCAATAGAATAGCAGCCAGGGCATTTACATGCATGTGGCCAATCCTGGTTCAAGCTCTGGGATCCCACATGGTTCCTGAGCACCACCAGGAGTAATTCTTGAGTGCAGAGCAGATGTAAGACCTGAGTATCTCCGGGTGTGGCCCAAAACACAAATAAATAAATTCTAGGTAAATAAATAGATAAATAAATAAATGGTTTAAGAGGATTTTAAAAGGTTTACTTACACACACTGACAATGGGCAGAAGCTAAAATTTCTAGCTCGAAGTATAAAGTGTGGCAGAAGACAAACACACATCCACATGCCACTGGTGAATAAACTGTTGACGTTTTCCACTTCAGCAGCAAGACAAACAGAATTGTGCCACAGTGACATGTGAATCATTATTTGGTCTGGATGTGATGATAGTTAGGTGATAACATGGGAACTATTCTGCCAATACTACACATATACTAACTAAAGGTAAAGGTAAAGGTAAAGGCCCTCCCGTTGATCATCGATTTGCTCGAGCGGGCCCAGTAACGTCTCCATTGGAGACTTTGTTGTTACTGTGTCTGGCATATTGAATACTCTCGGTAGCTTGCCGGGCTCTCCGAGAGGGGTGGAGGAATCGAACTAGAATTGAATAATTAAGTTAATGATGGCAGATGACGATGGATAAAAGGACCAAAGAGAGGAAGCCAGACTGTTCCATGTAGCTGTAAATTTAAGTATCAGGCATCAGTTTGAACAAGTATGTCACTTAATATTGACATAGTAATATATATATGTGTATTTTAGACATGTGCATGTAAAGAGTCAACCTGCAGACTTAGTCACATGGGAGGGTATATAAAAATGATACTCCAATAGCAAAATAAATACATCTAATGCTCAGATCTCCAGTAAAAAGAATCAACAATCCCTAGAAAAGGAAATATGTAAAATGTTCCTGGACATCTTATCGTATCAGAAAAGAGAAACTTCTGAAAGTTTTATTATTGAAAACAGAAACAAGACTGCTTCATAATTGAGGGAGGACGTCAAAGGATATAGCCACCAACTGAGGAGTTTCTAATAGACCAAAGCTGAACAAAAACAAAACTGTTTGATTTTGTTTGGGGGTTACACTTGGTGTTACTCTGGGTTTACTCTGGCTCTTTGCTCAGGGGGTCACTCCTGGAGGTGCTTAGGGTATGCAGTCCAGGGGATCATACACTAAACAAGCGCCACAATTCCTAAACTATCTCTTTAGTGCAAAGCTTTAACAATTTGAGCCACAAAGTAAAATTATAGTGGACTACAGCTCAAAGCCTTGCTGGAGCTATAGCACAGCGTGTAGGGCATTCGCCTTTACAAGCAGCCAACATGGCCGACCCGAGTTCGATTCCTCCACCCCTCTCGGAGAGCCCGGCAAGCTACCGAGAGTATTCATATGCCAAACACAGTAACAACAAAGTCTCCAATGGAGACGTTACTGGGCCTGCTCGAACAAATCGATGATCAACGGGAGGACCTTTACCTTTACCTTACAGCTCAAAGTATAAACTAAATACTTGTGAGTCCATACTAATGTAAATAAGAAATATATTGGGGAGAAGAGAAAGATCTGTACAGAAACTAAAAATGCATGTAAATAGCCCACCCTCCAAGAGGTGAACCAGAACTTTGCCCACTTTGTGTTGACAGCACATGGTGACTTCCATCCAGAGGATAAAGTGACATAAGCAGGTAAATTACACTAGAAAAGCACAGCAAACACTATCTCACAAGGTGATCAAGATTATCCCCAGCAGTAGAGAGTTGTGCTGAGATAACAGACCCTTGATATGAGGGGTTAGACTAGCTTTTCCCCCTGTGATCTTCCTACCAAACCTCTAATACTAGTTTTGTCATTAAAAAAAACTCAAACAAATCCCAATTAAAGGATATCCTACAAGATACCTGACCAATAGTGCTCAAAATCACCAGTCATGGAAAAATAAGTAAAGTCTAAGAAATTGTCTCAACTGAAATGAGATGAGGAGATATAACAATTCAGTGTCATGCCCACGGCCCGCCGCCCAGCGCCATCTTTGCGGCACACTGCTGTACAGAGAGAAGAAGGGCCACATGGAGGGCTGGCTCCACAGCTCCCGGAGAAAAAACCAGGTTCCAAAAAGAGCCAAGATCATCGGGAAGTCCCAGATGGGGTAGGTGCCACATCCCGCCTCCCCCAGATGGAACCCCGGTGACCAGAAGCCTCCACAAGCATAGCTCGAGTATGCGGGAACTAGGACTTTTCCTCCAAACAGCGCACCGCGCGCAACATCTCTATATATACAAAGTGATCAATGGGAAGTAAATCACCCAACGTTTCTCCCTGAAAATCAGAGTTAAGTTTGGAGCACGGCCACAGCCCCAGAAGCACAAGGACTTAATGCAGAACCCAGCAGCTTGGAGCAGAAAAGTGAACGGACTATGCGTTAATCCAGGCCATCAAGTCTGCCGGAGGAGAAAGGGTGTTGCCCCATTCGCCCTCTCCCCTCTGGAAAGAAAGATGGCGGCCGCATGGGAGCCTTGTGGACAGCAGGTATGAGCCGGGGGTGTGGGGGCGACAAAAACCTCATGGGAAGGGGGGACATTCCGGTCCGTCCTTCACGCCCCACCAAGGTCACCAGTTGCCCCCCACGAGCGGCTCTCCAGCACGGCCACAGCCCCAGAAGCACAAGGACTTAATGCAGAACCCAGCAGCTTGGAGCAGAAAAGTGAACGGACTACGCGTTAATCCAGGCCATCATGTCTGCCCGGAGGGGAAAGGGTGTTGCCCCATTCACCCTCTCCTCTCTGGATAGAAGATGGCGACCACATGGTTGCCTTGTGGAGAGCAGGTGTGAGCCGGGGGTGTGGGGGCGACTAAAACCTCATGGGAAGGGGGGCGTTCCGGTCCGTCCTTCACGCCCTACCGAGGCTGCCAGTTGCCCCCCATGAGCGGCTCTCCAGCACGGCCACAACTCCAGAGCACAGAAACCAATCTCTTAATTATCTGACTCTCAGTAGAAATACTTCCAGGGTTAATTAGCAAAATAGCGGAAATCCAAAACCAACATTTAATTCTTGAACCCAGCTGTAGAAAGCGAATCACTTCACAATGCTTTCCCAGCATGTCTGATTTGGGGGGAGGGGGTAAACTCTAAATAATAGTGGTGCATCTTTTATTGAAACAATGAATCTAACCAAAGCAGATAGAGTGTCAACTAGAATTCATCTGCCTCGCTGGCATTGGGAGGGGTGGGGGGTGGGGTTTTATTGGGGTTCTTCGTGGTAAAAAATAAGTATTGGTAAAGGGAAAGGTGTTTGATATTTGCATGACTGAGACCTAAACCTGAAAGCTTTGTAACTTTTCCCACAGTGATTCAATAAATAAATAAATTATAAAAAAAAACAATTCAGTGTATTATTTTGGATGGAATCCTGGAATATAAATAGGATATCACTGTACCACTGTACCACTGTCATCCCGTTGTTCGTCAATTTACTTGAGTGGCACCAGTAACGTCTCTATTCCTCCCATCCCTGATATTTTAGCAGCCTCTTCTTACTCGTCTTTTCCCAACTACTGGAGGTTCTTTCAGGGTCAGGGGAATAAGACCTGTTGTCATTACTGTTTTTGACATACCAAATATGCCACGGGGAGCTTGCCAGACTCTGCCCATGCGGGCGGGATACTCTTGGTAGCTTGCCAGACTCTTCGAGAAGCATATATTTATATATTTCTCTCCATGATTTGTTTGCTACTGTCTGAACCTCATCAAATATGGTGTGGCAATTATGGAAAATGGGAAAAAGTGTTTTATAATGTGTCACAGGATCACAAAGCGGCTGTGCAGTTCAGAAGGCAGCCTGGACTGTGGTAGTGGTTGGGTAGTGGTGGTCAGCTGCCGGGGCTGGGTCCGTTGGGGCGGAAAGGGCTCTCACTCTGGGGCACCTGGAGTGAAAACAGCCTGGAGCGGAGTCCAGTGGCATGGTCATGGGGGCCTCATTTTATACTCCTGTCTGGGAGGGTCAGCTGTGAGTTCTGGAGGGTGGCCGATGAGGAGATTATCTGGTGCTGGCAGGGTGTGGCTTAGGGGTGTGATCCCTGGGTCACCAGAGACTGGGGGAAGCAGGCAGAGGATCTCCATTCCTGGGTCCCATTGAGTCCAGATTCCAAGGTCACAAAGTTCCACATGACCTGGGTTCCGTGGGACTTCATTCATGTGTGAGGCTTGGCCCCAGCATCCAGAAAGTGGCCTGGAGCATGGCGGCGGTTCGGTAGTGGAGGTTGGCTACCAGGGCTGGGTCCCTCGTGGGGCGAGGGCTCTCACCTGCCCCACTCTGGGGAAGTCTGAGTGAAAACAGCCTGGCACAGAGTCCTTATAAATATTACAAGATATAAAAATATGATAGCGTGTATAATTATAATAGTGTGTATGGGATTGTGGGAATTCTGGACTATCCTTACACTCTTCTGTTAAGTAAAACTCTATTTGAATTTAAAGTTTATTTTTTATTTTCCACTGCTCTGGGGGGGTCCCAGAGCCACTCTTGGCAATAACGAACTAGACCTAAGAGCTCCGTGTGAGGACTCAAAGAGGTATGCTGCTTGGACCTTCTGGTGACAGGGATCTCCAAGGGCCTAAAGATACGTTTTAAAAAAAGAATTGGGGAGCTGAAACAGGGCTTAAGGTTTTGCCTTGCAGTATGCCAACCCAGGGTTCAACCCCTCACCACATGGTCTCCAGCATCACTAGGTGCAGATCTGGCAGCCCCGGGGTACCAATGGGGTAACCGAGGTAATCCTGAGCACCACAGGCACAAGAAGCACTGCAGTCTGTTTGGCCAAGAAATACCAGCAGTGGCCCCCCACCCAGGAGGTCCCTCTATCCCCCCCCCAAAATATTAGCATGGCAGAGCTGGCAGGCTCCCCGTGGCATATTCAATATGCCAAAAACAGTAACAAGTCTCACAATGGAGATGTTACTGGTGCCCACTCGAGCAAATCGATGAACAATGGGATTACAGTGCTACAATGCAGCCACTGGCCACTTTCCCAAGTAGGGGACACACTGTATAGCAAGTAGACATGCTCTCTGTCCTCCGGAAAACTTCTTGCTCATTAAAGAGATGGGGGAAAAAAGATCTGGAGGCAGAGATAATGGGAAACTCTACTATGGGTGGTGAGATAAAGCATAGCCAGTACACTGACTTCAGGAAGGATTTTCCCAGATTTCTTTAAAATCAGAAAGATAATAGATTATGTGAGGAACAGAGGGCAAAGGAAAAAATTTCTAGGTACAGAAAATAGCATGAACAAAGTCCATTATACTAGATCCTTGAGGTGATGAGAAAAAGGTCCATATCCCAAGTCTTGTAGAAGATGATACTGAGCAAGGATTTGAGCAGAAATAGTCCTCTGGGGCAAGGGGATCAGGGTGGGGTAAGGAAGTTCCAAGAAGCACCAGTATGAGAAGAGAGAGTAAATCAGGGAAGTCTTAGTTAGCAAGCAGGTTCCCATTATGGTAGCTAGGAATCATTAATAGTAGAAAACTTAGATTTTTGTAAAACATGTTTCACATAGCCCACTTAAGGGTCTCTATCTGCCAACTTCCAACAGGAATTGACTGAAGTCTATTTCTCAGGAAGTACTTAACTCCCTGGCAGCTCCAACATCTCTTATAATGAATCAAACGGTCTAACTGCCTAGAAAAACTGCAATTGAAACATATACATGGGAATACAGTGCTATCGGCTGAAGCAATAGCTCAGTGGGTAGGGCATTTGCCTTGCACACAGCTGACCCGGGTTTGATTCCTCCATCCCTCTGGGAGAGCCCAGTAAGCTACTGAGAATATCTCACCTACAGGGCAGAGCCTGGCAAGCTCCCCTTGACGTATTTGATATGCCAAAAACAGTAACAACAAGTCTCACAATGGAGAGTTACTGGTGCCTGCTTGAGCAAATCGACGAACAATGGGAGGCCAGTGCTACCGTGCTACAGCAGTGCAAAACAAGTGTAAATGCGAGGAACACCTACAAAGTCAGCAGCAGTTTTAAGAAGTCATAGCAAAGGAAAGAATCTCCACAGACATAACCAGAGAAGCAAGGATCACTTATGGAGCACCTGAGGGAAAAGAATTAGCATGCTATTAGTGGCATATTCTCATTGTTTACCAATCATTTAGTTCTGACACAGGGAGCGGCTTACTGAGAACATGGGCAGAGAGAATTGCTATGGTGCTACTACAGCAACCCATAAAAATAGAAGACTGGCTACAAAATAGGTGGAAATGGTTAAAATGAAAAGGAGTAGACAGACATAAACTGCAGTTTGCAAATAGCACTTTCAGACCTTTTTAGATGGACTGACTGAATGCAGGGGTGATGTAAAAAGAGAACTCAGAAAATTAGTCTTGAGCTGTCCCCAGAAATCCAACAAAATGATTGATTAAGCATTTGGAAATATGAGTCTGGAGCTAAAAGGAGAGGTTTTGTTAGAAAATATAAAGTTAGAAGCCATAAGCATGCACTTGGCACATAACAGGATTAGATGAGGTGAGAAGAAATAGGATGAGAAGATGACCCACAATGAGAAAGATCCAACAAAGAAAAGTAAGAACCCATAGTAAAAAAGTTAATTCCCAGAACATACTCTCTGTGAAGTCCAGTAAGAAAAAAGAACTCCAAAATGATAACTGTAATAGATTGTGCCAAATACTTCCATGAAGTCAAATAAACTGAGAACAGAAAAGTGAAGGATGAATTTGGAGCATAGGAGATACTGGAGACAGACCTTGGTAAAAGCAGTTTTGGTCATGTGGAGAATATACTAACTGGAGTGGGTGAAAGCAAAGTGGGCTC
This sequence comes from Sorex fumeus, assembly GCF_029834395.1. NCBI lineage: Eukaryota > Metazoa > Chordata > Mammalia > Eulipotyphla > Soricidae > Sorex > Sorex fumeus. The sequence goes on from NW_026606113.1 coordinate 1,586,472, forward strand.
GAGGGAGGAGTGAGAAGGGAATAAGGTGAGTACTTATAGAAACGCCATGTATTTTAATGCTTTGTAATTCACAATAAAAGAGTGGAAATATATTTTGTCTATGGTTACCTAACTCAGACTGGACTACGCTATCCTTAGCAGTCATAAAATACCTTGATTAAAGATTAACATTTTGATTAATGGAATAGTAACTTAAATCTTCAATATTTACTGTATGACTAAAAAGTATAGTTTTTTTTCTTTCTCTGGGATGGCAGCCATATTGAGTCATCTATCCAAATTAGCTTATTGGGTGTTAAGTAGGTTACAAAAAAAAATAAATAAAATAAAATCAGACCTATGAGCCAAAGGCTAAACTTTCTAGATCCTAGGATCTTCTCCCAGAGATATAAGTAGACAAAACGAAGTGTGTAGAATAAAAATTTGTGATGTTGTAAACTGGATACAAAATGAGTACGAGAAATTTTACTAGCTAATAGTACCACATCATGTCTACTTTTGAAAACTTTAAACAATCTACCCAATCTAAGAACCATTAAGTATATTCTATACACACAAAATGGAGGAAAAATATTTCTTTGTGCTCAATAATTCTTCTTTTCACTTTTAAAATTTAACAAGTATCTAGGGAATTGGCCCAAGTCTGACAGTACCTAAGAGGCCTTATATGTGTGAAGCTCTGGGTTTGACAGCACCTGAGCACCAGTGGGCGTGGCCTTCAAGCCTTGTGAACAACAAAACCCCCAAATGAGCAGATGTCACAGACATCATTCTTCTTAAAGACCTGAAGCTCCTAGAACACTACTTTTAATTGTTACATTTACAAATAATTCTTTAATAAAATGTAAAGATATTACAACAAGAATTTAAATGACAGATAATTTTTAAAGAAACAAATCAGCTATACTTTAAATTGTATTTTCAACTTTTTTGTGGGACAGACCTCATTAACAGGTATATGAATGTAGGATACAATATGCAGGAGGTGTAGGGGCCAACAAAGAGAATGTATTTTCTTAGCTACTCATCCACTAAGAATAATAGTTATAAATTACAGTATAGATATTTTAAATAGAAGTACTGGAGAAAAGATGGTATTCTAAAATTAAACTTAAAAGACACATTTACTTTTCAATTAGTTTTGTTTGAATATAGAATAGTATGTAGGAAGTAGTTCAAGTAAAAGTAGAAATCTTGGGTCTGATCTGAGAATTTCTCATTAATTATGTCTTTCAGCAACTTACTTGAGCTTTGTTAGCTATCTGATAAAACAGAGTTGGTTTTATCTCAGGTTATGCTAAGACACAAACAAAAATTATTTTCCTTTTGCAAATGTTTAAGGAATGCCTCATGTGAATCTGAGATGCCTAATAAATCTTGCTGCCTTTGTGGAGCAAACATTTCAATGGGGTCAAGTGAATCTGCAGAGAACCCAGGTATGTGGGACTTGTGACTGAAAACTCCAGGTTCAACAGAACTGGGAATGGGTGGCCCTTCCCCCACCTTCCTTTGTTTCTGACAACTTGGCAGTCAAGCCCACAAGCCACCCGTGGCTGGTGCCAGATAATCTCATCAACAGTCACGATCCAAAGACTCATCATAAATCTCTCAGAAGAGAGCAGAAAATGACTCACCATCGCCATGCTGCCAGACTCCACTCTAGGTTGTTCCATTAGGGGCACCCAGGAAGGGGGCAGGTGAAGCCCCCCTCCTCCTTCACGGGACCAGCCCCAGCAGCTGAAAACCTCTAGAACTCAACGATCACCATGCTCACAGCTGCTCTCCATATGCTCGAACCGAATCTCACCCATGAGTGAACCTAATCCTGGACTGCAAAGCCACAAATGCGGCCATGCGACATCTCATACCTCACATCACTAATAGTCAAAGAGTCACGGTCACGGTCCTCCGTTGTTCATCGATTTGTTCGAGCGGGCCCAGTAACGTCTCCATCATGAGACTTCTTGTTACTGTGTTTGGCATATCGAGTACGTCACGAGTATCTTGCCAGGCTCTGCCATGAGGGCAAGATACTCTCGGTAGCTTGCTGGGCTCTCTGAGAGGGGCGGAGGAATCGAACTCGAGTTGGTCATGTTGGCTGTGTGCAAGGCAATCGCCCTACCACTGTGCTATCCCTCCAGCCCATTCAAAGAGTAGTACACCACATTCAATTGCCAACCAATCTTTAAATCTTAGAAGGAAATATATATATATATGTTTACATACATATATATTATCACTTAAGTGATTAAGTGATATATATATGTATGTATGCACACAAAGCTCAATCTTTAGCATGTTAGTAATCTCATAGAAGGGCTTAATGGCCCCTGGGTGAAATACAACAATCTTCACACAGTTCCTCTAAGGAAACTTTTTGGGAACATTTTCAGCAGTTTATTCTTAACAAACAATAAAAAATAAATTATTTTGGTTCTGCTGTGTGGCAGGAGTTGAGGCTTGGGATGGAAACATCCAAAATATAGTGGTGGGAAGGTGTAAAGGTGGTGAGACTGGTGTTCAAATATTAAATGTAATCAAATATTGTGAACTACTTTATAAAAATAAAACAAAAACATTTAAATGAGGGAAGGGATATATAGGGTTAAAAAAGGGAAATAGAGGTGGCAATGGTGGGGGTGGAAAGGAGGGCATTCAGGTTTACACTAGGTCAGGGCTGGCTGCTCTGCTATTTTATTCGATCACAATCATGACCATCCTGTTATTCGTCGATTGCCTCGAGCAGGCCCCAGTAACATCTCCTTCATCCTAGCCCTGAGATTTTTTAATAAAGTGCCATATTCAAGGCTCTTTCAGAGTTAGGAGAATGAGACCCATCATTGTTACTGGTATTTGGCATATTGGGTACACCACGGGGAGTTTGCCAGACTCTGCCGTGAGGGCAGGTTACTTTCGGTAGCCTGCCAGTTTGTCCAAAGTAGGAATGAGATAATAAGATGTCGCGCTATCTTATTAAACTTGAATAAAGTAACTTTGTGAGGATTTCCTTGGCAAATGACTTAAGTGGGCCACAACCCTGAAGACTGAGATACTTGGCCTATTTAAGAAACTGAAGTTGCAGGGCTGGAGCGATAGCACAGCGGGTAGGGCATGCACCTTGCACCTGACCGGCCCTGGTTTGATTCCCAGCATCGCATATGGTCCCCTGAGCACCGCCAGGAGTAATTCCTGAGTGCATGAGCCAGGAGTAACCCCTGTGCATTGCCGGGTGTGACCCAAAAAGCAAAAGCAAAAAAAAAAAAAAAAGAAACTGAAGTCAGCATAGCTGGATTAGAGTAAACTAGTGAAGGAATGAGGCTGGGGTGGGGGCTATAAGGGATACTGGCTTGCATATGAATGAAAATGGGAAGCAGTTGGAGGGATTTGAGTAGCAGAGGGACATATTCTGATTTGTGATTTTACAGGATTACTTGGTTATTGTGCATCAAACAGACCAGTCAGTGAAAATGCATTTAAGCAGACAATATAGGTTAATTTAATCTAGGATGAAGTGGTACAAGTGACATATGGTTAGACTCTATAGTTTGAAAACAAAACAGTATTTTCTGATGGATCAACTATGAGAAATGAAAGAAGGGGGAAAATAAACTTTTAGGCCAAAACAAATGTAGCATAGGAGTTACTGATATTAATGAATTAATTTTAGAATTTAAAGAGTGGTAAAAAAAGTGATATTCACTAGTTCACTTCATACCAGTTTCAGCATGTAACAGGTTTAAATTTCATCTCATTCCAAAATGTCATCAGTATTTATGATTTTCTTCAAAGCTTAATACAACAACACACCAGTCAGAGGTCAGTTTACAACAATCGATGTTTCTAATCAGAAAAGGCTTTATTATAAGAAACAATGCAATCACATAAAAATGCAAAAAATTGTGCAATTATGGCAAAATGTTTTAATATAGCTATACATTTGCCCCCCCAGGACTACAGTATTTACTACATACCTGAGCACTGAACATTGAATGCCATTGAACTGATTCACAGAGGGAATCTGATTCCTTGCAGATCACATCCACTTTTTCTCATGCACCAATGAAGTAAGCTTGATGCTTAAGCATCAACTTTGTAAGAACAGTAAACAAAGATGGAAAATAAAGAATACAACTTCTACTTTCCTATACAGTTATAGCAAGTCCAGTTTCAATGTATTAAAAATACATAGGAAAGTGCTACATACATTCATCAAATGCAAAAAACAAAGTTACAGTGACTGGCATTTGTGTTAGACATGTATTTCAATTCTGTAGTACCCATTGTGCCTTCTGCTTATATTCTCATCACACTATGCAAATGTACCTTAAATATCTGAACATATATCCATACATATTACTAATCTTATCTTTCTAGGAACTCTTCTGAAATCACTTAAAAGTGGCAAAGTATTCCAGCTATATAATTTAAGCAAATAGTTCTTCATACAAAATTCAATATATAGTCTAGTTAGTACTATAGCAAATTCTAAACCTTGGCTTTGACACACTATACTTGTCAGTCCCTCAATATAAAATGTTAGAGCAAAAGGATCAACTGTTGTGCAGATCAACCAAACCTCTACTGTAGAATTAACCACCATATGTTGTACTTCTACAAATATACGGCATGTGTAACTTGCTAACTCAATGCTCTAATGTCATGTTTTCAAGTAATACATATATCTAAATAAATATAGATTGTCAAAAAGCGACAGGAAATTTTAGTTATTCAACAAAGCTTTCAAAAAGAAATTACATGAACATATTTCACAAAAGCGGAATTATTTTTTTTCTCCCCTCTGCAACACAACACTGAAATGATGCTGAAATAAAAAAGAAAATTACAGAAACATCCCTAAAACAGCATGAAGATAAAGAAACAGAAAATGTGGGGAGAACAGATCACCGGTTGACAAAGTTTGTAAAGAGATAATAACCACACTATCAACACCAGTAAGAAGAAACCACATATCTAGTTCTTAAGACTAGATTTTAAGCTGTTAATTCTATAAAAAGCTGTCCACTTTAAATTCTGCTTCAGAAAACATTCCCTACTTAAAGAGGTCTATGACAAGAAGTTTGGAAAGTTTCTGAAAAAACGAGGTATGTGATGCAAAGAGGCAATGTTTTAAATTTGTTTCACAGTATTACATTACAATTTGTGCAAGAGTTTTAATACAAACCATGCTAGCTTCTTTTCTCTAAGAGAATCAAAATGTACCACTGAGGAGACACTCTTGGTTATACTCGTATCTTTTATCAATTATCCTCAGCATAGTAAAAAGTAAGTTATTAACCCAAATACTTGCCTTAGGTATCACAAATGAGTTTGTTTGAACTTCATTAACATTTTGTGATTATTAGAAATTCACCAGTAAAATATGAAAATCAGTAAGTACCTATAATGCTATGGTTCTATTCACTCTTTTCCTTATCAATTACCTTCAGCTAGGATTAGGTTGTCAACATAAAAATATTATCATTGTTAAGTGCAAAAATGAAAAAAAAATGAGGTTTGAATTGTCACATGTAATATGAAAGCCATTAAATTAGATCACTGCAAGAGTTTTGAGTTTCTGGAAAACAGAATTTTAAAGCAGGTGTAAAACTTCACATTATGCTCTGTGCAGAAGAGAAATAAGTTGCTTTCATTGTACCAATAAGGACTCAACAGATAGGGGATGGAAAAGAATGTGAGGAGACAAAACAGCCTATGTTAGTGCAAACTGAGTAAAATATTCTCACCATGTGAAAAAATGAATCCAGTTAGATCAGTAAGTGGCCATACCTTGCTATCACGGAAGTAAAGGACCTTGTGAAACAGCCAGAGTTCATTAAGTGAAGAACTATGGCCACAAAACTAGTACTAGCATATCAATATAAAAGAGAAGTATAGGCTCGGACAATTTACATCTATCTAGCTATACACATAAACTAGCACCAGTCACCTGTGAATTTGAGCCCTTGGGGATTTTTTTTTAAATGAAACAGCGTCAGCACTTCAAAAAGTTATCAACAAAAAAACGCTACTTTAAAACCTCAGCTTAACTTAAAACCGGAGGGGGGATGGTTGGGGCGAGGGGCATAAGAATCAAACCAAATGTCCTTTCTGAAATTGCTTTGTTTTTCCTTTCTATCTATTCTAATAAAAGAACACGTTTTAATCCAAGAACACGTGAAAACAGTACACAAATATATAGATCTATCTCTCTATATAGCTATTTATTAAGAATGAGGATCTAAGTAGTGCTTCTCTATGTCAGAGAGGTCACAGCTGCAGTCCTAGTGATATTGCCTCAGATTTTTACCCGTATTTAAAATAAAAAGTCACATCAAACTAATTTGGATATCGCTAGCCAATAATACCCTAATGCTCTTCTAAGAGTGCATAGTTGTCTTCTTCTGATAGCTCAGAGACTACTAATCACAAAATTCTAGAGTAATATGATACTTTTAAACCAGGAAAAAAAAATGCTGATAATTGCACTTTGTTACCTTTGCTTACAAAAATGAAAATTTCACAACAATGGAGAAAAAAAATCCCTTCCTACACTGTAATCTTTAGGAGCACCCATTTCCATGTACAAACTCTCTCAGCTTTCTTAAATACTGACAGCACATCTTGCATCACTGAAGACCAAGTTTCCTCAAGTACAAGATGCCAGTGAGCAACTAAGGCCTCCTACTCATTAAAGAACTTTCTGAAGACACTGAGGATAGAGTTTAGCAACGGCACATTCAAAATGCCGGCCAAGGTCCCAGAGACGGTCTGGGGTTTCATATACTTTCAACCACTGGTCAGCGATGTCATCATACCGGTAAAGGGAATTTTTTCTGCTGGTTCTGAAGACATGTTCTTCAACGGTCACTTGCGTAGCTCGAACAAATAAATGAAGTTTATTTTGGAAAAGTACCAGTTTAAGATAGGGATTTATGGACTCATCACATGGAAAGTCCTTCTTGCGAGTCCACTTATTTAGCTCAATGTCATAGGCTTCTACAGTAAACATCCGCTGATGATTTCCACAGGTTCCAGCAATGTAGTAGATAGAATCCTTGTATACAGCTGCTAAGCCCTGGATTCTAGGCACAGTCATGGGGGTTAAAAAGCCCCAGTAGTCTTTTTGAGGCTCATAGAAGAGGAAAAATTCTCCTAAAAGAGGGGAAAAAAACAAAAAAAAATGCACATTTTATATCTATTTGTAGTTATATGATGAGGACTAAAGAAAATGCCTACAACTATATTGGACAGCTCCTTGAAAATGGTTTGTAACTAGATTTACTCTTATCTACAAATTTAACTGCTAGTTATTATTTTAATTTTTCTTAAAAGATTATCAAGCTCTCAGCTTTTGCATACACACTGCCTTCCCTTTCTGACTTATAACAGAATTCTTGATGAAGGTAGCAATGAAAACTTTCTAAAATGTACCACCTGATGAAGAAATCTAATAAAGATCCTTCACAATTTCTTACAGAAGATCAGATGTAAAGTTAATTTTTCTACTCTAAAGCGCTCTTAATAAACTTAAACGGATGACAAGCAATTAAACAAATGACAAGAAAGCTTTTCAGCCACAGACTCCTCTTTATAAAATATAACCTCAGATTAAACAATGTTTATTCTGCTTCTAAGGTTCTATCAATTCTTTGTTTTATTGTTTACACCAACAGACAACCTTAACCTTCTAACTGAAAGCCTTATAATAATAAAGAGATAAGGCTCTAGCTAACTTGTTAGCTAGTGAGATCAAAATATACACAGGTAAGAGTTTCATGATACTTGTTGATATAACCTCCTGAGTATTCTTTCCCTTTTCACCAAGTCCAACACAAATCATGTCCATGTTTCTATTTAACTAAAAGAAGGCACTAGAGAGTCCTTCTGAGAAATAATTTTACATTGAACTTGAAACAAACGGATTTTAAAATTTCTAGGAAATTTTAAGTTCAATAAGAGATTAGAGCAAAGAACATACTTTAAAAATCAACATCAGCAGAGCGAAAACTAGTGTATCTACACAGAAATTGCTCCTTTTTTGTTTATTAAAAGAAGCAGTGTGAGGAAACATTCTTGTATAAGCAAACAAACACAAAAGCATGAATAAGGATGATGGTATCAACGTTCAGGCAACTAAAAATATGTAAGAAACCAAACACAAGAAACATATTAGCTATTACAAATCAGAATTCTGGATCAAATGTTTTAGGGTTTGAGCAATTGCACAGCAGGCAGTGCCACAGGGGCTTCAACCCCATAACTATATATAAGCCCCTGAACCCTGCCAGAAGTGATCTCTGAACAGTCAAGGGTACATCCTGAACCCTACCGGGTGTGGTTCAAAAAACCGAAAAATTATTTTAATTAAAAAACAGTTTTTAAAAGGCTTGTCTTCCTTTTCTCTCATTCCCTGCAACCAAATTTCTTATGTACTCCCATCCAGACACTTGCTACCTCTATTAAAAATCATCTTCGCCAGAGTCCTGGTCTTCAGTCACTGAAGAAAGTTTTTGTTTTTCTTTAAGCTAAGCAAATTAGACGGTCCCTCTTTATATAATGGTAAAGGAAGAAAAAGCTGGCATATTCAAAGTTTTCAGTGAAAAATAAGTTCTTAAACCTATTGAAGGCAACAAAATCTCCAATGCAATTAAATCTACAGAATGCAACTTCAAATTCTTTTTTTTTTAATTTTTATTAGTGAAACACCATGAGGTACAGTTGTAGACTTACGACAACTTCAAATTCTATGCAATTGAATTTTATTCTTGCAATCATAAACCTTACACAGAATTCTTTTATGGATGAATAACATAATTTTAGTGAATACCTTGCTCATATTCTTTCTCACTTTTTCAACAAATCCAATAAATACCATAAGAAAATACCTACACTTCTTGATTCTTTAATAATAAAAAGCAAAAAACAAAAGCCATGTACTTTACTTTCTTACTAAAATAAAAAAATAATAAAGAAACAAGTTTTGTGTGTCTCAAAATTGGCTGTGAAATAAAAGTTCTCCCACACACTGAATTATTTTTATTGTTTTCAAAATAATCACAAGGTCAAAACACAGTAAGAGGATAATAAGCCTGCAAATCATTTTGGTAACAAAAAATGCCTCCCATTTTTATTCAAAAGTCTTATTTTCTTGATATGCCCTTTAAAGAACAGATTATTCCAACAATGTTTGATAAGGAAGCCAGAGATGGGGCCAGGGAGACAGCAGAGTGGCTTTGCACACAGTGGACCTGGGTTAGATCACCAGCACCCCACACAACCCCCAAGAACCAGCATCCCCTAGTGAAGAGTCAAGAGGAAGCTCTGAGCATAAAACCATGTTGTGGCCCAAACAAACAACAGCAAACAAAAGAGCCAGAGACATTCATCAATTAGTAGGGACAGATGCTATTCTTTTTTTGTATAAGAAACCCACAGTCTGACATTTTACTCTTTTTTGAAGGACAAAGTCACTTAAGATACTTACCTTGTAAAACATAGATCTTCTCCTTGTACTCTACAGCATTATGAAACTCCATGGCAACAGGCATTGCGCAAACCGTTGTCCAGCAATTCTCTCTGCTATCGTAGCACTCAACAGACTTGAGTGAGTTCCTCCCATCACCTTCATAAACACGGCCTCCTATTGCATACATTTTACTACAGCAATATACCAGTTTGCAGCCTATTCTGGCTCGCAGCAAGGATGGTTTGGGTAGCCATCTATTGGTGGAATGGTCATACATCCAGAAATCATTTTCTGCCTTATGGTCAATGGAAACCTCACTGCTGCTTGGCCTATACCCTCCTGCAATGTAAATGTCATTATCTGGTGACACAAGAATCCCAACTTCTCTTAGATCATTTGGCGGTTTGCATAGTTTAAACACTCTTCCTGTGACTATATCTAGACAAGGCACTGTTTGCTTCTTTCCTGAGTGTTTGTGGGCAGCATCAAAACATATGATCATTTCAGATGCAGTCATTCCAAGTCTTTGTGTACAGCCATTAGTGTTGGATGGTCCCCTTTCTACATAGCTTTTGGCTATAGCCTGTGCAAACTGAGGTGGAATTTTCTCTATAAAGGTATCTTCCATCAGAGGAAAACGTATGCATTTGGCAAAAATTTCTGGAAGGTACACTTTTCTTTCATTCTGTTCATGTTCAAACCACCTTACAATGCTTTCATAGACATGTTCTTCTCGGTCTACATTTAAATCATCACTGTCTAGAATGCTTATCAGTTGGTCTTTCGTCAAATGGAGAAACTCCTGTTCTTTGGTGACACACAGAAATTTTTTACGAATGTATTCCTTTGATCGATCTCCAAGCTCCTGATGACCATAATGATCAGCAAATATGAAGACCCCAATAGAATTCTGAGGGTCCAAGTGACTGATCATGTATTTAGCACACTGGTCCTGGATGGAAGGAATCTGGAATATGCTAGCTGCAGTGAACAGGGCCTGAACATTGGCCTCTGTCAGAACAACTTTGGAGGTGTAGGCATAGTTCAACACTAAATCCATGGATTCAGCTTCCACACCGACTATTCGAACTTCTTTTTGAGTACTTTCTGTAAGGCCGCTAGTGAACATGGATCTACGAAGGAAAGAGTGGAAAATGTCACATGTGTACTGAAAATTAAAATTATTGTCACAAGAACTTACTAGTATAAAGTTACCCCAAAGACAATTTTTTTTTAAACTGAAAGGGACTGCCTAGTTTGTTTTATGATGATTTTGAATGGAATTAAAAGTTGATGATCCAGCAGACTTATTCTAGTTAATCTCAAAAGCCCTACTCTCAGAACCGGTTCATTTGGTCCCAATTCTGAGAAAAAGAATATACTCGAAAGGTGAAATGGAATTATTTCAGGGTACCATATTTTCCTTGGAGCCTTTATCCAGGTTTCTAATCAAGTTCCCTTGGGGACATTTGGTCTTATAATCTTATAGGAAAGTGACATTTTAAATCAAAAGTCAGTAAATTTAAGAATATCTATAGAGGACTTGGGGAGATAGTACAGGAGGGCTAGCAGGCATGAAGCCTGATTTCAATCCCCTGCACTGCATGGTCCCCTGAGTGCGGCATCACCTGAAATAAGCCCAGTCAATATATAGATAAGAATCCCTGAGCACTACCAGATATGGTCCCCAAACTGAAACAAGTCCACAAAAAATACAAAAAGATACTCATATAGTGCCAAAAGAGATAGTCTACTAGAACTTTTCATGACCAATGGAACTTTATTGATTTTTGTTGCTGTTGGGGCCACACTCAGCAGTACTCAAGGCTTAATCCTGGCTCTGTGCTCAGTGATCATTATTCCTGGGGATCACTCCTGGCAGTGCTCTAGGATACGAGCTGCCAGGGATTAAATCTGGGTCAGCTGCATGCATGGTAAACACCACTGTACTAGCTCTCAACTTTATAAGACAACTTGTATTCAAAATGACAGGCTGCATCATAGTGGCGAGTAGACCTTTTATAAACAATAAAACAAGTAAACATTTTGAATAATCATACAATTTAAAAGTACTACATAAATCCCAGGTATATAATGTAAAATATGGTGATGCAGCTACGAATACAGAATTGCGTACTTGATTTTTGGTTTGGTTTGGTTTTGATTGTGGGGTCACCCCTGGTAGTGTTTAGGGCTTACCTGGTTTGGTGATCAGGGGTCACTCCAGGCAGTGCTCAGGGAACCTCATTAGGTGCCAGGATTAAATCAGGGTCAGCTACATTCAAGGCAAATGCCATAACCCATGTCTATCTCTCAAGCCCAGTATTGCGTATTTAAAAAATTGCTAAGACAGTAGATCTCAAAATTTTCAACACAAGAAAAAAAATCTTAACTATGTATGGTGAAAATTCTGCTGCTGAGACCAAGTTTTTTTGAAACTGAAATATCTTGTACACTTATGGAATATCAGTGACCAAAACATTAAGTAGTCAAAACCTGAATGTCTGCTTGTGACTTACAAACATATGCTTTTATCTTCTCTTTCAACGTTCCTTTCTGTGTTGCTCTTAAAATCAAATAAAAAGAAGGGCTGGAGAGATGGTGCTGGGGTTAAGTCACTTGACTAGCATGCAGCTGACCCCAGTTTGCTCCTCTGCATGATACATGGTTCTCTGAGTAAAAAGCCGTGAGCACAAAACTATGCTCCCCAAATTAATTTTTAAAATGAAATAAACTCTTTTAAATACGTTGAAAAACTAAGAGCTATGTTCTAAGATGTTGATTACATGTCTATTGAAGAAATTAACCATCATTAATGATGAAATTGATTAATCATATATTTAAGCACTATATTTTGGAAAATATATGTAAATATTGCCAGTAAAAGATCTGTAAAATACGGCCAGACACAGGGGCCAAAAAGATAGTACAAAGGGAAGGGTGCTTGCTTTGTACACAGCTGACCCAGTTTTTGATCCCTGGCATCCCTTACAGTCCCTGAGCCCACTAGGAGTGATTCCTTAGTGCAGAGCCAATACTGAGCACTCCTGGAAAAAGTAATTATTACTAGTCACTTCTGATGTTTCTGTCAAACACAAAATACTTTTAAATGAAGTCTGAGGAGATCAGAGGTCTATCAGAGTACAAATTGCTTCATGGGTTAATAATCCTTGAGTTCTAATTTAACTTCTATAGTATAAATACTAAGTTTAATATATTTATTGTAATAAATAGATTATAAATATGACATCATAAACAGTATTATGGTAATATGTTAAGGTAGGTTCATTTTTTAATCACTGAAAACTAAGTGATCCAATGTTAGTTATCAATGCAGGTGGTAAAATTCTTAGTTATACAAGCCGCCAATTAAAAAGAAAAATAAAGCCCTTCATTAGGCAGAGATTAAGTCCCAAAGGAGAGCATTACCACATAACCCTTTATCATGGGAACTACTACTGATTTGAACAGACTACATGGGAGCAGTACAACAATCGATGAGCTTCCTCTGAGGTTCTTTCTGCACACTACAGGAGGTGGGAGTACTTCCTCACACAAATGTTAGAGCAGCAAACATTTTGAATAATCACACAAAATTTAATCCTGCAAGCTACTGGAATCACGAAACGACCATGCCAAGTTTCAGGAAGTTCTAATGCTTCTACCAGTGATGCAAGCCTTAGAAACTATTAAGTATGATTTTCTAGGTCTCACATAAGAAATGACACTAGTACCATGGAACTACTGTACAAAACCTCCTGCAAGAAATAACCAAATTCTTAAGTTTTCTAAGTAAATGTGTTCATTTGAATCCTCTGATGTTTAGAAATTTTCAAAGGATTTCCTTAACTTGTTGGCAAATAAGATAATTTCAAAGAGAAATAATAATCTATTAATTTTTTAAAGATGATTGCCCATGGTCTTCAAACCTTTTAATTGACATTTAAATGATAACATTCAGAGTATAAAATTTCACTGAGACATAGACATTCCACTTTGAAATTCCAGTACTTGTTTTCACTATGAAGATCTAATTTATACTAAAAATTCATAAACTTAAGAAAGGCTCCATTCTTGCTCCTTAAATTATACACCGACTTAGAAGTCTCTCTCTGAAGTAAAATGCAGCCTTTGTCATTTACTAATGAGATCGCTTATTTAGACAGGTCACTTAACCTCTCTGAGCCTCAGTTTATTACACATAAAATAGAAAAATCTGTACAAAGGCTGAAGCAGAAAAATTATTGAAAGTAGTATTTGTGAGGTATGCTTAGCTTAAAACTCAATTTAATTGCATAAATCACCAAATCATATCTAACAGAGAGACTGAATGACGTATTGCACTAGGATTTTCCAGTAGCAGGCCAAATGCCATACCATCTGTCTATGAGCTTCTTCTTTTTACTTTTCAATTCACTGCCTCTTGATGATTAATACTTAATAGTCCGATGACCTACCCGAGGCTAGGCCAAACAGTTACATAACAGATATCAGACTATATTTAACCCAGTTTTCAGAGAAAGAGGAACCAGAAACTACTGTCTGGAACATACACTTTTCTAGGCCCTTAAAGGTAAGCACCTGCAAAAGAAAAACAGCACCTTTAGAGTGTCCTGAGCAAATAGCTCACTGGCAGTTACGCAGCATTTTTGAATACTGAAAAGCTGAAAAAGTGAGCTCTTGACACAAAAGAGGTTAAACTCGTGCTTTTATCACTGATCTTAGAGTATCCTCTACACCAAACATTTTATACGTCGAAGTTCCAAATTGTACTTTTCAAGGTTTTGTAACACACACACAGATAAAAAAAGATAAAATACGCAAATAAACGAAAAGTTGACTTCAAAACACTCCTGGAAATCTTGGGAAGAATCAATGCCTGAAGCGTAAGGCACACAGAAGCGTATTTCATTCCTCTTTAGCCCACTGCTTTTGGTGCTTCCCTACACCAAAAATAAATGACTTTACTCGACGGCGATGTGTTTTTAAAGAACACAGTAACGTTTCACACCCTAAGAGAGAAAGGAAAATCGTCCTGAAATGGGGAACAACTTCCAGCCAGTGCCGGCGATGAGCCCGTGACGAAAATGCTCTTCCTGGCCTGTGCGGCGCGGCTCCCGCTCTCCGCGCGACTCGTGAGCCTCTAAATGAGGCTCGCACATGGCGCGGCTGGAAATCGGACTTTTTGGCGCATCTGGGTGGAGCAGGGAGCGGGAAGGGAGGCTTCGGAGCGGGGACGGGGACGGGCTTCGGCAGGCGGGAGAACACGCCGCAGCCCTGGGGCATCTGCCCACGCCCATTCGTGCCATCTTCAACAACGGCAACTGAGGAGGTCGCAAGCGGCTGGCGGCTGCCGCACTGGGTCAGACAACTCCTGACTCTCAGGATCCTCTACTGGACGCAGACAAACGCGCCTTCGCCAACGGAAGAGCGGGGCCAGCGCCAGCGGAATCGGCCTATCACGGGGAGAGCCCCGAGCGGATCTGGATGGAGATGCCCATCGTCGTCGTCATCGTCGTCGTCATCGTCATCGTCATCATCGTCATCGTCATCATCGTCATCATCATCATCATCATCATCATCGTCATCGTCACCGTCACCGTCACCGTACCTGAAGTAGGGGCTGATGGCAGCGAGAACGTTTCTGTGACAGGAGAAGGTCTTCCCATGATCCACTTCCACCACGATGTCTGTCAGCTGTCCTTGGTCGTACATCGCCTTGAGCTGCTTGAGAATGCTGCACGCGTGCGAGGGGTCCATGGCATCGCCGGCGGCTTCCGAGGGCGGAATCCCATTCGGCGTGGGGGACGACTTGCTTGGATCTAGGAGGGGAAACGCGGACAGCCGCGAGAGAAGTTCCGAGCCAGTTGGGCGGCGCGGCGGCGTGCGTGCGTGCGCATGTGTGCCTGCGTGGCTGCGCGTGCGCGTGCGCGCGCGCGCACGTGTGGACGCGTGTTATGTCGGGAGGGTGTGTGCGCGCGCACGCGAACGTCTACGTGTACAGGCGAGTGTGTTCGGAATGTGTGTGTGTGTGCTCGTGTGTGCTCCTGTGTGTGTATGCGTGTGTGTCGGGAGTGTATGTGTATGTGTCTGTGTGTGCGTGCGTGTGTGTGTCCGTATGTTTCGCTCGGCCCGGCCGCTCCCTGCCACCTCCCCAGCCCCACCCCCACCCTGGAAGGGGAGGGGGGGAAAAAGACGTGATTCTCTCTATGTGCTGCGCACACGCCACCACCCAACGAACGGGAGCGAGGTCAGCCCCCGGCGAGCCGAGCGGAGCGAGCCGGCGAGCCCCGAGGCCGGGCTGGACACTCCGCCGCCGCCGCGCCCCGAGCCAGGCGAGCCCGAAGCCCCGCGCTCGCCCCCGGACGCGTGAGGCGACCCCGCCGGGCGGAGAGGAGGTCGCGCCGAGGGCCGAGGGCAGGAGCCGCCCCTGGGGAGCTGGGGGTGGGGGTGGGGGGTGGGCGGCGGCGGCCCCCGACTTGGCTCCCCCAGCCAGCCGCTCCGAACCGGCCGAGCCGAGCGGCGACGGGTACCCGGCCCCCATCCCGTCCGACCGCACGCCCCGCGCCCTCGCCGCCGGGCGGCCGCCTGCCCCCGCCGCGTCGTCCCCCTCTACCTCTCTCCATCTCGCCCCCGGCCCCGCACCGCCCCCGACGCTCGCAGCCGGAGCCCGGCCCGCCTCCTCCCCCGCCCGGCCGCTCCGGCCGCGCAGACCCACCTGCCGACGCGGCCATGGCTCCCTCCGCGGCCCGGGCTCCGGCGACTTAAGAGGAAATGTCACTTAGCCGCCCGGCTCCCGGTCCCGGCCCTCCTACGCGTCCCCGCCCAATCGGGTGGCCCGTGCACCAGGCCCCGCCCCGCCCGCGGTCCCGGGCGCCGATTGGCCGGCGAGCGCCCCAGCGCCTCGGGAAATGTAGTTTCGCCGCCCCGGCTCCCGCGTGCTGCGCTCGGGCGGAGGCCCAAGCAGGGGCTGCGATTGGCCGGTGCGCGCGGGGTTGGCGCGGGCCCCGCCAGCCTGTGTCCGCGGGGCGCGCACTGCCTGCCGGAAGCGGTAGTTTTGGGCAGAGCCGCGCTGTCAATCGGAGGGGCAGGGAGGGAAGCCCTTGGAGGGCAGATCTCCCCGTTCAGGCCCCCTTCCAGGTTCTCGGGCTCATGGTCGTTGTTTTTTGGGTCTTTTTAAATGGGGATTTTTGGTTTGCCCTTTGACCTGCTGCTTGCC
The DNA here is from genome assembly GCF_029834395.1 of Sorex fumeus. Taxonomy (NCBI): domain Eukaryota; kingdom Metazoa; phylum Chordata; class Mammalia; order Eulipotyphla; family Soricidae; genus Sorex; species Sorex fumeus. The sequence goes on from NW_026606113.1 coordinate 1,603,157, forward strand.
TCCCGAGGCCTCCTGTCCTGACATAGGTTTCTGGTGTGAGAGGGCGATTAAAGAGCAGAAAATGGGAAACAGACACGAGGGCTGTTTTCCACCGAGGCGAAGGAAATCTGACTCCCCACCCCCAGAAGCAGAAGATCAGAAGGCCCAGAGCCATCTCTGATGAGTCACCTGTGACACCTGGCTGAGGCCGCAGCGCATCACCTGGGCCAAGGGCTCGGGCTTCCACAGGTTGCCTTGCTCTGGTGACAGCCGCTGCTCACCCCACTGAGCCTCGCTTTTTGCCGCACAACCGGAGAACACGTGTTTCACTACTCAGAACTGAGGAATTCAAGACGCGTTCCCATTTTGCTCCTGGGCAAAGAAGGGGTTAAGACACGAAGTTATCTGGGATTTCCTGTGAAGTATATTGGAGAATGCCCTGAGCCTGGAGCCAGTGAAAATCACCGAAGCGTCACTCTTGGCTCAATAAATTTGGGACCTTAGATAAAACCCCTTAATTCTGGAGCACTTACATCTTTACCTGTAACATGTGAATCATAATTCCTATTTTATCTGCTTCACGCTACAAAGCTTTTGAAAGTGAACAGAAATTTTGCTGTTGAACACGTTTTACAATTACCTTACTGTAGCGTCTAGCAGGGTGCCTAGCACATTATAGATAATATTTTCAAAATCAATCTAAGAGACAAATGCACTAATGATGGAAATGCTGGAACCTTGAAATAAATGAAAGGTAGTATCACTTAAAGAGAATTTTTTTTACTGGAGATGTAGTTAATCTGTGCACATAGCTTTTCTAACACTGATAAAGTAGTTGGTTTTCTTGATTGAAAATCTTGGAATTGATTGAGATGGGAAGAGAAATGATAATGAAAAACAATCCAATTCTTTCCCTTACATCTACTGAAAAATTTAGAGAGCTCAAAATACTACAATTTTCATGCAAGTTAGAAAATTGGAATTTCCTAGGTCCTGGGATAGATGTACAATATATGTCCTAGAATTCTTCTATATCAAAAGCCCTGTCTGCATAGGTCTCCCTACTTGAAGTTGAATTAACTTTCATGATTCATAATTTTACATCTCCACTTTTTATAAACTCAAAGTTGTTGCTATTTTATAAAATACTGGGTGACTTGCTGAAAATAAGACAATATTAAGGGTGGAAAAGGCAACAACTTTTAGGGTTCTAGATATAGCAAATAAAAATAAAGGCTCTATATTATTTGGGACATACTTAAAGAAAATACTATTTGTTGTTTATCTGAAATTAAAATTTAAGTGGGTGCTTCTATATATTATTTGACAGTCTTTTAAAACCTATTAAAATGGGTTTCTGTTATTGTTTGCATTTTTTTTATCAAAGTCACCCATCTCAGTCTTAATAAATTGGGCTGATTTTCTTTTGCATTTAATTCTTACCTACTTTGCAGAGCAGCAATATAATTTAATTAACTAAATAAAAAGCTTTATGATTTTTTGATACACAAAATTTTCTGAATTTGGGGGTAGGAAGATTACAAAGACTAAAGAACCTGAATAAAAATAGCAATGCAAAGATAATTACAAGGTTGTTGTACTGTAAACTCCATTCTACTGGGAAGAAGGCATTACATAGTAAAAATTTCATCATTAGAAATATATTTTTAAAGAACAATAAATAGAAGGATATAAAATTTGAGTCCATAATTCCACACTGTTCTTTCTCAACTATCTTTAAGAAAACAAAGGAGATTTTGTTTCACGGTTGATATTAAATAGACAAAGATTTGTTTTAAAATCACTCAAATTTGATATTTACTAAGAACTTATTGCTGACCAGGAAAACAGCAGGGAGAGTAAACTCATTTTATTCTTAATGTATGAAATAGTACAAAGTTCTCTGGAACATTTTTCTCATATACTTAGGTTTAAAGGTGAAATTTAGAAAGAATAAAAATTGAAATGGAAAGCAAAATGTTGAAGGACTTGCATTTAGTTCAAATTACACATTTAGCTACCGTATTAATTTCATGCTTATCGAGTACAGAGCAAAGAAGGTTGATATGATTATGGCTATTTGAGGGCAGAGTTTTTTATTTGGGGGCCATTCCCAGCTGTGCTCAGGGCTTACTCCTGCCTTTGTGCTCAGGAATCATTCTTGTCGGGTTTAGAGGACCATATGTGGTGCCATCAGTTAGCTGCATGGAAGACAAATGCCTTGCCCACAGTGCACTCTCTGTATCTGTATCTCTGTGTCTGTCTGTCTCTGTGCTCTCTCTGTGTCTCTCTCTATGTGTCTGTTTCTGTTTCTGTCTGTCTGTCTGTCTGTCTGTCTCTCTCTGTCTCTCTCTTTCTCTGTCTCACTTTCTCCCTCCCTCCCTCCCCCCCCCCCCCCATAAAGAAACCTTTATGTGTAAAATCCAGGGGGAGGGAATAGATACTATAAAAACAGGATTACAAATTTAGAAAATTTAAAGATTACAGACAACTGGAGGCTTTTGTTTTGTTTTCTGCTTTCACTTTAGAGAATGACTTTTAGCAATTATTTCCTGTGCTCAGGCCACTCTCAATAATATTACACAACACAAGAATGATAGCAACTCTGATGAAGAAGGTGTAAAAGAAAACAGTACTTCCCTTCTGCAAATCAATTCTGCCTTTTTCCAATTTCTCTTTTCAGTATTGTTTGAGGCTGTGAAATTGCAAGTGAAAATAACAAGAGAATACCAGTGACTCTTACCTTTTAGCAAATGACACCCTTCTATGTTTATCCTTCTCAGGCTGCAGATACAACAAAATGTGACATTGTTTCTTGCAAAAGACTTTTGTATTGGGTAGATTAATGCCTGAAATCAAGTAACAAGAGTGATTATCTCAGTCTAAATTTGAAAACAGCCATAGAATTTTTTTTAATTTCTAAAAACATAAATTACATATAACCTAGCTTATTTGAAAACACAAAAGATTGAATAGCTATTAACAACAGTTCTATTAATTGGCTATCACTGGCCCTTGTGTTATTTTAAGTTTTATTCCCTTTGAGTTTATTCTAGGATTCAACATGGTAATAACTAGAAGAATACATTTTGTGAATCATGAATTTTATTATTCTAGGGAGTACTAAATTATATTAATTTGCCTTTGAAGTGTCTGGAATTTAGCATTTTATATTTTAAAAATAGAAACTGTAAAACTAGTGGCAGGGATATGAAATTCCTCAAAAATTATTTACCTCTTGTCTCTTCGAGAAATCTGCATTCTAGGCCAGTGCTCTATAAAGCAAGGTGATGCTGATGCTGAAACCATTAGGTATAGATTGTAGAGATACAGCAATAGAAATTGAATGTGTTCATTCAAAATTCATTTTGAAATATGTCCCCACTGCAGATATTAGGAGGTGGGAATCTTAGTTGGTAATTGAGTTTAAGGCAGCCTTGGTCTGAATGGGGCTTGTGCTTAATAAATGACTCCCAGAAATTTCTACCATGTATGAATACTGAAGACAAACTTCTATGAACCAGAAAGTAGGTCCGCATCAAATCTTCCAGCTCCTTGTACATTAAAGCAGACAGAATAGACTCTTAGACTCACATAGAAGGACCAGGTATATGAGAGAGGAAAGGAGGGACAGAGTGAGCCAGGAGAGGAGAGGAGGGGAGAGGAGGGGAGGGGAGGGGAAAGGAGGGGAGGGGAGAAGAGGGGAGGGGAAGGATATAACATATTCTAATGAAAATTAACCTAAAAAGTGATGGCTGAAAGCAACCACTAGTTAACATAAAACAAGTATTTCAGGATGGGGAGATAGTAAAGGGGTTAGGGACCATGCAGCTGTTCAACTCCTGTTTTATCCAAAGCACCACATAGACCCTTCCACACACAGCCACCTGTGGTCCCAGTGTCGCCTGAGCACTGCCAGGGTGGCCTGGTGATCACAGGGTTTCATCAATATGACATTCTTGGGCCCCAGCATTCAACTGTTTGGTAAGCTATCTGAGAATCTCTAGGCATCTGCCCCACCGTCTGAGCATCCCCCAAATATTTCAATCAATTAGTGTGGAGGATTTCAGAAGAGCTAGATTCACTTCAGCTAGTATGGGAATGGAGACTTCAGAGAATACATCAAAGAAGTTTCCACACAAGTGATAAAATCCATTCTTACTCTGTGTATTATCTTGGCTTGACCTAGAAGGTAACACATTAACTTGTTTTTACATTAATATTGATAGAACGTAATTCACCAATTAAGCAAAGACATGGGGTTCTTGGCTAAGTGTTATCTATTTTATTTTCCTTAATGTCACATTTTCATCAAATTTTCTAAGAATTACGTTAAAGATGGGGCTGGAGCCCACAGAGGGTAGGGCATTTGCTTTGCATGCGGACCACATGGCTGACCTGAGTTTGATTCCTCCACCTCTCTCGGAGAGCCCGGCAAGCTACCGAGACTATCTCGCCCGCACGGCAAAGCCTGGCAAGTTACCTGTGATGTATTCAACATGCCAAACACAGTAACAAGTCTCACGATGTAGACGTTACTGGGCCCACTTGAACAAATCGACAAGCAAGGGGAGGACAGTGCTACAGTGCTAGGTTAAAGATAAGACTAGGCTGGAGAAATAGGAGAGTGTTCAAAGCACTTATCTTACACAAGGGTGGCCCTGCTTTGATCTCTAGCACTGCATCTGGTCCCCCAGCCACCAGAAGTGATGTATGAGCACAGAGCCAGGAGTAAGCCTAGAATACTTCTTGTTATGATCACCTTCTGCCCACCACCTACCCACCCCAAAGGATGAGAAATATCAAGTCTGGAGAATTTAATTTAATGGAGAACTTACCATAGTTATGTAGAGATCTTTAACTCCAAACAGATACTACTCTGATTACAATAAGTAAAAGTCCTGAAAATAAAACAGTTTTGAAGATTAGGTGCTGTATGATAATCATTATTTTTTTTAAAAATTTTGTTTTCAAGTTTTATTTAGGCACTGTTATTTACAATACTTTCCATAGAGCTTTGTGCATATTCCAACCTATTACCAGGGTGTCAGCACCCCTGTGAGAATACTTCAGAGTCACCTCCCAAATCACCCCTTTGGAAAATACAATTCTGTAGGCTGACTCTCAGGTTGTGTTACCATTGAGTATACTTTATTCTCCAAATAAACATTCATGTAAGAAGAAGACCTTTATATATAAAGACCGTGTATAAAGAAGCACACCACACAAATGTCAGGAATATTTAATTCTTATTTCTGGTAGTTAGCGGTCGGGGTTTCCTCATGTCAGAACTATTGGCACTTGCAGTATTATTTTTTTCCTAAGGAGTGGGGCTGACCTATGCATTTTCAGATATTTAGCAGCATCCTTAGCTGCTATCCTCTCACAAGTAGCATTTCCCATAAAGATGTGACAATAAAATAACGTCTCCAGAGATTGAGACAATTTTCTTTTAGGAGGGGAATGGTCACCAGTTGAGACCACGTCTCTACAACTTATTCCTTTCTGTTCTGGATTTCTCTGTGCCCTGGGTTTCCACATTGTTAAAAAGCATTGCTGCAGTTTCCATAAATATTCTTTTAAAAAATTGAAACCTCCTAAATGTCTACTTTCTTGAATTTAATTAAACATAGTTCTCATAAATCATACTTTTGGTTCATAAGCACCATTTCTTACATAACAAGTTTCTTTTAAGTTTCTTGCTTGTTTGTTTTCCATTAAGTACTATCAATTTACAATTCATATGATAAGATTAGGGAATGTTGTTTCAAATCTCTATATGTGTATTTCTTAACACACCTGCCACTAAAACTCTAATGAAAGTGTATTGGGCCCTTACGCCATTCCCTTCCACTTAACAATTTCTCCTCGATAATCTTCGTATTTTTCACATATATTAAGAGGTATTTTTCTTTTATTTTGTGCATTTCCTTGGTTTGGTTGTTAATACTCCAAGTATGAATGAGACTTTCTCTCTTTTTTCACGTACTGACTTTAAATACTTATTTCAGTGTTCCACTATGAATGTTTATCTTGATATCTGACAAGAAATTTCTAGGATGCATATTATAGATGATTCCACATCTATAATTTAACCATTCAGCCAGTCAGTGTCTTTGATTGGTTAACTCAGATCATTCACATTTAGGATTATTATTGACATATAGAAGCTTAATTACTGTCCTTCTACCAACTGTTTTCTGGTTGCTTTTATATATTTCATATTTTTTCCCACAAGTTTATGCCTAAAAAATCATATGAATAGTTTTTACTGGTGAACTCTCAATTTTTTTCAATTTTCTTCAGCCCCTGTCCCACATTTTTTGGTATGTGATTTTAATGATGTTTGAGTTAGTATCTAAAATAATCTGTGTGTGTGTTTGTGTGTGTGTGTGCGCATGCACATGCGTGTGTGTAGGTGCGTGTGGCTGTGTGTACACGGGCTCTAATCTGTCTTTAGAATAAACAGATTATTTTCCATTCTTCCTAGCCTTTTACTTTTTGTTGTTTTCTCTTCTGAGGTTACATCAGAAGCTGAGGAGAAAGGGGGGGGAGAGAGAGAGAGAGACAGACAGAGACAGAGACTGAGACAGAGACAGAGACAGAGACAGAGAGAATGCAACAAAGTGTTTATTAAAAGCAAGAAAATAGCCCAAGAGATACCTCAGATACCTCAAAGGGCAAGAGCATATGGTTTGCATGCAGAAGACCCAGGTTTGATTCCTGACCCTCTATGGTCCCCTAAACACTAGCAGGAGCAACCAGGAGCAACCAACATGCACAAAGGTGGGGATATTTCTTAAGCCTGTTCAGTCACTGTCACTGTCACTGTCCTCCCGTTGTTCGTCGATTTGCTCGAGTGGGCCCAATAACGTCTCCATTGTGACACTTGTTACTGTGTTTGGCATATCGAATACATCACGGGTAGCTTGCCAGGCTCTGCCGTGCGGGCAAGATACTCTCGGTAGCTTGCCGGTCTCTCCAGGAGGGGCGAAGGAATCGAACTAAGGTGGGCCATGTTGGCTGCGTGCAAGGCAAACGCCCTACCGCTGAGCTATCGCTCTAGCCCAGTCTGATCAGTAGTGGTTTCAATTTTGTTTTTAAGTAAAAATAGGTGAAAACTTCCAAAAATAAAATATTAACCATAGAAATTCAGGAATTCAAAGGAACATCCAAATTTGCTGTGGGGTCGGGATGAATCACACCCAGCCATGTTCAGGAGCTATTCTTGGTTCTCTGCTCGAAAGTGACCTCTGATGGTGCTCAGGAATCACATATTGTTCCAGGGACCAAACCAGTTATATGCAAAGAATTTGCCTTACCTCCTGTACTGTATCTCTGACCCCACCAGCCCAAATTTTTAAATTTAAAAATACATATACCAATACACGTCATTATAAAATTTAAAAAATTTAATACTTCTAGGGAAAAATACATAACAGGCGAAGGATTCCCAGAAGGTCTATTATCAATTTTCAGCAGAAACTATAGACTAGGAGAAAATGGAATGACAATCTTGAAATTCTCATAATTATAAAAGATAAACACTTTTAGCCATTATGTGAAGAGATAGTACTGTGGCTAAGGCACTTGCCATTCATGTGCCTGACCTGGTTTAATCCCCAGCATTCCATATGGTCCTCTGAGCACCACCGGGAGTAATTCCTGCATACAGAGCCAGTAATAACCACTGAGCATTGTCAGGTGTGACCCAAAAACTAAAATAATAATAATAATAATAATAGAAAAACATTTCATTTCTTTTTTCTAATTTTATTTTATTTTTACAAAATACTTCACAATATTTGATACATTTAATATTCAAACACCTTCCCACCACCATATTTCAAATTTTTTCATCTTGAACTCCAATCCCTGCCCCAAAGCAAAACCAAAAAATTTATTTTTGTATTGTTTGTTATGAATAAACAGCAGAAAATATTCCAAAAAAGTTTCCTTAGAGGAAAGTGTGTGAAGATTGCTGTATTCCACCCTGAGACCATTAAGCCCTTTTATAAGAGATTACTAACATGTTGTTAAAGGTAGAGACTTGTATACATATACACGTATGTGTATATATATATGTATATATATATATGCACACAATGTTCAACCTTTAACATGTTAGTAATCTCTTACTAACATATAACATATAACTAAATGCATATATTTGTGTATGCTGGAGTGATAGCACAGCGGTAGGGCATTTGCCTTGCACGCAGCCAGCCCGGTCGAGCCGGGTTCAATTCTTCCACCCCTCTCGGAGAGGCTGGCAAGCTACCGAGAGTATTCAATATGCCAAACACAGTAACAAGAAGTCTCACAATGGATATGTTACTGGGCCCACTCGAGCAAATCGATGAACAATGGGAGGGCAGCAGTGTATGTTTGTACATATATATATATATATATACATATATATCTGTAAAAATATATTTCCCTCTAGGATTCATTGCCTCCTATTTTAAACCCCATCAAATGTGGTGCCCCACTCTTGGAATACAAGTGGTGTGAGGTCTGAGATGTTGCATGGCTATAAGTGTGGCCACGTGGTCCAGGAATAGCTTCACTCATCGGTGAGGCTCAGCCCAAACATGTGGAGAATGGTCATGAGCATGGCAGTGGTTGAATTCTGGAGGTTTTAGGCAACAGGGGCTGGGTACCTTGGTGCAGGGAGGAGCCTCGCCGCACCCCTCCAGGGTGCCCCCAAATGAAACAGCCTGGCGCAGGGTCCCTTAGTAAAGGTAAAGGTAAAGGTAAAGGTAAAGGCCCTCCCGTTGATCATCGATTTGCTCAAGCGGGCCCAGTAACGTCTCTATTGGAGACTTCGTTGTTACTGTGTCTGGCATATCGAATACGTCACGGGGAGCTTGCCAGGCTCTGCCGTGCGGGCGAGATACTCTCCGTAGCTGGCCCTTAGTAAATAAAACTTAATAGAATTAGACACTATCACATTGCTTTGCAATAAATGCTGAAAGTTCTCTTACAGAAAGTATGCTACTGTCTTCACACATGTTCTCCACTCCCATCATCATCATCTACTTCACATACAACATTATAACAGATTTGGTGTGGACATTTATGCATGTATTGGTTCTGGCAAAATTTGTATCAATGTTTTATGAATCTTTATTATTTTTATAATGTGATTTGACTATGGGTTTTAGACTGTTTTTAGTTGTTTCATCCAGTTCTACTGTTAAAGTCTAAGTATGTTGCTCTATGAATCTATCTAGTAGGCTATTTTTTCTCTTTACCTCTCTATAGTAACTCATATTTAATATATACTGAATAAATGTTCACATAACAACATAAATGAATATATCAAATGATAAGTGAATATAGTAGACAGAATAGTAGTCTATCAAAGATACCCATATTCTAATTCCCAGAATTGTGAACATTTCCTTATATAGTAAAAATAGACTTTGCAGACTGTATGTGTAGTTGTATGTGTGTGTTGTGGGGGAAAGGGGGCTTGGGTCACACCCAGCAATACTCAGGGATTACTCCTGCTCTGCACTCAGGAATCACTCCTGGCAGTGCTTGTGGGATTATATGTGATGCTAAGAGTAGAACTCAGGTTGGCTGCACACAAGGCAAACACCCAAACAAATGATTAAAGATGGAGAAATGTTGCTGGGTTATCCAGGTGGGTTATTCATACTCACAAGGGTAATAGAAGAGGAAGGAAAAATAGCAGAGTAAAAATGGAGAAATTAAGATGTAATGACTGAAGTAGGATAATGTGCTTTTGAGAAGGAGGCAGGATACATAAGCCAAGAAATGCAGATGGACTCTGTCTAAAACCACAAACAGAGAAAGCCTCAAGCTTGTATAAAGGAGACAATTCTGCCCAAATGAATTCTGACACCCAGTATTGAAGGACAGTTGGTGTTGTTTTAAGACAAAATGTGTGGCAATATGTTATCATAGCAATAGGGAAACAATAGAAAGGATGAACTAATATAAGAATAAATTTTCAAAGTTCCCCAACAGTTTTTCTCTCATCCCCTCCTTAGCTCTTCATTAAGTGTGTGGTATTAATAAAAATTGAGTGTCAGGGCCCAGGGAGGATAGCTTAGTGGTCAGAATTAACCTGAGTTCAAACACTGGCTTACATGGTACTCAGAGCATTGCCTCATGTAGCCCTGGAAGGCCCCAGAACTTCCTGAGTTTCCCTCATAACTCCTAGAATCTCCTAGTCCAAGCAACACAACATTTCCAGGCTAACCACGGAACTGTGTATTCATGTTGGCCAAATACTGCTGGAAGTAGCCCCTGGGTTCCCTGAGCTCTGCTTGGGAGTCCCCTCCACAAATTGATATTGTTAAAATATAATGGCATTCAAGTGAGTAATACTGAAAATGGAAAATTGCACGATTAACAAGCAGCCTGATCTATTGGAAGAGTTAAAATGACTTTAATGGGACCTTACTGGCAAGCTCCCCGTGATGTATTCAATATGTCAAAAACAGTAACAAGTCTCACAAATGGAGATGGTACTGGTGCCCACTCGAGCAAATCAATGAACAGTGGGAGGACAATGCTATAGTGCTACTGTGCCATATTGAGAGGTCAGTGAGATTCAGCATGAGGGGAACTTTTGTGAGGTGTCACATTTCAGATTTGCTCTTCAAGTCTGGGGTCTCCCTTGAATACATGTACTTGCTTGCCTGTCTCTCTGTGTTTTTTTCTTGCTTATCTTCAGTCTGGAGAACACATTCTCCCTTTTTCTCTCTATTCACATCTTTCTAAATAAGCGTGCAATAAAAACTATGCGGCTTTATCCCCCCAAAAAAGGGATTGTATTTTATTGAGAGTCACATTACTAGGTGTAAGTTCTTTAAAAACAAAAACAAACAAACAAACAAAAAACCAGGAGTCACACTCAGCAAGAGTTGTGACTCAGTTGTCAGATAACAAATTAACAACAGGGAATGGGAGAGGCTTCAACAATGGTGTGATTATTGCTAAGCACCTAGAAACAGAATTACAATATCAACACATTAAATGTGACAAAAAAACAAAGAAACATTAGAAGGAGTAGCTCTCTTACATACACAGTTCAATTTCTAAGAAATTAGATATTTACAAAGCTACAATAAGTTTGAACAATTCAATTTGCTATAATATTTGGAGAAGCATGGGGTTTTCAATGTTCTACATAATTTTAAATATATGGCCTTTTATCTGCCATCACTTGTCAAAATCTCACTTATTAAATTTAGAGTCTCCACCCAGCAGTGCTCACAGGCTACACCTGGCTCTTTGAGGTTGTGCCTAGGGGTTCTAAGGGAACGTGGAGCCAAGGATACAAACCTGGTCTCTTGCATGGAAAGCGAGTTCTCAACTATTGAGCTGTTGCTCCAAGGCCCTCAAGACCTCCTTGCTAGGAAAAGTCATATTTGTGTTTATGCACAAAAAATAACTAGTTTAAAGGGAAATCATGGGGGTATGGTGCCGCCAGCAGGTCAGTCTGTATCTGTGAGGCGCATACATCAGCAGCCTGATGACACCGTCAGACTGTCAGATACCCCAAAATTGCTGCTGTGCCTTTGGCCAGACCCCAAAAACTTGGGGCAAAGTTTACCAAGAAAGTAAACAGCCAAAAGTTAGGTATGTGGGAGACACACACACAACTACCTCTGGTTCAGCTATATAATTGGAGGCATGGCCTCTCTGGTTCCTGATTGAACTACTTAAAGTCCATGATCCCAGAGACTCAGAAACGAATCTCGGAACCCAAAGGCTTTTGGCAGAAATGCGTCCTGTTCCTGCAGTAGGTTACTGGGGCTGGGCCACTCCAGGTGGAAATAGGTTTTGTGCCTTGATCTTTTTCTCCTGGCCGCCTCGTGACCACCATCCTCCAGAGGCCACTGGACAGTCAGGTTTGGGCCTGCAGTGATGAGACCAGATGGGGGTGGAACTAGCCCTATCCTCCCCATCCCAACGAGATCCCAAGTTGCTACCTACAAATGGCCTCTCTGGCACCTGATCAAGCTGATTAATGGCCATGATCCCAGAGACTCAGAAACAAATCTTGAAACTCAGTGGCTTTTGGCAGAAATGCATCCGGACTGCATACAAGGTGGCCGCAGCCTCAGAGCTTATTGGACAGCCAAGTATGAGCCAGCGGTGATGGGGCAACTGCAGTCTCATGGGAAGGGGGGTGGTACCGGCTCATCTTTCACTCCCTACCGAGGACACAAGTTGCCCTCCATGAGTGGCTCTCTGGCACGGCCATGGCTCCAGAGGCAAAAGAACTTAATCCAGAGCCCAGCAGTTAGCTCCAGAGAAGTGAATGGACTATGCATTAAACTATATCGCCATGCCTTCCCGGGAGGGAAAGGGTATTGTTCCCTTCTGCCTTTTTCGTCCCCGCAGCAAGGTGGCCACTGCCTCAGAGCTTATTTGAAAGCCAGGTATGAGCCGGCATTGATGGTGCAACTGCAGTCTCATGGGAAGGGGGGCAGTATTGGCTTATCCTTCACACCCTACCAAGGTCACAAGTTGTCCCCCACGAGCAGCTCTCCAGCACAGCCATAACACCAGACGCACAGAAACCAATCTTGTAACTGTCTGGCTCTTTGCAGAAATCCAAAATCTCAGCCACGTGACATTATATGATTCTCAAAACCAGTTATAGAAAACAAAGTATTTCACAATGCCTTTTCAGCAATTCTGATTGTTGGGGGGGGGGGGGAAATTCTAAACAATAATGGTGCATCTTTTGTCGAAATAATGAATGTAATCAATGTAGAGAAGAGTTAAATAGAAATCATCTGCCTCACAGGCCTTGGGAGGGGTGGGAGGGGGATATATTGGGGTTCTTGGTGGGGAAAAATGAGTACTGGTGAAGGGAGAAGTGTTTGATCATTGTATGACCGAGACTTAAACCTGAAAGCTTAGTAACTTTTCCCACAGTGATTCAATAAATAAATCACGGTCACGGTCACGGTCCTCCCGTTTTTCGATTTGCTCGAGTGGGCCCAGTTACGTCTCCATTGTGACACTTGTTACTGTGTTTGGCATATCGAATACATCACGGGTGGCTTGCCAGGCTCTGCCCTGCGGGCGAGATACTCTCGGTAGCTTGCTGGGCTCTCCGAGAGGGGCGGAGGAATCGAACTCCGGTCGGCCATATTGACTGCGTGCAAGGCAAACGCCCTACCACTGTGCTATCTCTCCAGCCCCAATAAATAAATATAAGAAGAAAAAAATAAATAAAATTATGAAAAAAAATGTAAGGTGGAATTCATGCCCAGTTCAATCAGCTAATCAGTGGCTGAATAAAAAGCAGTACTCCTACATAAAGAAAAAGGGAAATCAGAGTGAGAATCCCGTTTTTATTTTTGGGGGGGTTCCACACTTGGTGCTGGCAGGGAAAATCACTTTTTAGGAGGCAGAATATCATAATTATACTTGCAGAGCGACAGCACAGCGGATAGGGCGTTTGTCTTTCATGCAGCCAACCCAGGTTCCATTCCTCCACCCCTCTTGGAGAGCCCGGCAAGCTACCGAGAGTATCCTGCCTGCTCAGCAAAGCCTGGTAAGCTACCCATGATGTATTTGATATGCCAAAAACAGTTACAAAAAGTCTCCCAATTGATATGTTACTGGTGCCCGCTTGAGCAAATCGATGAACAACAGGATGGCAGTGCTACAGTGCTACGGAATATCATAATTATCACAAGAACAAAAATCTATGAAATCAGACCACCCAGTTGAACCACATTCTATCTATGACCTATGAAGCTTATTGTTCCGCAACTCTAAAATTTACCAAAGTAATTTTTCTCAGAAAATCATTATAAGAAATAAAGAACATAAATTATTCAAATTACTTAAACTAATGACTGGTGCAGAGGTAGCTCTTGGTGAATATGAGTGAATTAACATATCTGTTAGTAACACGAGAATTCAGTTGATTTTTCAGATAATTACTGCCATTAACTTATTTTTTGTATCTTACCAGCTTGCAAATTAATCATAGTTAAGCCTGAGGGAACCCTCTGCTACCTAAACAGATGCACATCCAGGCATAGGTTTATCATCCATGATCACTAATTTTCCTAAGGGACAGGGATAGATCTCCCCAGCATGTCCAGAACAGATCTTCCCAAATATATGTCACTATTGCATATTAATTATTTCAATATTCTGTCCAGGAAGACCCTGTAGGCTCAAAGAGAAACCTCTTCACTCCTTAATTAGAAGAATAACTCCAGAAATAAGCTCCCATCAGTGAAATCTATAGAATTTAGCTCTATCTTTTAGAATATGGAAAGACGAACATCTAATTACAAGATTTTTGTTTTTTGGGTTTTTTTTTTTTTTTGCTTTTATTTCCAGGCCACACCTATTCAGGCTCACTCCTGTCTCTGTGCTTAGAGGTGACTCCTGGCAGATGCAGGAGGCCCTATGGAATACGAGGGATCAAAATGGCTTCAACAGCAGGTACTATCTCTCAGGGTTCTAGACCACCTAATTTTTATCATGAGCTACACCCTCCACTCCAAACACACAGCCCACTCCTCCTCTTTCCTGGAAGCTCTAGGACCCTTTTCTATTACTTAGCTCAAGAAATTACAATTATGTTGTCCTATTTGTTTTAGGACTTACATTCATGTAGATTCACATATGTATGCAATTAAATTTGTACTTTGCTCCTACTAATCTGCTTGCTGTTAATTTGATTGTCCAGCTGCTTGAGGAGAACTTGGAGAGGCAGGAGAAAATTTCCTCTCCTTACCTATGGAAAGAAAAAAGGAACCAACCATTATCAGTGGTGCTCTGAATCCAAATGCCTTTGATATCAAAAACAGCATACCATTAAATCTTACAATAAGCAAACAAAAGAAAAAAGCTATTATAATCTCATACTTTTAACAGTTTAAATCACTAAAATTTTAATTTTCATTCATGCCAACAACGATCTTGCTCATTGTGATCCCTGAGATCCAAACTAATGGAGCAGCCACCATCACAAGTGTCACTAACCCTGGAGGAAAGTCAGCAAGAGTGAACTGGCTCTGAAGTTTCTATCTAGAGAAGCATGCATCTCTTTTCATATTTCATTGGCCAAAAAAAAAATCATTGACTGCTCCTATAATTGCAAGTAAGAGAGGAAATTCAGCTTGAGATATTTGGGAGTCAGTATCAGATACAATATTAAACTACAAAGATCATGGTAAATGCTTAGTGGTATAGGAATAGATCAAACAAAGTAACTTATCTGCAGTTAATGGCCTGATAGTTAAGGAGACAACCTGTGACCTATGCATAAAGGATTTGAAGAATAAACTTGTACATGAAGATTAATTTATGGGTAAAATTTCCCAAAGCCATCTATTGTAGATCTTCACAAGGGTGATTTTGTTTCCTAAGTAATGTTTTGGGAAAAAATGTCTAGAGATAATTTTGGTAGTCACATTTTGGGATGTAGTTACATGCTAATGGCACCTAATGGGTAGAGTTTAGTGATTCTGCTAAGTGACCTACAAGTCATAGTCAAATAAGAATTATAAGACTCCAAATGTCAATGGTTCTGCAGATGAAAACCTCTGGACTATTGTAATTTGGATACACATACACAAACAGCCTGTTTTGGACATCTTGGGAAGGAATATCCTTCAGCATACACTAATGCTCGAGCGATGAAGCCCAGGTGTGATCTAGCATCACACATTTTGTGTTCTGGTCTACAGCAAGAACTTTTATTCAGAAGTGAAAATCCAACGCAAATATTTTAAGACTGATGTAAGAGAGTAGACCTGTTGCACTGTAGCACTGTCCTCCCATTGTTCATCGATTTGTTCAAGCGGGCACCAGTAATGTCTCACAACAAATTGTGAGACTTGTTGTTACTGTTTTTGGCATATCGAATACATCATGGGCAGCTTGTCAGGCTTTGCTGTGTGGGCGAGATACTCTCAGTAGCTTGCCGGGCTCTCCGAGAGGGGCGGAGGAATCGAACTCGGGTCGGCCATGTTGGCTATGTGCAAGGCAAACGCCCTACCTGCTGTGCTATATATTTCATTTTTTAAAAAAGTGGTTTAAATTCAACTTTAAAGGCTTGCTTTTGAAGCCGACAGTACCAGAGGCCCAGAGATATGACTCACTGGTAGAATGCTTGCTTTCACTCCATGCATAGGGCCATGCATTCTATTGTGAGTTGCTCTGTCCCACATCACCAAATGCAATCCCCTAATTCTCCTCTTATAATCCCCAGTATTGCAAAAAAATGTGTTATCCTCAACGTATTGCAAAAGAGTCGTAGGTCCCAGAAGACCAAATTGCCTGATTTCAGGACTTAGGAACAATGCCAAAAAGAAAAAGGAAATAAAAGGGAGCCACCAAATAAGACAACAACATAAATTTACCTGCAAACTTGAAGCAAAGCTTAGTCCTAGTGAAAAAATAACAACAACAACAACAACAAAAATGGCAAGACATAATTTGCATACCAATAATAAGTAATGAGCCTTATTTGAGGTCTGTTTTGAGTTCTTTTTGAGAGTATCCCCTTTTTGTGAGCAAAGATGTGATAGAAATAGGCAGGAAATGTGGTGAAAAATAGGCAGAGAGATGATCAGAGCTTAAGGACTAAGGAAAAGGAGTGTGTTAAAGCTCAGTGGTACTGAGTTTTAAAAGGTTTGTCGAATACAAAGAAATACAGAAACAAGAGGAAGTTGCACTTTATACAGAAAGGTTGAAGCTTTAAGTTCAAGGTTGAAACTACCCTGAGGAAATTTTGACCTTTCAGCAACAACTTATGTTTGAATTCGAGTTTAAGGTTAATTTCAACATGGTAAGTTTTGTTTCCTGTTCTGACCCTGAAAGCCTAGAACAGATGCCTGCCAAAGAATATTTGTACATTGTTAACCTGTGAACCATAGGGCCAGAGCTGGCCAGCAATATGTTCATCCTGACTGCTAAGAGAGACTGCAGTCATTGACAAGAATGTTCCTAGATTAGGATCTTAGAAAAAAATTAAGAAGCTTCAGTGATCTTTGGAATAGACAATATCTATATAAATTGGTACTTTTCCTGCCTGTATTCTTCTACTGAGTTCTGGGAACAAGGAGAAGGGGTCAAAAGCAAAGTGAAAATACAATGTAAACACTTGCTTCATTACTCAGGCTACAACAGGTCAAAGGAACTTGGCTAAACCTGGTTTGAAATTCTTTATTCATTAGGTCCCTGTGATTATAGGAAAAATTTAATGGCTCTACAGATTCATCACTCAAAGCACTAGCTTCCTTTTAGCTGGGCAGGCCTGTAGACTGGTGATAAAGTATGTGCCATGTATATGGAAGACCCGAATTAGACCACCAGTTCTACTGGATACAAAAAGACATGATTATTGGTGAATACCAGTAATCTTTTCCTTTCATTTCCTGGATTTTTGTTCTGTGAGTAAATACCTTTGTTCAAGTAGAATAGAGGCTTAAATTTTTAGAAAGAAAAAATCTCCATTTCCACAACTTATTTTCACTTTTTGTTCTGTTTTCTGTTGTTGCTTGTTCTTTTGTGCCACATCTGGTGTTTCACGGGCTTGATTCTTAGTTCTACACTTAGGGATAACTCTTGGCAGGGTTTGAGGGAATACATGGAATGTCTAGGATTACACTTATATCAGCCATATGCAAGACAAGCATCTTCATCTGCTGCATTAATTCTCTGACCCCTCAATTTGGGGTCACAAAGAAAAGCAAGTATAAAAGTATGAACACACAGGAATAAGAAAAAATAGTAAAATGCTAACATTTTGGTAAATTAAACAATTGGTAATAATCTATCATATTACTTCTATGGGTTTAAATTCTTTCAATTTACAGAAAGTGCAAGTTTTATACTACTGATATATTCAATGCTGTAAAGGTGGCATTACTATCTAATCTTGAGATGTCAATAAAAAGTACATTTGTTTTATGCATAAAGAATTATAACAGCACAAAAATTTGTAAATCTACAACTGTACCTCATGGTGTTTCACTAATAAAAATTTTTTAAAAATTGAATAATAAAAAAACAAAGTTGAAAAAATAAAGTATAATTACACAAAAAAAAGAATTATAACAGAGTCAGAGATGCCTCCAAACTCCGCGCCAGGCAGAGTCTCATCCAGGGTACACCAGAGAGGGATGGGAAGCCCACCACCCATCCAAAAAGACACCTGGTATTCAAAAACCTCCATAATCCAATTGCCACCATGCTCATGGCTGGATTCCATCAGCTCAGAAAGCCTCATCTGGAAATGAATCTGTTTAAAAACTCAGGCATGCTGGTTTTGTGACCAAAATCATGGAGTCAAGGATGGGTGACCTCCCTCCATTCCCCTGTTCTTCAGGAGCCTGGTAGTCATGTCCACCGACCACATCTGGAGCCATATAAGCTCATTAACTGGCCATGATTCAGAGACTTATAAATAAATCTCAGAAGAGATCAACAAGTTGCAGAGATGCTTCTGGACCCTAAAGTCACCATCCAGTAAAAATATAGCTCCAGCTATATGATCCCGTTCAAAATTTTAGAATCCCTGGAGTAACATCTCATACTCTAAACCACTAACATACCAGGAGTAGCCTACTACATTGGATGGGATGCAAAGTACAAGGTAACCAATCTCAATGAAGAATCTATTAGCACACAAGGCTCAGCCAGGTACAATATGTTAGTTATCTCTTATAGAAGGCCAAAATGCCTGAAGGGTGAGATACAACAATCCTCACACACTTTCTTCTAAGGAAATAATTTTTTGATCATTTTTAGCAAATTATCCATAACAATCAATAAAAAATAAATTAGCTATTAGGGCAGGCTTGGGTGGTGGTTGGGAAAATTGGAAATAATAGTAGTGGGAAGGTGTAATGGTGGTGGGATTGGTGCTGGAATGTTGAATGTAATAAATCATCTTGAACTACTTTGTAAAATAAAATTTAAAAATAACTAAAAAATAAAAAGGAATGTGTAGCATAAGCAAAGATGTGAGTGGATGTGGACAAAGGAGATGGCCTAATGAATGCTTTGCTTAAAGGAGCGTTGCACTGCGTGATCCCCTAAGCAGTTCTGGGAGCAACTGCAAGGCAGAGAGGAGACTGACTCCTTAATATTACCAGACATTCACCCACAAACAACAAAATAAGTGAATGGATCTGATGGAATTTACTGGTAAAATCTTTATTTAAAGATGGTAATGCTTCTCTCTGCAGTGCATTTTTTGATTTCTGATTTGGTCACACAATACCAAGTGGTTCCTCCCTTTGTCAAAGAGAGAGCATATATTTTGCTCTCAGTTCTCAGAGAGCTCAGTGCTCACCTCCCCATTACGAGGAAGGAAACAGTGACCCCAAAATGTGAAAATAATGAAAATAGAGGTAAACTTTTTAATGATGATTTATTTTGAGTTGATTTTGACTCATTAATATTGGACTCTTAGTAGCTTGGCTCACCAACCATACGTTGTGTTGGAAAACTACTTAAGTAGAACTTAGAATTTATAAGGTCAAACAGATCACTGCAGTCAATCACAACTTATAGAACTCTTAGTGGGTGCTATGGATTATTTGTTTGCCTCAAAATGCATATATTAATTCCCTAATCTCCAAAGTGATAGTATTTAGAATACTGGGCAGCAGGTTCAATTTTTGTTATTAGGTTGGAGCCTCTCTTGGTAGATGTAGTGGCAATATAACAAGAAACAAGAAACACCAGATAACTCAGTCTTTACCTCCCCATCATGAGGACACAGTGACCCAAAAGTGTGAAAAATAATTCATGTAACTAAACACTAACTAAAAAACTATGAATTGTTAAGCTTATGACTACTTAATGTTCCAAGGTCAAGAAAGGATGAAAGGAAATGCAATAAGTATATCTCATAATAACAAGAAATCTAAGTGCTGGAGCGATAGCACAGCGGTAGGGTGTTTGCCTTGCACGCAGCCAACATGGCCGACCCGAGTTCGATTCCTCCGCCCCTCTCGGAGAGCCCGGCAAGCTACCGAGAGTATCTCGCCCGCACAGCAGAGACTGGCAAGTTCCCGTGATGTATTCGATATGCCAAACACAGTAACAACCAAAGTCTCCAATGGAGATGTTACTGGGCCCACTCGAGCAAATTAGTATAAGAATGCCCAATGATGCTTGAAGCATTTTGCATGTGATATGATATAATAGAATGAATAATGTAATTTTCCAATATTTCTATATTTTTTACTCAAATCAAACTTTCAGTCTTTGAAGGTACTATCAATATTTGGGCTTATCTCTTCTTAGTGAATAATGGTCTGAAATGGATGGGTAGATTAATAACTAAAGTGAGTTAAAAAAATTGTTGAATTTCCACTTCATTTCCCACACACACTAATTAAATGAATTCAGATATTTAAGGCATGAATTTAATCAGTCAATTATGTAGCAAATTGAAGTGGTCTTTAATTTGGTGTACTCTGTCACCAGCTCCTGCCAAAAACTGCCCTCCTGAAATATATATATATGAATAAGTATATAAATATTTAAATAAATATATGCATGAACATAATATTAATGAGACCAGTTGTAGTTACTGGTTTTGGCATATCGAATACACAGCGGATAGCTTGCCAGGCTCTTCCGTGCGGGCGGAATACCCTCAGTAGCTTGCCAGTCTTTCCGACAGGGATAGAGGATTTTGGGGTGACCTCTAATCACCCTTGTAGGTGTTACCATATTTGAACCTAATCAAATATGGTACGACAATTCCGGAAGATGGGTATTTAGTGTTTTGTGATGTGTTGTGCGGCCGCTTTGCGGCCACGCAGGTCCGGAAAGCATCCTAGAGTGTGGCGACGGCTGGGTAGTGGAGGTAGTGTCGATAGTGGAAGTCTGCCAGTGGGGTATTTATCTGGGTAGGGTGGGTCTTCTGTGCGCAATCCCATCCCTGGGTGGTTGATGGAAGCAGACAGGGCAGAGTGGGGGGGGGGGGCTCCTGATTAGAATCCCTTTGTCACCTGTGGTTGGTGGGAGCAAGCAGAGAAACTCTGTCCCTGGGTCCGCCGAGCTGGAGTCCAAGGTCTCAGAGAGTTCCGCTTATCTTGTTCTGTGGGTCTTCAGTCGTGGGTGAGTCTCGGCCGGAGCTGCCATGCGGGTCCGGAAAGCATCCTGGAGTGTGGCGACAGCTGGGTAGTGGAGGTAGTGTCCAAGATGACTGCCCTCCGACGTCCTGATGGATCCATCACATCATCCAGAATGGCAATGGAGAAGATTATCCATGACTTCTACTCAAATCTCTTCGATAGCCATGTCCACTTGCCGACATACCAAATTCCACAGGATGGATATGTTGTTCCCAATGTTCTCCCTTCCGAAATCCAACACGCCATTTGGTCGGAAAAGAAACAAACAGTACCTGGCCCAGACAAGGTCAGACCTGAACACCTGAAGAACCTGCCATCAGTACTCATCAATACACTGGCTCGGCTCTTCACTCGCTACCTGTCTGAATGCAAGGTTCTGTCCCAATGGAAAACCAGCAGGACCGTACTACTGTTCAAGAAGGGAGACATCCATGACATTGGCAACTATCGCCCTATCTGCCTATTGCCTGTCATCTACAAGTTGTTCACTCGAGTCATCCTAAATAGGATTGGCAGAACACTAGATGAAGGACAACCATGCGAGCAAGCCGGGTACCGCAAAGGATTCAGCACCATCGACCATATCCACACAATAACCAAACTCATTGAGGTTTCTCGGGAGTTCAAGATGCCACTCTGTTTAACGTTCATTGATTTATTCTGTTGAGACGGAAGCGGCCATTGAAGCCCTAGCCAATCAGGGCATTCAAGCCCAATACATCAAGATCCTCCGTGAGCTGTATTGCGGATTCACTATCAGGATCTCACCATTCTACAAAGAAGTGATCGTTGATGTCAGGAGAGGGGTTCGACAGGGTGATACCATTTCACCGAAACTCTTCAGTGCCACCCTCGAGAACATCATGCGACGACTGGAATGGGAAGGAATGGGGTTGAAGATAGATGGTTGGCAATTACACCACCTCCGCTTTGCTGATGACATTGTTTTAATAACACCAAACATCAGCCAAGTGCCACAAATGCTGGCTGACTTTGACCGTGAGTGTGGAAAGGTAGGACTACAGCTGAATCTTACGAAGACAATGTTTATGAGAAACAGCCTCGTTCCTGATGCCCCATTCGCTCTCAACTGAAAGACCATCTCCGAATGCAACAGCTATGTGTACCTAGGTCGAGAAGTCAACATAACAAATGACCTGGCACCCAAGCTGCGCAGGAGGAAGAGAGCAGCTTGGAACGCCTTCAAGAACGTCGAAGAAATAGCTAAGAGAACGAAGAACCTCCGGCTCTGGGTACATCTCTTTGATTCCACTGTTCTTCCTGCATTAACATATGCCTCAGAGACCTGGGACCTATGCAAACAGAATGAGAATGCTCTTCAGGTCTCCCAAAGAAGAATAGAAAAGAGCTATGCTTGGAATATCACGTTTCACTCAAATGAGAGAAAAAATCCGGAGTTTCAACATCCGTCGACAATCAAGAATCAGGGACGCTGTCTCATTTGCCAAGGTGTCAAAAATCAGATGGGCTGGTCACGTAATGAGATTTAAAGATGACCGCTGGACTAGAGCTGTTACTGACTGGATTCCATGGGATGTCAAAAGACCGCGTGGCCACCCACCTACCAGATGGTCAGACTTCTTCGTGAAGATCATGAACGATCGGTTTGAGGCTCTTCATGTTCCCAGAGCGAACGGATGCCATTGGGCTACACTAGCATGCAACAGGGACAAATGGAGATGTTACTGGTGCCCGCCTGAGCAAATCGACGACTAACGGGAAGTTAAGTGATTACGTGATTTAATATTAAATTTTGAATAGGTGTATAACATAAATACATCTAAAATAATTTTGAATAATATGCCCTTAGCTATGTTTTCAGGTATAGCACAGCAGGTAGGGCGTTTGTCTTGCAAGCAGCCAACCTGGTCGACCCAAGGTCGATTCCTCCGCCCCTCTCAGAGAGCCCAGCAAGCTACTGAGAGTATCTAGCCCGAACAGCAAAGCCTGCAAGCTACCCATATTCGATATGCCAAACGCAGTAACAACAAGTTTCACAATGTTACTGGGCCTGCTCGAGCAAATCGATGAACAATGCGAGGACAGTGACAGTGACAGTGACAGCTAATTAATATCATTTTCTTTTTCTTGGGAAAATAGAGCTTTTTTCTTTAATGCTAACATTCCTATTTTAGTAGTGACATTTTTAACTTAGAGTCTATTTTGTCTTGTATTATTAATGCATTGCTATAAAACTTTAAAAAATAGCCCTTTTGATTCATCATCTGCCATTGGGCACTTGATTCAACCATCTGCCACTGGGTTGATTCTATGACAGTTCTTTTACGCTTTTTATCTTCTATGAGGTTTAAATCTCAGTCTCAGAGGTTTATTTTGAAATGGTCCAAGACTTTTTGAATCACCCAATATATTTCTGTGGTTAGGATGTTGTGATGTGAAGTATACGTAAGTTCAAGAGATTTGGGACCAAAGATAAATATTTCAGTCATGATTCGGTCTCTTGCTTGACATACTTAGGGAAAAAGATCATTTGAAGTTTCTGAATCACAAAATGGAATAAGTTGGCATTTAACTCTCAGTGTTCTTGGAAAGTAGGTGTGTGAGAACATACCTAAATCTATGAGGTACATGCACAGTATAGGAAGCAATGATGTCTTGTATGTTATAGCTACTTTCTGGAATATCACAAAATCTTTTAATTTCTTTTCTTTTCTTTCTTTTTTTTTGGGGGGGGGGGTTTCTGAGCCACACCCAATAGTACTTCAGGCTTACTCCTGGCTCTGTGATCACTTCTGGCAGGGCTGTAGAGGATCTTCCAGGGAGCTAGGGATTGAATCAGAGTTTGACTATGTGCAAGACAAGTGCCCTACCCATGGCACCATCTTCCTAGACCCAACCTCTGCTTCAAGACATAGACATGGAAGAAACTAACTTCCCATCTAGGTAATAATTACATATATTGTTGAAAACTAGTTAGGGGACCCCTTTCTACTCTACCAACCATCCATATGAGTGTGCCTGATTTATCTAGATACATTACTACAGTCTCACCAAAGCATGACCACTTGAGTACAGAAAAGGAACCCAAAAAACTGGACTCAAGAACAATTTTAGCTAGAGATTTCTTTCTAAGTTATTTTGGCTTCTGACAGTGTGATGTCGAATGTTACAAAAATGTTCAGTCTTAATAGTGACTTAGTCTCAGCTTCAGAATCTCATGCAAGTAGCACTGCACTCCACTGTCCTCCCATTTTTCATCGATTTGCTCGAGTGGGCCCAGAAATGTCTCCATTGTGAGATTTGTTGTTACCGTGTTTGGCATATCTAATATATTACAGGTAGCTTGCCAGGCTCTGCTGTGCAGGAGAGATATTCTAGGTAGCATGCTGGGCTCTCCCAGAGGGGCGGAGGAATCGATCCCAGCTCAGCCAGGCTAACAGCAGTGCACAAGGCCCTACTGCTGTGCTATTGCTCCAGCCCCACTATAGGAGATTTAAAAAAAGTGGGGGTGGGCAATGACAAGCCAACACTGCAGTTTAACCAGATTCTCATGCAGACTTATATGAAATAACTTTTCGATACAGTTGAATTAGATGAGTCTGAGAAGAGGCAGGGCTGGGAAGAGGAAGCTTGCTCAGAAAAACTTTCTGTTCACACTACTAAACTCAATAGAATGGCTGGATTTAGGGATCTCCAATGCTGTTCACTCACCTAATTTTATTAAACTTAGAATTTTGTCCCCTAACTCAGGAATTAAAAACCCTTATTTGAAGTATCACCAAAAAAAAGCTCATTCTATTTGACTCAGTAATTGGGAACTCATCATAAGTAGCACTCCACTATAGCACTGTTCATTGATTTGCTCGAGCTGGCACCAGTAATGTCTCACAAAAATTGTGAGACTTGTTGTTACTGGTTTTTTTTTTGCACATCAAATACACCACGGGGATCTTGCCAGACTTTGCTGCGCAGGCAAGGTACTCTTGGTAGCTTCCCAGGCTCTCTGAGAGTGGCGGAGGAATTGAACCCAGGCCTACTGCATGTAAGGCAAATGCCCTACCCTACCCACTGTACTATCGTTCCAGCCCACAGACACAAGTATCCTGAGGAAAACGCAATCCTCGTGGATTGTGTATCCGTTGAATGCAGAGTCGGGGTTGGGGATGGGGCTCCATTACAGGACCTTCCCTGTCACCCCGAGTCTCCAGACTCCAGGAAACCCCCAAACACCAATGATCATCACTGCCACCACCACCCAAAGGGATATCTGTGACTGCAAAGAGTGGGCAGTGACCCAGAGGCCGAAGCAATAGCACACCTTGCACACAGCTCACCCAGGTCCAGTCCCCAGCATCCCATAGGGTTGCCTGATTATGGCCAAGAATGATTCCTGAGGGCAGAGCCAGGAGAAATCCCTGAGTATTTCTGGGTGTGGCCCCCAAACAAACAAATCAAAGAGTGAGTTGTGCCCAGCATAAGTAAATAATTCGAAACATGGACAGAGCTATGTAGCCCAATCTATCCCTGCTTGATTTGTAATATCAAATTATTGAGAAAAGCAATTAGCTTCACCTTTATAAAAACAAGTGAAGTCAGTTGTGGTATATACACTCAATACAATACTGTAAAAACCAATAAATGTCATAATTATGAATGATATGCTGAAATATGAGAATACTTATTGCAAGATGTAGAGTGACAAAATATAGCAAGCAGATATAAGTGCATTCTGAAAATAGCTATGGTAAAATATGCCTAGGAAAAATTACAAAAAAGAAACTCTTCAGAAGGTACCTGGAACTTGCTAACATTATTTTTATAGACTCTAAATGAATAAAGCATGCTGTGTTCCATCTTTAGAGAAGCAAACATCTCTGAGAAAGTGTACATCTTAGGCCGGAAAGACTGAGAACCAATGCTGTAAGCAGACTTATTTGGGTTCTTACAGTATAAAGAGTGGAAGTGTTGCCTGGTAGAAAGAAAGAAACTTGCTGGAAAGTTCTGACTCAAACATCCCACACATATGTCTAAGTTTCACTGAGAATTATCCAAAAACAAGGGTAACATTATCTCTAATGTTCTTTCCAGCTCTGAAATTCTTCTATTCATTCAAGCAACTTATATCGCACACCCTTTGCTTCCAGACATTGCTCTAGGTACTTGTGAAAAAACAAAACATCAGATTAAGACACAGTTCCTACTACTAAAAAAAACTATATATATATATATATATATATATATATAGAGAGAGAGAGAGAGAGAGAGAGAGAGAGAGAGTGGGGGGGGCTCTTTTTATGGGTGGGAATTACTAACAGACCAACTGTAGGAAGCCTTTGTCTTAAATTGACCTTCACAGTTTGAAAAAGTTTCAAAATCACCACTATGCTTACTAAGACAGCCAAAAGAAACATCATAATTCTGTCCATTAGTGCTCAGACGATGTTCAGTAAATTTAAAAGCAGCTGGAAAATTTAGTCTCCACTTTAGAGAACTGATGTCCTAATCATTCAAAGGAGATATTTAAAAAATTCACTGATAATAATAATCTACTTTTGGAATAAATGTCTTGATGTTGAATTTAAATTCTATATTTCTATCCTTTCTATTTCTACCCACTTCTTGTTATCATTCTTTGCTTTTTGTTCTTCAAAGTACAGAGTGCAGTCTAGCATTCTAAGAATTTTTTTTAGTTCAGCTGAGACTTCCTACTAGGTGCCAAAACTCAAACCTTTATTTAATGTTGACATAAAACTAAGCTAGACTATTGGTCAAATACCATAGTGTAAACCTTCCCCATGACTTATTCAGAGCTTTAAGTCGCTCTGTTTTAGAGTCATAACACAGTTCTCTTTTCTTCATTTACTATTTAATCCTTCTATATTCTGAGAGTCTACAGTCGTCTCTTAATAAGACCAATAACATACCAGATATTTGTTCTGTTTTAGGCACATTGAAAGTACCGGTACACGTTTTCAAAGTAAAACTATTTTATTTAGAGAATATGGTGGGGGGGGGAAGTGGGGGAAAGGGAAAGAAGGAAAGAGAGAGAGTCACCAATAATGGACAGAAAATGAAGAATTAGTTAAAAGTAAGATAATAATGGCAATAGCAAAAATATACTATGTAAGACAGTAATTCACTTAACTTTTAAATTCTCACATAAAATTATAAGTTTCTGTTTTATATACCACCTCTGACAATTTACTAAACATTGAGCACTAATGGACAGAATTATGATGGTTCTTTTGGCTGTCATAGTAAGCACAGTATTCAATCATGACAACCACTCCTATGGTAAGCTCAGTTAAATAGATGAAATCTTCAGTTTCAGTGACTGACCATTTATTGTTCCCTGACTATGTTTCTCTTTTATTCCACATATGAGAGAGATTCCTCTATTTTCTGCTTATTGTGGAGGTGATGACAGCTGCACACATCTAGATGAATAGAGCTTATCCCTAAAAATTGCACAAAATTATAAATCAACATGTTGATAAAATAAAATTATTTTCATAAACTATCTTTTTTAATAAGCATGTAAATATAAGAATTACTGTCCTCCCGTTGTTCATCAATTTGCTCAAGCGGGCCCAGTAACGTCTCCATTGTGAGACTTCTTGTTACTGTGTTTGGCATATTGAATACTCTCAGTAGCTTGCCAGGCTCCCCAAGAGGGGCGGAGGAATCAACCTATTATGAATAATTCTGTGCTAACACATTTAAAACCCACATAAAATTGGTAAATTTTACAAATGTAAAATTCATCAAGAGTGAAGGGAATTAAGAAAATGTGAAGGGGAAAATCTGAATAAGTTTATAAAAGTATAAAATTGTGTTTTATCCCAAGAAAGGGAACATTTATATTAGAAAAGATAATATTATACTTACTGGTTACATGCCTGCATTACAAGTAAAAGAATATAGAAAATCTTTATGGGTGGCAAATAAAAAAACATTTGATCAGACATAGAGCATTCAATGTAAGTGAAACATTAATTTGTTCTTAAAAATGTGCAAAACGCCTTAGAAACTAGGAATAAACTTACTTTTCTTAATCTAGCAAAGGGCAACCAACCACAAGCATTATTAGTGAATGCCATACTTAATGCCAAGTTTCTGGAAGTCTGCTCTGTCTTTTTGTTTGGTTTGGTTTGGTTTAGTTTGGTTTTAGTGTCACGCCTGGTGGTGCTCAGAGCTTACTCCTGGCTCTTCCCTCAGAGATCACTCCTGGAGGTGCCCAGGGCACCATATGGGGTGCCAGGGACGGAACCCAGGTCAGGTGTGTGAAAGGTAAGCTTCCCTGTCTTTTAAAGAAGCTCCTTTAAAGCCTCTTGCAAAACTGGTGTCAAGGCTCTGTATTCCCTAAACTGTTGTTTGTCCATGAAGCTTTGTATTCCTTCAAATTTAAATGATAAACTAGCTGGATAGGGTATTCTTTGTGAGGAGTTCCTTTTATTGAGTTCTTGTACAATATCCCTCCATTCTCTTCTGGTTCATAGAGTCATTGTATCAATCTGCTGTGAAATTTAAGAATTTTCCATTGCAGGTAAGTTTCTTTTTTGATCTTGCTGCTTCCAGAAGATAAAAGCAGAATAAAATATTTTACTAAAAATTTAATGACAAAACTCAATATTAATCAAAGAAGAAAAATCTCAAACAATGTCTTGCTGTTTTCAATATTTAGTTTTTGTCATTCTGAAGACAATGTATCTCATAACTTTTTCCTAGTTTAGTCTATTTTCATTGGAAACCTTCAGGCCACTTGTATTTCGTTACCTGTATTCCTGAACTCTGGGAAATTCTAATCTTTGATTATTTCTTTTAACTATTGGTTCTTCGTGGAATTTGTCTTCCTTTCCTTCAGGAACTCTGATGACTCTCTGCCCCCCTTCCCACACATACACACACACACACACACACACACACACACACACACACACACATGCAAACACACACTTTATTTAAATACCATGGTTTACAAAATTGTTCGTAATGATTTGCAGGCATTCAATATTCCAACACCAATCCCACAACACTGGTACTTCTCTTCACCATTTTCTTCATTTTCCCAACCACAACTCAGGCCTGTACCTGCAGCAGGTCCACAATAATTTATTTTATATTGCTTGTTACCACAAAATGAGGCTGGAGCGATAGCACAGCGGGTAGGGCATTTGCCTTGCAAGTTGCCAACATGGCAGACCCGAGTTCGATTCCTCCGCCCGTCTCAGAGAACCTGGCAAGCTACCGAGAGTATCTCGCTCGCATGGCAAAGCCTGGCAAGCTACCCATAACATATTCGATATGCCAAACACAGTAACAATTGTCACAGTGGAGACGTTACTGGGCCTGGTAGAGCAAAATTGATGAACAACGGGAGGACAGTGACAGTGACCACTAAATGGCTAACAAAGTGATCAAAAAATATTTCCATAGAATAAAATTTGTGAAAATTGTAGTATCTCAACAATATTAAGTCTCTATCTGAGCATTTACTAAACTGTTGTTGCAAATTTAAGCCTTCAGTGATAATGTTTTTCGTTAGTTTATATTGGTTGGCTTCTACATTATGCCCCATTAAACTTGATGTGCTCCTATTGGGATGTAAATGGTGTAGAGTTTGGAGATGTCAAACACTACATCTACAGAAAATCCAGAATATCTAACTAGGCAGCTGGCTACAGGAATGGCGGCAGCTTGGGGGTGTGAGAGAGGCTGCCAGGACGGTGGTAGGAAGGAAGCTGGCTGGAACCCTCCACGGAACGCCTGGGAATGGATATCTAAGAAAGTTTTGTGGCTAATTGGTCTCTTTTGAGATTCAGTTTTGGGGACAAGGTTGGTGGATGAGCTTACATGGAGGTGGAGGTAAGATGTCTCTGATGATTCCTTTTTTAAAAACACATTTATTCAGCCATTAGTTCAGTCACAGACATTCAGCATCCCAACACCAATCCCATTACTAGTGCACCTTCCCACCACCATTATTCTCAATTTTCCCAACCACCCCTTGAGCCTGCCCTCATAGCAGGCCCACAACAATTTATTTTACATTGCTTACTATAAATAATTCACTAACAGGATAATAAAAAAATGTTTCCTTAGAAGAAAATTAGTGAAGATCGTATCTCATGTATCTCATCATGGAGCCTTTAAGCCCTGGTACGAGAGGTTAAGATGTTGTTACAGGTTAAACCTTCTGTGTTTATATTTTGTTAATCAAGGTGAATTGCCTTCTGCATTGCATCCCATCCAATCTTGTGTGCTACTCTTGGTTTATCAGTGTTACAGAGTTTGAGATGTTGTGTGGCCTGAATTGCTGGTGCACACACCAAGATGTTCAAATTTTTAAATGGGATTAGACAGCTGGACTAACTGGTGGATTCAGTGTGTTTGATGATCTCCAGACTTCCAGAAGTACTGGGAGATGCGGGGAAGGTGGCCCATTCCCAACCCCATGAAGGCTGGAGATTTCACTCATAAAACCCGCATACCTGAGTTTTTCAACAAGTTGATTTTTGGATTAGGCTTGTCCAAGCAGTGAGGTCCAGCAGGGAGCACGGTGGCCATTGTGGAGTGTGGAGGTTTTCAGCCGCTGGGGCTCACTCTCTGATGATTCTTTTATTGGTACTCTTGAACTCATTGCATCATTCTTTGTTGTGCTACTCATTTCTTTTCAGACTTTTTTTTTGCATCTTCTGTTGTTTTCCAGAAGTTTCCTCCATCTCATCTTAGAGCTCCTCAATCTTTATCTTTGCTGTTACTCCTTTTTTTGGTTGCTGTTACTCTGCTACTCAGATTTTTATTGAGTTTGTTGATATTGTTTTTTTGTGGGCCACACCAAGTGGTGCTCAGACTGACTCCTGGGTCTGCATTCTGGTATCACTGAATGCCCCTGGCAAAGCATAGGGGACCTATGTGGTGCTGGGAATCCAACCCAGATTGGCCACATGCCAGACAAATGCCTTTCCCACAATACCAACTCTTCAGTCCCTCTACTGAGTTTCTTTTTATATTGCCTAGCGTATTCTTTATTTTTGAACATAACTTTTCCATTCTGACTCACACTGTTTGTGCTTTGACTACCTGTGCCATTGTTTCTTTGAGCTCATTAACCATTCTCATTGTGGTGTCACAGAAGTCTTTCTCTGAGAATTTTGAGAACTGATTGATGTCAGTTGGTGTTTTGTGGTATTATTTTTGCTCACTGTACTTGATGGCTTCTACATTGGATTTGCTAATATGCTGAGGGTGATTCTTTTTAGTTAGTCCCTGTGGGAGATTCTGAGTGATTAGGTTGGGAGCTCTTTTCCTTCCATGCCTATCTTCATTCTGTGATAGGAACTATGACTGTGAGCAGTTTTGAAATTTGATGAATAGAGATGTTGTATGTGCATGTACTTCAGTAGATGTAGTACCAGGCCAATAATATGATGGAAGTTGAGCATGGAGGCTGACAGGACCTGACCGAATGAAAGAGAAGTCTGCCTCCAGTTCTGAAAAAAATTCCAGAGATGTCAGTTGAGAGATTCACCTAACCTGGAAGGGTGGAGGAGCGAGCAGAAAGTCCCGAGTCCTTGGTTAGGACAGACTGCTTCCTTGACTGCTTTCACAGGCACTGTTCCCAACACTGTAATGTAATCATTTTTCATTTCATTTCATCATCCTGTTATTCGTCGATTGCCTCGAGCAGGCCCCAGTAACGTCTCCTTCATCCTAGCCCTGAGATTATGTTCAAGGCTCTTTAGGAGAATGAGACCCATCATTGTTACTGGTATTTGGCATATTTGGTACACCACGGGGAGTTTGCCAGACTCTGCCCTGTGGGCAGGCTACATTTGATAGCCTGCAAGTTTGTCCAAAGTAGGAATGAGATAATAGGATGTCATAAAAAGATGTCCTGATAAGACGTCGCGCGGCCGCGAATTTGTGTAATGTAATAAATATCTTAAATGCACTTGTCTACCTAAAGCCTGTCTTTCAAGATATCTGTCCCTTGCTGGATCAGTCTTAGGTGGTTTCAGGGCTTGGAATAGACTGTGTACCTAAAATGTGGTCAGAATGCTAAAGGCATTACGTTAATTATCTTCTTTTATTCTTGTTACAACTCTATGTGGTGAATACTACTTAATTTCAATTTTTAACATAAAGAAACTGAGGTCTCTGGAGTTATACAAGTTAGGGTACTTGCCTTGCATGTAACCAGAGCTGCTTGCAGCCTTGGTTCAAGTCCCAGTACCACGTATGGTCCCCCAAGAGTCAGGTGTGGCTCAAGAGCACTCAGGTGGTATGACCCCAAAACTAACAAAAAAGGAAATTGCAGGTTAGAGTGTTTAATATGTTTCAAAGTCAAAATGTTAAATGTAGAAATGGAATTTGAACCCATGTCTTTCTCTCCCCAGAACCCCTGTTTTCAAACCATAACGCTTTATTATCCTCTTTTGTATTTTCCTTGATTTGTTGATTTGACAGTAATTAAAACATGGGAGTACTTAAGCGTTAAGTGGATAGTAAACCAATTTGATCTTTGAATACTATCAATGTGATAGGAAATCTCTCATTGTTGTCTTTCGGGGGTTTCACTGGCCACCTAATAAAATGGGAAGTTTCAATTTCCTACTTGTATTTCAAGACATATAGTACGACCAATCTGTATTGAATGATTGAGAATGATTGAATGAATGGAAAGTAAAGTTTCTTCAATTTAAAATTTTAAAAGAGAGAATAATGCTTCCTTACGTTTTACAGAGGATTACTCTCTGTGTGGATTTGCCAATCAATATTTTAATAGATTGACTTTATGTGTCACCAGAAGAATAATTACTAGGCACACAGAAACCTGATGTTCAATTTTTAACTGAGATGAACAGTAAAATACATTCTATTGTATTGTATAGGACCATAGGTTTCAATCAATTAAATCTGATACATATTGACCAATATTATGTGTAAAAGAATATGAAGATAAAATAGTCAAGACCCATCCTTTGTGTTGTAACTTATGAGAACGCACACACAAATCTTTAATTCAGAGAACATGATAAATGCTAGAGGACAGATCAAGGACTGCAGAAGGAGCAGCGCAGTGCGGAGGAGACTGATTTGGCAGGAACAAGAACAGACTTCATTTTGTAGTCTAATTAACTGAAACAACCTTCCGAGCAGTTTTTCCCTTACTCATGAAATTTCAGGAGTTTCCCCACTCCCTGGCCTACTAAGATAATTTAATCTTATTTTATTGTTTTATTCTTTACAGTTATTATTGAGTTTAGGTCACACATTTGCAACTGTGTTAGCGGAAAGTTTTAAACACAAAGCTACTGCAACCTTCACCACCAACAAAATGTCCAAGACTCTCCACCTTCCACCATATCCTAAGTCACTTCTAACCTATATCTTCCTCCTGCCCCCATGGCTTCACAACCTCAGTCTTGTGAACAAAAGCCAAGTGTTTGTCATCATTGGATACTCTCTGTTCTCTTGGTTTGTTCCCTTGTATACCATAGATGATTGAGATCTTTTCATATTTGTTCTCCTTCTGACTTATTTCATTTAACATGATGCCTTCCAGTTTTAATCAGGTTACAGCAAGCTACAAGCTTTTATCATTTCTTAGAACAAAATACTATGTCATTGTGTGTATGTACCCCAGCTTCTTTATCCACTTATCTATCATGGATATTTGGGTTATTTCCATATCCTCCTTTGTGAGTTACTAAAGGTTCATGTTTTTTGTTTGTTTATTTGAGGGGCCTACCTGGTTTTGCTTGGGACTTGCTACTGATACTCTGCTCAAGGAAAACTTCTGGAGGTGATCCAGGGATTATATGCAATGCTGGGGTTTCAAACCTGGGTAGTTGAAGCTACGTGCAAGGCAAGTACCTTACCTCCTGACCTATTTCCACCCCAATCCAGTTTGATTCTTCTTTTAAAGGCAGTTGCAGTTGGGATGGTGAAGGGACCACTAAGTAAATGATGATTGGAGGGATCCCTTAGAATGGGAGATGCATACTGCAAGTAGACTAAAGACCAAACATGATGGTCTTTTAGTATTGCAAACCATAATGTCCAAAAGTAGAGAGGGAGAGTAAGAAGAAATGTACCTGCCACAGAGGCAGGGGGTGGGATGGGGTGGGAGTGGTGGGAGGGATACAAGGAATATTGGTGGTGAAAAATGTGCACTGGTGGAGGGATGGGTGCTCAATCATTGTATGACTGAAACTTAATCATTAAAGTTTGTAACTGTATTTCATGGTGATTCAATAAAAAAAATCAATAAAAATAAAATTTAAAAAGAGAAGAAATCCTTAAAAGAACTTTATATGTAGACCCCTCAGTAATGAGTCAGTAATAACTCCTGAGCATGATAGGGGGGCAAAATCCAACAAAAACCGAAGAATGTTCATTTCAGTTCCAAAGGAAATTACATCTACAGCAACCAAACACACTGCTTGACTTCTCAGAATTGAACTTCGATTAAGGTTTAGAGCAGTTTCAGTTGCAGGGAATCTGAATGTAGGTACCTCCTCAGACTGATAGTTGCTGAGGGAGGAGACAACATTTTAGAATAATTCAGTGACAGCATTTGGGAGAAAGACCTTGTGATCATCTTTCTCTTGCTGATGTGAGGCTATTGTGATATGTGATCCACTAGAGGGAAGAATAGGGATGTGCAAATACATCTCTCCAATGAGACTCAGTCAAATAAACTACAATGAAAGAAGCCAGAATTGTGTTAACGGTTTCCTCTTAACTAAGAGAACACTATCAGAACTAGGTTTAGCCTACAGGCTTTTCTTTGTAACCAGAGAAAAGGTGAAAAAGTTCTGAGGGCATGATTTCCTAACCAACTCTCTTCTGCCATCTAGTGCTGCTAAGAAACTCTCTTTTTGATGCTTTAAGTTTAATTTTCTGTTGTATGGACTAGCTGTCCTCTGCAAGGTGTGTTCTCGCAGTTAAGTGAACGGTACATCATTTCTAGGTGCATTTCTTTTGTTTTAAAAACTGTCAATGTCTTTATATTTTGAAAAACACATTTTGATATTCCAGTACATAGAGAAAAATAACCAAACCAAGATGGATGTCAGATGTATGAGTATGAACCTGGAATCAATTTTAGTATCAGACTGGTCCTTTGAGAATGAAATATAGCCTCCTTTAGTGCTCTCAATAAAGTAAAGATATAACTCTGCGTAGATCCAAGAATTTCCCAGATATACCACCTTTTGGCATCTACCTCCCCACAACACAAAACTGTTAATTTAGAAGGATGCATTCACCCCTATGTTTATTGCAGCACTTATATATGGAAAGAACCCAAGTTCCCACTACACATGAGTGAACCAAGAAGTTGTACTATATATACACAATGGAATACTATGCAGCAGTAAGAAAGAACTAAATTACTCAGTCCCTTAGGATCATTCTTCAGCTTTAACTTTTAGTCATGAATATCCAGGTTTTGTTTTATTTATTTTTTTGACTATGGAGACTATTTTTAAGGAATAGTCTTCAGTGTGATTTTAAGCTCTATTCTACAGAAATCCTCTGGAGAAAATAAGGAGGCAATATCTACAACTCCTCTTCATCCCTGATTTTTGATCATCGACCGAGGTCAGAACTCCAGATTCCTTCTCTCACTTCAATGAAGCATGATAGTCAAAGCATAGCACTTTCAGTTCCTCTTTGGGAGACCCAAATAGCATTCTCATCCTGTTTTCATAAGGCCCAGATCTCTGAGGTGTATGTTAATGCAGGAAGAACGGTGGAATCAAAGAAATGTGCCTGGAGTGGAAGGTTCTTCATCCTCTTAGCTATTTCTTCAATGCTCTTGAAGGTGCTTCAACCTGCTCTCTTCCACCTGTGCAACCTAAGTGCCAGGTCATTTGTCAGGTTGAGTTCTCGACCTAGGTACACATAAGTGCTACATTCGGAGATGTTCATTCTGTTGAGAGTGAATGAAACATCAGGAATGAGTCCATTTCTCATGAACATTGTCTTCATGAGATTCAGCTGCAGTTCGACCTTTCCACACTCAAGGTCGAAGTCAGCCAGCATTCATGCTGCTTGGCTACTGTTTGGTGTTATTAGAACGATGTCATCAGCAAAGTGGAGGTGGTGTAGTTGCCGACCATCTATCTTCACTCCCATTCCTTCCCATTCTAGTCGTCGCATGATGTTCTCGAGGGTGGCACTGAAGAGTTTCGGTGAAATGGTATCACCCTGCCGAACCCCTCTCCTGACATCAACGATCACTTCTTTGTAGAATGGTGAGATCCTGGTAGTGAATCCGCAATACAGCTCACAGAGGATCCTGATGTATTGAGCTTGAATGCCCTGATTGGCTAGGGCTTCAGTGACCGCTTCCATCTCAACAGAATCAAAGGCCTTCTTTAAATCAATGAACGTTAGACAGAGCAGCATCTTGAACTCCCTAGAAACCTCAATGAGCTTGGTCACCGTGTGGATATGGTTGATCATGCTGAATCCTTTGCAGAACCCGTCTTGCTCGCATAGTTTTCCTTTATCTAGTGTTCTGCCAATTCTATTCAGGATGACTCGAGTGAACAGCTTGTAGATGACAGACAACAGGCAGATCAGGCAATAGTTGCCGATGTCGTGGATGTCTTTCTTCTTGTACAACAGAACGGTCCTTCTGGTTTTCCACTGGGACAGAACCTTGCATTCAGACAGGCAGCTTGTAAAGAGCCAAGCCAATTTATTGACTAATACTGGAGGCAGATTCTTCAGGTGTTCAGGTCTGACCTGTTTTGGACCGGGTGCTGTACGCTTCTTTACTGACAAAATGGCGTGTCAGATTTCGGAAGGGAGAACATTGGAAATGACATATCCATCCTGCAGAATTTGGTATTTGGGCAGGTGGAGGTGGATTTAGAAGAGATTTGAGTAGAAGTCATGGATAATCTTCTCCATTGCCGTTCTGGAGGATGTGATGGATCCATCAGGACGTCGGAGGGCAGTCATCTTGGTCTTGTAGTTGGCGAAGGACAGGCCGGAGTTGCAAATGCTTTTCCTGGCTTCTGCCGCATCTACCAGCACCTCTGCTCTTCTCCCTTTGAGGTCTTCCTTTATCACTTCTCTGCACTGCTTTGTGAGCTTGGACGTTAGCTTGTGGTTGTCTGAGGCTCACACCAAGCGAGGTTGGCGAATGAGCTCAAGAATTTCTGAAAGCAGACCTCTTTTTGTGGCTATCTCTCTTTCGGTGTTCCTCGCATAATCATGGAGGTGCTGAACCAGTCGATTGTATTCTTCATCGATGTTGTTGGCAAATAAAATTAGTTTTCTTGATTATGGTTATAAGCTTACAAAATGATAAAACTACATTCAGATCTAGGATTAGCTTCTAACATGTGCTTCTTTCATTTATCTCTCCTTTTCATGTACTGGCAACTTGATAACCTGTAACTAAGGTAACTAGGTGATGAGGAAGCCAGTCACTAAGTCCTTCAATACTTCTCTTCCCCTCCCCACTTTCATGTCTTAAAGATAAGGAGTTTTATTCTTTTCTTTAAAAATTAATATGTGAGAGCACTGGGCCTGTGTTCCTCAGACCACATACAGCTGCCTACAGTAGATGGGGCTGTATATCCCTCCTTGTCTCAGTCCTCTCTGCCTTTCATCCCCCTTTTTTTAAACTTCTTGATTCCTGATGTCATTAACTTTGCACTACAACATACAGAAAAGCAAATTAAATGTGGCAGCAGAGATTTATGTTGTAGAGGCTTCTGAAATGTTCAAATTTATTATGAAATATATTTTCTTGCTAATATTAGTTATTTCTTTAATTGATGATAAAAATAGCTTCAAAGATATCTGGAGGCACATGTGTAAACCTAACCTCTTGGCTTCAAAATGATGAGATGAATGGTAAAATTTTTCCTTTCACCCTTCATTACAGCTGATCATTTGAAGCATGTGCTTTGTACTCAGTACACAAATGAAATAGAGAAAAAGTGGGTCTAGAGTAATAGCTTATTTGATTTCTACAGAGCCAGCTGTAACCCCTAGGTGCATCCCAAGCCCCCCCAAATGATATAAAAATTTTAAAAAGCAAGATTGTATATGCATATGCACACACACACACATACACATACACACACAGAACCACTTTCATGTGTGGATTGCCAACTGGAAAATGGACTTGCCTCATTCTTGACTTAAAAAAAAACTATACACCTCCTGAATTTTCTCATCAATATAACAAGGCAATTGGTCTATGACATTTTTTAATGTTCCCCTCTTACAATAAGGTGCTATTATTCTAAAATTAAGATGTCTGCTTTCTCTTTTCTTTTTACATCTTAATAAAAAATGGTAGCGTGGTTTTCTTTCTCATCAGAATTTTATATTATAAGTAAAATGCTAAACCTTCTTCTAAGGAAGGTCATATTAAAATGATGTACAATGAATTCAAGATCTCAGAATTATGTCTACAGGGCTTAAGTAAGCACAATTAGAACTTGAAGAAATGGAGAAATAAGTACAGTTGTCATTCTTTATAATGTCAAATGCAAGATTAAGACTTCAACTTAATCTTAACAATTCTATACTTAACAATTCTATACTTAAAATCTTAATACAGAGATCTTGTAGACCTTGGAGCAAACTTACTAGGCAAGAATGCTTCCAATGAAGATATTTTATTTTACCCAACAACTCTTATAAAGTATTGTTATTTTTATAAACTTCTAATAATCACCTAACTGAATTAGTTTCTCAAAATTATATTGATTCCATACACTTGAATCATTTCATTCCATAAAATTGGTTTTCTTATACTTAAGAGGAAATAGCTCAGAGTATATGTACTTTGTTCTTAACTTCCTGTGTATCTCGTGATTTTGAATATAAAATCTAGTTGTTCCTAAGGCAATAAAAAAGTATTCTCTTTAAAAAATGCTTTCTATTTTAAGGAGATTGGATGAATACTGAGAATAGACCCGATAACAAAAATCAACATACACTCATTCACAACATAGATAACTTCTTCATTAGCTAAGAAAGTTATTTTAGATGTAGTCTGAAGTGAAATTTTACTAAATAACTTTTACTAAATAACTTCTTAGATTTAATAAAGGAAAATAGATTTTTACTGCCAAATATTTACTACCCAGTTTTCTGTGAATAAGAGAGCAAGAATGCAAATAAGTGAAGAAAAGGCAATGATTTGAGTATCATTTGTTGTGACTTTACCGGACTGGTAATCTTCAGAAAAATTCTCTGTGGTGGGCATAACAATCCCAATTTAGTTAAAATTAGATGGCCAAAAAAGTAGTGACAAGCTTATTATGAGGCAGAATATTTGAAACACGAGGTTCCACCTCCTGAGAGCTAACTTCCACCTTTCCACAGACAGGTCTTACTTTACTACTCAAGCCAACTGTAGAAGATTACAGTGTAATTTTATTGCAAGGGGTCCACATTACAGCAATATAATGTGTAATTCAATTAGCAATAAAAGTTGAATGGGAGGTGGGTGGGGAAGGGGGGCTGGAGATACAGTGCAGTGGGTAATACCTTGCAAGTGGAAGAGCTGGGTTCAATTTCTGGCATCCCATATTGTTTCCTGAGCATCTCTAAATGTGGCCCCAACCCCACAAAAGTGGTGGGAGGGTAGAACTACTTCCGACGGAAACTCTGGAGTCAGACTAGATAACAAATAGCAGTGCTGGGCTGGAGAGTTTCTTTTCATCTGTCAATTTGCCAAGGGAGAGAGCTCTTCCATTCTGTGAGGATTCTAGGGGTCCTCATAGGAGAAGGCCTTAGAATCATGGTGAAGCAAAAAATCATCTCAAATCTGGCTAACTTTAATACCAAAATGTATGCCATATTTCAGAGGAGTGTTATGAAGGCCATCTATTGTTAAAGATTCAGGCAGGACCTTGCTCTCTCATGCAGCCAGATTTTTTTTTTTTTTTAGTATTCATTAGTGCAAAGTGCATTTTTTCCCCTTTATTTTATTTTATTTTTTTTTTACAGTTGTAGATTTACAATTTTTTGTGCTTTGGTTTCAATTATACAATGATCAGATACCCATCCCTCCACCAGTGCCCATTTTCCACCACCATGGATAATATCCCTCCCACCCCCATCCCCCCATCCCCCCTGTCTCTGTGGCAGGGCAATCCCCTGTGTTCTCTCTCTCCTTTTGGGTGTTGTGGTCTGCAAAAGAGGCATTGAGTGGCAAACATGTTCAGTCCATAGTCCACTTTCGACATGCATCTCCCCTCCTGGGAGGATCCTCCAAACACCCTTTATTTGGTGCTCCCTTCTCTATCTGAACTGCCCTTTCCTCTAGGATACCCGGCAGCCAGATTTTTATCTGTTGATGTCTTTCACATCTTCACTTATATTGATAACATAAACCACTCTCTTCATTGTCTCAACCTTTCCATGAGTGAGCTGCCACTTTCTCTACTGGCTTCCCACCTTTTCGTCAGTTAGGATAATTACAATGTTAATGCAATAATTTGATCTGATTTCAGATTTGCCTGGCTTCAAAGCCTGGGAGTTTTATATTTCACTATCTTGAATACAGTGATTTCTTTTGAGAGATGGTGTTTTGGGCACGCCTGGCAGCACTCTGGTGGTACGTTCAGTTCTTTGCTCAGGTATGGCTCCTGGAAGTGTTCGAGGGTCCATGTGGGTCAGCATTGGAACTTGGGTTAGCAGCAGCATGGCGGGCACCTTAAACCCAATATATCTCTCTGGTCAAAAGAAATATATTGGTGGAGGAAAATTGACATTGGTTGTATTGGAACATTGAACACCTGAAAATTGTTTATGATATGTTGTATCATAACAATGTAAATTATGTAAATTTACATGTAATATTTATGTAAATTTCAGTGCCTTAATATTTTTAAAATCAATATAAACATAAATTATTTTAAATTATTAATAAACAAAGTGAACTAGAATCAAATAATCATATAAACTTACTATAGTTTCAGATTTTGAAAGTACTTTTCAGGCTATTATTATTATTATTTTGCTTTCAGGGTCACACCCAACGATACTCAGGGCCTACTCCTGGCTCTGCACTCAGGAATTACTCCTGGCAGTGCTGGGGATCCATATGGAATGCCAGGGATCAGACCTGGGTCAGTTGCATGCAAGGCAAATGCCCTACCCGCTGTGCTATCGCTCCAGCCCTGGGGCCATTATCCATTACTTATGATGACTATAGAAGTTAAGTGTTAAATTCTATGATATTTCAACACATACCAAGATGACTAGCATTTAAAAAATTAATTTTCTTCTAGGGGCTATATGAAAGCTGAAATAGAAAAGGGTGTTACAATATTCCTTATTAGAAAGGTTTACAAATGGGGCCTATTGAAACACAGTCTGTTCTGATTAGATCTAATTAATCTAACTCCTAATAAAGTAATTTACAACAGATGTCTTCCTCAAATTAAACAATCACTGTGTGGTAATAATTTTTATGTTGTTGACCATAAAAGCAAGTGTCCAATTTAATCTTAGTAAAATCAGCAACCAAAGAAGTTTACTTGCCATCTTGAACACTTTATAATCACTACACATACACCAATGCCTTGGGGTCAAAAACACTGTTCCTTCTACAAAGGTTCTTGAACTCTTTTTGGATAAAACACTTTCACATCTTCTTTCATATATTCATCTTCATTCATTTTATGTTAATTAGCTCAGGGACTTAGAATCGGAGTAAAAAATTATGCCTTCTTTGTACCTGGTTACTTTTAAGAAGATATTTAAAATCAGCCACTTAGCGATAGACTAGATTAAAGTCATCACCCTAGACTCTCATACTAATAATTAAGTACAAAGTAACTAAAAACTAACCTTTTAAAGTTATTTTATAAATAGATCTTGTTTTAAGTACTGGTTGAACTCCACAAGAAGAAAACATCCAACCCCATCAAAAAATGGGGCGACGAAATGAACAGAAACTTTCTCAAAGAAGAAATCCGAATGGCAAAAAGGCACATGAGAAAATGCTCTAAATCATTAATAATCAGGGAGATGCAGAACAAAACAACAATGAGATATCATCCCACACCACAGAGATTGGCCCACATCCAAAAGAACAAAAGCAACAGGAGCTGGCACTGGTGTGGTGAGAAAGAGACCCTCCTTCACTGCTGGTGGAAATGCTGACTGGTTCAGCCCTTTTAGAAAACAGTATGGACAATTCTCAAAAAATTAGATATTGAGCTCCCATTTGACCCAGCAATACCACTCCTGGGAATATATCCCAGAGAGGCAAAAAAGTATAGTCAAAGGGACATCTGCACTTGGTTGTTCATTGCAGCACTCTTTACAATAGCTAGAATCTGGAAAAAACCTGAGTGCCCAAGAACAGATGACTGGTTAAAGAAACTTTGGTACATCTACACGATGGAGTACTATGTAGCTCTTAGAAAATATGAAGTCATGAAATTTACATACACGTGGTACTACATGGAAAGTATCATGTTAAGCGAAACGAGTCAGAAAGAGAGGGACAGACATAGAAAGATTGCATTCATTTGGGGAACATAAAGTAACAAAATAGGAGACTAACACCCAAGAATAGCCAAGATAAGTACCAGGAGGTTTACTCCATGGCTTGGAGGCCAGACGCACATACTAGGGGAAAAGGCAGCTCAGATAGAGAAGGGAGCACCATATAAATTGTGTTGGGAGGATCATCCTATGATGGGAGATGCATGCTGAGAGTAGACTATAGACCAAACATGATTGCCACTCAATGCCTCTTTTGCAAACCACAGCACCCAAAAGGAGAAAGAGAACAAAAGGGAATGCCCTGCCACAGAGGCAGGGTGGGATGGGGGATAGAGGGTGGGAGGGATACTGGGATCAGTGGTGGTGGAGAATGGGCACTAGTGGAGGGATGGGTACTTGATCATTGTATAACTGAAACCCAAGCACAAAAATTTGTAAGTCTACAACTGTACCTCATGGTGTTTCACTAATAAAAATTTTTAAAAATTAGTTCTTGTTTTGTTGGTCAACAATTCCCTTTTCCCGTTCTTTATAAAAGTCTGCACTGACAATTGTTCTTTTTTTTTGAGAATTTTTTCAATTTTTTGTTCATCTATAGAAAAGAGTAGTGAATTTTGAATAAATTTCGCTATGATTTTTCTATTTTAAATTAATAAACTACTTAGTTTTATGCTATTTCATATAGGTATATGCAAAGAACACTAAATGAATTTTGTTAAAAATCATGACTTCCATGTTGAGATGAGCAGAATAAATGGATTTTACTACATGCATCAGAAAGAAATAATCTCTCAACATATATTTCTATAATTAATTTTTATTTTATTAATTTTTTTGGTTTGGTGTTACACAGAGAAGTTCTCAGGGCAAACTCATGGTTCTGTGCTTAGGAATCACTTCTGGCAAAGCTTGAGGGAGCATGTAGGATGCCCAGGATTGAAACAGAGTCAGCTGAATTCAAGGAGAGCATCCTGTCTGCTGTGCAGTCCTCTGGCCTTCATTCAATATCTCTTAAGTGAGATCTTACTACTGCTTTATATTTCTAATATAGTGCTGCTAAGATATTTTTCCTTATAATTCTAGATTACACAAATTCTTTTAAACCTTAATTATGCTAATTTTTGATGTCTTCATTAATCTCAGTGACTATTATGATGCTATATAAACACTCTAATACAGCATTTAGTTTCTTTTCTTAGAAAAGACACTTTTGGGTCAGAGCAATAGTACAGCATATAGGTTATTTGCCTTGCACATGTACCTGGCTGACCTGGGTTCATCGGTTCTCGGCATCCTATATGGTCCCCCAAGCATCGTCAGGAG
Source organism: Sorex fumeus (assembly GCF_029834395.1). Lineage (NCBI taxonomy): Eukaryota > Metazoa > Chordata > Mammalia > Eulipotyphla > Soricidae > Sorex > Sorex fumeus. Next base: position 1,647,070 of record NW_026606113.1, read on the forward strand.
TAATTCCTGAGTACAGAGCTAGGTGTAACCTCTGAGCATGACCAGGTGTAGCCCCTACCCTCTCCCCCCAAGAAAAGACACTTTGATCTTAAATAATTTCCCTTTGTGGAGAGTCTCCCAAACAGTGCTCAGGAAGGCCTGACATATCTTAGCCAACAAATTTAGTCATTCATTGCTAGAACGCAAGGACATGGTGCTGCTCAGGTCCTGCAGTACTGACGATGCTCAGTACTTGGGCTGTTGGGAATTGAGTCAAGGTTAGCCAATGCCAGTTCCTAATTATCAGTCCCAAATTCAGTCCCTAAATGATCAGTCTGCATTTCAATCTGATTTTTATAAGTAACTGATCTTATTTTGCCTTATCCTATCCATTATATAAAAATTTTCACCTTTACTAGTAAGCCATTAATTTTCCAGTGTCAGCATATTGGCCTCAGGATCCCATAGATGAAAGGCAAGTTACTCTGCTGTATTGTCAGCCCTACTAAGCTCTTTTTTGGCCTTGATTCGGGGAATTCTAAGGTCTGGAACACTTTGGAGAAATTGAGTTTTATTTGGAATGTTGCACTTTGTGACATTATTTTAAATAACATTGTTTCTAAATGTTGTTTTTAAGATATTTTAGTAAATCTTATATTCCCGCAGCATTGGTACATATGGCATATCCAATAATTTGACAAATTTAGATTGTATAAATCTATAAACTTCTCTGGGTATGTCCCCAATCCACCCCCCCCAAAAAAAAACACTAGAATATTTTTGGAAATGACAAGTTTCAGGTGCTCCCTTTTATGTTTAGTTTTTCCCCCCTTTTCCCTTCCCCTTATGATAAAGGGGTGAATGGGGGGCCACACACTTGGTTATAATTCTTGCACAGTTAGTTCATCACAAATTGCAGTAACATGGTGCTCATTCTTGGTAAGTGGGGTAGGATTAAGCATATTTATGGCTTTATGGCTGCAGGCATAGCCTCTGCCCAGTTCCCCTCCCCCCCCCCACATAAACCCCCAAGTAAAAGCTCCTAGTAGTGCTCAGGGCTTACTCCTGGCTCTGGCGCAGGAATCACTGCAATATTTAAACATCACACCCCTGTTGGGCTGGAGCGATAGCACAGTGTAGGGCATTTGCCTTGCATGCATCTGATCTGGGTTCCATTCTTCTGTCCCTCTTGAAGAGCCCGGCAAGCTACTAAGATTATCCCGCCCACAGACCCTGTGGCATATTCAATTTGCCAAAAACAGTAACAACAAGTCTCACAGTGGAGACATTACTGGTGCCCGCTCAAGCAAATCAATGAACAATGGGAGGACAGTGCTACAATGCTACGAGTCAGACCATTAATTTCATGTATAACCATAGGTGGTGATAGAATACCTTATGAATTATTTTTTCTTCTTTTTCCCCATTGATAAAGGATCTCAAATTTATCAGCCCTGTTTGAGAAATAAGGCACAGAGATGAATAATATGTCTTCATTCCTGGATCCCCCAAGCCTCTTAAATTTAGTCATTATAGACTGACACAGTGTGGGGACTGAGGAGATCATTGCTAAGAATGGCAAAGAGAGGCACTGAACTCATTGTGGGACTCAGGAAGAGAAGAGATCAATTCTATTTGCCCAGAGCTCACAGAAGAAGAGCTAAGCTTGACTTTAAGGAAGTAGTTTACAGAGAAAAGATTGTGGGGGAAAATACATTCCAACTGGGAGAACTTACAAGTGGGAGCTCCGAATTTTGGAGTCATTGCAGATCAGAAAAACTGGATTTTGCTCATCACCTTTATCATCATTTACTGAGCTCCCTGTCTTCTGTCACGATAACGATCACGACCATCCTGTTATTCGTCGATTGCCTTGAGCAGACCCCAGTAACGTCTCCTTCGTCCTAGCCCTGAGATTTTTTTAAAAAGTGCCATATTCAAGGCTCTTTCAGAGTTAGGAGAATGAGACCCATCATTGTTACTGGTATTTGGCATATTGGGTACACCACGAGAACACCCACCAACTGGCCCCCTGGCGCCGTGTAATCCCATCAACGGCCAAGACTCAGTCTTCTGTGAGACACTTAAATGTGCTTGAGAGTCAGTCATTTTGTTGCTTGCACAGCATAGCTAAGAGAAATAAGTCCAGGTTCAGTAAGTGGCATAGCATTGATGCTTGTGCATGCTCTTTTTTCTGTTACCCGGATGCCCCACTCCAGGAAGTAGAACTATAGAAGGATCATTAGAGAAGAGGAACAGGAAATAACAGAAGGTAAAGCAGCAAAGATAGACGGGAGAAGGGATTGGCGAACCCTCACATTCTCTACTTCTGTTTTAGCTCAATGTCAGTACAAGTTTATAAAGAAGCAGAAATACAATATGTTCTCATGTACTGTTAGAATTAGATTTGGTTTTGAGGCAATCTGGAAGGTACATTGGAACAAAATACCACACGTTTTCCTCAAACATCTGAAATCCACTGAGAATCAAATCTGTTCATCTAGACCAGCAATGGTAAGAAATAGATTCCCATCTCCAGGAAGGGGAGGAAGCTGCAAGGGAATCGTATGGTGCTGACCTGGGGTTACACAGCAAATCCCTGGAGGAACTGACTTAGGAGGAGGAGCTTTGGTACCATATCTTAGACTGTGAGAACTTCACTAGTACCTACCTCCAAAAGGACCGTTTGCATACTGGAGAGCTGGTTCAAGAGTTAAGGCGCTTTACTTGCATGTAGCTGATCCTGGTAAAATTACAGGCACTACCTGGTTCAATTCTAGGCAGTCTGGTTCCTTGAGCACTACCAAGAGTGATCCATGAGCACTACTGGGTATAGCCCCAAAGCAGAAATAATAAAAACAAAAGGAGTAGTCATATTCTCTCAAGCAGGAGCTTTTGCTTTAGTGATGTACATGGCATATCAGAATTCTCCCATTCTCTTGGACCTTGCAAGTCCTAGAGCTTAACAAGTAAAACTAAAATAAAGTACCATTGCAAGAAATTTTAGAGCTATGGGTTTAAATTTTTGCACAATAAGCAAAACTTAAATGTATCAAACATTCTTAATACATGCAAAGAATAAAGATAGGACTTTGCCCTATTTCTTCTTCTCATACTGACTTTCCTACTGCAACAAAGCTCCTAGAAAGAGCATTTACATTCATGCACTCTATCAGTGAGCATCCCATTTCTTTCCCAAAAAGAGCATTCACATTCAAATACTGGGTAAGTGAGGATTCAAGCAGGATTTAATAGGGAAACAATTTAAAATACTAAATAACCTATAAGTAAATGTATAAGCAGCATGGAAGAACAGCAAGCAAGAATGCAATGTCCTGACACCTTTACCTTCTCAAGAATAAGAAAAGAAGGCATATTTAGAGTTATAATATTGTATATCAAAATCACAAATGTTAACACTATTTTGTGACCAAATCCCCAAACTACTTAATCACTTAATCACTTAATCCCCGTTATTCATCGATTTATTCGAGCGGGTGCCAGTAACATCTCCATTCATCCCGGTTGTGTGCTAGCATAGCCCAATGGTATCTGTTCATTTTAGGAACATGTAGAGCCTCAAACCGATCATTTAGGGTCTTGACGAAGAAGTCTGACCATCTTATAGGTGGGCGTCCACGTGATCTTTTGATGTCTCGTGGAATCCAATCAGTAATGGCTCTAGTCCAGCGGTTGTCTGTAAACCTCATTACATGTCCAGCCCATCTGATTTTTGATGTCTTGGCAAATGAGACAGCGTCCCTGATTCTTGAGCGTTGATGAAGATCAGAACTCCGGATTCTATCTCTCATTTGAGTGAATCGTGATATTCCAAGCATAGTTCTTTCCATTCCTCTTTGAGAGACCCGAATAGCGTTCTCATCCTGTTTTCGTAGGGTCCAGGTCTCTGAGGCATATGTTAATGCAGGAAGAATAGTGGAATCAAAGAGATGTGCTCGTAGCTGGAGGTTCTTTGTCCTTTTAGTTATTTCTTCAATGCTCTTGAAGGCATTCCAAGCCGCTCTCTTCCTCCTGTGCAACTCAGGTACCAGGTCATTCATCATGTTGATTTCTCGACCTAGGTATATATAACTGTTGCATTCGGAGATGGTGGTTCTGTTGAGACCGAATGGAGCGTCAGGAACAAGGCTGTTTCTCATAAACATTGTCTTCGTAAGATTCAGCTGTAGTCCGACCTTTCCACATTCACGGTCAAAGTTGTTCAGCATTTGTGCCGCTTGGTTGATGTTTGGTGTTAGAACGATGTCATCAGCAAAGCGGAGGTGGTGTAGTTGCCGACTATCTATCTTCACTCCCATGTTTTCCCATTCCAGTCGTCGCATGGTGTTCTCTTTTGCTCCTACAATATTTTTCCTTCTGTATTTAGTTGAAACAACCATATAATGAACAGTAATTTAATGTAATGCTTAATTAATGAGCCCAAATATAGTTTTTCCATTTGAGATTTAAGATTTTCTGAGAAATAACATGTTAATTCAATATTTAAAGTAGACTTTTGCAAGACTTTTGCTTTGTTCTTCCCTGATATTTCCAAATTTGTCTCATAACAAATTTTATCTGGGAAATGCATATACCTCCTTAAGCCCCCAATTTATCTATTGTATCTCTTGTACCCTTGGGGTTTTTTCTAGCAACATTTATAAGGCAACTTTCCCTTTGAAACACTTTAACTTTCTTTGTTTTGTATTGTATTATTTTCTCATCCTTTTCCTGGGTGGCTCATCTTTAAGGCCTTATTCTCAGTTTTATCTTTATTGAACTTCCTCTTCCTTATTGATCTTATCTTTCATTAAACACAATGTATTTGGGGTTGATAAAGATAATTAAGTGTTAAAAACAAAGTCATTGATTTAGTACTATAAGACAAATAGAACAGGAATGAAAAGTTTAACTTGATTTCAGCTACAGATCCCACTGCGTCTGTGGGTAAATTACACATTATGGAAGGCTCTGAATGGAAGCATGTGGTACCTAGTAGATCTGAATAGGTATTAAGATGATATAAAAAAGGATCACCTCTAATAGGTTAGGATTTTGCTTCTCTGATTTTTCAGTGTAAAGACCTGTCTGAACTTCTGCATGCTAGTGATATTGTTGTCAGTATATTAGTATATTTTTTTGACTTTCTTTCCTAACCTTTATCATTAAAGAGTGATAGAGTGATTTAGGTAGAAATTAGTATTTGGACAAAAGAGAGAGAGAGAGAGAGAGAGAGAGAGGGAGAGGGAGGGAGAGAGAGAGAGAGAGAGAGAGAGAGAGAGAGAGAAAGGTAGGCAGGAGTGGAGGTGATGAGAGGGAATCGGGTACACTGTTGGTGGGAAATGTACACCGGTGGAAGGATGAGTATGGAATACTGTATGACAGAAATCCTATCATGGACGGCTTTGGAATGCTCTAAAATAATAAATAAAATTAAACTTTTTAAAAAGTTAAGGTTTATTGTACTATTTAAGTAGATGGGTATGAGCCCTTCGCCAGCTGTCCAGGCCTCTCCTTCACTTATGAACAATGTCCCTGCCATCTCCAGGTCCTATGAATGATCTTTCTGTCTCATGCCACACAATCTGCTCACCTCCCGTGAATGACACCAGGTCCCATCCCATGGGTCAGTCTCTATCCCATATATGCTTTCTTCTGTCTCTGGCCAATGCTACATGCGCATGGGTGAGATTCCTGTCTTCTGTACCTGCCACTGGGCCTCCCAACTGTACCCCAGCAGGCCCGATCATACTACCTTGGCACTTCTGGTCTCTGACCACAGCCATGTGCAAGTGGATGAGACTCCTGTGCTTAGTATCTGGCCCTGTCTGGGAATCCAAGCCCTCTTTGAATTTGAGCTATCCTGGGCATCTCTGCCCTGCCTGTATTCTGCCCCCATCTGGAACTATGAGACCCGCCTGTCCTTGGCCATCTCTCGCCAGGGTCTTGGTACCATACCTGATACTGCAGTCTGTGAAAAGAAGGAGATGATGGTCCAGGAAGATTGTCAGACAGAGTCATAGAGAGTGAGAGGAGAGAGAGAGTGAGAGGAGAGAGAGAGAGAGAGAGAGAGAGAGAGAGAGAGAGAGAGAGAGAGAGAGAGAACAGAGTAGGGAACTGGGGTGGGTAGTTCCTTTTATCTATTACCATCTCCAACCCCAAGTCATCTCATTATCTATTCTGATTGACTACTTGTTCTATGAGGGAGACTAAAGTGACAGACTAATTCACCTGGTGTTCCACCCTTATCTCCCACTGTATCAGTAACCAAAAAAAGCTATAACCCTATAGACAAAAAACACTCAGCAAACCTTCCAAGACATAGCAAGTTAGTAAGGGAGTCTCACAGTTTGGTGACCCTACTCTGAAAGTTCTTGATAAGCCAGCCTTTGATCTCATTCATCCTTGGATTATACCCTCTGTCACGAATTCTAACCTCCATTAAAGTCTATAGAAGGACCTGTCTCCATCACCTGGCTCTTTGTGAACCTCACAGTATAGCAACAATCTAAGCTAATGCATTTTAAAATTTACACAAAATGTAGGTAAATCCTAAAAGTTTTTAATTTAGTAAGAGAGAAGAGAATTAAGAAAATCACTTGATCACTTGATCACTTGACATCCCGTTACTCAACGATTTGCTGGAGCAGGCGCCAGTAATGTCTCCATTCGTCTCTGTTGCGTGCTAGTGTAGCCCAGTGGTGTCTGCTGACTCCAGGAACATGAAGAGCCTCAAACCGATTGTTCAGGGTCTTGAAGAAGTCTCACTATCTTATAGGTGGGCAGCCATGTGACCTTTTGATGTCCCATGGAATCTAGTCAGTAAAGCCTTTAGTCTAGTAGTCCTCTTCAAATCGCATTACATGTTCAGCCCATCTGACTTTGGATGCCTTGGCAAATGAGAAAGTGTCCCTGATTCTCGTTCATCGACAGAAGTCAGAACTCCTGATTCTTTCTCTCAATTGAGTGAAGCGTGATACTCCAAGCATAGTTCTTTCAATTCCTCTTTGGAAGAACCGAATAGCATTCTCATCCTGTTTCTGTAGGTCCCAGGTCTCTGAGGCATATGTTAATGCAGGAAGCATGGTGGAGTTGAAGAGCTGTGCTCTGAGCTGGAGGTTTTTCATGCTCTTAGCTATTTCTTTGATGCTCGTGAAGGCATTCCAAGCTGCTCTCTTCCTCCTGTGCAATTCAGGTGCCAGGTCATCCGTCATGTTGAATTCTGGCCTAAGTACACATAACTGTTGATTTGGAGATGTTCATTCCATTGAGAGCGAATAGAACATCAGGAATAAGTCTGTTTCTCATACATTGTCTTTGTGAGATTCAGTTGTAGTCTGACATTTCCACAGTCACAGTTGAAGTCAGCCAGCATTTGTGCCACTTGGCTAATGCTTGGTACTATTAAAATGATGTCATCAGTGAAGTGGAGGTGGTGTAGTTGCCGACTGTCTATCTTCACTACCATTTCTTCCCATTCCAGTCCTCGCATGACATTCTCGAGGGTGACACTGAAGAGTTTCAGTGAAATGATATCACTCTGCGAAACTCCTCTCTTGATGTCGATGATCACTTCCTTATAGAATGGTGAGATTCTGGTAGTGAATCCGTAATACAGCTCTTGGAGGATCCTGATGTATTGAGTTTGAAGGCCCTGTTTGGCTAGGGCTTCAGTGACCGCTTCAGTCTCAACAGAATCAAAGACCTTCTTTAAATCAATGAACATTAGACAGAGCAGCATCTTGAGCTCCCTAGAAACCTCAATGAGCTTGGTTACCATGTGGATATGGTCAATCGTGCTGAATCCTTTTTGGAACCCGGCTTGTTTGTATGGTTGTCCTACATCTAGTGTTCTGTCAATTCTATTCAGGTTGACTCAAGTGAACAGCTTGTAGATGACAGACAACAGGCAGATCAGTCAATAGTTGCCAATGTTGTGGATATCTCCCATCTTGTACAACAGAATCAGTCCTACTGGTTTTCCACTGAGACAAAACCTTGCATTCAGATAAGTAGCATGTGAAGAGCTGAACCAGTGTATTGACGAGTACTGGAGATAGATTCTTCAGGTGTTAGGGTCTAACCTTGTCTGGACTGGTGCTGTACGCTTCTTTACTGACAAAATGGCATGTTGGATTTTGGAAGAGAGAATGTTGGGCATGACATGTCCATCCTGCAGAATTTGGTATTTGGGCAGGTGGATGAGAAGAGATCTGTGTAGAAGTCATGGATAATCTAATGCATTGTCTTTCTGGAAGATGAGATAGATCCATCAGGACATCAGAGGGAAGTCATCTTTGTCTTGTCATTGGCAAAAGACAGGTGAGCATTGAGAATGCTTTTCCCAGCTTCTGCCACATCGGCCAGCACTGCTGCTCTTCTCTCTTTGAGGTCTTCCTTTATTGCTTTTCTGCACTGCTTTGCGAGCTCAGACATTCTCTTGCACCAAGCCACATTGGCAAATGAGCTAGAGAGTTTCCGAAGACAGGCATCTGTTTGTGGCTTTCCTACTTTCGGCATTTTTTGCACAGTCATGGAGGTGCTGAACCAGTCAATTGTATTCCTTGTCGATGATATCAACAATGGCATCTTCTCATGTTGCCACAATAATGCCAAAGAGCTCCCAGTTGGTGGTCTTTCTGAGAGTTCTCTTCTTAAGCTTTGCAATCATTTCTCCCTAGTCCATGAAGTAGAATTTTGCATGGAGGAGAAGGTGGTCTGATCCCGTTTGGAATTTTGGGACAACAGCGATGTTGGTCAGGCAAAACTATCGATTGAACATGATGTGGTCAATTTCATTGTGGAACTGTCCACTGGGAGATTCCCATGTCCAATGTTTAGATTCATCCTTCTGTAACTGTGAGTTACCATGGATAGTCTTGGTTGACATGATGAACTCAGACGACAGTCTCTCACCCCGTCATTTTATTCTAGTCCACGTGTCTTGATGTGGAGTTCCTCAGGTGACATTCTCAGTCCTATCTTGGCATTGAAATCACTGACAATAATCTTGTAGAAGGTGTGGTCTTCTTTATAGAACTTCTCCAGCTCCATGTAGAATTTCTCAATTTCTTTTTCATGGTCGTTGGATGTTGGTGCATAGATGATGAAAATAGAAACTGCCAGCAGTGAGCCACATCTATTCAAGTGTAATCATTCAATTTGGATTATTAGATATTAGAGTGAATCAATGCTCATGGCCAAGTCCGTGTTGACAAGGATACTGACACCACTGACGCCTCTATTGTCACATGTTCCAAGGAGCAGTTCTTCTCCAGTGTTGAAAATGGCATTATGTGATCGATGTCCTCTCCCCTTGGTTAGACCAATGATGTCATACTTGATCTTCTGAGCTTGCACCTCACACATGAGTGAAGCCCTAAGAACCAGGTAATGTGGAACTTTGTGACCTTGGACTCCAGGCTCAACAGGACTTGAAAACAGAGATCCTCTGCCTGCTTACCCCAATCTCCAGTGACCCAGGGATAAAACCCATGAGATCCACCCTACCGGTGCCAGATAAATACCTCATTGGCTGACCTCCACTACCCAGCTGCCGCCACGCTCTAGGCCATTTTCTGGAAGTGAGGCAGCCGTGCAACACATCATAAAACACTTAATACCCATTTTCCATAATAACCACACCATATTTGATGGGGTTCAAATATATGGTTGAGCAATTGGAATACCTGTAAGGGTGATTAGAGGCCTTTCTAAAAGCCTCCATCCCTTTCAGAGAGCCCAGTGAGCTACTGAGAGTATCCTACCCACATGGCAGAGCCTGGCAAGCTACCCATGGCATATTTGATATGCCAAAAACAATGGGCCTCATTCCCCTGACCCTGAAAGAGCACCCAATATGGCAGCATTAAGAAGGATGAGCAAGGAGAGGCTGATAAAATCTCAGAGCTGAACTAGGCTGCCAATATGAAGAAGGACTAAAATGAATGTCTGTACTTTCAACACATGTACACTGCAGCAGAAGCATCCATCGAGGTCCTGATGGTGCAAGAATTAGGTATTTGTAATAAATCAGTTTTAACTGCCCAGTTTTGTGTACATATTATGATTATACAGAAGAATGTCTTTGTGAGAAGTACACACCATGGACATCAGGCCAGCAGTTTATTCTCAAATAAAACAAAAAGTTATATGTAGTATGTAGTTCATTTTAGTGGGATTCAGGCACAGAGGTTGGCTATACCTGATAATGCTCAGGGATGAATGAGTACTGCTGGTTCTGTGCTCTCACTAAGCTTTAGGATTTTTCATTAAATCAGACTTGTTGGAGGTCTACATAAAATTACGAATAAAGAGGCCTGGGGTTGGAGCTCAGCTGTAAAGGGCCTTCCTTGCAGGCGTATGGCTGCGAGTTCGATCCCTTGCACTATCCATATCATTAGTGAGACCTTCAGAACCATGAGTGTGTGGTCTCCAGTGATCTGCACCAAGTGAGCAGCCCTCAGACATCATGATGACAATGACAATACAAGGAAGGAATGAGGAAAAATGCATATTAAATAGAAATGTTTACTAACTGAGTCTTGTTTAATTATAGTAATGATGGAAGTCTGGGACAATAAATGCCATTTTTTTTACCTGAAATGTAAAAATGTATCCCCACAGCCTATGATTACTATCTGATATAAAATAAGACTATGAATGACTACTTTGTCACTTTGTGAAATTTTTCCTGATATAGTTTTATCTTTATATACATTACTGCACTTTTGTTGTTATTGTTTTGGGGTCACACCCGGCAGTACTTAGGAGTTACTCCTGGCTCTGTATTCAGTAGTTATTCCTATTGGGCAATGGTGACTGTACAGTATGCTAGGGAATGAGCCCTGGTAGGCTGCACTCATGGCAAGTTCCCTGCCCACTATTCTATTGCTCTGGCCCCAGTTCATATATCTCTTCTATAGAGCAAATTCTAACAAAACAGAATATCCTAGAATCATATCTATGTATAAAATATGTTTAAGAATAGCTGAGATCAGCACCAGGAGGATTAGTCCATAACTTAGAGGCCAGCCGGGTATCCTAGAGGAAAGGGCAGTTCAGATAGAGAAGGGAGCACCAAATAAAGGATGTTTGGAGGATCTTCCCAGGAGGGGAGATGCATGTCGAAAGTAGACTATGGACTGAACATGTTTGCCACTCAATGCCTCTTTTGCAGACCACAACACCCAAAAGGAGAGAGAGAACACAGGGGATTGCCCTGCCACAGAGACAGGGGGGATGGGGGGATGGGGGTGGGAGGGATATTATCCATGGTGGTGGAAAATGGGCACTGGTGGAGGGATGGGTATCTGATCATTGTATAATTGAAACCAAAGCACAAAAAATTGTAAATCTACAACTTAAAAAAAAATAAAATAAAATAAAGGGAAAAATATGTTTTTATAATTTTTTAAAAAAAATTTTAATTTAGGTTTCATGATTTACAATATTGTTAATGTCAGGGTATCATACATGAAAAATTCCAGCACTCCACCAGAGTATCAGATTTCCTCTACCACTGTCCCATGGAACCCTCAAACCCACTCCTTATAAGCTCAGTTTCATAGACTCACCCTCTAGTTCTATTGCTTAAAGTTTTTCTAATCCAACCTCCTGCCCACCCCACTCTATACCAGCCGTCTTCCTGACAATGGAATGTTTCCTACTAAAGACTATTCTCAGTTTCTGGTGTCTTTGAGTATTTGTTGTTTACTTACTATGCTTTTTAATTGACTAAACTGTGCATTTTTTTAGTTTCTTCCCCAACTGACATTGCCATAGCTTCTGCTTAATCTTTCTACATCTCCAGCTCACCCTTTCTTTGCCACTCTCAGACCTCAGCCAGTTAGGACAGAGCTTGGGTGAAAGATGACAGAGTTGATTCTCTACACGAGGGAATGTCTCCATATTTATTATTCTTGTATTGAATTTTACTACATTTAGGAGAAGCTGGAGAATAAAAAGTAAAAGGACATAATGTCCATCTTTAAAGTGTGTGCAGTCATTGATGACAGTGTCAGCTAGATATCTGCCTTGATTCGGGCGTGAAGCAAACAAAAATATCTTCCATAATACAGGGTCAATCAAGAGCCAGCCCAATACTTTGGTGCTGTAGCCTGAATTCAGTGGAGAATATTTTGAAATTAACAAATGATTATACAAGAATGTAAACTGTAATAGAAGAATAATGTATTAGATGCAGAATATACATTCTAGTTTGCCCTGGAACATTTGTTTTTAAATTTTATTGGGGGTTGCAGCGATAGCACAGCAGTTAGGGCGTTCGCCTTACAAGCGGCCAACATGGCCGACCCGAGTTCGATTCCTCCGCCCCTCTCAGAGAGCCCGGCAAGCTACCGAGAGTATTCGATATGCCAGACACAGTAACAACAAAGTCTCCAATGGAGACGTTACTGGGCCCGCTCGAGCAAATCGATGATCAACGGGAGGGCCTTTACTTTTTACTTTACTTTATTGAATCACCATGTGATAGTTACAAGCTTTCATGTTTGGGTTAGTCTCTCTCTACTTTTGGGCATTATAGTTTGCAATACAGACACTGGGAGGTTATCGTGTTTGGTACTTTATGTACTTTCTACACACATCTCTCATCATGACTGATCCTGCAGCCTTGGAACAATTTTTAATTCATCTTTAGTACGTTTGGTAGTCCTTTTATCACTGTGGTTCTTTATGCATCTTTTGGCAGTGGCTATGGAAACCCCCTTTAGGAACTATTATGTGAACTACTTACAGTTACCAATAATTTGTTAAAACTCTCATTTTAGCTAGTAATTTCATGTGTATAGGAATAAAAGTGAGAAGTAAATCAGAAGAAGAAAAGTTATTTTATTTATTTATTTATTTATTTATTTTTCATTTTATTGAATCACCGTGAGATACTTATAAGCTTTCATGTTTGGGTTACAATCACACAATGACCAAACACCCATCCCTCCACCAGTGCACATTCCCCACCACCAATATTCCCGGTATGCTCCCCCTTCCCCACCCTCCCCCTTCCTCCATACACTCTCTCTACTATGGGGCATTATAGTTTGCAATGCAGACACTGAGAGGTTATCATGTTTGGTCCTTTATCTACTTTCAGAACACATTTCCCATCCCGACAGGTTCCTCAAGCCATCATTGAAGAGTGATTTTATTGATCTTGCTTGAGTCTTAAAAATCTCAAGGTAATATTTTCAAGTTTTTCATGATAGGAATCAATTCATTTTCTGAACTCGAAATATTCTTCAGAACGGCGTGGGACGGGCCCGGAGGCCCAGCTCTGGGCAACCAAGCGAACGGCTCCTATTCCAACCAGGTACAGCCCGCCCCTAAAGCCCTGGGACCTTCTGTGCGCATGCCCAGCTAGCTCCACCTCCTAGAAAGCCGGTTTTACCCCTGGTCTGCGTGGGACGGGCCTGGAGGCCCAGCTCTGGGCAACCAAGCGAACGGCTCCTATTCCAACCAGGTACAGCCCGCCCCTAAAGGCCTGGGACCTTCTGTGCGCATGCCCAGCTAGCTCCACCTCCTAGAAAGCCGGTTTTACCCCTGGTCTGCGTGGGACGGGCCCGGAGGCCCAGCTCTGGGTAACCAAGCGAACGGCTCCTATTCCAACCAGGTACAGCCCGCCCCTAAAGGCCTGGGACCTTCTGTGCGCATGCCCAGCTAGCTCCACCTCCTAGAAAGCCGGTTTTACCCCTGGTCTGCGTGGGACGGGCCCGGAGGCCCAGCTCTGGGTAACCAAGCGAACGGCTCCTATTCCAACCAGGTACAGCCCGCCCCTAAAGGCCTGGGACCTTCTGTGCGCATGCCCAGCTAGCTCCACCTCCTAGAAAGCCGGTTTTACCCCTGGTCTGCGTGGGACGGGCCCGGAGGCCCAGCTCTGGGCAACCAAGCGAACGGCTCCTATTCCAACCAGGTACAGCCCGCCCCCAAGTGCCTGGGACCCTCTCTGCCCATGTACAGCTAGCTCCATTGACATTCACAGCTCCTCGCTCAGTGCCAGGTACTCTTTCCGGAGCCGCGGCCGCTAACGCAGCCGCGAAATATTTTCCCACTTCATATGCCATAGGAACCATAAGCTACCTTCTTCGATGGAAACTTCTCTAGTTTAACTCAGTCACTAGAAACACAGTAGCCAATAACTCATAAGCCTATCTTAACTCACACTGCATATCAAGCAGAATAGTAACAGTGAATGTTAAGGACTAAACCACAGCTTTCACAATGGTAAAGCAATGCAAAAGCCCACCAAACTTTCTTATTGAAGAGTCTAGCCCAGAAGACACCAACAGTACTGCAGTGTTAGACAACCTCTCTGACAAGGAATTCAGAAGGGAGCTACTTAGGATGCTTAGGGAACTAAAAGAAACAATGGAAAGCAATGCCAATAGAAGACAAGAGGATTTGAAGGCAGAAATGAGGAAAATGCAATCAGAAATGTCAGACCTGAAAAATCTCGTAGGCGAACTGAAAAACTCAGTGGAAGGCCTCAGCAGCAGAGTAACAGCTGCTGAGAACAGAATCAGTGAGCTCGAAGATGAAGTTCAGAGACTCTCCAGAAAAGAGCAGAAAATTGAAAAGAGACTCACAATTCGGGAACAGATGGCAAGAGAAGATCGTGATGAAGCCAAGAGGGGTAACATAAGAATTATTGGAGTCCCAGAGGTACAGGAAGAAAACCTTGATGAAGAAGAAACTGTCAAAGACATCATTGCTACAACGTTTCCAGAGCTGAAGAAAACTTGTGACCATATTCAGGAGGCCCGAAGGGTACCAGCTAGAAGAAATCCGAATAAAAATACCCCAAGACACATTCTGATCAAAATGACCAAAACCTTAGACAGAGACAAAATTCTAAAAGCAGCAAGATCGAAGAAAGAAATCTCTTACAAAGGAGCATCCTTAAAATTCACAGCTGATTTTTCTGATGAAACCCTCATGGCCCAAAAACAGTGGTGGGACATAGTGAAAAAACTCAATGAAATAAATGTCTCCCCAAAAATACTTTACCCAGCGAGACTCTCATTCATAATAGAAGGAACAACACACAGTTTCACAGACAAACAACAGCTCAGGAACTTCATAGACTCAAAACCGTGGTTACAAGAACAACTAAATGGGCTACTTTAAGGCAAGAAAGGCCCCTCAAATACACCAAATTTCAACAGAACAATGGGACAAAATCCCATAACAATAATCTCTCTCAATGTCAATGGGCTAAACGCACCAATTAAAAGACATAGAGTGGCAGGATGGATTAGAAAATTGAACCCAACATTCTGCTGCCTGCAAGAAACACATCTCAGTAGTCAAAGCAAACACAGACTCAGAGTCAAAGGCTGGAAAACAATCCTACAGGCAAACAGCTCCCATAAAAAAGCTGGGGTAGCCATCCTAATATCAGACCACATCGATTTCAGGGTGAGGAAGGTCATAAGAGACAGTGAAGGCCATTTCTTAGTGATCAAAGGATCTGTACAACAGGAAGAACTTACAATAATAAATGTATATGCACCTAATGAGAGACCAGCCAAGTACTTAAAACAACTACTCATAGATTTGGAAAAAGACATCAACAGCAACACAATACTAGTGGGAGACTTCAACACTGCTTTGTCACCTCTTGATAGATCAACCAGACTCAAGCTTAGCAAGGACATACTTCATCTGAGGGAAACAATGGAAGAAAGGGACTTAGTAGATATATACAGGACACTTCATCCACAAAAAGCTGAATACACATTCTTCTCAAGCGTACATGGAACATTCTCCAAGATAGACCACATGCTGAGCCACAAAACATGCCTCCAAAAAATTAAGAAGATAGAGATTGTATCGACAATCTTCTCAGACCATAATGCGCTGAAATTAGAAGTAAATCACATACAAAAACAGAAAACTAAATCAAACACCTGGAAATTAAACAGTGCTCTACTGAACAACGAGTGGCTTAGACAGGAAATCAAAGAGGAAATCAAAAGATTCCTAGAAACGAATGAAAATGAGGACACGAGTTACCAAAACTTATGGGACACAGCAAAAGCTGTGTTAAGAGGAAAGTTTATAGCTCTACAAGCATTCCTCAGGAAGGAGGAGCGAACACACATAAGTAACCAACCTCACAGCTTAAGATCTTGGAGAAGGACCAAAAAAAGGAGCACAACCCGAACAGGAGAAAGGAAATAATAAAACTCAGAGCAGAGATTAACGAGATGGAAACCCAAAAAACAATCCGAAAGATCAATGAAACCAAGAGCTGGTTCTTCGAGAAAATTAACAAGATTGATAAGCCTCTAGCAAAACTCACAAAGAAAGGGAGAGTGAAAACCCTAATAAACCGAATCAGAAATGAAAAGGGGGTCATTACAACAGAAACTACAGAAATTCAAAGGATCCTCAGGGAGTACTTTGAGAAACTGTATGCCACGGAACATCAAAACCTCGAGGAAATGGATAAATTCCTAGACTCCTACAGACTCCCAAGGCTGAACCAAGAAGACCTGGAATACCTGAACAGACCTATCACCATCAAGGAAATTGAAATGGTAATAAAAAGTCTCCCCAAGCACAAAAGTCCTGGTCCGGATGGATTCACTAGTGAATTCTTCCAAATATTTAAAGAGGACTTACTCCCAATCCTCTTTAAGCTTTTCCACGAAATTGAAATATCAAAAACACTTCCAAACAGTTTCTACGAAGCAAATATCACACTGATACCAAAAGCAGACAGAGATACCACAAAGAAAGAGAATTACAGACCGATATCCCTGATGAACACAGATGCAAAGATCCTCAACAAACTACTAGCAAATAGAATCCAACTACTCATCAAAAAGATCATACACCATGACCAAGTAGGATTCATCCCAGGGATGCAAGGATGGTTCAACATTCGGAAATCAATCAACATAATCCATCATATCAACAAAAGAAAAGATAAAAAGCATATGATTATATCAATAGATGCAGAGAAAGCATTTGACAAGATCCAGCACCCCTTTATGATGAAAACTCTAGCCAAAATGGGTATAGAGGGGACCTTCCTCAACATAATTAAAGCCATCTACCACAAGCCTACAGCAAGCATCATCCTCAATGGGGAAAAACTGAGAGCCTTCCCCCTAAGGTCAGGGACGAGACAAGGATGCCCACTCTCTCCACTGCTGTTCAATATAGTACTGGAAGTACTTGCAATAGCGATTAGGCAAGAAAAAGATATTAAGGGCATTCAGGTAGGAAAGGAAGAAATCAAGCTCTCACTATTCGCAGATGATATGATACTATACTTAGAGAACCCAATAACCTCCACCAAAAAACTCCTAGAAACAATAGACTCGTATAGTAAAGTTGCAGGCTATAAAATCAATACCCAAAAGTCCATGGCATTCCTATATGCAAACAGTGAGAGAGAAGAAAGCAACATGAAAAAAACAATCCCATTCACAATTGTGCCCCAGAAAATCAAGTACCTAGGAATCAGCTTAACTAAGGAAGTAAAGGACCTGTACAAAGAAAACTACAAAACGCTACTTCAGGAAATAAAAGAAGACATGAGGAAATGGAAAGATATCCCCTGCTCATGGGTCGGGAGACTTAACATTGTCAAAATGGCAATACTACCGAAAGCATTGTATAAATTCAATGCAATCCCTATAAGGATACCCACGACATTCTTCAAAGAAATGGAGCAAACACTCCTGAAATTTATATGGAACAATAAGCCCCCACGAATAGCTAAAGCAATTCTTGGGAAAAAGAAAATGGGAGGAATCAACCTCCCGAACTTCAAACTGTACTACAAAGCAGTAATAATTAAAACAGCATGGTACTGGAACAAAGGCAGAACTGCAGACCAATGGAATAGGGTTGAATACACTGACATCTCCCCTCAATCATATGATCATCTAATCTTTGATAAAGGTGCAAGAAATGTGAAGTGGAGTAAGGAAAGCCTCTTTAACAAATTGTGCTGGCATCACTGGACGGCTACATGCAAAAAAATGGGCTCAGAACTCTGCCTAACACCGTGTACAAAAGTAAGATCAAAATGGATTAAAGACCTCAACATCAGACCAGAAACCATAAGGTACATTGAAGACAAAGTTGGCAAAACCCTCCATGACATTGAAGCTAATGGTATCTTCAAAGATGCCACGCCACTGGCCGAGCAAGTGAAAACAGAGATAGATAAATGGGACTATCTTAAACTAAGAAGCTTCTGCACCTCCAAAGAAACAGTGACCAAAATACAAAGACAGTCTACAGAATGGGAAAGGATATTCACCGAATACACATCTGACAAGGGGTTGATATCCAGGATATACAAAATACTGGTTAAACTCCACAAGAAGAAAACATCCAACCCCATCCAAAAATGGGGCAATGAAATGAACAGAAACTTTCTCAAAGAAGAAATCCGAATGGCAAAAAAGCACATGAGAAAATGCTCTACATCATTAATCATCAGGGAGATGCAGATCAAAACCACAATGAGATACCATCTCACACCTCAGAGACTGGCCCACATTCAAAAGAACAAAAGCAACCGATGCTGGCGTGGATGTGGCGAGAAAGGGACACTCCTTCACTGTTGGTGGGAATGTCCACTGGTTCAGCCCTTCTGGAAAACAGTATGGACGATTCTCAAAAAATTAGAAATTGAGCTCCCATTTGACCCAGCAATACCACTCCTGGGAATATATCCCAGAGAGGCAAAAATGTATAGTCAAAGTGACATCTGCACTTGTTTGTTCATTGCAGCACTCTTTACAGTAGCCAGAAACTGGAAGAAACCTGAGTGCCCATGAACAGATGACTGGTTAAAGAAACTTTGGTACATCTACACAATGGAGTACTATGTAGCTCTTAAAAAGATGAAGTCATGAAATTTACATACATGGAAAGTATCATGCTAAGCGAAATGAGTCAGAAAGAGAGGGATAGACATAGAAAGATTGCATTCATCTGGGGGATATAAAGTAACAAAGTAGGAGATTAATACCCAAGAATAGCTGAGATCAGCACCAGGAGGATTACTCCGTAGCTTAGTGGCCAGTTGGGCATTCTAGAGGAAAGGGCAGCTCAGATAGAGAAGGGAACACCAAATAAAGGGTGTTTGGAGGACCCTCCCAGGAGGGAGGGGAGATGCATGTCGAAAGTGGACTATGGACTGAACATGTTTGCCACTCAATGCCTCTTTTGCAGACCACAACACCCAAAAGGAGAGAGAGAACACAGGGGATTGCCCTGCCACAGAGGCAGGGGGGGATGGGGGGATGGGGGTGGGGGGGACATTATCCATGGTGGTGGAAAATGGGCACTGGTGGAGGGATGGGTATCTGATCATTGTATAATTGAAACCCAAGCACAAAAAATTGTAAATCTACAACTGTACCTCATGGTGTTTCACTAAAAAAAATAAAATAAAATAAAATAAAAAAATAAAAAAATAAAAAAAATATTCTTCAGAACAAGAGACAGCTGAAGAGTGAGCTCCATTCTGAGAATACAACAGAGCACCTGTGCCACAGGGCAGTTATTTGATCACAGGTCTGAAGCTGAATGTGCAATAGGGAAGGGAAAGCGTCTGATAGCACTTGTGGGCCAGACTTAACATTGTATCCCCAGCGGATCCATAAGGAGCCCAAATCCACTGAGGCTGTTTATGTTACACTTATCTGCCTGGGCCCGAGAAAGCACATGGTTTGCTTTATATGCAGCTGATGACTGAGATTTGATCCCCAGGGCTGGGACGAAGGAGATGTTACTGGGGCCTGTTCGAGGCAATCGATGGACAACAGGATGACAGTGATACAGTGATACCACATATGTTCTCCCAAACACAGACAGGATTGATCCCTGACCACAGAGCCAGGATAAGCCCTGAATATAGTCAAGTGTGCTCCAGAATCCTAAATAAAAGTGAATGCGTGAATAAAAGTAATAAATAGTGAATAAAAGTAAATGCGTCCACTGCATCAATGAAGAGGAGGATCATTTTAAAATAATACACAGTGAACGATGCAAACCAAACTGCAAATTTTATGCTTGGATGTCTAAATATACTTTCCATTGCTTTTGTTTAAATTTAAATAGAAAAAAATTTTTACTTGAGAATAAGCATTTGTGTGTGTCTTCATACACAATTTGAGAATAACTTCATGTATGCATATCTATCTGAAGGATGTATGGAACAACTTTGATATTTCTCATCTTTTAAAATGTTTCTAACAATTCCATGTCTGAATAGACTTTTTAGGATTCCAGGTAGTCATTTGAGTCTTTAGTTTAGCATTATCACAGTATCTATTGTTATACATTTCTAAACACCAAGAATTTTATCTTTTAAATAGTTTGCATTAGTTTTATTAACTTTATTAATCTTTGCTCCCATTATAGGGAAAGGAGATAAGATGACACAGGAAAGTTATTTTTTGTGCGACAATCTTTAAAATGATTATTTTCTGTCAGCAGTTAGAATTAGAGATTCTCCCTAGCAAATACACTTCTGCAGACTCTCCTTTCAGTGATGTTTATCAACTGCATTATAATGAGTCAATTTCTATGCAAATATAATCCGTATTTGATGGTGGTAAGGAAATGTCCTAGATTAAATGATTTTTTTTATTCCTTTGATTAACATACTTTATGAAACTACTGTTGCACATTTGGAAAAAGCACACATTCAAGTCTTAAGTCTTTCTAAGTAAATACCACTCCTTCTAGGGGAAGTATGTGTATACTCCAATGTCAAAAACCTCTAGATAACATTTAAATTGTTCTCTTCCACATAACATTTAAAAGTAAATTATTGATCATTTACTCTTTTCCAAGTATTATTCTAGGAATGTTTATGTAAATCCCACAGTTAGGAAGAAAGACCAAGGTCTTTGATTTCAAGGAATATTAATCCTAATAGGAAAGATGGCCATGAAAACACACTGTCATTTTAGAGTGACAGAAGATGTATATTAGGGCATGAGTGATAGTATAGCGGGAAGGTATTTGCCGTGCAAATGGCTAAACTGGGTTTGATCCCCAGCATCCCATATGGTCACCCAAGCAACACCAGGAGTAATTCCTAAGTGCAGAGCCAGGAGTAACTCCTGAGCACCATTGGGTGTGACCCCTAAAAAAGCAAAAACAAAAAAGTTAAGAAAAGAAGCTTTTTACTTTGGAAAGCTGTATTTGAGTTAATATTCTCTGAGACCTTTTTATCATCAGAAATTGACTTCATGAAAACAGGGAGGTGAGAAATCCAGGCAGATCATGAGCACAGAATCCATAAGAGGAAATGAGCTTGTATACTCAGGCATGGAGGACCTATGTTCCTACATCAGAGACAACCTTAATCAAGGCCATTCCATATGTTCAACTGGATGGCCAGAGTGTAGAAATAAAAATATTTTTTAAACTATACAATTTTAATTCTACAGTCTATTGTTCATCTTCTACAGTGCATTCTGACTTAGATGAAATATTCTTTGGTATTAATCCCATGGTGCAACAAAAATTAAGAGCTGTTAAAAATATTTGTTCTCTCCAAAGGACTACATGTGTTCAGAGAACTGAGAACAAATACTTAGAAGAGGAATACCGTAGAAGAGGAAAATAGACATTGGAACAAGATTTTCATAAAGGAAATTGATGGTTAAAGGGTTACATAAAGCTTCCCAGATGGGAAGAGATACTATAATAACACTAGTGAAAACCATCTTCTATGGGAAGGAACCCAGAAGTGTGCTTTCTGTGCCATTAATGAACCTGAGCACCGCAGAGCCTGACAAGCTACCCATGGCATACTTGATATGCCAAAAACAGTAGCAGTAATGGGTCTCATTCCCCTGACCCTGAGAAAGCCTCCAATACATTGGGAAAGACGAGTAAGAGGAGGCTGCTAAAATCTCATGGCTAGGACAAATGGAGATGTTACTGGCACCTGCTTGAGTAAATCTATGAACAATAGGATGATAGTGATACAGAGATATAGTATTGAAATTTGAATTGCAGAATTAAACAAGAAAAAGTGTAATCTAAGTGTATTACATGCAATATTTGTTCTTTCTTTATTTTACTTGGCCACCCTATCCAACCCTATTGTCCATATTAGAACACTTTAGAATAAAAGGACTCTACAGGCAGCTGATCTGGTACATTAGGTAAGAGCAGGGTCTGCTCAGGAAAATCAGGGCTTGTGGTCATTGTACTTATATATGCTTTGGATTCTTTTTCCTTAAAATCTCTGTTGGAGTTCATTGAAGAGTACTAACGAGTGATATACATGATTAATTCTTCTGTGGTTATTTTGAACAAGTAGCTCTTATATGGAATAAAGAGTAACCTATAATACCATTCATTGGAAAATGGGATGAGTTAAGCCTGCCA
Organism: Sorex fumeus; assembly: GCF_029834395.1. Lineage (NCBI taxonomy): Eukaryota > Metazoa > Chordata > Mammalia > Eulipotyphla > Soricidae > Sorex > Sorex fumeus. The sequence continues at coordinate 1,669,447 of NW_026606113.1, forward strand.
ATGAGTGGCAGTGAGACATAGTCAAATGAATACTTCCTTTGTCAGCAATTAATGCTTAATTGGTTGGAAATAGATATATAATTAATACTGACACAAAGAGTCAGTCTCCTGATTTTGTATTTTTTCCCTCTTAAGTTCTGAGAGGAGAAATATACAACTCTAGTGTTGTGAGGAAATGGGACCCACTGCCAAGGGAGTTTACTGATTCTCTTTTTCTCTTTTTTTCTTGGAGAATTTATACATTATTTATTTGGCAGAATTTTTAAAATGTCTTTTCACGTGAAGCTGGACAACATGATCCTTGAAACTTACTACCTTTTTGCATTTATGTGATTAGATTATTGACTATTGATAGTATGATTTTTTTATTACACAGTAATGTGCTTGCATTATACCTTGGTGTTGGGTGAATTAATAAATCAATATACTTTCAGTATTTCAACATTTTTTTATTTTACTAGAAGTTCATGGCTTTGTGCATTGCAAAAACCCTATGATATTTTTCTTTGTTATACTCACAAAGCTGGGCTGGAGCGATAGTGCAGCAGGTAGGGCATTTGCCTTGCACACGGCCGACTTGGGTGCGATTCCTCCGCCCTCTTAGAGAGCCCAGCAAGCTACTGATAGTATCTCACCCACACAGCAAAGCCCGGCAAGCTCCCTGTGATGTATTCAATATGCCAAAAACAGTAACAAGTCTCACAATTTGTTGAGAGACGTTACTGGTGCCCACTCAAGCAAACCAATGAACAATGGAAGGACAGTGCTACATTGCATACTGACATATAAGTATTTAGTAAAATATTTATTTAAATGTAAATCAAGCATGAAATGTAAACATATTCATTCATATCTACTTGATAGCATGGTAGTTGGCACAAAATATCCAACTTTAAGTTTCCAAAAGAAAGTGCAGGCTTGAGGGATGGGAGCATTCGTGGCCAAGAGCCACCTCCCAAGGCCAAGAGCCGCCTCCCAAGGCCGATGGTGATGGATGGATGAAGGATCCTGGACACAGAGAAACAGGGCCCCAGGCTTACTGGTGGTCAGTTGTTTCTCTCTCCTCCCCAGTGTAGTTCGATCTCTTCCCTTACAGCACAATCATAATCATAGATTTGGCTGTAGTCCCAGTCATCATAGTTCCATCATCCTAGTCTCCTAATAGACCTCAAAATCCTCTACCCCTCTTACTCCTTTAGCGTGGTTATATAGAAATCATGAAGGGTGGGGCTACACACAGGTGGGGTTTAACATTGTCATAACAACAAACAGAGGTAAAGCCACTCCTTCAGGGGAAGTACTATGAGATTAACTCAAGGACAAAATCTCATCTGGGGGTTCAGCACTCCAGATTACTAGGAGATCCACGCAATGGCAGGATTCATTTCATCTAGATTATATTGCTTTCTCCTTTTCTCAGCTAGTAATTCATTTAAACAATCACAGTAAATTTACTTCTTATACTATTTCTAGTCATTTTGTATGAACACAGTAAGAGATATATCAAGCTTAAAGGTTGGCTCTTCCTGGGGACATCTCGCTATATATCCCAGATTAGTCCTCAGCCAGGTTAGTGTTTCCTAGCCCTAGAAGGGTCTTTACTCGGTTACTTCTTTTTGGGTCATGACAGAGTTTGTCCCATGACCATGCTCTTAACTTATTATATTTATAATGCTTAGCCTGTTCCTTTTTGATACTAGGGGAGCTTACAGGTTGCCTTGGGTCCACCCAGTTCCTTCATCATGAACCTCCTGTCGGGGGTGTTAGGAAGTAAGGGCAACTGAGGTTTAAATCAGGTACATATGATGGATGCCCAGGAGTAAGTCTTATTTGGAGTCAATTAATGTTACAAAAGAATAGCATCACTTGTCTTCCTGTGTCTGCACAAAAAGGACATTGCTAAACCATACAATGACATAAGGGAAAGAAAAAATCAATATAGGATTATTAGTGCTGGATGGAACTTGGTGTGCCTCAGGGGCACTGTTGTGGGAGTAATTCAATAAACCTAAGCTCCCTGCAGGAAAGCAAGGAAAACTTTTCAACATAGCACCACTATTACATTCATATCTAAGTAATTGGTGAAAACTTGGTATTCACTATAACCTATTTCTCTTACAACCCAGATTTCTAGACTATGATTTTTTTTCAGTTTTCAAGGCTTTCTTTTTATTATAACACTGTTATTTGCAAAGTTGTTTATAATGCAGTTGTTTTCCTTATTTTAGAGACCCTACTCCGTACCACAGCAAATATATTTAAACATGTGCCTATCTTTAAACCTATGTATATTAGAGTTAACTTTCAACTGACCGATGTGTTCAGTGTTAAGTTTGTTAGTCTCCTATATACACAATAATTTTAATCTTGCAATTTTCTCTGTACATTTTCCTTGTCCTTTGCCTTTCAAAGAATTTTTAGTTTTGAAAGTTTATTGAACCAGAGAGCTGGGCCCAAAGAACCTGCAGTCTGAGCTGAAATGCCAGTGAGGTGAATTTCCCCTCTCATACTCTTGACTCTTTCAGGGTCAGGGGAATGAGACCCATTGTATTTACTGGATCTCACCATTCTGAAAAATAGTGATCATCCATGCCAAGAGAGGGGTTTGGCAGGGTGATACCATTTCACCAAAACTCTTCAGTGCCACCCTCGAGAATGTCCTGCGATGATTGGAATGGGAAAGAATGGGAGTGGAAGGTAGACGGCCGGCAACTATACCACCTCTGCTTTGCTAATGACATTATTCTAATAACACCAAGCATTAGTCAAGGGGCACAAATGCTGGCCGACTTTGACCGTGAGTGTGGAAAGGTCAGACTACAGCTGAATCTCACGAAGACAATGTTTATGAGAAACAGTCTTGTTCCTGACATTCCATTCACTCTCAACGGGGCGAATATCTCCAAATGCAACAGTTATGTGTACCTATGAAGTCAACATGACACATGACCTGGCACCTGAGGAAGAGAGTGGCTTGGAATACCTTCAAGAGCATCGAAGAAATAGCTAAGAGGACAAAGAACCTCCGGCTCCGGGCACATCTCTTTGTTTCCACTGTTCTTCCTGCATTAACCTATGCCTCAGAGACCTGGGCCCTACAAAAACAGGATGAGAACACTATTCGGGTCTCCCAAAGAGGAATCAAAAGAGCTATGCTTGGAACATCACTCTTCACTCAAATGAGAGAAAGAATCCATAGTTCCAACCTTTGTCAACGGTCAAGAATCAGGGAAACTGTCTAGTTTGCCAAGGCATCGAAAATCAGATGGGCTGGACGCATAATGAGATTTGGAGACGACCGCTGGACTAGAGTCATTACCAACTGGATTCCACAGGATGTCAAAAGATTGACTGGACGGCCACCTACAAGATGGTCAGACTTCTTCATCAAGACCCTGAACAATCGGTTTGAGGCTCTTCGTGTTCCTAGATTGAACAGATGCCATTGGGCTACACTAGCACGTGACAGGGACAAATGGAGACATTACTGGCACCTGCTGGAGCAAATCAATGAGTAACGGGATTTCAAGTGATCAAGTGATACTCTTGACTGCTATTTCACCAAAATATCTCTTTGCATTACCAAGTAAGTGCATCTTATTTAGCTCATGCTTTCAGGGGTTCTTCCCTCCTATTTAACATTATAAGTAGTGCCATGTATTTTTCAATTCTGACATTAGGAGTGGGTGCTTAGCATGTGGTCCTTTTATATGCATCACCTGTGATTCACTATAAAAGCAGATTCTCAGCTCCTAACCCAGATCACCTGAATCAGAACCTCTGGAACCATGGCCCCACAATGCGTGATTCTGCTGCTCTATATTAACTTTTTAAAACCGTGATAAAAGGCCCTCACCACTAATACACTATAGTTGCTGTATCTATATACAATATTGCAATAGATTTGTTCATATACAAATTTCCTCCAATTTTCAGTTTCTTTAGCAGGGCAGAATTATTAAGGCAAAGGTAAAGAACATTTTATGTCACTTTTTTCCACCCAAAATTCTTTTCCAAAAACAAAAGCAAGTTGCATATTGTAACCACACGAACCTGAATTTTTTTTAAATGGAAGAGGCAAAATGGCGCCAATGCTGGCTGAACCCCCTCGCGCTCTCCAGAACCTGACTCACCTGGGTGACCGACGTGCAGCTCAGCGTACCGGGCATGGAGTTCCGTGTGTGATTCCTGCTGGAGCTCTACTTGTGGTTCCTGCTGGTCATCGCCGGGTGCTTTGTGGGATCGGGACAGAGTGGCATCGCCAGGGCGAGGAAAGACCGCCGCTGCAGCCGCAGCATCACCGACTCCCCCAGCGGGGCCAAGTCACGGCACCGTCCAGAGTGGGGCTGCCACAGTGGCCTGTGCAATGACTTGTCCACTGCGGGACGCTGTCCATCAGTCACCTAGTAACTTGGGACTCGGCGCAGGTGTTCGACCTGGCACAGACCCTGTGCGATGGGATCTTGCTCTGCCAGCTGTTCGACAGCCTCCTGGCACACTCCATCCACCTCAAGGAGATCAACCTGAGGCCGCAGATTCACCAGGCCCTGCCTGGAGTCGCAGGCAGGTGTGTGTTGTCTGTGCACAAATTGTCACAGCAGGCCGGTCACCAGGAGCTTGCATTCAGTAGACTGGGAATACCTGCAGGGACCATTAGAGATCTCTCCAAAAGCCTCCATCTTCCCCCCTAGAGAGCCCAGCAAGCTACCAAGGATTTCCAGCCCTCACGGCAGAGCGTGGCAAGCCACCCGTGATGCACCAAATATACCAACAACAGTAGCTAAAATGGGTCTCATTTCCCCAACATGAAGGACTCTCCAGCTGAGTTGGGAAGAACGAGAGGGCTGGTACTAAGCAGACAGCGTGCAATCAACAGGCGGGAAGGCACCCCACAAGCAGCTGGCCACCCAGGTGGCCCGCAAGAGCATGCTAGCCATGGATGATGTGAAGAAGCTGCATTGCTACAGGCCTGACACCATGGCACTACGGACATCCGCCAGCTGCCTATCCAGCGGCTGGTGTGCAACGTTGTGCAGGACTTCAAGACCGACCTGTGCTCCCAGAGCTCAGCGGTCATAGTGCTGCAGGAGGCGTGCAAGGTCTACCTGGTGGGGCTCTTCAAGGACACCAACCTCTGCGCATTCCCTGCTAAGCTCATCACCATTATGCCCAAGGACATCCAGCTGGTGTGCCGCATCCTCGGAGGGAAAGCATAAAGTTTACAATGCTAAAATCTTAGGGCTGGGACAAATGGAGATGCTACTGGAGCCCACTCTAGTAATCGATGATTAACGGGATGACAGTGACAGTGACGGTGACAATTTAACTGATAATCTCAAACCTTTAATGTAATTGTTTAATTTCATTTCTATACTTATTACAAAAAAATAAGATAGAGTATCTGTTTGAGATTAATATTTCACTGGCAGATTCATTTTGTGTTGTCATTAGTTACTTTGTCTTGGTTTGGGGGTCACACAAAGTGATGCTCAGGGATTACTCCTACCTCAATGTTTTGAGGTTGCTCTTGGCAATGCTTGAGGGACCATGTGGTACTGGGGTTGAAATCTAGGGATCCAGCATGTGAAACCTGTGCTCCAGTCCTTTGTGCTATCTCAATGGTCTTTATCATTTTGCTACTTTGTAGTTCTCAGAGCACTTTATGTGAATTTATCTACACACACTACTTCTATTTTCTTTTTTACTGTTAAAAATTTGCATCTTTATATATTTGATATAAAATCTGCTAGCTTTTGAAATAAGAGCATTGTATATTTCATTTAGAAGCTTTTTTAAATAGTTTTAAATTTAAGAAATATGCCTCTTTGTGTCTGAAAAATAGACCTCAGGGCCCACAACATAATTCAGCAGTCAAGGTGCTTTCTTCTTTGTGACTCACTCACGTTTGATCTATGGCACTTCATATAATCCCTTGAGCACAGTCAGGCTCACCACCACCCCCCCTCCCGACACACACCCATCTCACAAAAAATAGGTCTTAAGCCTGTAAAATAATCAGAACAGACTATAGTGAGTTGTGGTACTGGTGATCATTAGAACCTCAGCTGCCTTCACACAGCAAAAGTCTCTTTCTTTTTCACATTATATGTACAGCACTAAACGGCAAAGCAGCTCTGCTTCTCATGGAGCCAGAGACCTAAACTCAAGCTCAGAGACACTCCACCACTTTGTTTCTGTATTGCATTAACATATGCCCACTTTGGAAGGGGACAATAGGGTGTGAGACTAGCCCATGAAGCAGTAAAATGCCAGGACCCTGAAATGATCCATCACTTCTGTGAACAGGTAAGTCTCATGACCAGAATTAGTCACAAGGGACTCAAATGAAAAGGAGAGTGGGAGACAGGGAAATTCCTAAACATAAAGTCAGCAGCAGGTGTTGGTGTCTCCGCAACTTTCATGCTGTAATGAACAATCTAGAATCCTGCTGTTTATATATGTCTGTGTGCATTCATTTGTTATTTTGTTTGTTTGGGGGTGGGGGGTACTCCATGTTCTCAAGGCTAACTCCTGGGGCTGGAGCGAAAGCACAGCGTGCATTTGTCTTGCACGCAGCCAACATGGCCGACCCAGGTTCGATTTCCAGCATCCCATATGGTCCCCCGAGCACCACCAGGAGTAATTCCTGAGTGCGTGAGCCAGGAGTAACCCCTGAGCATCGCCGGGTGTGACCCAAAAAGCAAAAAAAAAAAAAATCAAGGCTAACTCCTGGTTCTGTGCTCAGGGAAGACCCTTGACCTGGCTCTGGGAAACTTACAAGATCCAACGCAGGTTGACTGTGTGCAAAACAAGAGCTCTACCAGCTGTATTATCTCTCTAGCCCCTTCGTTTACTTTTTATAGCAGGAAAAGTTCGGACATAGAAAGAGTTATCACCCAACTTTAGGCTTGATGATTTAAGGTAGGAATTAGGTGTCTTTACAGATGCCAGAAACTCTAGGGGAGTAAAATTGGGGGCCACATAGGCAATTCAGGCAAAAGCTTTGAAGTGAGTTGATCTATAGAGCTCACACATTGCCTGCTGCAATTCTCAAATCTCTGGCAATCAGTCACCAGTTCTCTCTGTGCAATCATGAAGGATGATTTCCATGAGCTCACCAGGGCACTGCTGTCAAGAATTTCTTTCTACAACTGCTTTGAAGGAATAAACCTTCAGATCTTATACACATGCTTTTTGTAGGCCAACACTGTTCCAGAACTGGATGGGCAGGGACATTCAAGGATGTCATCCCTGATGCAGCCTCTAGAAAAGTAGAGACCTTGGAAGGTTAGTAAAGAGGCCGAGTTGACAACTGATATCCTGACATCATTATTTATTTGCAGGTGGCATGAAAAAAAAATTCAAAGCAGTCGACTTCTTACTATACTTCTCAGTCCATAATGCTGACACTGGATACTATTAACTATAAAGAGAAAGTGTCTCCTACTACCACTTTAAAATAAAATAGTTTTTTCCAAAGGAAAACTGTAGGTCAGCAGGAAAATATGGATATCCTTGTCTAGTTCTTCCCCCAAATCTCAAAGTCTTGGAAGGAAAGAAAGACTAAACAGCTATGAAGAGGTATATGGGGGAAAAGCTCAATATAAAGGTCATGAAATGTCATGCTTAAAAGCAGAGAAATAAAAATGTGGATCAAGATCTATCAAATTTAAAGCACAATTTAATAAAAAAGAAAGCTGCATTTTTAGATCACAACACGCTAAAGTGTAGTGTCTCTCATTTGCCTGGTTTACACAGATAAATAGAAACTCTGTACTTCAGCTATTAATTATTTGAGATAAGAATTGGGATTAATTGAAAAGCTGAGGATGGTGTGGAGGGTAAAAATAAAATATTTCATCACTGAACATCAGGGAGCTGGCACAGAACTTTCAGCCAAGAACTTCAAAGCAGGGTAAGTCTGCTATATAAAAAGAGGAAAATAACTATTAGTTAAGTCGTTGACAACATGGCAACTTAGTAGCACTGTAGCACTGCCCTCCCCTTGTTCATCGATTTGCTCCAGCGGGTACCAATACCCTCTCCATTGGGAGACTTTGTTGTTATTGGGTTTTGGCATTTCAAATACATCTCAGGGAGCTTGCCAGGCTCTGCCATGCAGGCGGGATACTCTTGGTAGCTTGCCGGTCTCTTCGAGAGGGATGGAGTAATCGAACCCAGACCAGCCACATGGAAGGCAAATGCCCTATCTGCTGTGCTATCACTCCAGCCTGGCAACTTAGTAATAAATGAAATCAAATTATAATGCTGAGACATAGTGAAGATACAGCTGAACAGAAACTATAGCCTACTCTGACTGCTAAACTGTTACATGGAACACTGTCATTGAGTAAGATTATTTTAGTATGTTGTTTAATGGGGAAGATCATTCAGGCTGCCTCTTTAAATTTTGTTTTGTTTGGAGGCCACACCCAGTAATATTCAGGACTTATTTCTGGCTCTGCACCTAGGGATAACTCCTGGCAGGCTCACTGTACAAAAAGGGTACAAGGGATTCAACCCAGGTCAGCTGTGTGATATGCAAGCACCTTACCCACTGTACTATCTGTCTGCCTCCCAAGGATATCTCTTGAATTGGCCTTTAACTATGCCTATTTTGGAAAATAACTTACTGAAGAATTCGGAGACAGTTAAAATTTTTCCTTGGACATGGCAGCCTGAGAGTGACAGTGGCTTCCTGGGAAACTGTTTCGAAGAATTCTGAGTTTCATCTGAGTTCACTGTGAATGACAGCTCAAATTGCAGTGGTGTTGCAAAGGCATTCAACTTGCTTTCCACATATTTGCCTCCTGTGACTTCCATTTTAATCTTGGTACTTTACAAGTATAAATTATCCTTTCCATCTAATCTCTGTATAACATTAATTTAACATGTTTGTTCTTATACCTCTGGTAGCCCATACATTAATATGTATACTCTGCCCATGAAAGACTGGATATAATATGATTTTCACAACAACTAATGAATTGTTTTCTTTTTAAGATCTTTAAAATCTTTTGTTCTCTTGCCACATAGTAAATCCTAGAGCTACTTATAGGGACCCCAAGGATATTATCAAAATGGCTGGGTAAAGGTCTTGCCCCGTGTGACACTCAGTGTGATGAAAGTGGAGCCAATTTCAAACAAACAATATTATTAAATTTGGGCCTCAGATCTCTTCCCTCTTTGTGCTGACATTTATTATCTGCTCAAATCACAGCAACCAACAATGCTGTAGCAGTTGATTGGAGTGACTCAGTAAATAACACTTGATGAAAAGAAAATTAGGAGGTAAAGAGACCCCTGAGAAATTAGAAAATAGCCTTCTAGGCTTTCAGTCTATTCATCATTTACGAAGATGTTGAATAATATAACAGGCTAAGAACTAGCAGCAAGCTGCTTCCTAGCCCAGAAATAATAAATCAAATAGTTGAACAGTACAGCTTGAGGTACTGTTCAAACTTGAGTGAAAATAAGTTTTAATTAAAGAAGGGAAAGAGAGCTAATCTTTAAGTTTAACAGAATGGTTTAAAACAGCTATTACAAACGGCATGAATTATTTAGGGTAGGGATATTGTGACTTGCCTTTATAAACATAGGCTCAAATGTCTGACCTCAAATCCAGTGCAAAGAAATTGATTTATATCAGTTGTGCAATGTTTGGGCGAGGAGAAAAAGAAGAGTCTCTCTTCCCTAGTGCCCTTACTTTGTTTTCTTTAACAAATGTGGTGAACTTTGAGCCCTAAACTTTTATGCAAGTGTGTTAGGATTAAAGAGGTGAGGCCTCTTGCAAAAGATTTTTATCCTGTCAAATGAAGTCTTCTGGAAATGCCACCTCTAAATCACTCCTACATCAACCTTTGGTGCCCAAATTGAACAAAGCAATGAAAGTGCACCTCTGCCCTCTTCAAGGTAATTACAGTATTGGTAGAAAATATTCCATCACTAGATCTTGATATTACCATTTTTATTCATTAGAGAAAACAGGCATGAATCAGACATGAAAACAGCCAGAATAACAGAAAAATGTCATCTGATTACTATTCTGCTACAAAACCCCATCTTTTCCAGGAAGATCTTTCTTGCCTTTACCCTAGTTTACTCTTCTTATACATTGCTGTGACACTTTGTCCATCCTTCTATTTACTTTCCTGAGAGGTTTTCTATAATAAATTGAGCATGAGGCTTTGAAATAATCCTAACTCCAATGATATGTTATCCAATTTTTTCTTTGAATGTCATTTCCTTCATCTGTACAAATGCTTAATGTGAGAGCCGATGGCATAATTGTAGTCATTCAATATGTAGTCATCAGACTATTTTACTACTAATTATACTAAGAAGTCTGAGGAATGGGGCACTGGCTCTGTAACTTTCATACAGACTGTCTACTGTTCTGTCACAGACACAGGTAAATTAAACTTTTAAATGATTGTATGATTACTATGTGTGCATGTGAGTGTGTTTGTGTGTGTGTGTTTAGTGTGTTTCCTTGTAAGTTTAGTAGCCTTCTCTTAAGACCCTCTTTGAAGTTTAGTTCAGTTTGTTTTCATGTCAGTCTGATTCACACAAGGAACATATATGTAAAGAAAGCAGACCTACTCTTTCCTATCTGTGGTATGTGACACACAAGTTAGCAGAACAGGTTAGTTGAGGAAAAGGAGACTACAGAAGTGGGCAATTGGATTGTTAGAAGGGAAGTTTAGAAGTTTAAGAAGTTAAAGTGCTAAAGGAAATATTTGTTTTGTATCCGTTTGTTATCTCCTCTCTATGCCTTTATATTTGCACTATCTTATTTATCCATTAATCAAATATTTACTGAACTTCAGCATGTTTTATAACGCTGAGGGATATAGGAATACAGAGAGGAATCAGAGATGAAAAAGGCAAGGAGAGAGAGAAAAATTATCCACAAATTCCATTTCCTATGGAAGATAAAACATGCAATACAAAAGAAAGAGTTTGCAGACTTAAACATTATTTTTGGATGTTCAAAAACAGTGGTCTTTACCGGGCCACCCCAGGTAGAAATGGGTTTTGTGCCTTAGCCTGTTCCCCCCGGTGGCCCAGTAGGCATCATCTTCCTGAGGCCACTGGACAGTCAGGTTTGGTCCCACAGTGATAAGACATGCGGGGCCTCACAGGATGGGGGTGGAGCCGGCCCTTTCCTCCCCATCCCGAGACCCCAGAGTTGCCATCCACGAATGGCCTCTCTGGCTACTGATCAAGCTACTTAACAGCCATAATCCCAGAGACTCAGAAACGAATCTCAAAACCCAGTGGATTTTGGCAGAAATGCATCCGGTCCCTGAAGTAGGTTACCAGCACTGGGCCACCCCAGAGGAGAAAGGGTGCTGTCTCTCCACCTGCTCCTCCTAGGCTTCTTGGTGGCCACCATCTTGCAGAGGCCATTGGAAAGTCAGGTTTGGGCCCACAGTGACGAGACATGAGGGGCCTCATGGGATGGGGGTGGAGCCGACCCTTTCCTCCCCACCCCAATGAGAACCTGAGTCACCGCCCATGAAAAGCCTCTCTGGCTTCTGATCAAGCTGCTTAATGGCCATGATCCCAGAGACTCAGAAACAAATCTCAGAACCCAGCAGATTTGGGCAGAAATCCCTCCAGATTCAATTGTTAAAATTTCGGAATTCCAAAATTATATGTTATTTATAACCAGCAATAGAAAACAAATTGTCTATTGTTGCCTTTTTGGCAGATCTGAGTGTTGGGGTAAAATCCCAAATAATAATGGTGGGTCTGGTGTTGAAATATTGAATGTAACCAAAGCAGAGAGAGAGAATAATGTGGAAATCATCTGCCTCACAGGTAGGGGGAGGGTGTGGGATGGGGTTATACTGGGGATTTTGGTGGTGGAAAATGGGCACTGGTGAAGGTACCAGTGTTTTATTGTATGACCAAGACTTAAACCCGAAAGCTTTGTAACTGCTCTCACTGTAATTCAATAAATAAAATTATAAAAATTGGAAAAAAAGGTAAGGTGGAGTGCATGCACAATTCAATCAGCCTAATCAGTGGCTGAATAAATAGCAGTACTCCTACATTTAAACACACACACACACACACACACACACCAGTGGTCTTGGCATGTAGGAGAAGGTCATATGATGCTGGGGACCAAACCCAGATCTCCTTTAAGCAAACATGTGCTCTAGATCTTTTAGCAATCGCCCTCACCCAAAAATGTTATTTTAACTAAAAGATATTTATTGGTGTCTAAGTGCTTCTCATTTCAAATCAAAATCCTTACAAACTCTTTTTTAATTCGTAACTCTCTTCCTAAAGCATGACCCTCATACCACTTTCATTCTTTGGAAAACTTTCTTTCACTTGTCCCTACCATTATCTTTTTTTCATATTCTTTAATGGGCAAAACAAAACCATTTCTTCGAAACTTTCCCTGACCTCCCTAGTCTAAAACAAAGGTTCTTTTCTTTAAATTCTTTAATTGCTATGTCTTGTCAATAGTGGATATTAAAGTTATTTAAAATTCATGAGCTAATTACTAGGAACATTGGTGGTGGAGAATGGGCACTGGTGGAGGGATGGGTACTCGATCATTGTATGACTGAAACATAAGCACAAACGTTTGTAAGTCTGTAACTGTATCTCATGGTAAGTCATTAAAAAAATAAAGCATTTTTTAAAAATTTTAAAAATAAAATAAAACTAAATTTATCAACTAAGATAATTAGGATGGTTCACTGTATCACTGTATCACTGTCATCCTGTTGTTCATCGATTTACTTGAGCAGGCACCATTCGTCCTGCTCCTAAGATTTTTAGCAAGTGCCACATTGGAGTCTCTTTCAGGGTCAGGGGAATGCAATGGAGAGCTTGCCAGACTCTGCTGTGTGAGCAGAATACTCTCGGTATTGTCTAGAGTATAAGAGGTCAATAGACAATAAGAGGTCGCGCGACCACAGATGCAGCCACACACTTCCAGGAGCTGGGTTTTATAGTTTCTGGATCTTGGTTGTTGATGGGATTACACGGTGCCAGGGTCAGTTGGTGAGTATAACTGTCTAGTATTGGAAGATGGGGTATCTGGGTGGAGGATACCTAGTCTCAATTCGAGCAGGCTTGGAGATCTCAGCCCTGGGTCCCACAAACCTTGGTTCCTCTGCTGGTTCCTTCAAGCGTGAGGCTCGTCCAAGTATGTGGAGAGTAGTCTGTGGCTGTGGCTGTGGCTGAGTTTCAGAGGTATTCAGCTGATGGGGCTCTGCTCGGGGTGGGGAGAGAAACTCAACCCACCCCCCTCCGAGAGACCCTAGTGAAGGCAGCCAGGTACAGGTGCAGGAGACTCTACATTTTTCTCTTCTGGGAGCTTGGTTTTATAGTCTCTGGATCTTGGCTATTGATGGGATTACACAGGGCTGGGGGCAGTTGGTGGGTGTAGCTGCCTAGTACTGGAAGATGGGGGATCTGGGTGGAGGAGGTCCAGTCTCGATTCGAGCAGGCTTGGATAAATAAAATAAAATCAAATTTATCAACTACGATAATTAGGATGGTTAAGTACAATAATTTTAAAAAGTAAAGAGGTAAGGGAATAATATTGGACTGAGTTTAGGGTGATATAGAAGCACTGGCAAAGTATCTGGCCTGATCCTATAGGAAGCTCAGGTAAAGCTCAACTAGTGATGTTAAACTGAGTCTCATCAGAGAGGTAGAAATAGAAGTTTGAAAAGAATAACCCGACAAAGAGAATACACAGGAGACTGTGCAAAGAGAATGGGTCAGCATCTATGTTTAAAGGCTGAAAGAACTAGGGGGATTCATTGAAGAATGACAAGGAGCTCTCTCTGAGTTAGAATAGAAAATTATAGCTTAGAAGAAAATAAAAGAGGATCTTAAGGAGATATTTTAAAAAGAAAGATAGCTAAAAGAGATGACTATAGCTATCTACTTTCTGGATGGCCAATAATTGAGTCTCCTTGAGGCCTAGGATTTTTGTAAGCTTATATTGTCATGTGATATTATAATTACCCTTGGGCTATTGTGCAGAAATATTAAATACTGACTAGAATGAGTTCTCATAAGCAGATCAGCCTAGAACTTCATATACACAAATTAATATTTCTCAGAGGAAATATTTTGGAGTTTCTTAGTGGTAGTCACAAAGCTAAATACAAGAAATTAATAAAAGGATATGAAATTTCTTTTATTAATTATTTATCCATGATAGATTTCCAGTAAACTCATAAAAAATAAATTCCAGATTTGAAGATAGGTTTATTAACTAATATGGAAAATAGAGGCAAGTTGTAAGCAAAGTAAATCAGTAACTGCAAAATCTCTTAAAGTTGAGATGTTTCAAGATCAACAAGGGAAAGAATAGAAATATAGGGGGGAAAAGCCCTGTTTTTAGATTGAACATCTGATTGACAAGTGTTACATTGGAATTATACAAGTAATTTAACTGAGTGAGTCATCTACTTAGAGAGCTCCTCAAAGTCTTAACCAATAAACATCCTAATTTTAACATTTAATTGTTTACTCTTGTAACTTTGCTGTGAGATAATTGTCTGTTGAGCATAAAGATTGGTATCAAAGTAGGACAAAAATGGAATTTAATTCACAGGCTTTTATTGTATTCTCAAATACTTAAAGGGATAGTCTCCTCTCTCACTAATTAGGGGAACCTGCTGTGTAAAGATTAAGACAGATAATGCAAATTCCCAAGTTGCATTGAGTAAAATAAGAAGTGGGTGTGAAAGGTCAAGGTTTATAAGACACTGCCTGTATAGTCACAAATCGTGACGAAAACGAGGAACCAAGATTAACATGAAAATATGCTCGATACCAAGAAAAGGAAAATAAGCACATAGTGATACATCGGCTCATATCCATTACGCTGACGACTACCAAAGAGCTGAAAAGAGAGTGCAGCAGGTAAGGTGCTTGCCTTGTGAACAGGTGTCTCAGCTTCACTCCTTGGTACCAGAGATGGTCTCCCAGCACTTCTAGGGATGATTCCTAAACACAGAGCCAGGAGTAGTTCCCTGGTGTGGTCCAAAATCAAAACCAAACTAAACCAAAACAAAACAAACCACCAAAACTCTTGGGGATGGAGAGACAGTACAAGCTTAAGGCACTTGCTCTTCATACAGTCAACCCCAGTTTGATCTCAGGTACTATATGTGGTTTCCTGAGCACCACCCAAAATGATCCCTGTGTACATAGGCAGGAGTAAGATACAGTAGGGTGTGGATCAAAAACTAAAACAAACAAACAATACAGAAAAGGACAAGTGTAGGTGAAGGTGTAGTAAAAGTGGAACTCATGTACAATATGGTAAGACTTTAAAATGCTGTCAACACTAGGGAGAACAACATAGTGGTCTCTCTAAGGAAATCACCAGAGAAAAATATTTATTATATGATGAAGTCCGTTGATTGATGGATTGAATAATGTGTGTGTGTTGGAGTATGTGCTCATATACTGAATCATTATTATTCAGTCTTAAGAGGAAGACTGTTACCTCAAGTGTTATCTTGATGCATGGTAACACTTGAGGAACTTATGATAAGGGAAGTTAAATCAATTATAAAAGGACATATGCTGTTACAATTCTGCTTGTATGAGTTACTTAGAACAGTGATGTTCAAAAGGCCCTAAAAGAGAAGGGTGGTTGCCAGAAGTTAGGGAGAAGTGGAGAATAAGGAACTATTTTTCAATGAGTATTGTGTTTTAGCTTTGTAAGAACAAAAGAGTTACAAAGATAGTTTGCACAATATTGAAAATATTGTAAAAAATAAACTAAAATATATACTTAAAGTGGTCTAGGGGAAATTTTATATTACATCTATTTTTATGACAATTTTTTAAAATATTTTAATGATGAAAATATATGTCCTTACTCATTTGGCAAATACTTGAATGTTCACTAAGGACAAGACTCAGCTCAGATATTAAGAAATTCTAGAATAATTCAATATTCTCCAAATCTTACTGTTCTGAAGTTTACATTCTCCTGAAGAAAAGCAAAAAGAAAGAAAGAAAGAAAGAAAGAAAGAAAGAAAGAAAGAAAGAAAGAAAGAAAGAAAGAAAGAAAGGAAGGAAGGAAGGAAGGAAGGAAGGAAGGAAGGAAGGAAGGAAGGAAGGAAAAAAAGAAAGAGAAAGAAAGAAAGACTATGTTGGGTAAAAAACTGCTCTGGAGAAAAATTATGCTGAAATTTGGGGGATAGAAGGTTTCAGACCTGCCATAATAGAGGGCATATTGGAAAGACCTTGCCTCAGAAGTAACATTCTAAGCAGAAACCTGAAGTGCGGGTCGAAGCCTGGAGCAGGTGGGACTGCGTGGAGGCAAGAACAGGTCACACACCTAAGGAGCAACCATTCTAGAAGTAGAGCCTCCAAACTGTCTATGAGGGGGTATAAGGCTTGCTTGGACCAAATGGTAGCCGGCTGATGAAATAATAACGTTTCCCAGAATCAAAGATCACCCTTCCCCACCACCGTGGAAGACAGGATTTAGGGCCCATTTGGCGACAGAAAGCCACCAGGCTGCATTCCATGCTTCCTCACATGTGTCCCCTACAGGTAATAGAAGCCAAACCAAGTGTACTGGTCCCACTATTCTCTGTTTCCTTTTCCCACCCAAGAAAACTTAAAATCCTGCTTAGTCTCTCCCAGGGCGTGGCTCTACGCCAGCCTCACTAGAGGTCCATCCCAGAGTGTGACTCAATAAACTTCTCCTCTCTTCACTTTTACTCATCTCTGTTCCTCTGTCTGCTCCAGGTGAGGGTCTCTGACCTCTCAAGGAACAGCCTGAGGGCCACTGTGCATGACTGAGTGAGGGTCAGGGCAGAGCTAGGATGAAGTTACAGCAGGAGACTAAGGCAGTCATGACCAAAGCAGATGTCAAGGTGGCAACCACGGAGAAAGCAAGAAGGTATCATTTTCACAGTAGAGTCACTGATGGAGAGATTAATTGATGGATTAGTTAGAAGGATCTATTAAAAAAAGGAAAAATAGAGTGAAGAATGATCCTAACCTGATTAGGAAACAGGGTGACTTTGCTTGGCAGGGAATATATGTCCTTATGACTAGAGAGAGTCAGATTATCACAGCTGGGGAGCAGCAGTAGTTTATAAATTGTATCTTGTCTTAAGGATGCTTCATGACATGAAAAAGTTCTCCATGGCAAAGAATTATTTCCAAAATGTCAGTAGTGCAAAAATTTGAGAATCCTTTTCTAGGGACTTCAACATAATTCGAAGGATAAAAAAAAATCAATGAAATCGAGATTAAAGTGATAATTGGAGGTCAGGCTCAAAAATGGAAAGCCAAAGAAAATAATCATAATTAAAGCTAACGTTGTATTAATATCCATACTCCATTAGAAACTATGAGCAGCATACAAGTGACCTTCTAATTGTCATAAAAACACTGTCATGTGGTTTTATACCCCCCTTGGGAACAGATAGGAACAGAGATGGTTTTATTCACCCTATTTCCAAGTAAAGTCAATTTTGTGGCATCACAGTGTACTATATATTTTTAGTTTTCAATTATTTTTCAATTATTTGCAAAGCATGAGTATATAGCTTTGTATACAAAGTATTTTGTATATTTTGTATACAGCTTTGAGTACACCTTTGTGTACAAAGTACTGTGTATACTTTTATAGCACTGTAGCACTATCCTTCCTGTTGTTCATCAGTAGTGTCTCCATTGAAAGACTTGTTGTTGCTGTTTTTGGCATATCGAATATGCCACAGGGAGCTTGCCAGGCTCTGCTGTGGGGGCGAAATACTCTCGGTAGCTTGCTGGCCTCTTCAAGAGGGACAAAGGAATTGAACCCGGGTCGGCCACATGCAAGGCAAATGCCCTACCCGTTGAGCTATCGCCCAAGCCTGTATTTATATACTTGTATACTTGTATACTTTGTCATTTGGTCACTTGATCACTTGACATTCCATTACTCATCGATTTGCTCGAGTGGGCCCCAGTAATGTCTCCATTAGTCCCTGTCGCATGCTAGTGTAGCCCAATGGCGTCTGCTCATTCTGGGAACACAAAGAGCCTCAAACCAGTCATTCAGGATCTTGACAAAGAAATCTCATCATCTGGTAGGTGGGCAGCCACGCGATCTTTTGACATTGTGTGGAATCCAGTTGGTAATGGCTCTAGTCCAGCTCATTATGTGTCCAGCCCACTTTGTAACTTAAAAAAATAACCCATGCTTAATTGCCAGAGTCAGGATGCCCTATAGCACTGCTGCCTGACTAGAACTGTAAGAATGAGGATATATCTCATCAGAAAGGGTCTGGCACATAGTATCTGCTTTCCGACTTAGCTAGTGGTGGAGGGTTCACACTTCCTCAGTGTCTTCCATTTTGGACCACCAAATAACTCTACAGAGGTCATAATCACCTGGGTAATTATTAGATTTTTCAAGAGCGATCGTTAAGAACCAAAAGGATACAGGTTGATTCAGATGAGGCAGGAATGTGTATGTATGTGTATATATTAGTTTGTGTGTTTATAGGTTGTGGTATGTTTGAATATTAGGTTGTAAAGGGTTTTGATGAGGTTCTCAAATCCAGAACCCACTGGATCTAAGCCATGGGGTAGCAAAAGACTTCACCAAGAGTAAGACAGTTTAAGCAAGAACAAAGCAAGTTTTTTAAAGGAATATTGCGTGGTTTCAAGTGACACAGTGGAAGCCTCTGAAGAAAGAGGTTTGTCTGGCATTCTCAGGAGATTTTTTATAGCCTATTTCTAGGCTGCATTAGGCAGTAAAATTACACTTCTATCGATTAGTTAGTCCTGGGAGGAGGTGAGCAGAAATGTGTACAAATTTTGGTTTCTCCACCATTATTCCCAAATTCCATTCCTTTCTCCCCACAATACCTATATTCTTTGAATGTTTTATTTATAGCTGATACTAGACCATTCTAGACTAACCAGGCTTTGTAATATAATCCCTATGTGTAAAAAGAAGGAACTATCTTAAACAAGTGCCAAATGTACCAACTGAAGTCCTCTGATTTTCAGTTGGTTGATATATATAGGCTATCAAAATACACACAAAAATTTATATCATGTGATGGAAGTCATAAGTTTTAGACCTATATACTCTTCTCTAATGCAGAGTTTTGTCAAATAACTGTGAAAGGGTATATATAGAATTTTTTTTCTAGTCACCCCTTATCCAATTTTGTTTTCAAAAGTTAAGGTAATGAATAACCTATTTCCACTTCTTCTATTCCATATTCAAATTGAATTTAGTTGAAATTTTTTTGTTGATGTTGGCTGAATTAAAAAATTCAGAAGTTTTAAATTCTGAATTGGAAGAATTAAAAATCTAGTAAATGAGAACCATGACTTCTTGGAGAGATGTAGAAAACTGGAATGTCATGGAGTCATAAAAGCTAGACTGTTGGGGCTGTTATAAGATTATTCTCAACTTTAATCTGTGGTTAACTAGTCAACTAACACTTATATTTGTATCAATATGCTGATTAGCCTTCAGATCAAACCTTTCAAATGAATATGTAAAATTTTATCAGAAATTATCTTCTCTTTTTTACTATTTCTAAAATACTTATCATACAACGATTATTTGTTAAATGAATGTGTTAAATTACTCGGTCAGTCTTCCCTACAAAGGACTGAATTCCACCAAGCCAGGGTCAATTTTTCTCCTTTTTGCTCACTTTTGCATTCATAGTATCTAGTACCACATCTGCAGTAAAGGAGGAGTTAGTGAATATTTACCAAATATATGCATCAGTTAACCTAAATAGTTCCTGAGTTTCACACCAATTAGAGTTCAAATCAAAATTCAGTTTTTTTTCTACAAGGAAAGATTCAGAATGCAAAGAACTTTTTTCCACTTCTTAAATCAGTATTGAGTTTTAAAATAACAGCTGATTTATGTAGGTAGCATACAATTATTATCCATAAGAACAGAATTTTCCCCTGACAGTGCCTCGGTATATTCAAAGTGGGATAATGATGCTCCATCCATTTTATGTTTTCCTTGAGTTTTTTTCTCATCTTTTTCTCAACTGTAAAATAATATAAATAATTTTTTAGTCTCCTTCACATGGCTGCCTTAAGCTTCACTGCCTTTAAGAGTACATTTATATTCAGAGGATCCGATGGTAAATAATTTCAACAGGATGAAGCACTTTAATCCTATTTTATACCTAAAAGGCATGCTCAGTATCTTCTTTTCCCATCTCTTGAGAATCCAATTTCTGAAGGGTATATTCCTGAAACTGAATGGAAAATTTCAAAACCTAGAGTTGAAAGTTAAGCATCAATTTCAAACAAAGCTCACACAGTTCAATCTGAGACTGATTTGTGCGGCCATAAATAGTAACGAAATCTTCCAGTGGCTATTGTTATAATGACTGTAAATACAGTGACTAAAGTCAAATCTCTCTCCTTCGGTGTTTGGGGCTGCTTTTCCTAAATGGAATTTTTAAAGAACATAAAAGGCACTATAAAAGCAACCAGAATGATATCAGATAATACATGTAAGTAATACATATCAAAACAGTAGGTCACAATTTAAGAATGAATTCTGTTATGAATCAAAATTCTGATCCTGAAACACAGAAATTAATATCTCGGTGGAATCCTATTGAGTGCAGACAATGGGGAAACCTGTAGTCATTTGCTACTGAATTTCCTGACAGCAAACCAACATCAACTGGTCTTTTCTAAACCAATTCTTGATCTATAAAATATGGAGATTAAAAGTAATTGTCATGTTTTTTTGCAAATATAAAGAAGTGTTTAATAGTAAATTAAGCAACCAAAACACCTCGATGCTTCTAGATAACTGAATTTTCTAATAGATTATTCTAAAGTTACCAAGAGACTAAAAGATTCTGTAATTCTTTAGATGTACTCTTACCACTTAGTATATTTTAAAAATACTTTTATGGCAATTTGATTTTTCTTCTTCCGTTCTTAGAAAGAGTATTCTTATGATTTATGAGCATAACTGAAATCACTTGTCTCCTATGTATCTGTTGGGCTCTTTTCTTTTCTGAAAATTCTCAGTGCTATAATGGAAATGAGTTTGTGTAGATAACACTTCTGGGTCATTTGAAGAGAGAAAGTTGGGAACGTGTTTCCTTCAGAGTAATCATTACAGATAAATATAGGAACTTTCCACCCTAAAAAAACCTAATTTTTATTTCTGAAAGTCCAGACAGGATAAAACGTAGGCCAAATAAATGTGAATCACTAATATCAACATCTGCCAGTCCAGCAACCCTTAGCCAGCCCATAAACTGTGAATCAAGTAAGAAGAGGAAAATAAAACCTCTGATAAAATAAATATTTAATCAGGCAGGTGGAACTACAAAAATAAATAAGTCTGTGACTTTTTCTTTTTCAATCAAGGTTGCTAAAATACTCTAAATTCTAAAGACGCAAATTTCCCTTCTTCAGAAGTTTGAATCATCTATTTAATTAGACATGGAAGAAAATATGCCATTGCAGTCCCATTCTAGAAATAATAGGATTCATTAGCTGTTTCTCTCTAAAAGAGGCTTGTTAACCATGCACAGACCAATTGGTCTTTGCGGAAAACTCCTGCGTGGGAAGGACTCTGCTGCCCCCTACTGTCGTTGAAAGCAGAGGTCACAGACAAGAGAAGGCTTCAACAGCCTCAAACTGCAGAGTACACTGAAAGCCAGATGCGGCAATACCTCCTCCTAGGGAACATATCTGGAAGTGTCCTTACACTGCATTTCTAATTTTCTGAAAGGTGTGCTATAAATGTGGACGGAGCTGGAGGTAAAGTTCAGTATAGATGCATGTCTTGCACATCCCCAGCAACAAGAGCCTAAGAATACTGTGAAGTGTCAAGGCAGGAACTTTGTAGTCTGAAAGATAAAACCCTTCATCTCGGTGGGGCTTTTTTCTTTATTAAGCATTATCCCAAAATTTTATTATGAGAAAACCAAAGCCCTGTTCCAGCAATTCCATTCATTTATTTCAACTCTAATATGAAAGGAGCAATAATAATAAACTATTAGTTTAACCGCAAGAGATAAAAGCTAAGTAAGATAAATAAGGACTTCAAGGAGGAGAAGCGCAGTGTGTAAAGGAGGTCCAGGATAGTCCCCTTATGAAATCCAAATGAAGTGAAGATAAAAGTTATGGGGAGGTGTGAGGAATAAAATTCCCAGATGGTGAAATAGCACAGGGTCAATTCTCCACATCCCAGATGGTCCTAAGCACTGCCAGAAGTAGTTCCCAAGTGCAGAACCAGGTAACCCCAAGCATCATCGGGTGTGACCAAAAAAGTCAAAATAATAGTAATAATAATAATAATTATTTAAAAAAATTTAAAAAAAATTTAAAAAATTTTAAAAAAATTTTTTAAAAATTTAAAAATTTTTTTAAAAAAATTTTTAAAAAATTTAAAAAATTTTAAAAAAATTAAATAATAATAATAATAATAAGCAATAGCACAGCGGGTAGGGCGTTCGCCTTACACGCGGCCAACATGGCCGACCTGAGTTCGATTCCTCCGCCCCTCTCGGAGAGCCCGGCCAGCTACCGAGAGTATTCGATACGCCAGACACAGTAACAACAAAGTCTCCAATGGAGCCGATACTGGGCCCGCCCGAGCAAATCGACGATCAACGGGAGGGCCTTCACTTTACTTTACTGAATATTGTCCCTTTTGGCCATAGGTAGGCCATTCTGAAATAGTTTTTTTGGCACATAAAAACCAGCTACTTGTAGAGGAGGTCAACCCCTTGCATAAACTTCCTTCCTTTCTGTTCCCTCTTGTTCACCTCATGTGACTTGGGATCACATTTCCAAGTCAACTCTACACATTCATGCCTTCATGTCTGACTCTGCTTTCAAAGGAACTCAAGGTAACACAATTTTGCTTTTGATTTTCCTAGCTGCACCTTGAGCAGTACTTTGTCCGTTTATTCATACAAATATGCATTTCCAGGAGACTCTGCCTCATTATTTTTCTTATACCCTTGCCCTTCTCTGCTTTGGGATCTCTACATTTTTTTTCATTTCATTGGTTCCCAGTGATCTACAAATATCTGCAAACCCCGTATATCTTGCAGAGATATTTTCTCTTAAACCACTGCCAAATTTATTGCTTCTGCTCAGCAGTCATTTATTCTCCATATCCCTACTTTACAGCTGTTCTTGCAACTGATCTGTGTGAGTAGACAACTCCAGTCACCTTAGAAGAAGTAAAGAGGAGCACTTAAGCTGTGGCAGTCTGAATTATTAGAGAAATCAAAATCCAATCTGTAGTTTTGTGAGTGACAGGAACATATATAATAATATGAATAGACATGTAATGAGTATACATGATATTCCAGAAACAATGCTAGGTGCTTTTGATGCTTTGATTGATACATAAAGGAGTGGTTATCATCACTCCAATTTTGTAGTTGGGAAAAATAGATTTATATGTGACTGGAGAGAGAGCACAGGAATTAAGGCACTTGCTTTGTATGTGGCAGCACAGCTGTGACCTAGCTTGAAGTCCCCAGCACCACGTCCTGTCCCAAAAGCCCAGCCAGGATTCACTTTCAAACAAATCCAGGAGTAGCTGCTGAACTACCACCCCAAAATGGATAAAACAAAATTGATTTAGAGAGGTTAACTTATCAGAAAACACACAACCAGCATTTGAAGAGTAAGGGCTTAACTCTAAGCCTGTCTTCCTAAATGCTGAACATCACCCTGACCATCATAAGTTCCAAGTCTTGTACTTGACCCTCGTCCCAATACTGTTTGTACTCCTCAGTATAGATTTTCTTTCACTGTTTTTTTTTTTAAAAAACACACACAACAGTTAAAAGAATCTCATTAAAGTAATAAAAAGTAAATTAGACTTGTTTAGAGCTCAGAGGGTTGGAAGAAATAGAAAATGATTGCTAATGTTTACAGGATTTTACATACGCTGATGAATGTATTTTAAAATTTATTACAGTGATTTTTTTGCACAGCACCATGAATATGTGAAGAATCATTGGATTTTACAGTTTAAATGCATGAAGTGTATGATTTTTTTAAATCTCAGTAAACCTGTGATTTAAAAAAGAATCCCATTTAAGGCATTTAAACTTCTCTGAGAAGCAAATACAACACAGGTATAGAAAACAGTAGATAATGCCTCTGCTATTCCACAAATTTACACCAGTAATTGTTCATAAAGTGGTGCTCAGTATTCACTGCAGCACTCAAAGGCAGGATTTGGTGTTCGTAGAGGTGCTTCCTTTCAGGTGTTTCCTTTCCTTTCAGACCATTTCTGATCAGGAAAAGGGTCACTGAGATCCATTTGCTAGAAAGTTCAAGCTGCTCTTTGAAAGGAAAGAAAGCAAGCAGAGACACTGCAGCATTTAGAAATGTCAAATGGGGGTGTTACTGGCCTAATCACAGGGCCACATCCTGATGTCTTGGGCAATTTCGGTGACCATGTTATCTCCCACTATGTGCTCAAAGACCTAACAGCCAACAACAAAAGGATAAAGAAATGAAGGGAAGTTCAGTTCCAGCATCTGAGTGCTGTTCATTTCCTTCTAGAAGATACCGACTGTGAGATGCCAAGAAAGAAGGATGTTAGCTTTGAAAAAATTTGCATCATTTGAAAAAATGAGCATCAGTGCTTCTGATGGTGAGGCACCAAGCAAAAGGAAACTGACCACCTTGGCAAGATCACTGGATTTCAGGTTCAACTGGCCCTATTACTTGAGTATCTTGATCAATGTCTCCCTAAACATTAATTTCTCCCTAAACTCCCTTTTAATCTCTACCTGTGACTCCCTATTCTAAACAGACAGTATCCCCAAAATTGTTCTTAACCATAAGAGTAGGTGGAGATAGTGTGCATTAGTCCAAGGGGTGTGCATCAATCTTATATGAGTGGTCTTTTACTCAATCACCCCAATCATCCCAGCTCCTGGAAGAGAATTCCAGAACTCTAAGCTCTTTTATCATTTCTTCCTGGTCCCAAGGGGAAACCATCTTTAAGCACAAAAGAAGTCTTGCAAATTGATCGGACAAAGGACCAGAGATAAAGAAAAACTGAAGGAGAAAAGAAAGGTTAAATGCTCTTAGGGGGCAGACTGGGGTTGGGGATGGTGTCCAAGATATGGGAGGGTGAGCGAAGTGACTGAGAAAGGAAAAAAAGTTGTACAGTTATTCCTGAGGCCTCTCCTACATCCTGAATCTTGGAAGATTCAAGTAGTGGCCCAAGAATGTGACTCAGTGGAATCTGCTTTGCACAGGTGAGGCTACCAGTTTAATCCCCAGAGCCAACTCGCATCACTGAGTATGATTCCCTAGCACTACTAGTGCAATCCCTGACACGAAGTGTCAGAACACTATGACCAATTAGGAAATGCCTGTACATTGAAGCAATAATAATCAAAAAGCAATAATGATAAAAAGAAAGCAAAATCAAAAATAATGCATTTCTCATACTTGTATATAAGATCCAAATAAATGTCCATTTGGTTACACTTGCTTACTGTGCTACTCAAATCACATTGTTAAAAAGATACAAGTAGGTTATCTAGTACAGAATTCCCAGGTACATCAATCTTCGGCTGAAAGCTCTGGGGTCTCCTCAAGATGGGGAGGTCTCCTAAGTATGACCGGAGTACAGGTCCCTGAGTACAAAGCCAGGAATAAGTCCTGAGTACAGCTAGTTGTGGCTACCCTAGAAAACAAAAAAGATAATAAGAGGTTTTAGTGCTATGCAGTCCTCTGGGTTGTGGGTCTGTCATATCTTTGCCTGACATGTTGCAGTGAGTCTGTCACGTAAATCAAGGAGTCTCCCTGGATTTGCCATTTAAGACAACCATGGGATCTGTTCCCAACAAGCAATTGGTAGTACCTTTAGACAGTCAGCAAGAGCTTTTGGAATCCTAAGGGGAAAGTATGAGGGCATTCCTCTCATCTAAAGAAAAGCAAAGTTTCTTGTTAGGTTCCAAAAATCTCTTGTAAATCAGTAAAGATTGAACAGGACTAGTGTAAGTTTACTTTCTAAAACATTAATAAACTGATGAAACTTCCAGAATAGAGGTGACAAAAGTATTTTATGAGAGAAGTGTTTCAGATTCACATTACAGGATTTCTGAAACTTCTCCTTTCTCTATTAGAATAATAGAGGAAAAGGTTATACTTGAGGAGAGGAAAGGTCTGCACACAAATTCTTGGACTTCTTCCTAGATAAGGGAGTTAGACAGGTCCATTAACCTTTCCAATCTTTCTCTTCCTTTAGTGGTTAATTGTTGTGATGGAGTTTTCTTAATTAAGCACACCAAAACCATCTTTAGGCAGGAAAGCAGGGAGATTTAATTATTTAATATCTAGACAGACTGCAACTATGCAACCAACTGAAATCATGGCCTGAGCAGAGATATAGAATGCCTTAGACAGGAACATTCTTGGCAACATATCAAACTTGTGGGATTAAGAGGAGAAGAGCAAAAGAATATGGTTTCTTGATTGGCTGCTTTGTGACAATACAGTAGGTACATTGAAGTGAGAGTGGTCCAAAATGTAACTGACAGGGGGCCCTTGTTTCTGGGAATCTTTGAGATATATATGATCTGTTTTAGGTCTCATATAGACATAATAACATACTAATTGTTTTGGTGGCCCTCTTCCCCTTCCTGTCTAGGTAACAGGTTGGACTGGGTTGTTTTGTTCTGAAGAATACCTTATGATTTATGGCCTATTCATCTTTGTCTAGCTCCCAGAATGGGTCAAACAGAGGACTGACCTCCCTGGGTCCCTCCATGGTCACCTGTGCTTTGTTACTTAACAATACATCACGGTAAGCAATTTAGCCCTTACATATAACATACTAAAGAAAAGTATTTCCCCTGTGTTTCTTACATCATCACAATACTTAATTTATTAATTGTGTTGCCCTACTATATGTAAATATATTTACAATACTTACAAAGGAAATGAAGAAAAAGCAGCATGTATTGCATTTGCCTGATCATGGAGTGGAAATTATCTTCATTTTACTGACATGCAAGTTGGATTTCAGAAATTTATTAAGTTATATAAGGTCAGGTTTTGTTAGCCCTCAAATTCATGCTGTCTTATTTCCAAATCTCCTTCCTTTGATGGTCACTGTCATTTCTGTTTTTGAAACAGTGAAGTTTTCAACATGGCACAGGGTTCTTTGGAGTCCAAACTCTCACTTGATAGTTTCTTCTTTGAGTAGAGTTTCATGTTGTGCTCAAGGTTGTTGTCTCATTAGTATTATATTTTGCTATTGCAATATATAGTTTTAACATCCTACTGAGTTTTTCAAGGTTCTACTAGATGAGAACATTCAGATGAAAATTCAAGTGGAATTTTAACCATCTTATAGCCTCTCACAATTATCCTTCTCTTCAATATATAAAAATATACTCAATGAATAAAAATATTTGTTTAAATTGAGCATGCACTTAAAGTGATAACTACAGGACAATAGCATATTTTGTAAACTAAGAATATCTTTGCTCTTCATTTCCTTATTTCTCTTACAAATAAAGAAAGACAAATATCAGTGAATAATCGACCCCAGGACGTCACCTTCCCTGCACCCAGGCCCCAGGTGTCCTCTTGGACCCTGGGCCACCCAATCTCCCCGAGCACCTTCCTGTTTGTCCCCAATGCCCTGACTGGTTTTCGCCCTCTCCCAGGTAACCCATAGGGGTGTGGCCTCTGCAGAAGTGGGTGTGGCCTTTTGGGGGTTGGACACCATTATTTTACCCATACCCAGCAATCTGGTGTCACATATCAGTCTCTATAACATCACAACAACATGAATCACTGTATCACTATCATCTTGTTGTTCATCAATTTCCTTGAGCAGGCACCAGTAATGTCTCCTTCCTAGCCCTTAGATTTTAGCAAGTGCCACATTCGAGGCTCTTTCAGGGTCAGAGGAATGAGACCCATCATTGTTACTGGGTTTTGGCATATTGAATAAGCCACGGGGAGTTTGCCAGACTCTGCCATGTGGGCAGGATACTCTTGGTAGCTTGCTGGGTTCTCCAAGAGTAAGAACTAGGTAATAGGAAGTCACCTTCCAGGAGCTAGATTTTATAGTCTCTGGGTCTTGGCCGTTAATGGGATAACATGGTGCCAGGGGCAGTTGGTGGGTCTAACACATCCATACTGGAAGATGGGGTATCTGGGTGGAGGAGGCCCAGTCCCAATTCGAGCAGACTTGCAGATCTCAGCCCCAGGTCCCGCATGCCTGGGTTTCTCTGCCAGTTTCTTCATGTGTGAGATTCATCTGAACGTGTGGAGACTTGTCTTAAGCATGGCTGTGGCTGGTTCTGGAGGTCTTAGGCTGCTAGGGCTCTGCTTGGATTAGGGAAGGAAGCTCAACCTGCCCCTCTCCAAGGGACCCAGGTGAGGACAGCCAGGCCTGAGGACAGGAGACTGTGCACTATTCTCTTCTGGGAGAAACAGTGTAAATATCCACCACAAGGAGAGGATGATAAAAAGAGTCCAGAAGCTTCAACAGGCATTACTCACAAATGTGAGCTCTCCATTAAAGAATTTGAGATGAACTATTTAAGATGTTCAATGAACTCAAAAAAAAAGATAGGACAGATATCCAGTAAATTAAAGGAGAACATGGAAGAACAATGGATTGGAAAATCGAGAAATTACAGGAAGAAATGAGAGTAGAAATTCAAAAGCTATGCACAGAAGAAAAAAAGAGAACTCCCAGAACGACCACCAACTGGGAACTCTTTGGTACTATTGCGGCAACATGGGAAGATGCCATTGTTGACAACATTGACGAGGAATACGATCGACTGGTTCAGCACCTCCATGAATGTGCGAGGAACGCCAAGAGAGAGATAGCCACAAAAAGTCGCCTATCTTCGAAAACTCTTGAGCTAATTCGCCAGCGTGGTTTGGCGCATGCCTCAGGCAACCGCAAGCTAACGTCCGAGCTTGCAAAGCTGTGCAGAGATGCGATCAAGGAAGACCTCAAAGAGAGAAGAGCAGAAGTACTGGTAGATGCGGCAGAAGCCGGGAAAAGTATTCGTAACGCCTGCCTGTCCTTCGCCAACTATAAGACCAAGATGACTGCCCTCCGACGTCCTGATGGATCCATCACATCCTCCAGAACGGCAATGGAGAAGATTATCCATGACTTCTACTCAAGTCTCTTCGATAGCCATGTCCACTTGCCGACATACCAAATTCCACAGGATGGGTATGTCGTTCCCAACGTTCTCCCTTCCGAAATCCGACACGCCATTTCGTCAGTAAAGAAGCAAACAGCACCCGGCCCAGACAAGGTCAGACCTGAACACCTGAAGAACCTGCCGTCAGTACTCATCAATACACTGGCTCGGCTCTTCACTCGCTACCTGTCTGAATGCAAGGTTCCATCTCAATGGAAAACCAGCAGGACCGTACTACTGTTCAAGAAGGGAGACATCCATGACATTGGCAACTATCGCCCGATCTGCCTATTGTCTGTCATCTACAAGTTGTTCACTCGAGTCATCCTGAATAGGATTGGCAGAACACTAGATGAAGGACAACCATGTGAGCAAGCAGGGTTCCGCAAAGGATTCAGCACCATCGACCATATCCACACGATAACCAAACTCATTGAGGTTTCTCGGGAGTTCAAGATGACGCTCTGCTTAACGTTCATTGATTTAAAGAAGGCCTTTGATTCTGTTGAGACGGAAGCGGTCATTGAAGCCCTAGCCAATCAGGGCATACAAGCCCAATACATCAGGATCCTCCGTGAGCTGTATTGCGGATTCACTACCAGGATCTCACCATTCTACAAAGAAGTGATCGTTGATGTCAAGAGAGGGGTGCGGCAGGGTGATACCATTTCACCAAAACTCTTCAGTGCCACCCTCGAGAACATCATGCGACGACTGGAATGGGAAGGAATGGGAGTGAAGATAGATGGTCGGCAACTACACCACCTCTGCTTTGCTGATGACATTGTTTTAATAACACCAAACATCAGCCAAGCGGCACAAATGCTGGCCGACTTTGACCGTGAGTGTGGAAAGGTAGGACTCCAGCTGAATCTTACGAAGACAATGTTTATGAGAAATAGCCTTGTTCCTGACGCCCCATTCGCTCTCAATGGAACCACCATCTCCGAATGCAACAGCTATGTGTACCTAGGTCGAGAGGTCAACATGACAAATGACCTGGCACCCGAGCTGCGCAGGAGGAAGAGAGCGGCTTGGAACGCCTTCAAGAACGTCGAAGAAATAGCTAAGAGGACGAAGAACCTCCGGCTCCGGGCACATCTCTTTGATTCCACTGTTCTTCCTGCATTAACATATGCCTCAGAGACCTGGGCCCTACGCAAACAAGATGAGAACGCCATTCAGGTCTCCCAAAGAAGTATAGAAAGAGCTATGCTTGGAATATCACGTTTCACTCAAATGAGAGAACGAATCCGGAGTTCTGACATCCGTCGACGATCAAGGATCAGGGACGCTGTCTCATTTGCCAAGGTGTCGAAAATCA
This sequence comes from Sorex fumeus, assembly GCF_029834395.1. NCBI lineage: Eukaryota > Metazoa > Chordata > Mammalia > Eulipotyphla > Soricidae > Sorex > Sorex fumeus. The sequence goes on from NW_026606113.1 coordinate 1,699,966, forward strand.
GATGGGCTGGTCACGTAATGAGATTTAAAGACGACCGTTGGACTAGAGCTGTTACTGATTGGATTCCACGGGATGTCAAGAGACCGCGTGGCCGCCCACCTACCAGATGGTCAGACTTCTTTGTCAAGGTCATGAACGATCGGTTTGAGGCCCTCCATGTTCCCGGAGCGAAGAGATGCCATTGGGCTACACTAGCACGCGACAGGGACAAATGGAGACGTTACTGGCGCCCGCTCGAGCAAATCGACGACTAACGGGAAGTTAAGTGATTAAGTGATTAAGTGATGCACAGAAGTATCAAGAATAAAGGACTTGGTAGATGAAATAAAAAACTCAATGTGTGCTCTCAATAGTAGAATGGCTACAGCTGAAGACAGAATCAGAAAGCTGGAAGATGAGCTTCAGGAAGCCTACAGGCAACAACAAACAATGGCAAGAGACCTCAAAATAGCTCTAGAGCAAATTGAGTTCTGGGAATGATTTCAAGAGGAACAACATTAGAATCATTTGAGTACTAGAAGGTCAGGGAAACATTCCTAATGAAAAAACACAATTAAAGAAATCATTGCTCAAAAGTTCCCAGAGCTGGAGAATGCAGGCATCCAGATTCAAGGAGCCTGAAGGGTGCCAGCTTAAAGAGACCCTAACAAAAACACTCCAAGACATATCATAGTTAGAATGATGGCTGCCATAGATAGAGACACAATACTGCAAACAGCAAGGTCAAAGAAGAAAATCACATACAAAGGAACACCTCTTAGATTCACATCAGATCTATCAGAGGAAACCCTCCAAGCCCAAAGGCAATGGTGGGATATAGTGAAAAAACTCACTGAAATGAACGCTTCACCAAGAATACTTTATCCGGCTAACCTCTCACTCAAATTCATAGAAACTGTACATTATTTTGTGGATAAACAACAGCTCAGGAATTTCATAGACTCAAAACCAAATCTCAAATAAGGGCTAAAGGGGCCAATGTAAGACAAGACAAACTCCTATAAGCACAACAAACCCTTACAGAAAGATGACACAAAAACCCCATGACAATAATCTCTCTCAAAGTCAACTGTCTAAATTCACCAATTAAGAGACACAGAGTGGCAAAATGAATTCAGAGACAGAACCCAACATTCTGCTGCCTACAAGATACACATGTGAACAATCAGAACAAACACAGACTCAAAGTCAAAGGATGGAAAACAATCCTGCAAGCAAACTAACCCCTCAAAAAAGCTGGGTGACCTTACTAGTATCGGACAACATAGATTTTAGGTTGAAAAAGATTAGAAGGGAGTTTGAAGGCCACTTTTAATCAAGGGATATGTACAGCAGGAAGAAATCATACTCCTAAACGTATATGCACCCAATGAGGGACTAGTCAAATACCTACAACATCTGCTAACAGACCTTAAGAAGGGCATTGCGAGCAACACAATAGAACTTGGAGACTTCGGCACCACCTTATCCCCTCTGGATAGATCAAGAATATTAAAACTCAGCAAGGAAATAATGGCTCTGAAGGAAGAAATAGAAGAGGGCTAATAGATCTACAAGGGACTTTATATCCCCCCAAAAAAGAATACACATTCTTTTCCAGTGCACATGAAACATTTTCTAGAATAGACTATGTGCTGGCCACAAAGCATACCTCAATAGAATCGGGAAGATAGACATTGTATCAACTATCTTTTCAGACCATGATGAACAGAAGATAGAAGTTAATCATGTCCAGACACCGAAAACCAAATCAAACACCTGGAAATTAAACAACTCAATGTTGAACAGCGAGTGGGTCAGGAAAAAAATTCAGGAAGAAATCAAAAGATACCTGGAAACAAATGAGAATGAAGACACGAGCTACCAGAACCTCTGAGATGCAGCTAAAGCTGTGTTAAGGGGAAAATTTATAGCCCTGCAAGCATTTCTCAGGAAGGAAGAGCCCACATAAACAACTTGACTTCACAGCTAAAGATCTTAGAAAAGGACCAACGAAAGGACTGCAAACCAGGCAGAAGGAAAGAGATCATAAAACTTAGTGCAGAAATCAATGGTATGGAAACCCAAAAACAATCCAAATGATCAATTTAACCAAGAGATGTTTCTTCGAGAAAATAAACAAAATTGATAAACCACTAATGAAACTCACAAAGAAAGAGAGAGAGAGAACTCTAAGAAACTGAATCAGAAATGAAACGACAGTACATCACAACCAAAGCCAAAGAAATTCAGGAGATCACCAGAGACTACTTTAAAAGTCTGTATTCCACAAAACAAGAGAACCTAGAAGAAATGTATAAGTTCCTGGATTCCTATAATCTCCCAAAGTTGAACAAACAAGATCTGGAATACCCGAATGGACCTATTAATAACAAGGAAATTGAAACTGTAATCCAAAGTCTTCCCAAAAACAAAAGCCCAGGTCCAGATAGATTTACTAGCGAAATCTTCCAAACATTGAAAGAGAACCTATTGCCAGTTCTTCTCAAGCTTTTCCAGGAAATTGAAGAAACAGAAACTGTCCCAAACAGTTTCTACGAGGCGCATATCTCTCTAATAACAAAAGGAAACAAAGACACCACTAAAAATGAAATCTATGGGCTAATATCCCTGATGAACACAGGTGCGAAGATTCTCACAAAATACTAGCAAATAGAATTCAACAACTCATCAAAAAGATCATAAACCACCACCAAGTGGGATTCATCCCAGGGATACAAGGATGGTTTAACATTCAGAAATAAATCAACATAATTTATCACATCAACAATAAAAGATTAAAAACCATATGATCATATCAATAGATGCAAAGAAAGCATTTGATAAGATCAAGAACCAGTTTATGATGAAAACTCTCACCAAAATGGGTATAGAGGGGACTTTCTTCAATATAGTTAAAGCTATCTAACACAAATCTATGGCAGGCATCATCCTCAATGGGGAAACTAAGAGCCTTCCCTCTAAGATCAGGGATGAGACAAGGATGCCCACTCTCTCCACTGCTGTTCAATTAGTACTATTACTTGCAATAGCAGTAGTCAAGAAAAAGATATTAAGGGCATTCAGGTAGAAAAGGAAGAAATAAAGCTTTCACTATTTGCAGACGATATGATACTATACTTAGAGAAGCCTAAAACCTCTACCATGAAACTCCTAGAAAAAATAGAATTGAATAGTAAAGTTTCAGGCTATAAAATCAAATCCAAAAGTCCATGGCTTTCCTATACACAAATAATGAGACAGAAGAAAGTGACATAAAAAAAAATCCCATTCACAATCGTGCCTCAGAAAATCAAGTACCAGGAATCAGTTTATCTAAGGATGTAAAAGACCTGTACAAAGAAAACTACAAAACTAAAAGGGGACACGAGGAAATGGAAAGATACCCCTGCTCATGTATTGGGAGAATTAGCATTGTTAAAATGGCAATACTTCCCAAAGCATTGTACAAATTCAATGCAATTCCTAAAAGAATACCCATGACATTCTTCAATGAAATGGAGCAAACACTCCTGAATTTCACATGGAACAATAAGTTCCCACGAATAGCTAAAGCAATTCTTGGGAAAAAGAAAATGAGAGGAATCATCTCACCAACCTCAAAATCTACTACAAAGCGGTAGTAATTAAAACAGCATAGTACTGGAACAAGGTAGAGTCGCAGACCAATAGAACAAGGTTGAATATACTGACACTGCCGCCCAAATATATGATTAGCTAATCTTTGATAAGGGAGAAAGAAATGTGAAGTGGAGCAAGGAAAGCCTCTTTAACAAATTGTGTTGGCAAAACTGGACAGCTTCATGCAAAAAAAAAATGGGCTCAGATCTCAACCTAACACCATGTACAAAAATAAGATCAAAATGGATTAAAAACCTCAACATCAGACCACAATCCATAAAGTACGTTGAAGACAAGGTTGGCAAAACCCTCCACAACATTGGCGCTAACTGTATCTTCAAGGATGACATACCACTGGCCATGCAAGTGAAAACAGAGATAGACAAATGAGACTATCTTAAACTAAGAGGCTTCTGCACCTCAAAAGAAAGAGTGACCAGGGTATGGTGCCACCAGCTGGTCAGTCTGTACATGTGAGGTGAGTGCATCAGCAGCCTGATGGCACAATCAGACTTTCAGATACCCCAAAATTGCTGCTGTGCCTTTGGTCAGACCCCAAAAACTTCGGGCAAAGTTTACCAAGAAAGTAAATGGCCAAAAGTTAGGTATGTGGGGGACACACCCACAAACCACTTCCAGCTCAGCTATATAATGGGAGGCATTGGCCTCTCTGGTTCCTGATTGAACTGCTTAACAACCATGATCCCAGAGACTCAGAAACGAATCTCGGAACCCAAAGACTTTTGGCAGAAATGCGTCCTGTTCCTGCAGTAGGTTACTGGTGCTGGGCCACTCCAGGTGGGAATAGGTTTCATGCCTTGGCGCCCTGGTGACCGCCATCCTCCCAAGAACACTCAACAGTCAGGTTTGGGCCTGTAGTGATGAGACACGCGTGGCTTTACCAGATGGGGGTGGAACCGGCCCTTTCCTCTCCATCCCAGCAAGACCCCAGGTCGCTGCCTACAAATGGCCTCTCTGGCTCCTGATCAAACTAATTAACTGCCATGATCCTAGAGACTCCGAAACAAATCTCTAAATCCAGCAGCTTTTGGCAGAAATGCAGCTGGACCACATACAAGGTGGCTGCTGCCTCAGAGCTTATTGGAAAGCCAGGTATGAGCCAGTGGTGATGGGACAACTGCAGTCTCGTGGGAAGGGGGGCGGTACTGGTTCATCCTTTATGCCCTACTGAGGTCACGAGTTGCCCCCCACAAGCAACTCTCCGGCACGGCCATGGCTCTAGAGGCAAAAGGACTTAATCCAGAGCTCAGCAGCTTATGGCAGAAAAGTGAATGGACCATTCATTAAACTATGGCGCCATGCCTCCCTGGGAGGGAATGGGTGTTACTCCCTTCTGCCTCCCCTCCCCCCCACCAGCAGCAAGGTGGCCACTGCCTTAGAGCTTATAGGAAATCCAGGTATGAGCCAGCGGTGACGGGGCAACTACAGTCTCATGAGAAGGGGACTGTACTGGCTTGTCCTTCACTCCCTACCGAGGTCACGAGTTGCCCCCCCATGAGCAGCTCTCTGGCACAGCCATAAGACCAGACGCACAGAAACCAATCTCGTAATTATCTGGCTCTTTGCAGAAATCCAAAATCGTGAGGCCATTATTGCAGCCACATGAGATTATATGATTCTCATAACCAGCTCTAAAAAACAAAGTATTTCACAATGCCTTTTTAACAATTCTAATTGCTGGGGGGGATTCTAAACAATAATGGTGCATCTTTTGTGGAAACAATGAATGTAATCAATGTAAAGAAGAGTTAAGTGGAAATCATCTGCATCACAGGCATTGGAAGGGGTGGGAGTGGGGTATAATGGGGTTCTTGGTGGTGAAAAATGAGTACTGGTGAAGGGAGAGGTGTTTGATCATTGTACGACTGAGACTTAAACCTGAAAGTTTAGTAACTTTTCCTACAGTGATTTAATAAATAAATATAAGAAGAAAAATAAATAAAACTATTTAAAAAAAAGAAAAGAAACAGTGACCAAAATACAAAGACAGTCTACAGAATGGGAAAGGATATTCTCCTGATACCCATCTGATAAGGGGTTGATATCAAGGATATACAAAGCACTAGTTGAACTCTACAAGAAGAAAACATCCAAGCCATCAAAAATGGGGTGACAAAATGAACAGAAACGTTGTCAAAGAAGAAATCCGAATGGCTAAAAGACACATGAGGAAATGCTTTACATCACTAATCAGGGAGATGGAGATCAAAACAACAATGAGATATCATCTCATACCACAGAATCTGGCCCACATCCAAAAGAACAAAAGCAACAGGTGTTGGCATTGAAGTGGTGAGAAAGGGACCCTCCTTCACTGCTGGTTGGAATGCCGACTGGTTCAGCCCTTTTGGAAAACAGTATGGGCACAATCACGATCACGACCATCCTGTTGTTTGTCGATTGCCTTGAGCAGGCCCCAGTAACGTCTCCTTCATCCTAGCCCTGAGATTATTTAATAAGTGCCATATTCAAGGCTCTTTCAGGGTTAGGAGAATGAGACCCATCATTGTTCCTGGTATTTGGCATATTGCGTATGCCACGGGGAGTTTGCCAGACTCTGACGTGTGGGCAGGTTACATTCGGTAGCCTGCCAGGTTGTCCAAAGTAAGAATGAGATAATAAGATGTCGCTTCTGGGAGCTGGGTTTTATAGTCTCTGAGTCTTGGCCGTTGATGGGATTACACGGCTCAAGGGGGCCAGTTGGTGAGTGTGACCCCTGCCTACTGGAGTATGGAGGATCTGGGTGGAGGATGTTCAGCCCTGATCCGAGTAGGCTTGGAAATCTCAGCCCCGGGACCCGCAAGCCTTTGTTCCTCTGCCGGTACCTTCATGTGTGCCGAGAGCGGTCTCAGCATGGTGGTGGCTGGTTCTGGAGGTCTTCGGCTGCCAGAGCCCTGGTCGGGGCAGGGAGGGAAACTCAACCCGCTCCCCTCCAAGGGGCCCCAGTGAGGACAGCCAGGCGCAGGGGCAAGTGGTGAGAAAGGGACCCTCCTTCACTGCTTGTGGGAATGCCGACTGGTTCAGCCCTTATGGAAAACAGTATGGGCAATTCTCAGTAAATTAGGAAGTGAGTTCCTATTTGACTCAGCAATACCACTCCTAGGAATATATCCCGGAGAGGCAAAATAGTATAGTTGAAATGACATCTGCACTTGTATGCTCACTGCTGCACTGTTCATAATAGCCAAAATCTGGAAAAATATGTGTGCCCAAGAACAGATGACTGATTAAAGAATCTTTGGTACATCTCCCTTATGAAATACTATGCAGCTGTTAGAAAAGATGAATTCATAAAATTTGCATACAAGTCGATCTACCTGGAAAGTATCATGTTAAGTGAAATGAGTCAGAAAGAGAGGGACCGGAATAGGAAGATTGTACTCATCTGTGAAATATAAAGTAACAGAATACAAGACTAATACCCAAGAGTAGTAGAGATAAGGACAAGAATGTCTGCTCCACTACTTGGAAGCTGGCCGCACATTCTGGGGTAAAGGCAGCTCAGATAGAGAAGGGAAAACTAAGTAAAGGATGGTTGGAAGATTTACTTGGGATGCAAGATGCATGCTGAAAGTAGACTATAGACCGAACACCGATGGCCACTCAATACCTCTATTGCAAACCACAGCGCCCTAAAGTAAAGAGAAAGCAAAAGGGTATGTGCCCTGCCACAAACGTGGAGCGCGATGGGGGGTGGGGGGGCATGGGAGGGCTACTGGGATCATTGGTGTTTGAGAATGTGCACTGGTGGAGGGATGGGTACTCAATTATTGTGTAACTGAAACCCAAGCATGAAAGTTTGTAATTCTACAACTTAACCTCATTGTGTTTCACTAATAAAAAAAAAGAAAAGAAAGAGAGACAAAATAATACTTGGAGATAAAAATATTCTTATTTGGTTAAGCATGACATAAAACTGTTGATTAAAAAGATTGGTGATTATTCTGTTGGTTGATGGGTGTTTTCAGCAGCTATTCACCCAAATTTAACAAACAAGCTCAGATACCTCTCACAGCTTATTTGAAAAAAAAGTAAAAAGAAATTTGAATTAAATTGCTCATAAAATTTAAAATCAAAAAGTCAGGACAACTTTAAAAAGGACCAGCAAGAATTGGCATGAAATGCATTAGTAATTTTACTGTCAGACAACTCTTGCTCAAACTGGCCTGAAAGCCAAGGATGAAATAGAAATTTCTTTATCAAACAGCAACATGAAGAAGGGCTGACCTTTGATCAAATGTTCGTTTGTAGTTTTGACAAGGAAATTTGCATGGAGAGGAAAAGGATGCCGGACACTTACAACATGAAAAGTTAAATTCCAGCGATGTAAAGGAAGCCAGAGGTCAAACTTGTTCAACAGCCTGTCAGATAAAAGCTGGATTCCTTCCACTGTGCACGTGGAAAGTTTTCCAAGCTGCAGAGGGTTTAAGGGGTGACAAAAGCTTTGCTTTTGTGCTCTACCACAAAGTGCTTTACACCTTTTCAAACTTCAGCTGGGGCTAATATTTTTTTTTTCTATTTGGACAGATTAAAACAGAGCTGGAGAAAAAAATGATAACATAGATATTAACTATAATCTAATTTACCTTCACTAGGCTTTACAAAGATTCCTCCTTTGGAAGTCTATCAGAAGGCCAATGCTGTCTTTAAGAGTTAAAATATTTCTGTATTCTATAACAATCCAATTGTACATAACAAAATTTCATGTAAGTATCACTGTAGTATTGAATAAGTGCTTTTTCTTATCTTTCATAAGATTTGGCAAAAAAACCTATTTGTAAAAAAAATCTTTTACATGATGTCTATCATGTGGATTCAAAAATAATTAAAATATTACATATAGTGAAATCTCCCACTCCCATTCACTCACCCTACTGATTTTTTCATTCAATCTACATAGCATTTAAATATCGTGTTTTATACATATAGTAGGCATCTAAAACAAATTTATGCATAGATAGATACTGTACATGTTACTGATAGTTACTTGGAACAAGTGAACAAATTAAGAATATTGTTTGCATTTGTTTGGCTTTTCAGTTGTTTTAAGCAAACAGCTAATAATGCTCAGCTGCTACACTTAGCTCAGGGCTCAGGAGTCATTCCTAGCAGTGCTCAGGGGACCATGCTACCACAGGGATCAAACCCAGGCTTTCTGTATGCAAAATATGTGCTCCAGAACCTGGAGTTATCTCTGTGCCTCACCTCTGTCCTCTTCAATAAAAACTCTCACCTGACAAGATCCGTTTTTAGTGTAAGGAGTCTATAGAATATAGCAAGTAGTTGGGCTTTCGAATTTCATATCTTGGGCTGGAGCAATAATAAAGCAGGTAGGGTGGTTGTCTTGCACACAGCCAATCCTGGTTTCATCCCCAGCATTCCATATGGTCCCCCAGGCACCACCAGGAGTAATTCCTGAGTGAAAAGCCAGAAGTAACCCCTGTGCATCGCCGGGTTTGACCCAAAAAGCCAAAAAAATCTATGTTTTGGTGCAAATTCCATATAATTTCAGACTTGATCACTTGGGTTAATTAATCTGCCTAAACTTCCATGTTTCTTCCTCTCTAAACTATTTTTGGAACCACACCCATCTATGGGCTTTCTTCTGGCTCTATGCTCAGCGATCACTCCTAGCAGTCCTCGGAGAACCATGTAGACCATTAGAGATCAAACTTGGGTTGGCCGCGTGCAAGAGCAAGGACTCTGCCTTCTGTTCTATCTCTCTGTCCCCCAATTTTTCCACTTTAAAATGGAAATAGCAATTTCTAACACACCAATAATATTGATTAAATATTAGGATTTTAGAACTGTTTACTAATACCAGGTAAATAGTTTTCCAGTTTTATGAATAATTCCACATAAGTTTTCCAGGAAATGCCCATCCTCTCATTAACGTCTTGTCTTCCACTATTTTCTAGGTCACATCTTTAAATACAGGCATTTGCTTATATGATGTTTAAATAATTCTATTTGTATTAGCAGAAAGGAGTTTCTTTTCAATTGACATTTTTTGCTTACTGGTCTTCATTACTAGTGGTAAGTATTACAGCTCTAACCTTTTTTGATATACATGGTAAGACTGAAAGACAGTTTTATGTCTTATTAGTTGAATGTCTATGAAGAGACTCAGACCCAGATGCCAATTGTCTATCACAGGAGGCTTAAGTAGATGGTCACGTGGGCAATGCCATCTTTGCTAAAATTCAGAAGCTTTTGTCCTAACTATTGATTTATTGCTACTATACATGTTTCTGTGTAAAACCTTTTCCTGTGACGTTCTCCCCCAATGATGAATGATACCCTAATGGAATCTTTCAGTATGTGAAAACTGATTTCTTCAACCTAGGGTTTTTCTTTCTTCTTCTCTGTATCTACTTAACTTAAGAAGTCAAAAGGAAAGAAAGCAGGGAAATGGTATCTAAAATTAGAGCTAATGATAGGATTTCAGGTCTCCATTCATAAAATATTTATTTCATTACTTATCCTTTGAATCATGTTAGCCCTAGTATTTGGATAGTCAGCAATCTATAATTTAGAGATCTGGATGAACTGATCTACCACATAGGAATTTGGAAGATGCCTGAAGAGTCTCCTTGGTTTCAACCAAGAAGGTAAAAACAAAAAAACCTTGGAAATTTATTTAATTCCAACAATTCTAATGTTTTGTTGATAAGCTAATATTATAAGTTAAATCATCTCATTTTTCATGAGCATCCTTAAAATTATTGTTTTGAAGGAAGAACAATTAGAGCATTTTCAAGTCCAGAATTGACTACACTAAACTGAAAAGTTTTAAGAAATATCATATCTGCTATGACTATTCATAACTTAGACTTGAAATATTGTTTTCTATAAAAATAAGTCAATAGCAATGATTCTGATAAAGCATAAAAACCAAAGCATCTCTTGTTGTAAAATTAGAATCATATAACATCAAAACATTAATACATTTATTAGAAATACCACAAGATTTTTTTAAATTTAGGAGTACTGCTATTTATCCAGCCGCTGATTAGCTGATTGAAACACAAGATCTTTTTAAATACAGCTTTAGTAAGATATAATTTATAGACCCCCAAATTTTCTCCTTTGAATTGTATTTTTTTTATATTTTTAGGCATATTTACAGAATTGTGAAACTATCACCACTATTTAACTTCAGAACATTTTCTCACTTGAAGAAATTATTGATGTTTCCAAGACAATTCTTGGTTCTCATTTTAATTTAAATGTTTTCTATTACTTTTCAAATGAGTCTATAGGATTTAGTCAATACAAATAAAATAAAATAGTGGTAAATTAAGTATAAAAGGAGGGGCTGGAGCAATAGCACAGCAGGTAGTGCGTTTGCCTTGCATGCGGCCAACCCGGGTTCGATTCCCAGCATCCCATATGGTCCCTTGAGCACTGCCTGGGGTAATTACTAAGTGCAGAGTCAGGAGTAACCCCTGTGCATCTTCAGATGTGACCCAAAAATAGCCAAAAAAAAAGGAAAAGGGTAAAATTAACATCATTTGAATAGGAGATAATGTCACAAGAAAATATAATGAAGCAACTGAAAACTACTTCAGACAATAAGGGAAGTCAATTTCATCTGTACATAAAATTAATAACTGGCTCATTTTTTTAGAACCACCTATCCTCCCTGTAAAAAACAGCAGCTGGGATTTTATTTTATCTTTTTTTGGGTAGGGGAAACACACCTAGTTGTACTCAGGGCTTACTCCTTGCTCTGCACTCAGAGATCACTCACGACAGGACTTGGGGGATCATATGCTTGGGATAAAAACCAAGTCTATTGTGTGCAAGACAAGCATCTTGCCTGCTATGTTATCTCTCCAGTCCAACCATCTGGAATTTTAATAAGGATTTGGGTAACCTGGCAACATACAATAAGTTAAAAAGTATTCCTATCTCTTCTACTTTGGGAGAACATTATATAACACTGGTAAGAGTTACTTTAGTTATGATAAGGTCAGAAACCCTTTATTACTGCCAATTTTTGTGACCCTCATGTTAATTCTTTGGCCCCATAGGGGACTGCAGCCCAAAGCATAAGTAAACTAGAATCTGGAGTATGAATTGTTTACGGTTGTGATTCTGTTTGTGTCTGCCTTGGAACCGCAGCTTGCTGTCACTGCCTAGCATCAACATTATGCCTTTGACTTTTTTCCCTCAATATTACCTTAGGCACCATAGTTTACAATAATGTAGTATCAGCGTTCCATATGAAAAACACTACACCATCTTCCAGAGTGTTAACATCCCTCCACCTGTCCTTCTCCACCCTACACTCTTTACAAGGATATGCTTCCTACTGAAGACCAGTTCTTGGTTGCTGTTGCCTTTGGGTATTTCTTTTATCATTATGTTTCTTTTTTTAAGTTTTGATACTTCATATACATTATTTCATTTGTGCTTGCTTAAAATTTTTGTTTTTGTTATTTACAATACAATTAATAATGGCTTCTCATGCACATAATCCCAACAATACACCCATCCCAAATGTACTCAAATTCCTCCTACAAGGATCCCAAGGTCCCTCCCTTTCACCTTCCTCCCCAACTCATGTGTGGATCAGTTCCCTTTGGATCTTTGCGGCCACCTTGTTGTGTATCTTTAAGTCCCACATTTGAGAGAGATCCTCTGTATCTATTCATTTCTTTTTTGACTAAAGTCACTCAGCTGTAATGCCCTCTAGTTCCATCCATGTATCTGCAAATTGCATGGTTTTGTTTTTTGTTAGAGCTACATAATATTCCATTGTGTGGGTGTGGGTGTGGGTGTGGGTGTGGGTGTGGGTGTGGGTGTGTACACCTCGATTTCTTGATCAATTCACCTGAAATTCAACATTTGGGTTGTTTGCAAAAGACTTCAAAAATTATTTTGAATAAAACTGGTGACAGTAATCAGACAAGAAAAATATACCCAAGGGATCTAAACTGAAAACAAAGAGGTTAAATTTTCACTAATCGAAGATGGCGTGGACCTACTCATTGATTTCTTAAAATTTCTAAGATTTTGGGGGATATAAAGTAACAAAGTATGAGATTAATACCCAAGAATAGCTGAGATCAGCACCAGGAGGATTACTCCATAACTTAGAGGCCAGCCAGGTATCCTAGAGGAAAGGGCAGTTCAGATAGAGAAGGGAGCACCAAATAAAGGATGTTTGGAGGATCCTCCCAGGAGGGGAGATGCATGTCGAAAGTGGACTATGGACTGAACATGTTTGCCACTCAATGCCTCTTTTGCAGAACACAACACCCAAAAGGGGAGAGAGAACACAGGGGATTGCCCTGCCACAGAGACAGGGGGGATGGGGGGATGGGGGTGGGAGGGATATTATCCATGGTGGTGGAAAATGGGCACTGGTGGAGGGATGGGTATCTGATCATTGTATAATTGAAACCAAAGCACAAAAAATTGTAAATCTACAACTGTAAAAAAAAAAAATAAAATAAAATAAAGGGGAAAAAAATCTTCTAAGATTTTACAAAAATAAGTCCTAGAAATAATAAAAAAAATACAGTAATGCGGCATCAATTTAACAAGGGATGTTAAAGGCTTATACAGTGAAAACTATGAATCCCTACTTAGAGAAATAGAAGAGGACACCAGGATTGGAAGAACCAAACTAGTAAAAATAGTCATAGTTCTACCCAAAGTGCTATGTTTATTTACATACCACATATGAAGGAGATCATTCTGTATTTGCCCCTCTCCTTCAGACTAACCACCCTGATACTCGCCAGATACATAGCTGGAAATTGTATGACTTTACCTTTTCTTATAACCAAGAGGTTATTCTATTGTGTATGTTTACCATAGTTTATTTATCCAGTCATCTGTTCTTGGAGCTATTTGCCTTAGACAAGTTTACATTTTTCACTTTTATCTATTTTTTTGCAGATTATAATGCATGAGGTGTGGATTTATTGATTTAGCTGAAAGTTCATTGAGTTTTTTTAGGGTCAATATATCAATTTTACTCAGTAAATTTAACACCTTTTCTTCATTTCTTCCTTGCATACTCTTTCTGCCCCCCCTTTTTTCTCTGCAAACCCTGAGGAAGTTTCATTAGGTATTTATTGCTACTTATTTTTCTTCATTATTTGCTGTTGAATCACCCTGAAATTTTTTCATTTATTAATTTGTTTCCAACTCCAGAATTTGTTTTATTTGCATGATTTCTATATCATCCTGATAAACAGGCACATACTTTTAGTACTTTAGGTAGTTCTTTAATACTTTGGATTAATAGGTTATAGAATAGTATATCAAATATATGTTCCTTAGGGACAGTTTATTATGATTGTTTAGGTCAAATATTCTGTTTATGCTCATGTTTCAATTTTTCTTTAAACTAAATGTTTTAACTTTTATGAAATGTAAACTCATAAATATATTCCTATTTTTCAGTGTGTTTGTTGTGTGTTCAGTGTGTTCAATGCTCTGGTAGAAATTTTACAATTCTACATTAGCAGATGGTCTTACATTAACAGACAGTCTTCTAGATCCACTTGAATTATACTCAAGCTTTTCCAAACCTGTCATTCTAAAAGTTCTTCATATAGCTTAATTTCTAACAGAAAATGGAAGCATTAACTTTATATTTTAGCCAATTATGCAGGTTCTCCTTTTTTACAGTCTCAATTGACTCCAGAGATGCATTCACAGACTTAACAAAGAAAGTGATTCAAAATGACCCAACCTCATTTCTGACAGAACAGAATCACTTCTTATTGGATTAAGGAACTCAGTTGTAAGTAGAAAGCTCAATGACCTCAAAAGATTTTACAGCAGGAAAAAAGTTGCTAAATGCTTCCTAATGCCTGACTTGGCTACCCGAATGGGCAATAGTGTAACTTCTGCAAATATATGGCCAAATAACAATATTTAAAGTACCTAGTAATTAGCATATGATTAGTTTGTGTGCTTGAGTTTCTAATAAGAAAATAATAAAATATATACAAAAACCATGTATAAATTATGATTCATATTTTAAAGGACAAAAATATTTTATTTTTATATAAAATATAAATTGACTCTCAGAACTATTAATTTGAATTGTTGTGAGCACATTTTTTAAATAATGTAAAAATGTGAATATTGAGAATTCTATTTATAGATCCCCTTTAATGTCGGTTAATAACTAACCTTTGGGAAATTGATTTTCTTTAAGGTAAAAGAATATTTGATGCATTCAGAAACAACCATAAATTTCTTAACATGTTCTCCTTTCTTTGTTTTTCAAGTGGAGCAGAAAATAGGTGGTCTGAATGACTTTAAGGAGAAAGAAGATATAAGAAACTAAGTGGTGTTATAGTAACAAAAAAGCAGGACAGACCCTTTGAAATGTGTGACAAGACATTGAGTAGCCAGAAGAAGTTATAATCTCATTGTCACAGAAGACTTCCACTGATTCCAGAAATACAAATATTTGAAATAGAACCCAGAATAGGTTTCCAAGTTAGGAGACATTGTATCAGCTTATAAAAAAATGGAAAATGTTTAACAGCAACAACAACAAAGCACCATACATACCTTTCTTTCTTAAAAAAATGTAAAGTAGCAAGGAAGTAATAGATTTGATTCAGCTAGTGGTATGCAGAATCACTGATATTCTGAAGTGATGAAGTGGATCATTTTAAGGGATATGACAGTACCAGCAAGTGGTATGTAAAGCCCAACTATGAGGAACTAAGAGATTATGACACTTAGTTGGCCTTTTCTACTTCTGATCCAGGTTCTATTATGGTGCTGTAAATATAGAATTCATTGCTAATGGTCAAAGAAAAACAGCTGTTGAGTTATTTGAAATAAGAGCATCAGTATTTTAGCACAATGCCCTTTACCAAAAAGCATATTGTGTTTCTTAACACCTTGCCATTAAAACACAACTGCTGGAAAAGTTATATTTTTATAATCCCAGATGGATTTTTCCTATATTCCCACTTCCCTTTCCCCAACAGTCTCTTCAGATTGCTAAGAACCTACCCTTTTGTCTTTAGTTAGATTATTTTTCATGTGTTCTTTCTTTTTTATTCCAGTCCATTTGATCGCGTTTGCCTTGCACGCAGCCAATATAGCCGACCCGAGTTTGATTCCTCGGCCGTCTCGGAGAGCCCGGCAAGCTACCGAGAGCATTTTGCTCGCATGGCAGAGCCTGGCAAGCTACCCCTGACGTATTCGATATGCCAAACACAGTAACAAGTGTCACAATGGAGACGTTACTGGGCCCGCTCGAGCAAATCGATGAACGGGAGGACCGTGACCATGATGTATTTGATTTACTATTTCTGTCATATCAGAAGTAATATTGTAGGAGTCAGAGCACTAGTACAACAGGTAGGGCACTTACTTTGCACACAGTAGATCAGATTCAATCTCTGGCATCCTATATGGGGTCCCCCGAGAACCAGTAACAGTAATTCCTAAGTGCAGATCCAGTTGTAGCCCCTGAGCACTGCTGAGTATGGCCCCCAAACCCCCCCAAAAAATTGAAGTCCTATGGTTATAATTCTTCTGTTTTTGTTGATTTTTCCTCATGGGGATCACTTTCTCATATTTTATTGTGCACGGTTATGTATTCATTTTAAGTAATGTATTCATTTTAAGTAGTTCGTGTGTGTGTGTGCCTGTGTCTGTGTTTGTGTGTTTAGTAACAGAAGTGCTCTTTCAAGATAACTTTTATGGCCTCTGTTATAGTAACCCTTGAGTTTTATGAGATAATAAAACCAGTTTCTGTTGAGTTTTACATAAGGTAAAGGTAAAGGTAAAGGCCCTCCCATTGTTCGTCGATTTGCTCAAGCGGGCCCAGTAACATCTCCATTGGAGACTTTGTTGTTACTGTGTCTGGCATATCGAATACGTCACGGGTGGCTTTCCAGGCTCTGCCGTGCAGGCGAGATACTCTCAGTAGCTTGCCAGGCTCTCCGAGAGGGGCGGGGGAATCAAACGGGTTGGTCATGTTGACTGCGTGCAAGGCAAATGCCCTACCGCTGTGCTATAGATATCCAGAAGTGGTACAAATTCAGAGAATTTTGCTTTAACTTTTCTCTAAAATTAGGACACGGAAATAATTTATCTTATCACTTTTTTGGATTCATGAGTATAGATTATTTCTCCTCTTTGTACCACATTCTTCCAATGTTCAACTTCAAGCAAATTTCTCTCTCCCATACATTCATGACCGAGGACTCTCTGTCATTACAACACTAAGAACCAAACTAAGCTTGTGCAGACGAGAAGACCAAGCTTGTCTTTTACATTTATTCTGTCACTTGTGGTGATTGGCTTTTTTCCCCCTTACAGTCTCATCATCAACCAACAAAAGATAGCTTAGATTGTTTAATCGAAATACCAGAATCTGGGTGATTTTAATGGTAAAAGGTAAAGGTAAAGGCCCTCCCATTGATCGTTGATTTGCTCCAGCGGGCCCAGTAACGTCTCCATTGGAGACTTTGTTGTTACTGTGTCTGGCATATCGAATACTCTCGGTAGCTTGCCGGGCTCTCCGAGAGGGGCGGAGGAATCGAACTCGGGTCGGCCATGTTGGCCGCTTGGAAGGCGAATGCCCTACCGCTGTGCTATCGCTCCAGCCTAGTTGCTTTTCCAAGATCTAAAAGCAAGAAATCAATCCAAGATTAAGGTGATGTCATATTCAGTGTCTAGTGAAAGTGTCTTGTCTTCTTTCTGGTTTGCTTCTCACTGTATCCTTCCCTGGTAGATGTGACAGCTCTGGCATCTTCCTCTTCTTACAAAGACAATAATCCTATCATGGGAATTCTATCCTCATGATCTCATCTAGTCCTAATAACCTTCCAAAGACCCCAATTGCAGATCATCACATTAGTGATAATTATTGCCTGGTGCTTCAACATATTAGTCATTCTCACTGTCACTGTCCTCCCGTTGTTCATTGATTTGCTCAAGCGAGCCCAGTAGCATTGTGAGATTTGTATCAGTAGAGATGGTATAAATGTTCAGTTCATAGTACAAATTTATATATCTCAGCTACTGTATCTAGACAATCAGCAAGTATAATGTCTAGAGAGAACAATAGTTTTCCTAATTTCCATTTTCTACTTCTCATGCCAGTGAGTAGGATATTTGTAATTGAGTATCTTTATTCCTAACTGGAGATGCCCAGAGATCTATATCATTTTTATTTAAAAATTTTTACATTTATTTTAATTTAGACAAAAGTCAAAATTGTTGATATAATTCTAGAGTTGAAATTGATTAAATAAGTCTTCCAATATTGAAATCAATAAGTATAAAAATTAAAATAATTTTTAAAATCAATTTTATGTGAAAATTATATCTGATCACAGCATTATTAAGTCCGAATCTAAAAATTTATTAAGCTATTTGTCGCTAGTTGCCCCTTTCATTTTATTGTTCTATTTGTTGAGTTTGATTGTCTTCTATGTTATTTTAGGGCTTGCAGTCAGCCAGCCCGGCCGAGCTGGGTTCAATTCCTATGCCCCTCTGGGAGAGCCTGGCAAGCTACCGAGAGTATCTTGCCTGTTTGGCAAAGCCTGACAAGCTACCTGTGATGTATTCAATATGCCAAACACATTAACAACAAGTCTCAAAATGGATACATTACTGGTCCCGCTTGAGTAAATAGATGAACAATGGGAGGATAGTGTTTGACAGTGTTATTTTTTATGTAATTTGGTGTGCTTCAGCTGGAATTTCACTATTGAGGAATTAGGAGATATCCAGAGACTTCAGGCTCTTTGGGTCTGGGCCAAGGGGCTAACCTGGCTGTGGATGTGGGAGGTAGGTATGGCTTCTGGGGCTTCCGGAAGTAAGGGGGTGAGAGGAAGCTGCCCACCCTGACTCTGAAAAGATAGCAAAGTTCTCAGCCTGTGCACTTCAGTACCTGAGAGTTTTCACAGTTTGGCATCTTTACAGAGAATGTTAATGAAGCGGTTGAGTAGAGTCCTTGGCTCTGTTGTAGTGGTGAGATGTGGCTGTGGCTGCAAGGGCTTCAGCAGGGAAAGGACTCAGCCCGCCCACCTCCCAAGATCACCCCAGAGCTTTCAGTGATGGGACTGGTGTTTCCATGAATTTTAGCTGCTTAGTATGCATATCCTCAGAGATTTCATTGGAGTCAGTAGAGCAAAGCTGGTGAGTAAGTCAACATGGCAGAGGCTGTGGAAGGTGGGCCTGTATCAATTTTAAGGAATTGAAGAAAACTCTAATTTGACTTCTCTTTATATGACTTATTCTAGTTTTAAAATTGCACAGTCAAGAAGTTCAGTGAGGTAATTAAACATAAAGTTAATTGTATCTCAATTCGCTAGAAAGAACAATTTTAAATAATATTAAGAAAATAGTTTATTTTAAAACAGCATTAAAAAGAACAACAAATTTGTTTACAAAAGACGTACAAACTTTATACACTTAAAGATGCAAGGTATCAGTCAGGAATCATTCCTGAGTGCAGAGCCAGAAGTAAGTCCTGAGCACCATCTGAAATGGCTAAAAACCAAAGAAAGAAAAAAAGATGCAGGTATCATTAAAAAAATTAATCACTATACAAAGAAATGTAAGAAATGTTAAATTTATGGATTAAAATGCTTATTTTTACAATGATAATATTCCTCCAAACTAATCAATAACTTCAAATAAATCATGATCTTAGATGACCCATTTCATGAATTTTTAAACTCATTGTAAAACTCATATAAAATACAAGAACAAAAGTATCCAAAACAATCTTTAAAAAGAAAATAAAAGTTATAAAAATCCCAGTTTTTCAATTTCAAAACTTATAATAAAGCTACAGTATTTAAAATGATGTGCCATTTAATAAGGATAGACACATAGGTAAATAGATCAATAATTGAAAGTCCATAAATTTATAACTTTCAATTTATGATCACTTAATTTTTGATGATAATACCAAGAACTTTTAATGGGCAAGGAATAATCATCTCAACAAATAATGCTGGAATATTTCACATACAAAAGAATTAGATGGACATTTTCTCAAATTATATACAAAATCAACTCAAATCAAATTATATACTGAAATATAATAGATACAATAGCTAGATTGTGAAAAAATTGTGACATAAGGGTAAATCTTTGGGGCCGGAGCAATAGCACACTGGGTAGGGTGTTTGTCTTGCATGGAACTAACCTAGTTTCTATCCCTGGCACCCCATATGGTCCTCCAAGCACGCCAAAAGTGACTACTGATAATAGTTAAGAATGAACCCAGAGCACCATCCAGTGTAGTCCGACACAGCCATCACCCCCAAAAAAGTGTAAATCTTTATTACCTTGGATAAAATGATATAATATTAAAAACACAAGATAAGCATCTGAGAGATAGTACAGCAGTATGTCAGGCACTTGCCTTGCCATATGATCAGCCCTGATTATATATCTGGCACCACATATCATATGGTTCTGTGAGTACCACCATGAGTTATCCTTGGTGTAAGCCTTTCACTCAGTCAGGTATGGCTCCCAAACCGAACACAAACACACATGGACACAGACACAGACACAGACACACACAGACAGGAAAAATAAATTAATTGAACTTTTTCAAAATTAATTACCTCTCAAATTGGATTTTTATATGAATAACCAAATGTCCAACAAAGGAATGAGTAAAGAAGTTATAGCATTTATACACAATGAAATACTCTGCAGTTTCATTTTTAAAAGATTAAATAATGCTTTTATTGTGCAACATGGATCACACTGGAGAGAAATGTGTTAAACATAATAATCAAGAAGGAAAAGGACAAATACCAAATGCTCTCACTCATCTGTGGTATAAAAAGAAAAAAAACAAGGTAATAGACAATATTAGCTGATAACAAAACTGTGGATTATAAAACTGAATATATCAAACAAATAGGGGAGTAGGTAGGAAGAAATAAAATGGTTCAGAAGTAACAAACACATCGATAGAGGATCTTGGGCACTCTGGTGGTGAGGAAATGTGTTCACTTACTCTAAAACCGTAAATGTTAATTCTTTTTTTTTGTAAATGTTAATTCTATTGCAAACAAGTCTCCTAAACTATTATAATTAAATTTTAGCAATGGAATCTCCAGAGTAAAGATTTCACTTCATTAAGAAGTGAAAGTATAGCCTATAAGATGAAACAAAAACCACACAAGCTACTTGTATTAAGAAGCTCTTCGAGTAAAATTGTCAATAACTCTATGAATAACCTTTGCACTGAAGTATCTAAAGGGCATGAAAATACATTTATCTTAAGGAGACATACAATTTATCAATAATAAAATTACTTGGACATTCACAAGTGGTGTAACAATAACCCGCCGGGAGTTGAGAGTCAGATGAATTTAAGATTCGCAGTGAATGAACGGAACATTCTGTGGAGGAGATACCAATTATTTCTGAAGGTTGGGTTATGAGGACAGGAAAATGTAGAGCTGAATAGGGTTGGGTGGATAGCAAATTGAACAGCACGGCTGAGTGTGTTAGCAGGCGGCTTAAAACCAGCATTGTCTTCCTTGGACATTTACCAGTGGTGTCACGAAAACCTTCCAGGAGTGGAGACTCTGATGAATTCCAGATTCGCGTGATTGAATGGAACATTCTGTAGTGGTGATTGCCAACATTTAGGAATCTGGATAGTCTGGACAGGATATTGAAGAGCTGACCGATATTGAGTGGATAGCCAATGAACAGCACGGTTTCGAGTGTGAACAGACCACTAAGAAGCAGCATTGCATTACTTGGACATTCATCAGTGGTGTAACGAAAGCCTTCCTGGAATGCAGATTCAGAGTATTTCCAGATTCACAGTGAATGAATGGAAATTTCTGTAGTAGAGATTCCAATGATTTCTGAACGCTGGGTTGTGTGGACAGGAAAATGAAGAGCTGACTAGGTTTGACTGGATTGCCAATTGAACAGCAAGGCTGTGAGTGTGAACAGCCGCTGAAAACCAGCATTGGATTACCTGGTCATTCACCAGTGTTGTTAGGAAAATCTGCCTGGTGTGGAGAGTCAGAGGAATTCCAGATTCGCAGGGAACGAATGGAACATTCTGAAGTGGAGATAAGAATGATTTCTGAAGGCTCGGCGTGTGGAAGGAAAATCAAGAGCTAACCAGCGTTCACTGGATAGCCAATTGAACAGCACGGCTGCGAGTGTTAACACGCAGCTGAAACCAGCCTTGGGTTGCTTGGACATTCACCAGTGGTGAAACGAAAACCTGCTGGGAGTGGAGAACAAGATGAATTCAAGATTCGCCTGAATGAATGAAACATTCTGTAGTGTAGATTGCAATGGTTTCTGAGGTTTGTATTGTCTGAACTGGAAAAAGAAGAACTCACCAGTGTTGAGTCGCTAGACCGTGAACAGCACGGGTTCGAGTGTGAATAGACCGCTGAAAACCATCATTGCGTTACTTGAACATTCAGCAGTGGTGCAATGAAAACCTGCCGGGAGTGGAGATTCAGATGAATTCCAGATTCGCAGTGAATGAATGGAACATTCTCTAGTGGTGATTCCAATGATTTCTGAAGGCTGGGTTTTGTGGACACGAAAATGTAGAGCTGAACAGGGTGGAATGGATAGCCAAATGAACAGCACGTCTCGTAGTAAGAACAGGCCACTGAAAACCAGCTTTGGCTTAATTGGACATTCACAAGTGGTGTAACGAAAACCTGACGGGAGTTGAGAATTAGATGAATTTCAGATTTGCCGTCAATGAATGGAACATTCTGTGGAGGAGATACCAATTGTTTCTGAAGTTTGGGTTATGTGGACAGGAAAATGGAGCTGAAGAGGGTTGAGTGGATAGCAAATTGAACAGCACGGCTGAGAGTATGAGCAGGCCACTTAAAACCAGCATTGGCTTACTTGGATATTTACCAGTGGTGTCACGAAAACCTGCCGGGAGTGGAGATTCAGATGAATTCCAGATTCGCTGTGAATGAATGGAACATTCTGTAGTGGAGATAACAATGATTTCTCCAGTCTCTGTGGTGTGGACAGGAAAATGTAGAGCTGGCCAGGGTTGAGTGGATAGCCAATTGAACAGCACCACTGCGCTTGTGAAGAAAACACTTAAAACATTGGGTTACTTGGACATTCAACAGTGGTGTAACGAAAACCTGCCGGGAGTGGAGGTTCAGAGGAATTCCAGATTCGCAGTGAATGAATGGAACATTCTCTAGTGGAGATTCCAACGATTTCTGAAGGCTGGGTCGTGTGGAAGGAAAATCAAGAACTAATCAGGATTTAGTGGAAAGCCAATTGTATAGCATGGCTGCGAGTGTGAACATGCAGCTGAAAACCAGCATTGGGTTACTTGGACATTCATCAGTGGTGTAAGGAAAACCTGCATGGAGTGGAGAGTCAGTTGAATTCCACATTCGCAGTGAATGAATGGAACATTCTGTAGAGGAGATTCCAATGATTTCTGAAGCCTGTGTTGTGTGGACAGGAAAATGAAGAGCTGACCAGGCTTGAATCGATAGCCAAGTAAACAGCAGGGCTGCGAATATGAACAGGCCGCTGAAAACCAGCATTGGGTTACTTGGACATTCAACAGTGGTGTAATGAAAACCTGCGTGGAGTTGAGAGTCAGATGAATTCCAGATTCGCAGTGAATGAATGGAACATTCTGTAGTGGAGATAACAAAGATTTCTGAAGGCTGGTAGTGTGGTGGGACAATGAAGAGCTGAACAGGGTGGAGTGAATTGTCAATTAAACAGCACGGCTGCGAGTATGAACAGGCCTCTGAAAACCAGCATTGGCTTACTTGGACATTCACAAGTGGTGTAATGTGAACCAGGCGGGAGTGGAGAATCAGATAAACTCCAGACTCGCAGTGAATGAATGGAACATTCTGTAGTGGAGATTGCAATGATTTCTGAAATCTGGATTGTGGGGACACGAAAATGAAGAGCTGACCAGTGTTGAGTGGATAGCCTGTAAAAAGCCTCGGCTTCGAATGTGAACAGACCACTGAAAACCAGTATTGCATTACTTCGACTTTCAGCAGTGGTGTAACGAAAGCCTGCGTGGAGTGCAGATTCAGATGAATTCCAGATTCCCAGTGAATGAATGGAACATCCTGTAGTGGAGATTACAATGATTTCTGAAGGCTGGGTTGTGTGCACAGGAAAATGAGGAGCAAAACAGGTTGAGTGGATAGCCAATTGAACAGCACGACTGCGAACATGAACAGGCCTCTGAAAACCAGCATTGTTTTACTTGGACATTCACAAGTGGTGTAAGATAAATCTGCAGGTAGTGGAGATTCAGTTGAATTCCAGATTCGCAGTGAATGAATGGAACATTCTGTACTGGAGATTGCAATGATTTCTCAAGTCTGGATTGTTTGGACATGAAAATGAAGAGCTGACCACAGTTGTGTGGATACCCAGTAAAAAGCAGGGCTTAGAGTGTGAACAGACCGCTGAAAACCAGCATTGTGTTACTTGGACATTCATAAGTGGTGTAATGAAAGCCTACCTGGAGTGCAGATTCAGATGAATTCCAGATTGGCAGTGAATGAATGGAACATTCTGTACTGGCGATTCCAATGATTTCTGAAGTCTGATATTGTGGAAAAGAAAATGAAAGGCTGACCAGGTTTGAGTGGATAGACAATTGAACAGCACACTGCGAGTGTGAAAAGGCGGCTGAAAACCAGCATTGGATTACTTGGTCATTCACCAGTGCTGTAATGAAAACCTGCCTGGAGCGGAGAGTCAGATGAATTGCAGAATCGCAGTGAATGAATGGAACAGTCTGTAGTGGAGAGCCCAATGATTTCTGAAGGCTGGTTTGTGTGGAGAGGAAAATGAAGAGCTGACCAATATTGAGTGGATAGCCCATTGAACAGCACTTCTGCGAGTTGAACATGCCTCTGAAAACCAGTATTGAGTTACTTGGACATTCACCAGTGGCGTAACGAAAACCTGCCAGGAGTGGAGGTTCAGAGGAATTCCAGATTCGCAGTGAATGAATGGAACATTCTCTAGTGGTGATTCCAATGATTTCTGAAGGCTGGGGTTTGTGGACACGAAAATGTAGAGCTGAACAGGGTGGAGTGGATAGCCAAATGAACAGCACGTCTCTTAGTATGAACAGGCCACTGAAAACCAGCATTGGCTTACTTGGACATTCACAAGTGGTGTAACGATAACCCGCCGGGAGTTGAGAGTCAGATGAATTTAAGATTCGCAGTGAATGAACGGAACATTCTGTGGAGGAGATACCAATTATTTCTGAAGGTTGGGTTATGAGGACAGGAAAATGTAGAGCTGAATAGGGTTGGGTGGATAGCAAATTGAACAGCACGGCTGAGTGTGTTAGCAGGCGGCTTAAAACCAGCATTGTCTTCCTTGGACATTTACCAGTGGTGTCACGAAAACCTTCCAGGAGTGGAGACTCTGATGAATTCCAGATTCGCGTGATTGAATGGAACATTCTGTAGTGGTGATTGCCAACATTTAGGAATCTGGATAGTCTGGACAGGATATTGAAGAGCTGACCGATATTGAGTGGATAGCCAATGAACAGCACGGTTTCGAGTGTGAACAGACCACTAAGAAGCAGCATTGCATTACTTGGACATTCATCAGTGGTGTAACGAAAGCCTTCCTGGAATGCAGATTCAGAGTATTTCCAGATTCACAGTGAATGAATGGAAATTTCTGTAGTAGAGATTCCAATGATTTCTGAACGCTGGGTTGTGTGGACAGGAAAATGAAGAGCTGACTAGGTTTGACTGGATTGCCAATTGAACAGCAAGGCTGTGAGTGTGAACAGCCGCTGAAAACCAGCATTGGATTACCTGGTCATTCACCAGTGTTGTTAGGAAAATCTGCCTGGTGTGGAGAGTCAGAGGAATTCCAGATTCGCAGGGAACGAATGGAACATTCTGAAGTGGAGATAAGAATGATTTCTGAAGGCTCGGCGTGTGGAAGGAAAATCAAGAGCTAACCAGCGTTCACTGGATAGCCAATTGAACAGCACGGCTGCGAGTGTTAACACGCAGCTGAAACCAGCCTTGGGTTGCTTGGACATTCACCAGTGGTGAAACGAAAACCTGCTGGGAGTGGAGAACAAGATGAATTCAAGATTCGCCTGAATGAATGAAACATTCTGTAGTGTAGATTGCAATGGTTTCTGAGGTTTGTATTGTCTGAACTGGAAAAAGAAGAACTCACCAGTGTTGAGTCGCTAGACCGTGAACAGCACGGGTTCGAGTGTGAATAGACCGCTGAAAACCATCATTGCGTTACTTGAACATTCAGCAGTGGTGCAATGAAAACCTGCCGGGAGTGGAGATTCAGATGAATTCCAGATTCGCAGTGAATGAATGGAACATTCTCTAGTGGTGATTCCAATGATTTCTGAAGGCTGGGTTTTGTGGACACGAAAATGTAGAGCTGAACAGGGTGGAATGGATAGCCAAATGAACAGCACGTCTCGTAGTAAGAACAGGCCACTGAAAACCAGCTTTGGCTTAATTGGACATTCACAAGTGGTGTAACGAAAACCTGACGGGAGTTGAGAATTAGATGAATTTCAGATTTGCCGTCAATGAATGGAACATTCTGTGGAGGAGATACCAATTGTTTCTGAAGTTTGGGTTATGTGGACAGGAAAATGGAGCTGAAGAGGGTTGAGTGGATAGCAAATTGAACAGCACGGCTGAGAGTATGAGCAGGCCACTTAAAACCAGCATTGGCTTACTTGGATATTTACCAGTGGTGTCACGAAAACCTGCCGGGAGTGGAGATTCAGATGAATTCCAGATTCGCTGTGAATGAATGGAACATTCTGTAGTGGAGATAACAATGATTTCTCCAGTCTCTGTGGTGTGGACAGGAAAATGTAGAGCTGGCCAGGGTTGAGTGGATAGCCAATTGAACAGCACCACTGCGCTTGTGAAGAAAACACTTAAAACATTGGGTTACTTGGACATTCAACAGTGGTGTAACGAAAACCTGCCGGGAGTGGAGGTTCAGAGGAATTCCAGATTCGCAGTGAATGAATGGAACATTCTCTAGTGGAGATTCCAACGATTTCTGAAGGCTGGGTCGTGTGGAAGGAAAATCAAGAACTAATCAGGATTTAGTGGAAAGCCAATTGTATAGCATGGCTGCGAGTGTGAACATGCAGCTGAAAACCAGCATTGGGTTACTTGGACATTCATCAGTGGTGTAAGGAAAACCTGCATGGAGTGGAGAGTCAGTTGAATTCCACATTCGCAGTGAATGAATGGAACATTCTGTAGAGGAGATTCCAATGATTTCTGAAGCCTGTGTTGTGTGGACAGGAAAATGAAGAGCTGACCAGGCTTGAATCGATAGCCAAGTAAACAGCAGGGCTGCGAATATGAACAGGCCGCTGAAAACCAGCATTGGGTTACTTGGACATTCAACAGTGGTGTAATGAAAACCTGCGTGGAGTTGAGAGTCAGATGAATTCCAGATTCGCAGTGAATGAATGGAACATTCTGTAGTGGAGATAACAAAGATTTCTGAAGGCTGGTAGTGTGGTGGGACAATGAAGAGCTGAACAGGGTGGAGTGAATTGTCAATTAAACAGCACGGCTGCGAGTATGAACAGGCCTCTGAAAACCAGCATTGGCTTACTTGGACATTCACAAGTGGTGTAATGTGAACCAGGCGGGAGTGGAGAATCAGATAAACTCCAGACTCGCAGTGAATGAATGGAACATTCTGTAGTGGAGATTGCAATGATTTCTGAAATCTGGATTGTGGGGACACGAAAATGAAGAGCTGACCAGTGTTGAGTGGATAGCCTGTAAAAAGCCTCGGCTTCGAATGTGAACAGACCACTGAAAACCAGTATTGCATTACTTCGACTTTCAGCAGTGGTGTAACGAAAGCCTGCGTGGAGTGCAGATTCAGATGAATTCCAGATTCCCAGTGAATGAATGGAACATCCTGTAGTGGAGATTACAATGATTTCTGAAGGCTGGGTTGTGTGCACAGGAAAATGAGGAGCAAAACAGGTTGAGTGGATAGCCAATTGAACAGCACGACTGCGAACATGAACAGGCCTCTGAAAACCAGCATTGTTTTACTTGGACATTCACAAGTGGTGTAAGATAAATCTGCAGGTAGTGGAGATTCAGTTGAATTCCAGATTCGCAGTGAATGAATGGAACATTCTGTACTGGAGATTGCAATGATTTCTCAAGTCTGGATTGTTTGGACATGAAAATGAAGAGCTGACCACAGTTGTGTGGATACCCAGTAAAAAGCAGGGCTTAGAGTGTGAACAGACCGCTGAAAACCAGCATTGTGTTACTTGGACATTCATAAGTGGTGTAATGAAAGCCTACCTGGAGTGCAGATTCAGATGAATTCCAGATTGGCAGTGAATGAATGGAACATTCTGTACTGGCGATTCCAATGATTTCTGAAGTCTGATATTGTGGAAAAGAAAATGAAAGGCTGACCAGGTTTGAGTGGATAGACAATTGAACAGCACACTGCGAGTGTGAAAAGGCGGCTGAAAACCAGCATTGGATTACTTGGTCATTCACCAGTGCTGTAATGAAAACCTGCCTGGAGCGGAGAGTCAGATGAATTGCAGAATCGCAGTGAATGAATGGAACAGTCTGTAGTGGAGAGCCCAATGATTTCTGAAGGCTGGTTTGTGTGGAGAGGAAAATGAAGAGCTGACCAATATTGAGTGGATAGCCCATTGAACAGCACTTCTGCGAGTTGAACATGCCTCTGAAAACCAGTATTGAGTTACTTGGACATTCACCAGTGGCGTAACGAAAACCTGCCAGGAGTGGAGGTTCAGAGGAATTCCAGATTCGCAGTGAATGAATGGAACATTCTCTAGTGGTGATTCCAATGATTTCTGAAGGCTGGGTTTTGTGGACACGAAAATGTAGAGCTGAACAGGGTGGAGTGGATAGCCAAATGAACAGCACGTCTCTTAGTATGAACAGGCCACTGAAAACCAGCATTGGCTTACTTGGACATTCACAAGTGGTGTAACGATAACCCGCCGGGAGTTGAGAGTCAGATGAATTTAAGATTCGCAGTGAATGAACGGAACATTCTGTGGAGGAGATACCAATTATTTCTGAAGGTTGGGTTATGAGGACAGGAAAATGTAGAGCTGAATAGGGTTGGGTGGATAGCAAATTGAACAGCACGGCTGAGTGTGTTAGCAGGCGGCTTAAAACCAGCATTGTCTTCCTTGGACATTTACCAGTGGTGTCACGAAAACCTTCCAGGAGTGGAGACTCTGATGAATTCCAGATTCGCGTGATTGAATGGAACATTCTGTAGTGGTGATTGCCAACATTTAGGAATCTGGATAGTCTGGACAGGATATTGAAGAGCTGACCGATATTGAGTGGATAGCCAATGAACAGCACGGTTTCGAGTGTGAACAGACCACTAAGAAGCAGCATTGCATTACTTGGACATTCATCAGTGGTGTAACGAAAGCCTTCCTGGAATGCAGATTCAGAGTATTTCCAGATTCACAGTGAATGAATGGAAATTTCTGTAGTAGAGATTCCAATGATTTCTGAACGCTGGGTTGTGTGGACAGGAAAATGAAGAGCTGACTAGGTTTGACTGGATTGCCAATTGAACAGCAAGGCTGTGAGTGTGAACAGCCGCTGAAAACCAGCATTGGATTACCTGGTCATTCACCAGTGTTGTTAGGAAAATCTGCCTGGTGTGGAGAGTCAGAGGAATTCCAGATTCGCAGGGAACGAATGGAACATTCTGAAGTGGAGATAAGAATGATTTCTGAAGGCTCGGCGTGTGGAAGGAAAATCAAGAGCTAACCAGCGTTCACTGGATAGCCAATTGAACAGCACGGCTGCGAGTGTTAACACGCAGCTGAAACCAGCCTTGGGTTGCTTGGACATTCACCAGTGGTGAAACGAAAACCTGCTGGGAGTGGAGAACAAGATGAATTCAAGATTCGCCTGAATGAATGAAACATTCTGTAGTGTAGATTGCAATGGTTTCTGAGGTTTGTATTGTCTGAACTGGAAAAAGAAGAACTCACCAGTGTTGAGTCGCTAGACCGTGAACAGCACGGGTTCGAGTGTGAATAGACCGCTGAAAACCATCATTGCGTTACTTGAACATTCAGCAGTGGTGCAATGAAAACCTGCCGGGAGTGGAGATTCAGATGAATTCCAGATTCGCAGTGAATGAATGGAACATTCTCTAGTGGTGATTCCAATGATTTCTGAAGGCTGGGTTTTGTGGACACGAAAATGTAGAGCTGAACAGGGTGGAATGGATAGCCAAATGAACAGCACGTCTCGTAGTAAGAACAGGCCACTGAAAACCAGCTTTGGCTTAATTGGACATTCACAAGTGGTGTAACGAAAACCTGACGGGAGTTGAGAATTAGATGAATTTCAGATTTGCCGTCAATGAATGGAACATTCTGTGGAGGAGATACCAATTGTTTCTGAAGTTTGGGTTATGTGGACAGGAAAATGGAGCTGAAGAGGGTTGAGTGGATAGCAAATTGAACAGCACGGCTGAGAGTATGAGCAGGCCACTTAAAACCAGCATTGGCTTACTTGGATATTTACCAGTGGTGTCACGAAAACCTGCCGGGAGTGGAGATTCAGATGAATTCCAGATTCGCTGTGAATGAATGGAACATTCTGTAGTGGAGACAACAATGATTTCTCCAGTCTCTGTGGTGTGGACAGGAAAATGTAGAGCTGGCCAGGGTTGAGTGGATAGCCAATTGAACAGCACCACTGCGCTTGTGAAGAAAACACTTAAAACATTGGGTTACTTGGACATTCAACAGTGGTGTAACGAAAACCTGCCGGGAGTGGCGGTTCAGAGGAATTCCAGATTCGCAGTGAATGAATGGAACATTCTCTAGTGGAGATTCCAACGATTTCTGAAGGCTGGGTCGTGTGGAAGGAAAATCAAGAACTAATCAGGATTTAGTGGAAAGCCAATTGTATAGCATGGCTGCGAGTGTGAACATGCAGCTGAAAACCAGCATTGGGTTACTTGGACATTCATCAGTGGTGTAAGGAAAACCTGCATGGAGTGGAGAGTCAGTTGAATTCCACATTCGCAGTGAATGAATGGAACATTCTGTAGAGGAGATTCCAATGATTTCTGAAGCCTGTGTTGTGTGGACAGGAAAATGAAGAGCTGACCAGGCTTGAATCGATAGCCAAGTAAACAGCAGGGCTGCGAATATGAACAGGCCGCTGAAAACCAGCATTGGGTTACTTGGACATTCAACAGTGGTGTAATGAAAACCTGCGTGGAGTTGAGAGTCAGATGAATTCCAGATTCGCAGTGAATGAATGGAACATTCTGTAGTGGAGATAACAAACATTTCTGAAGGCTGGTAGTGTGGTGGGACAATGAAGAGCTGAACAGGGTGGAGTGAATTGTCAATTAAACAGCACGGCTGCGAGTATGAACAGGCCTCTGAAAACCAGCATTGGCTTACTTGGACATTCACAAGTGGTGTAATGTGAACCAGGCGGGAGTGGAGAATCAGATAAACTCCAGACTCGCAGTGAATGAATGGAACATTCTGTAGTGGAGATTGCAATGATTTCTGAAATCTGGATTGTGGGGACACGAAAATGAAGAGCTGACCAGTGTTGAGTGGATAGCCTGTAAAAAGCCTCGGCTTCGAATGTGAACAGACCACTGAAAACCAGTATTGCATTACTTCGACTTTCAGCAGTGGTGTAACGAAAGCCTGCGTGGAGTGCAGATTCAGATGAATTCCAGATTCCCAGTGAATGAATGGAACATCCTGTAGTGGAGATTACAATGATTTCTGAAGGCTGGGTTGTGTGCACAGGAAAATGAGGAGCAAAACAGGTTGAGTGGATAGCCAATTGAACAGCACGACTGCGAACATGAACAGGCCTCTGAAAACCAGCATTGTTTTACTTGGACATTCACAAGTGGTGTAAGATAAATCTGCAGGTAGTGGAGATTCAGTTGAATTCCAGATTCGCAGTGAATGAATGGAACATTCTGTACTGGAGATTGCAATGATTTCTCAAGTCTGGATTGTTTGGACATGAAAATGAAGAGCTGACCACAGTTGTGTGGATACCCAGTAAAAAGCAGGGCTTAGAGTGTGAACAGACCGCTGAAAACCAGCATTGTGTTACTTGGACATTCATAAGTGGTGTAATGAAAGCCTACCTGGAGTGCAGATTCAGATGAATTCCAGATTGGCAGTGAATGAATGGAACATTCTGTACTGGCGATTCCAATGATTTCTGAAGTCTGATATTGTGGAAAAGAAAATGAAAGGCTGACCAGGTTTGAGTGGATAGACAATTGAACAGCACACTGCGAGTGTGAAAAGGCGGCTGAAAACCAGCATTGGATTACTTGGTCATTCACCAGTGCTGTAATGAAAACCTGCCTGGAGCGGAGAGTCAGATGAATTGCAGAATCGCAGTGAATGAATGGAACAGTCTGTAGTGGAGAGCCCAATGATTTCTGAAGGCTGGTTTGTGTGGAGAGGAAAATGAAGAGCTGACCAATATTGAGTGGATAGCCCATTGAACAGCACTTCTGCGAGTTGAACATGCCTCTGAAAACCAGTATTGAGTTACTTGGACATTCACCAGTGGCGTAACGAAAACCTGCCAGGAGTGGAGGTTCAGAGGAATTCCAGATTCGCAGTGAATGAATGGAACATTCTCTAGTGGTGATTCCAATGATTTCTGAAGGCTGGGTTTTGTGGACACGAAAATGTAGAGCTGAACAGGGTGGAGTGGATAGCCAAATGAACAGCACGTCTCTTAGTATGAACAGGCCACTGAAAACCAGCATTGGCTTACTTGGACATTCACAAGTGGTGTAACGATAACCCGCCGGGAGTTGAGAGTCAGATGAATTTAAGATTCGCAGTGAATGAACGGAACATTCTGTGGAGGAGATACCAATTATTTCTGAAGGTTGGGTTATGAGGACAGGAAAATGTAGAGCTGAATAGGGTTGGGTGGATAGCAAATTGAACAGCACGGCTGAGTGTGTTAGCAGGCGGCTTAAAACCAGCATTGTCTTCCTTGGACATTTACCAGTGGTGTCACGAAAACCTTCCAGGAGTGGAGACTCTGATGAATTCCAGATTCGCGTGATTGAATGGAACATTCTGTAGTGGTGATTGCCAACATTTAGGAATCTGGATAGTCTGGACAGGATATTGAAGAGCTGACCGATATTGAGTGGATAGCCAATGAACAGCACGGTTTCGAGTGTGAACAGACCACTAAGAAGCAGCATTGCATTACTTGGACATTCATCAGTGGTGTAACGAAAGCCTTCCTGGAATGCAGATTCAGAGTATTTCCAGATTCACAGTGAATGAATGGAAATTTCTGTAGTAGAGATTCCAATGATTTCTGAACGCTGGGTTGTGTGGACAGGAAAATGAAGAGCTGACTAGGTTTGACTGGATTGCCAATTGAACAGCAAGGCTGTGAGTGTGAACAGCCGCTGAAAACCAGCATTGGATTACCTGGTCATTCACCAGTGTTGTTAGGAAAATCTGCCTGGTGTGGAGAGTCAGAGGAATTCCAGATTCGCAGGGAACGAATGGAACATTCTGAAGTGGAGATAAGAATGATTTCTGAAGGCTCGGCGTGTGGAAGGAAAATCAAGAGCTAACCAGCGTTCACTGGATAGCCAATTGAACAGCACGGCTGCGAGTGTTAACACGCAGCTGAAACCAGCCTTGGGTTGCTTGGACATTCACCAGTGGTGAAACGAAAACCTGCTGGGAGTGGAGAACAAGATGAATTCAAGATTCGCCTGAATGAATGAAACATTCTGTAGTGTAGATTGCAATGGTTTCTGAGGTTTGTATTGTCTGAACTGGAAAAAGAAGAACTCACCAGTGTTGAGTCGCTAGACCGTGAACAGCACGGGTTCGAGTGTGAATAGACCGCTGAAAACCATCATTGCGTTACTTGAACATTCAGCAGTGGTGCAATGAAAACCTGCCGGGAGTGGAGATTCAGATGAATTCCAGATTCGCAGTGAATGAATGGAACATTCTCTAGTGGTGATTCCAATGATTTCTGAAGGCTGGGTTTTGTGGACACGAAAATGTAGAGCTGAACAGGGTGGAATGGATAGCCAAATGAACAGCACGTCTCGTAGTAAGAACAGGCCACTGAAAACCAGCTTTGGCTTAATTGGACATTCACAAGTGGTGTAACGAAAACCTGACGGGAGTTGAGAATTAGATGAATTTCAGATTTGCCGTCAATGAATGGAACATTCTGTGGAGGAGATACCAATTGTTTCTGAAGTTTGGGTTATGTGGACAGGAAAATGGAGCTGAAGAGGGTTGAGTGGATAGCAAATTGAACAGCACGGCTGAGAGTATGAGCAGGCCACTTAAAACCAGCATTGGCTTACTTGGATATTTACCAGTGGTGTCACGAAAACCTGCCGGGAGTGGAGATTCAGATGAATTCCAGATTCGCTGTGAATGAATGGAACATTCTGTAGTGGAGACAACAATGATTTCTCCAGTCTCTGTGGTGTGGACAGGAAAATGTAGAGCTGGCCAGGGTTGAGTGGATAGCCAATTGAACAGCACCACTGCGCTTGTGAAGAAAACACTTAAAACATTGGGTTACTTGGACATTCAACAGTGGTGTAACGAAAACCTGCCGGGAGTGGCGGTTCAGAGGAATTCCAGATTCGCAGTGAATGAATGGAACATTCTCTAGTGGAGATTCCAACGATTTCTGAAGGCTGGGTCGTGTGGAAGGAAAATCAAGAACTAATCAGGATTTAGTGGAAAGCCAATTGTATAGCATGGCTGCGAGTGTGAACATGCAGCTGAAAACCAGCATTGGGTTACTTGGACATTCATCAGTGGTGTAAGGAAAACCTGCATGGAGTGGAGAGTCAGTTGAATTCCACATTCGCAGTGAATGAATGGAACATTCTGTAGAGGAGATTCCAATGATTTCTGAAGCCTGTGTTGTGTGGACAGGAAAATGAAGAGCTGACCAGGCTTGAATCGATAGCCAAGTAAACAGCAGGGCTGCGAATATGAACAGGCCGCTGAAAACCAGCATTGGGTTACTTGGACATTCAACAGTGGTGTAATGAAAACCTGCGTGGAGTTGAGAGTCAGATGAATTCCAGATTCGCAGTGAATGAATGGAACATTCTGTAGTGGAGATAACAAACATTTCTGAAGGCTGGTAGTGTGGTGGGACAATGAAGAGCTGAACAGGGTGGAGTGAATTGTCAATTAAACAGCACGGCTGCGAGTATGAACAGGCCTCTGAAAACCAGCATTGGCTTACTTGGACATTCACAAGTGGTGTAATGTGAACCAGGCGGGAGTGGAGAATCAGATAAACTCCAGACTCGCAGTGAATGAATGGAACATTCTGTAGTGGAGATTGCAATGATTTCTGAAATCTGGATTGTGGGGACACGAAAATGAAGAGCTGACCAGTGTTGAGTGGATAGCCTGTAAAAAGCCTCGGCTTCGAATGTGAACAGACCACTGAAAACCAGTATTGCATTACTTCGACTTTCAGCAGTGGTGTAACGAAAGCCTGCGTGGAGTGCAGATTCAGATGAATTCCAGATTCCCAGTGAATGAATGGAACATCCTGTAGTGGAGATTACAATGATTTCTGAAGGCTGGGTTGTGTGCACAGGAAAATGAGGAGCAAAACAGGTTGAGTGGATAGCCAATTGAACAGCACGACTGCGAACATGAACAGGCCTCTGAAAACCAGCATTGTTTTACTTGGACATTCACAAGTGGTGTAAGATAAATCTGCAGGTAGTGGAGATTCAGTTGAATTCCAGATTCGCAGTGAATGAATGGAACATTCTGTACTGGAGATTGCAATGATTTCTCAAGTCTGGATTGTTTGGACATGAAAATGAAGAGCTGACCACAGTTGTGTGGATACCCAGTAAAAAGCAGGGCTTAGAGTGTGAACAGACCGCTGAAAACCAGCATTGTGTTACTTGGACATTCATAAGTGGTGTAATGAAAGCCTACCTGGAGTGCAGATTCAGATGAATTCCAGATTGGCAGTGAATGAATGGAACATTCTGTACTGGCGATTCCAATGATTTCTGAAGTCTGATATTGTGGAAAAGAAAATGAAAGGCTGACCAGGTTTGAGTGGATAGACAATTGAACAGCACACTGCGAGTGTGAAAAGGCGGCTGAAAACCAGCATTGGATTACTTGGTCATTCACCAGTGCTGTAATGAAAACCTGCCTGGAGCGGAGAGTCAGATGAATTGCAGAATCGCAGTGAATGAATGGAACAGTCTGTAGTGGAGAGCCCAATGATTTCTGAAGGCTGGTTTGTGTGGAGAGGAAAATGAAGAGCTGACCAATATTGAGTGGATAGCCCATTGAACAGCACTTCTGCGAGTTGAACATGCCTCTGAAAACCAGTATTGAGTTACTTGGACATTCACCAGTGGCGTAACGAAAACCTGCCAGGAGTGGAGGTTCAGAGGAATTCCAGATTCGCAGTGAATGAATGGAACATTCTCTAGTGGTGATTCCAATGATTTCTGAAGGCTGGGTTTTGTGGACACGAAAATGTAGAGCTGAACAGGGTGGAGTGGATAGCCAAATGAACAGCACGTCTCTTAGTATGAACAGGCCACTGAAAACCAGCATTGGCTTACTTGGACATTCACAAGTGGTGTAACGATAACCCGCCGGGAGTTGAGAGTCAGATGAATTTAAGATTCGCAGTGAATGAACGGAACATTCTGTGGAGGAGATACCAATTATTTCTGAAGGTTGGGTTATGAGGACAGGAAAATGTAGAGCTGAATAGGGTTGGGTGGATAGCAAATTGAACAGCACGGCTGAGTGTGTTAGCAGGCGGCTTAAAACCAGCATTGTCTTCCTTGGACATTTACCAGTGGTGTCACGAAAACCTTCCAGGAGTGGAGACTCTGATGAATTCCAGATTCGCGTGATTGAATGGAACATTCTGTAGTGGTGATTGCCAACATTTAGGAATCTGGATAGTCTGGACAGGATATTGAAGAGCTGACCGATATTGAGTGGATAGCCAATGAACAGCACGGTTTCGAGTGTGAACAGACCACTAAGAAGCAGCATTGCATTACTTGGACATTCATCAGTGGTGTAACGAAAGCC
The DNA here is from genome assembly GCF_029834395.1 of Sorex fumeus. NCBI lineage: Eukaryota > Metazoa > Chordata > Mammalia > Eulipotyphla > Soricidae > Sorex > Sorex fumeus. Next base: position 1,736,795 of record NW_026606113.1, read on the forward strand.
TTCCTGGAATGCAGATTCAGAGTATTTCCAGATTCACAGTGAATGAATGGAAATTTCTGTAGTAGAGATTCCAATGATTTCTGAACGCTGGGTTGTGTGGACAGGAAAATGAAGAGCTGACTAGGTTTGACTGGATTGCCAATTGAACAGCAAGGCTGTGAGTGTGAACAGCCGCTGAAAACCAGCATTGGATTACCTGGTCATTCACCAGTGTTGTTAGGAAAATCTGCCTGGTGTGGAGAGTCAGAGGAATTCCAGATTCGCAGGGAACGAATGGAACATTCTGAAGTGGAGATAAGAATGATTTCTGAAGGCTCGGTGTGTGGAAGGAAAATCAAGAGCTAACCAGCGTTCACTGGATAGCCAATTGAACAGCACGGCTGCGAGTGTTAACACGCAGCTGAAACCAGCCTTGGGTTGCTTGGACATTCACCAGTGGTGAAACGAAAACCTGCTGGGAGTGGAGAACAAGATGAATTCAAGATTCGCCTGAATGAATGAAACATTCTGTAGTGTAGATTGCAATGGTTTCTGAGGTTTGTATTGTCTGAACTGGAAAAAGAAGAACTCACCAGTGTTGAGTCGCTAGACCGTGAACAGCACGGGTTCGAGTGTGAATAGACCGCTGAAAACCATCATTGCGTTACTTGAACATTCAGCAGTGGTGCAATGAAAACCTGCCGGGAGTGGAGATTCAGATGAATTCCAGATTCGCAGTGAATGAATGGAACATTCTCTAGTGGTGATTCCAATGATTTCTGAAGGCTGGGTTTTGTGGACACGAAAATGTAGAGCTGAACAGGGTGGAATGGATAGCCAAATGAACAGCACGTCTCGTAGTAAGAACAGGCCACTGAAAACCAGCTTTGGCTTAATTGGACATTCACAAGTGGTGTAACGAAAACCTGACGGGAGTTGAGAATTAGATGAATTTCAGATTTGCCGTCAATGAATGGAACATTCTGTGGAGGAGATACCAATTGTTTCTGAAGTTTGGGTTATGTGGACAGGAAAATGGAGCTGAAGAGGGTTGAGAGGATAGCAAATTGAACAGCACGGCTGAGAGTATGAGCAGGTCACTTAAAACCAGCATTGGCTTACTTGGATATTTACCAGTGGTGTCACGAAAACCTGCCGGGAGTGGAGATTCAGATGAATTCCAGATTCGCTGTGAATGAATGGAACATTCTGTAGTGGAGATAACAATGATTTCTCCAGTCTCTGTGGTGTGGACAGGAAAATGTAGAGCTGGCCAGGGTTGAGTGGATAGCCAATTGAACAGCACCACTGCGCTTGTGAAGAAAACACTTAAAACATTGGGTTACTTGGACATTCAACAGTGGTGTAACGAAAACCTGCCGGGAGTGGAGGTTCAGAGGAATTCCAGATTCGCAGTGAATGAATGGAACATTCTCTAGTGGAGATTCCAATGATTTCTGAAGGCTGGGTCGTGTGGAAGGAAAATCAAGAACTAATCAGGATTTAGTGGAAAGCCAATTGTATAGCATGGCTGCGAGTGTGAACATGCAGCTGAAAACCAGCATTGGGTTACTTGGACATTCATCAGTGGTGTAAGGAAAACCTGCATGGAGTGGAGAGTCAGTTGAATTCCACATTCGCAGTGAATGAATGGAACATTCTGTAGAGGAGATTCCAATGATTTCTGAAGCCTGTGTTGTGTGGACAGGAAAATGAAGAGCTGACCAGGCTTGAATCGATAGCCAAGTAAACAGCAGGGCTGCGAATATGAACAGGCCGCTGAAAACCAGCATTGGGTTACTTGGACATTCAACAGTGGTGTAATGAAAACCTGCGTGGAGTTGAGAGTCAGATGAATTCCAGATTCGCAGTGAATGAATGGAACATTCTGTAGTGGAGATAACAAACATTTCTGAAGGCTGGTAGTGTGGTGGGACAATGAAGAGCTGAACAGGGTGGAGTGAATTGTCAATTAAACAGCACGGCTGCGAGTATGAACAGGCCTCTGAAAACCAGCATTGGCTTACTTGGACATTCACAAGTGGTGTAATGTTAACCAGGCGGGAGTGGAGAATCAGATAAACTCCAGACTCGCAGTGAATGAATGGAACATTCTGTAGTGGAGATTGCAATGATTTCTGAAATCTGGATTGTGGGGACACGAAAATGAAGAGCTGACCAGTGTTGAGTGGATAGCCTGTAAAAAGCCTCGGCTTCGAATGTGAACAGACCACTGAAAACCAGTATTGCATTACTTCGACTTTCAGCAGTGGTGTAACGAAAGCCTGCGTGGAGTGCAGATTCAGATGAATTCCAGATTCCCAGTGAATGAATGGAACATCCTGTAGTGGAGATTACAATGATTTCTGAAGGCTGGGTTGTGTGCACAGGAAAATGAGGAGCAAAACAGGTTGAGTGGATAGCCAATTGAACAGCACGACTGCGAACATGAACAGGCCTCTGAAAACCAGCATTGTTTTACTTGGACATTCACAAGTGGTGTAAGATAAATCTGCAGGTAGTGGAGATTCAGTTGAATTCCAGATTCGCAGTGAATGAATGGAACATTCTGTACTGGAGATTGCAATGATTTCTCAAGTCTGGATTGTTTGGACATGAAAATGAAGAGCTGACCACAGTTGTGTGGATACCCAGTAAAAAGCAGGGCTTAGAGTGTGAACAGACCGCTGAAAACCAGCATTGTGTTACTTGGACATTCATAAGTGGTGTAATGAAAGCCTACCTGGAGTGCAGATTCAGATGAATTCCAGATTGGCAGTGAATGAATGGAACATTCTGTACTGGCGATTCCAATGATTTCTGAAGTCTGATATTGTGGAAAAGAAAATGAAAGGCTGACCAGGTTTGAGTGGATAGACAATTGAACAGCACACTGCGAGTGTGAAAAGGCGGCTGAAAACCAGCATTGGATTACTTGGTCATTCACCAGTGCTGTAATGAAAACCTGCCTGGAGCGGAGAGTCAGATGAATTGCAGAATCGCAGTGAATGAATGGAACAGTCTGTAGTGGAGAGCCCAATGATTTCTGAAGGCTGGTTTGTGTGGAGAGGAAAATGAAGAGCTGACCAATATTGAGTGGATAGCCCATTGAACAGCACTTCTGCGAGTTGAACATGCCTCTGAAAACCAGTATTGAGTTACTTGGACATTCACCAGTGGCGTAACGAAAACCTGCCAGGAGTGGAGGTTCAGAGGAATTCCAGATTCGCAGTGAATGAATGGAACATTCTCTAGTGGTGATTCCAATGATTTCTGAAGGCTGGGTTTTGTGGACACGAAAATGTAGAGCTGAACAGGGTGGAGTGGATAGCCAAATGAACAGCACGTCTCTTAGTATGAACAGGCCACTGAAAACCAGCATTGGCTTACTTGGACATTCACAAGTGGTGTAACGATAACCCGCCGGGAGTTGAGAGTCAGATGAATTTAAGATTCGCAGTGAATGAACGGAACATTCTGTGGAGGAGATACCAATTATTTCTGAAGGTTGGGTTATGAGGACAGGAAAATGTAGAGCTGAATAGGGTTGGGTGGATAGCAAATTGAACAGCACGGCTGAGTGTGTTAGCAGGCGGCTTAAAACCAGCATTGTCTTCCTTGGACATTTACCAGTGGTGTCACGAAAACCTTCCAGGAGTGGAGACTCTGATGAATTCCAGATTCGCGTGATTGAATGGAACATTCTGTAGTGGTGATTGCCAACATTTAGGAATCTGGATAGTCTGGACAGGATATTGAAGAGCTGACCGATATTGAGTGGATAGCCAATGAACAGCACGGTTTCGAGTGTGAACAGACCACTAAGAAGCAGCATTGCATTACTTGGACATTCATCAGTGGTGTAACGAAAGCCTTCCTGGAATGCAGATTCAGAGTATTTCCAGATTCACAGTGAATGAATGGAAATTTCTGTAGTAGAGATTCCAATGATTTCTGAACGCTGGGTTGTGTGGACAGGAAAATGAAGAGCTGACTAGGTTTGACTGGATTGCCAATTGAACAGCAAGGCTGTGAGTGTGAACAGCCGCTGAAAACCAGCATTGGATTACCTGGTCATTCACCAGTGTTGTTAGGAAAATCTGCCTGGTGTGGAGAGTCAGAGGAATTCCAGATTCGCAGGGAACGAATGGAACATTCTGAAGTGGAGATAAGAATGATTTCTGAAGGCTCGGTGTGTGGAAGGAAAATCAAGAGCTAACCAGCGTTCACTGGATAGCCAATTGAACAGCACGGCTGCGAGTGTTAACACGCAGCTGAAACCAGCCTTGGGTTGCTTGGACATTCACCAGTGGTGAAACGAAAACCTGCTGGGAGTGGAGAACAAGATGAATTCAAGATTCGCCTGAATGAATGAAACATTCTGTAGTGTAGATTGCAATGGTTTCTGAGGTTTGTATTGTCTGAACTGGAAAAAGAAGAACTCACCAGTGTTGAGTCGCTAGACCGTGAACAGCACGGGTTCGAGTGTGAATAGACCGCTGAAAACCATCATTGCGTTACTTGAACATTCAGCAGTGGTGCAATGAAAACCTGCCGGGAGTGGAGATTCAGATGAATTCCAGATTCGCAGTGAATGAATGGAACATTCTCTAGTGGTGATTCCAATGATTTCTGAAGGCTGGGTTTTGTGGACACGAAAATGTAGAGCTGAACAGGGTGGAATGGATAGCCAAATGAACAGCACGTCTCGTAGTAAGAACAGGCCACTGAAAACCAGCTTTGGCTTAATTGGACATTCACAAGTGGTGTAACGAAAACCTGACGGGAGTTGAGAATTAGATGAATTTCAGATTTGCCGTCAATGAATGGAACATTCTGTGGAGGAGATACCAATTGTTTCTGAAGTTTGGGTTATGTGGACAGGAAAATGGAGCTGAAGAGGGTTGAGTGGATAGCAAATTGAACAGCACGGCTGAGAGTATGAGCAGGCCACTTAAAACCAGCATTGGCTTACTTGGATATTTACCAGTGGTGTCACGAAAACCTGCCGGGAGTGGAGATTCAGATGAATTCCAGATTCGCTGTGAATGAATGGAACATTCTGTAGTGGAGACAACAATGATTTCTCCAGTCTCTGTGGTGTGGACAGGAAAATGTAGAGCTGGCCAGGGTTGAGTGGATAGCCAATTGAACAGCACCACTGCGCTTGTGAAGAAAACACTTAAAACATTGGGTTACTTGGACATTCAACAGTGGTGTAACGAAAACCTGCCGGGAGTGGAGGTTCAGAGGAATTCCAGATTCGCAGTGAATGAATGGAACATTCTCTAGTGGAGATTCCAATGATTTCTGAAGGCTGGGTCGTGTGGAAGGAAAATCAAGAACTAATCAGGATTTAGTGGAAAGCCAATTGTATAGCATGGCTGCGAGTGTGAACATGCAGCTGAAAACCAGCATTGGGTTACTTGGACATTCATCAGTGGTGTAAGGAAAACCTGCATGGAGTGGAGAGTCAGTTGAATTCCACATTCGCAGTGAATGAATGGAACATTCTGTAGAGGAGATTCCAATGATTTCTGAAGCCTGTGTTGTGTGGACAGGAAAATGAAGAGCTGACCAGGCTTGAATCGATAGCCAAGTAAACAGCAGGGCTGCGAATATGAACAGGCCGCTGAAAACCAGCATTGGGTTACTTGGACATTCAACAGTGGTGTAATGAAAACCTGCGTGGAGTTGAGAGTCAGATGAATTCCAGATTCGCAGTGAATGAATGGAACATTCTGTAGTGGAGATAACAAAGATTTCTGAAGGCTGGTAGTGTGGTGGGACAATGAAGAGCTGAACAGGGTGGAGTGAATTGTCAATTAAACAGCACGGCTGCGAGTATGAACAGGCCTCTGAAAACCAGCATTGGCTTACTTGGACATTCACAAGTGGTGTAATGTTAACCAGGCGGGAGTGGAGAATCAGATAAACTCCAGACTCGCAGTGAATGAATGGAACATTCTGTAGTGGAGATTGCAATGATTTCTGAAATCTGGATTGTGGGGACACGAAAATGAAGAGCTGACCAGTGTTGAGTGGATAGCCTGTAAAAAGCCTCGGCTTCGAATGTGAACAGACCACTGAAAACCAGTATTGCATTACTTCGACTTTCAGCAGTGGTGTAACGAAAGCCTGCGTGGAGTGCAGATTCAGATGAATTCCAGATTCCCAGTGAATGAATGGAACATCCTGTAGTGGAGATTACAATGATTTCTGAAGGCTGGGTTGTGTGCACAGGAAAATGAGGAGCAAAACAGGTTGAGTGGATAGCCAATTGAACAGCACGACTGCGAACATGAACAGGCCTCTGAAAACCAGCATTGTTTTACTTGGACATTCACAAGTGGTGTAAGATAAATCTGCAGGTAGTGGAGATTCAGTTGAATTCCAGATTCGCAGTGAATGAATGGAACATTCTGTACTGGAGATTGCAATGATTTCTCAAGTCTGGATTGTTTGGACATGAAAATGAAGAGCTGACCACAGTTGTGTGGATACCCAGTAAAAAGCAGGGCTTAGAGTGTGAACAGACCGCTGAAAACCAGCATTGTGTTACTTGGACATTCATAAGTGGTGTAATGAAAGCCTACCTGGAGTGCAGATTCAGATGAATTCCAGATTGGCAGTGAATGAATGGAACATTCTGTACTGGCGATTCCAATGATTTCTGAAGTCTGATATTGTGGAAAAGAAAATGAAAGGCTGACCAGGTTTGAGTGGATAGACAATTGAACAGCACACTGCGAGTGTGAAAAGGCGGCTGAAAACCAGCATTGGATTACTTGGTCATTCACCAGTGCTGTAATGAAAACCTGCCTGGAGCGGAGAGTCAGATGAATTGCAGAATCGCAGTGAATGAATGGAACAGTCTGTAGTGGAGAGCCCAATGATTTCTGAAGGCTGGTTTGTGTGGAGAGGAAAATGAAGAGCTGACCAATATTGAGTGGATAGCCCATTGAACAGCACTTCTGCGAGTTGAACATGCCTCTGAAAACCAGTATTGAGTTACTTGGACATTCACCAGTGGCGTAACGAAAACCTGCCAGGAGTGGAGGTTCAGAGGAATTCCAGATTCGCAGTGAATGAATGGAACATTCTCTAGTGGTGATTCCAATGATTTCTGAAGGCTGGGTTTTGTGGACACGAAAATGTAGAGCTGAACAGGGTGGAGTGGATAGCCAAATGAACAGCACGTCTCTTAGTATGAACAGGCCACTGAAAACCAGCATTGGCTTACTTGGACATTCACAAGTGGTGTAACGATAACCCGCCGGGAGTTGAGAGTCAGATGAATTTAAGATTCGCAGTGAATGAACGGAACATTCTGTGGAGGAGATACCAATTATTTCTGAAGGTTGGGTTATGAGGACAGGAAAATGTAGAGCTGAATAGGGTTGGGTGGATAGCAAATTGAACAGCACGGCTGAGTGTGTTAGCAGGCGGCTTAAAACCAGCATTGTCTTCCTTGGACATTTACCAGTGGTGTCACGAAAACCTTCCAGGAGTGGAGACTCTGATGAATTCCAGATTCGCGTGATTGAATGGAACATTCTGTAGTGGTGATTGCCAACATTTAGGAATCTGGATAGTCTGGACAGGATATTGAAGAGCTGACCGATATTGAGTGGATAGCCAATGAACAGCACGGTTTCGAGTGTGAACAGACCACTAAGAAGCAGCATTGCATTACTTGGACATTCATCAGTGGTGTAACGAAAGCCTTCCTGGAATGCAGATTCAGATTATTTCCAGATTCACAGTGAATGAATGGAAATTTCTGTAGTAGAGATTCCAATGATTTCTGAACGCTGGGTTGTGTGGACAGGAAAATGAAGAGCTGACTAGGTTTGACTGGATTGCCAATTGAACAGCAAGGCTGTGAGTGTGAACAGCCGCTGAAAACCAGCATTGGATTACCTGGTCATTCACCAGTGTTGTTAGGAAAATCTGCCTGGTGTGGAGAGTCAGAGGAATTCCAGATTCGCAGGGAACGAATGGAACATTCTGAAGTGGAGATAAGAATGATTTCTGAAGGCTCGGTGTGTGGAAGGAAAATCAAGAGCTAACCAGCGTTCACTGGATAGCCAATTGAACAGCACGGCTGCGAGTGTTAACACGCAGCTGAAACCAGCCTTGGGTTGCTTGGACATTCACCAGTGGTGAAACGAAAACCTGCTGGGAGTGGAGAACAAGATGAATTCAAGATTCGCCTGAATGAATGAAACATTCTGTAGTGTAGATTGCAATGGTTTCTGAGGTTTGTATTGTCTGAACTGGAAAAAGAAGAACTCACCAGTGTTGAGTCGCTAGACCGTGAACAGCACGGGTTCGAGTGTGAATAGACCGCTGAAAACCATCATTGCGTTACTTGAACATTCAGGAGTGGTGCAATGAAAACCTGCCGGGAGTGGAGATTCAGATGAATTCCAGATTCGCAGTGAATGAATGGAACATTCTCTAGTGGTGATTCCAATGATTTCTGAAGGCTGGGTTTTGTGGACACGAAAATGTAGAGCTGAACAGGGTGGAATGGATAGCCAAATGAACAGCACGTCTCGTAGTAAGAACAGGCCACTGAAAACCAGCTTTGGCTTAATTGGACATTCACAAGTGGTGTAACGAAAACCTGACGGGAGTTGAGAATTAGATGAATTTCAGATTTGCCGTCAATGAATGGAACATTCTGTGGAGGAGATACCAATTGTTTCTGAAGTTTGGGTTATGTGGACAGGAAAATGGAGCTGAAGAGGGTTGAGTGGATAGCAAATTGAACAGCACGGCTGAGAGTATGAGCAGGCCACTTAAAACCAGCATTGGCTTACTTGGATATTTACCAGTGGTGTCACGAAAACCTGCCGGGAGTGGAGATTCAGATGAATTCCAGATTCGCTGTGAATGAATGGAACATTCTGTAGTGGAGATAACAATGATTTCTCCAGTCTCTGTGGTGTGGACAGGAAAATGTAGAGCTGGCCAGGGTTGAGTGGATAGCCAATTGAACAGCACCACTGCGCTTGTGAAGAAAACACTTAAAACATTGGGTTACTTGGACATTCAACAGTGGTGTAACGAAAACCTGCCGGGAGTGGAGGTTCAGAGGAATTCCAGATTCGCAGTGAATGAATGGAACATTCTCTAGTGGAGATTCCAGTGATTTCTGAAGGCTGGGTCGTGTGGAAGGAAAATCAAGAACTAATCAGGATTTAGTGGAAAGCCAATTGTATAGCATGGCTGCGAGTGTGAACATGCAGCTGAAAACCAGCATTGGGTTACTTGGACATTCATCAGTGGTGTAAGGAAAACCTGCATGGAGTGGAGAGTCAGTTGAATTCCACATTCGCAGTGAATGAATGGAACATTCTGTAGAGGAGATTCCAATGATTTCTGAAGCCTGTGTTGTGTGGACAGGAAAATGAAGAGCTGACCAGGCTTGAATCGATAGCCAAGTAAACAGCAGGGCTGCGAATATGAACAGGCCGCTGAAAACCAGCATTGGGTTACTTGGACATTCAACAGTGGTGTAATGAAAACCTGCGTGGAGTTGAGAGTCAGATGAATTCCAGATTCGCAGTGAATGAATGGAACATTCTGTAGTGGAGATAACAAAGATTTCTGAAGGCTGGTAGTGTGGTGGGACAATGAAGAGCTGAACAGGGTGGAGTGAATTGTCAATTAAACAGCACGGCTGCGAGTATGAACAGGCCTCTGAAAACCAGCATTGGCTTACTTGGACATTCACAAGTGGTGTAATGTTAACCAGGCGGGAGTGGAGAATCAGATAAACTCCAGACTCGCAGTGAATGAATGGAACATTCTGTAGTGGAGATTGCAATGATTTCTGAAATCTGGATTGTGGGGACACGAAAATGAAGAGCTGTCCAGTGTTGAGTGGATAGCCTGTAAAAAGCCTCGGCTTCGAATGTGAACAGACCACTGAAAACCAGTATTGCATTACTTCGACTTTCAGCAGTGGTGTAACGAAAGCCTGCGTGGAGTGCAGATTCAGATGAATTCCAGATTCCCAGTGAATGAATGGAACATCCTGTAGTGGAGATTACAATGATTTCTGAAGGCTGGGTTGTGCGCACAGGAAAATGAGGAGCAAAACAGGTTGAGTGGATAGCCAATTGAACAGCACGACTGCGAACATGAACAGGCCTCTGAAAACCAGCATTGTTTTACTTGGACATTCACAAGTGGTGTAAGATAAATCTGCAGGTAGTGGAGATTCAGTTGAATTCCAGATTCGCAGTGAATGAATGGAACATTCTGTACTGGAGATTGCAATGATTTCTCAATTCTGGATTGTTTGGACATGAAATGAAGAGCTGACCACAGTTGTGTGGATACCCAGTAAAAAGCAGGGCTTAGAGTGTGAACAGACCGCTGAAAACCAGCATTGTGTTACTTGGACATTCATAAGTGGTGTAATGAAAGCCTACCTGGAGTGCAGATTCAGATGAATTCCAGATTGGCAGTGAATGAATGGAACATTCTGTACTGGCGATTCCAATGATTTCTGAAGTCTGATATTGTGGAAAAGAAAATGAAAGGCTGACCAGGTTTGAGTGGATAGACAATTGAACAGCACACTGCGAGTGTGAAAAGGCGGCTGAAAACCAGCATTGGATTACTTGGTCATTCACCAGTGCTGTAATGAAAACCTGCCTGGAGCGGAGAGTCAGATGAATTGCAGAATCGCAGTGAATGAATGGAACAGTCTGTAGTGGAGAGCCCAATGATTTCTGAAGGCTGGTTTGTGTGGAGAGGAAAATGAAGAGCTGACCAATATTGAGTGGATAGCCCATTGAACAGCACTTCTGCGAGTTGAACATGCCTCTGAAAACCAGTATTGAGTTACTTGGACATTCACCAGTGGCGTAACGAAAACCTGCCAGGAGTGGAGGTTCAGAGGAATTCCAGATTCGCAGTGAATGAATGGAACATTCTCTAGTGGTGATTCCAATGATTTCTGAAGGCTGGGTTTTGTGGACACGAGAATGTAGAGCTGAACAGGGTGGAGTGGATAGCCAAATGAACAGCACGTCTCTTAGTATGAACAGGCCACTGAAAACCAGCATTGGCTTACTTGGACATTCACAAGTGGTGTAACGATAACCCGCCGGGAGTTGAGAGTCAGATGAATTTAAGATTCGCAGTGAATGAACGGAACATTCTGTGGAGGAGATACCAATTATTTCTGAAGGTTGGGTTATGAGGACAGGAAAATGTAGAGCTGAATAGGGTTGGGTGGATAGCAAATTGAACAGCACGGCTGAGTGTGTTAGCAGGCGGCTTAAAACCAGCATTGTCTTCCTTGGACATTTACCAGTGGTGTCACGAAAACCTTCCAGGAGTGGAGACTCTGATGAATTCCAGATTCGCGTGATTGAATGGAACATTCTGTAGTGGTGATTGCCAACATTTAGGAATCTGGATAGTCTGGACAGGATATTGAAGAGCTGACCGATATTGAGTGGATAGCCAATGAACAGTACGGTTTCGAGTGTGAACAGACCACTAAGAAGCAGCATTGCATTACTTGGACATTCATCAGTGGTGTAACGAAAGCCTTCCTGGAATGCAGATTCAGATTATTTCCAGATTCACAGTGAATGAATGGAAATTTCTGTAGTAGAGATTCCAATGATTTCTGAACGCTGGGTTGTGTGGACAGGAAAATGAAGAGCTGACTAGGTTTGACTGGATTGCCAATTGAACAGCAAGGCTGTGAGTGTGAACAGCCGCTGAAAACCAGCATTGGATTACCTGGTCATTCACCAGTGTTGTTAGGAAAATCTGCCTGGTGTGGAGAGTCAGAGGAATTCCAGATTCGCAGGGAACGAATGGAACATTCTGAAGTGGAGATAAGAATGATTTCTGAAGGCTCGGTGTGTGGAAGGAAAATCAAGAGCTAACCAGCGTTCACTGGATAGCCAATTGAACAGCACGGCTGCGAGTGTTAACACGCAGCTGAAACCAGCCTTGGGTTGCTTGGACATTCACCAGTGGTGAAACGAAAACCTGCTGGGAGTGGAGAACAAGATGAATTCAAGATTCGCCTGAATGAATGAAACATTCTGTAGTGTAGATTGCAATGGTTTCTGAGGTTTGTATTGTCTGAACTGGAAAAAGAAGAACTCACCAGTGTTGAGTCGCTAGACCGTGAACAGCACGGGTTCGAGTGTGAATAGACCGCTGAAAACCATCATTGCGTTACTTGAACATTCAGCAGTGGTGCAATGAAAACCTGCCGGGAGTGGAGATTCAGATGAATTCCAGATTCGCAGTGAATGAATGGAACATTCTCTAGTGGTGATTCCAATGATTTCTGAAGGCTGGGTTTTGTGGACACGAAAATGTAGAGCTGAACAGGGTGGAATGGATAGCCAAATGAACAGCACGTCTCGTAGTAAGAACAGGCCACTGAAAACCAGCTTTGGCTTAATTGGACATTCACAAGTGGTGTAACGAAAACCTGACGGGAGTTGAGAATTAGATGAATTTCAGATTTGCCGTCAATGAATGGAACATTCTGTGGAGGAGATACCAATTGTTTCTGAAGTTTGGGTTATGTGGACAGGAAAATGGAGCTGAAGAGGGTTGAGTGGATAGCAAATTGAACAGCACGGCTGAGAGTATGAGCAGGCCACTTAAAACCAGCATTGGCTTACTTGGATATTTACCAGTGGTGTCACGAAAACCTGCCGGGAGTGGAGATTCAGATGAATTCCAGATTCGCTGTGAATGAATGGAACATTCTGTAGTGGAGATAACAATGATTTCTCCAGTCTCTGTGGTGTGGACAGGAAAATGTAGAGCTGGCCAGGGTTGAGTGGATAGCCAATTGAACAGCACCACTGCGCTTGTGAAGAAAACACTTAAAACATTGGGTTACTTGGACATTCAACAGTGGTGTAACGAAAACCTGCCGGGAGTGGAGGTTCAGAGGAATTCCAGATTCGCAGTGAATGAATGGAACATTCTCTAGTGGAGATTCCAGTGATTTCTGAAGGCTGGGTCGTGTGGAAGGAAAATCAAGAACTAATCAGGATTTAGTGGAAAGCCAATTGTATAGCATGGCTGCGAGTGTGAACATGCAGCTGAAAACCAGCATTGGGTTACTTGGACATTCATCAGTGGTGTAAGGAAAACCTGCATGGAGTGGAGAGTCAGTTGAATTCCACATTCGCAGTGAATGAATGGAACATTCTGTAGAGGAGATTCCAATGATTTCTGAAGCCTGTGTTGTGTGGACAGGAAAATGAAGAGCTGACCAGGCTTGAATCGATAGCCAAGTAAACAGCAGGGCTGCGAATATGAACAGGCCGCTGAAAACCAGCATTGGGTTACTTGGACATTCAACAGTGGTGTAATGAAAACCTGCGTGGAGTTGAGAGTCAGATGAATTCCAGATTCGCAGTGAATGAATGGAACATTCTGTAGTGGAGATAACAAAGATTTCTGAAGGCTGGTAGTGTGGTGGGACAATGAAGAGCTGAACAGGGTGGAGTGAATTGTCAATTAAACAGCACGGCTGCGAGTATGAACAGGCCTCTGAAAACCAGCATTGGCTTACTTGGACATTCACAAGTGGTGTAATGTTAACCAGGCGGGAGTGGAGAATCAGATAAACTCCAGACTCGCAGTGAATGAATGGAACATTCTGTAGTGGAGATTGCAATGATTTCTGAAATCTGGATTGTGGGGACACGAAAATGAAGAGCTGTCCAGTGTTGAGTGGATAGCCTGTAAAAAGCCTCGGCTTCGAATGTGAACAGACCACTGAAAACCAGTATTGCATTACTTCGACTTTCAGCAGTGGTGTAACGAAAGCCTGCGTGGAGTGCAGATTCAGATGAATTCCAGATTCCCAGTGAATGAATGGAACATCCTGTAGTGGAGATTACAATGATTTCTGAAGGCTGGGTTGTGCGCACAGGAAAATGAGGAGGAAAACAGGTTGAGTGGATAGCCAATTGAACAGCACGACTGCGAACATGAACAGGCCTCTGAAAACCAGCATTGTTTTACTTGGACATTCACAAGTGGTGTAAGATAAATCTGCAGGTAGTGGAGATTCAGTTGAATTCCAGATTCGCAGTGAATGAATGGAACATTCTGTACTGGAGATTGCAATGATTTCTCAAGTCTGGATTGTTTGGACATGAAAATGAAGAGCTGACCACAGTTGTGTGGATACCCAGTAAAAAGCAGGGCTTAGAGTGTGAACAGACCGCTGAAAACCAGCATTGTGTTACTTGGACATTCATAAGTGGTGTAATGAAAGCCTACCTGGAGTGCAGATTCAGATGAATTCCAGATTGGCAGTGAATGAATGGAACATTCTGTACTGGCGATTCCAATGATTTCTGAAGTCTGATATTGTGGAAAAGAAAATGAAAGGCTGACCAGGTTTGAGTGGATAGACAATTGAACAGCACACTGCGAGTGTGAAAAGGCGGCTGAAAACCAGCATTGGATTACTTGGTCATTCACCAGTGCTGTAATGAAAACCTGCCTGGAGCGGAGAGTCAGATGAATTGCAGAATCGCAGTGAATGAATGGAACAGTCTGTAGTGGAGAGCCCAATGATTTCTGAAGGCTGGTTTGTGTGGAGAGGAAAATGAAGAGCTGACCAATATTGAGTGGATAGCCCATTGAACAGCACTTCTGCGAGTTGAACATGCCTCTGAAAACCAGTATTGAGTTACTTGGACATTCACCAGTGGCGTAACGAAAACCTGCCAGGAGTGGAGGTTCAGAGGAATTCCAGATTCGCAGTGAATGAATGGAACATTCTCTAGTGGTGATTCCAATGATTTCTGAAGGCTGGGTTTTGTGGACACGAAAATGTAGAGCTGAACAGGGTGGAGTGGATAGCCAAATGAACAGCACGTCTCTTAGTATGAACAGGCCACTGAAAACCAGCATTGGCTTACTTGGACATTCACAAGTGGTGTAACGATAACCCGCCGGGAGTTGAGAGTCAGATGAATTTAAGATTCGCAGTGAATGAACGGAACATTCTGTGGAGGAGATACCAATTATTTCTGAAGGTTGGGTTATGAGGACAGGAAAATGTAGAGCTGAATAGGGTTGGGTGGATAGCAAATTGAACAGCACGGCTGAGTGTGTTAGCAGGCGGCTTAAAACCAGCATTGTCTTCCTTGGACATTTACCAGTGGTGTCACGAAAACCTTCCAGGAGTGGAGACTCTGATGAATTCCAGATTCGCGTGATTGAATGGAACATTCTGTAGTGGTGATTGCCAACATTTAGGAATCTGGATAGTCTGGACAGGATATTGAAGAGCTGACCGATATTGAGTGGATAGCCAATGAACAGTACGGTTTCGAGTGTGAACAGACCACTAAGAAGCAGCATTGCATTACTTGGACATTCATCAGTGGTGTAACGAAAGCCTTCCTGGAATGCAGATTCAGATTATTTCCAGATTCACAGTGAATGAATGGAAATTTCTGTAGTAGAGATTCCAATGATTTCTGAACGCTGGGTTGTGTGGACAGGAAAATGAAGAGCTGACTAGGTTTGACTGGATTGCCAATTGAACAGCAAGGCTGTGAGTGTGAACAGCCGCTGAAAACCAGCATTGGATTACCTGGTCATTCACCAGTGTTGTTAGGAAAATCTGCCTGGTGTGGAGAGTCAGAGGAATTCCAGATTCGCAGGGAACGAATGGAACATTCTGAAGTGGAGATAAGAATGATTTCTGAAGGCTCGATGTGTGGAAGGAAAATCAAGAGCTAACCAGCGTTCACTGGATAGCCAATTGAACAGCACGGCTGCGAGTGTTAACACGCAGCTGAAACCAGCCTTGGGTTGCTTGGACATTCACCAGTGGTGAAACGAAAACCTGCTGGGAGTGGAGAACAAGATGAATTCAAGATTCGCCTGAATGAATGAAACATTCTGTAGTGTAGATTGCAATGGTTTCTGAGGTTTGTATTGTCTGAACTGGAAAAAGAAGAACTCACCAGTGTTGAGTCGCTAGACCGTGAACAGCACGGGTTCGAGTGTGAATAGACCGCTGAAAACCATCATTGCGTTACTTGAACATTCAGCAGTGGTGCAATGAAAACCTGCCGGGAGTGGAGATTCAGATGAATTCCAGATTCGCAGTGAATGAATGGAACATTCTCTAGTGGTGATTCCAATGATTTCTGAAGGCTGGGTTTTGTGGACACGAAAATGTAGAGCTGAACAGGGTGGAATGGATAGCCAAATGAACAGCACGTCTCGTAGTAAGAACAGGCCACTGAAAACCAGCTTTGGCTTAATTGGACATTCACAAGTGGTGTAACGAAAACCTGACGGGAGTTGAGAATTAGATGAATTTCAGATTTGCCGTCAATGAATGGAACATTCTGTGGAGGAGATACCAATTGTTTCTGAAGTTTGGGTTATGTGGACAGGAAAATGGAGCTGAAGAGGGTTGAGTGGATAGCAAATTGAACAGCACGGCTGAGAGTATGAGCAGGCCACTTAAAACCAGCATTGGCTTACTTGGATATTTACCAGTGGTGTCACGAAAACCTGCCGGGAGTGGAGATTCAGATGAATTCCAGATTCGCTGTGAATGAATGGAACATTCTGTAGTGGAGACAACAATGATTTCTCCAGTCTCTGTGGTGTGGACAGGAAAATGTAGAGCTGGCCAGGGTTGAGTGGATAGCCAATTGAACAGCACCACTGCGCTTGTGAAGAAAACACTTAAAACATTGGGTTACTTGGACATTCAACAGTGGTGTAACGAAAACCTGCCGGGAGTGGAGGTTCAGAGGAATTCCAGATTCGCAGTGAATGAATGGAACATTCTCTAGTGGAGATTCCAACGATTTCTGAAGGCTGGGTCGTGTGGAAGGAAAATCAAGAACTAATCAGGATTTAGTGGAAAGCCAATTGTATAGCATGGCTGCGAGTGTGAACATGCAGCTGAAAACCAGCATTGGGTTACTTGGACATTCATCAGTGGTGTAAGGAAAACCTGCATGGAGTGGAGAGTCAGTTGAATTCCACATTCGCAGTGAATGAATGGAACATTCTGTGGAGGAGATTCCAATGATTTCTGAAGCCTGTGTTGTGTGGACAGGAAAATGAAGAGCTGACCAGGCTTGAATCGATAGCCAAGTAAACAGCAGGGCTGCGAATATGAACAGGCCGCTGAAAACCAGCATTGGGTTACTTGGACATTCAACAGTGGTGTAATGAAAACCTGCGTGGAGTTGAGAGTCAGATGAATTCCAGATTCGCAGTGAATGAATGGAACATTCTGTAGTGGAGATAACAAAGATTTCTGAAGGCTGGTAGTGTGGTGGGACAATGAAGAGCTGAACAGGGTGGAGTGAATTGTCAATTAAACAGCACGGCTGCGAGTATGAACAGGCCTCTGAAAACCAGCATTGGCTTACTTGGACATTCACAAGTGGTGTAATGTTAACCAGGCGGGAGTGGAGAATCAGATAAACTCCAGACTCGCAGTGAATGAATGGAACATTCTGTAGTGGAGATTGCAATGATTTCTGAAATCTGGATTGTGGGGACACGAAAATGAAGAGCTGACCAGTGTTGAGTGGATAGCCTGTAAAAAGCCTCGGCTTCGAATGTGAACAGACCACTGAAAACCAGTATTGCATTACTTCGACTTTCAGCAGTGGTGTAACGAAAGCCTGCGTGGAGTGCAGATTCAGATGAATTCCAGATTCCCAGTGAATGAATGGAACATCCTGTAGTGGAGATTACAATGATTTCTGAAGGCTGGGTTGTGCGCACAGGAAAATGAGGAGCAAAACAGGTTGAGTGGATAGCCAATTGAACAGCACGACTGCGAACATGAACAGGCCTCTGAAAACCAGCATTGTTTTACTTGGACATTCACAAGTGGTGTAAGATAAATCTGCAGGTAGTGGAGATTCAGTTGAATTCCAGATTCGCAGTGAATGAATGGAACATTCTGTACTGGAGATTGCAATGATTTCTCAAGTCTGGATTGTTTGGACATGAAAATGAAGAGCTGACCACAGTTGTGTGGATACCCAGTAAAAAGCAGGGCTTAGAGTGTGAACAGACCGCTGAAAACCAGCATTGTGTTACTTGGACATTCATAAGTGGTGTAATGAAAGCCTACCTGGAGTGCAGATTCAGATGAATTCCAGATTGGCAGTGAATGAATGGAACATTCTGTACTGGCGATTCCAATGATTTCTGAAGTCTGATATTGTGGAAAAGAAAATGAAAGGCTGACCAGGTTTGAGTGGATAGACAATTGAACAGCACACTGCGAGTGTGAAAAGGCGGCTGAAAACCAGCATTGGATTACTTGGTCATTCACCAGTGCTGTAATGAAAACCTGCCTGGAGCGGAGAGTCAGATGAATTGCAGAATCGCAGTGAATGAATGGAACAGTCTGTAGTGGAGAGCCCAATGATTTCTGAAGGCTGGTTTGTGTGGAGAGGAAAATGAAGAGCTGACCAATATTGAGTGGATAGCCCATTGAACAGCACTTCTGCGAGTTGAACATGCCTCTGAAAACCAGTATTGAGTTACTTGGACATTCACCAGTGGCGTAACGAAAACCTGCCAGGAGTGGAGGTTCAGAGGAATTCCAGATTCGCAGTGAATGAATGGAACATTCTCTAGTGGTGATTCCAATGATTTCTGAAGGCTGGGTTTTGTGGACACGAAAATGTAGAGCTGAACAGGGTGGAGTGGATAGCCAAATGAACAGCACGTCTCTTAGTATGAACAGGCCACTGAAAACCAGCATTGGCTTACTTGGACATTCACAAGTGGTGTAACGATAACCCGCCGGGAGTTGAGAGTCAGATGAATTTAAGATTCGCAGTGAATGAACGGAACATTCTGTGGAGGAGATACCAATTATTTCTGAAGGTTGGGTTATGAGGACAGGAAAATGTAGAGCTGAATAGGGTTGGGTGGATAGCAAATTGAACAGCACGGCTGAGTGTGTTAGCAGGCGGCTTAAAACCAGCATTGTCTTCCTTGGACATTTACCAGTGGTGTCACGAAAACCTTCCAGGAGTGGAGACTCTGATGAATTCCAGATTCGCGTGATTGAATGGAACATTCTGTAGTGGTGATTGCCAACATTTAGGAATCTGGATAGTCTGGACAGGATATTGAAGAGCTGACCGATATTGAGTGGATAGCCAATGAACAGTACGGTTTCGAGTGTGAACAGACCACTAAGAAGCAGCATTGCATTACTTGGACATTCATCAGTGGTGTAACGAAAGCCTTCCTGGAATGCAGATTCAGATTATTTCCAGATTCACAGTGAATGAATGGAAATTTCTGTAGTAGAGATTCCAATGATTTCTGAACGCTGGGTTGTGTGGACAGGAAAATGAAGAGCTGACTAGGTTTGACTGGATTGCCAATTGAACAGCAAGGCTGTGAGTGTGAACAGCCGCTGAAAACCAGCATTGGATTACCTGGTCATTCACCAGTGTTGTTAGGAAAATCTGCCTGGTGTGGAGAGTCAGAGGAATTCCAGATTCGCAGGGAACGAATGGAACATTCTGAAGTGGAGATAAGAATGATTTCTGAAGGCTCGGTGTGTGGAAGGAAAATCAAGAGCTAACCAGCGTTCACTGGATAGCCAATTGAACAGCACGGCTGCGAGTGTTAACACGCAGCTGAAACCAGCCTTGGGTTGCTTGGACATTCACCAGTGGTGAAACGAAAACCTGCTGGGAGTGGAGAACAAGATGAATTCAAGATTCGCCTGAATGAATGAAACATTCTGTAGTGTAGATTGCAATGGTTTCTGAGGTTTGTATTGTCTGAACTGGAAAAAGAAGAACTCACCAGTGTTGAGTCGCTAGACCGTGAACAGCACGGGTTCGAGTGTGAATAGACCGCTGAAAACCATCATTGCGTTACTTGAACATTCAGCAGTGGTGCAATGAAAACCTGCCGGGAGTGGAGATTCAGATGAATTCCAGATTCGCAGTGAATGAATGGAACATTCTCTAGTGGTGATTCCAATGATTTCTGAAGGCTGGGTTTTGTGGACACGAAAATGTAGAGCTGAACAGGGTGGAATGGATAGCCAAATGAACAGCACGTCTCGTAGTAAGAACAGGCCACTGAAAACCAGCTTTGGCTTAATTGGACATTCACAAGTGGTGTAACGAAAACCTGACGGGAGTTGAGAATTAGATGAATTTCAGATTTGCCGTCAATGAATGGAACATTCTGTGGAGGAGATACCAATTGTTTCTGAAGTTTGGGTTATGTGGACAGGAAAATGGAGCTGAAGAGGGTTGAGTGGATAGCAAATTGAACAGCACGGCTGAGAGTATGAGCAGGCCACTTAAAACCAGCATTGGCTTACTTGGATATTTACCAGTGGTGTCACGAAAACCTGCCGGGAGTGGAGATTCAGATGAATTCCAGATTCGCTGTGAATGAATGGAACATTCTGTAGTGGAGACAACAATGATTTCTCCAGTCTCTGTGGTGTGGACAGGAAAATGTAGAGCTGGCCAGGGTTGAGTGGATAGCCAATTGAACAGCACCACTGCGCTTGTGAAGAAAACACTTAAAACATTGGGTTACTTGGACATTCAACAGTGGTGTAACGAAAACCTGCCGGGAGTGGAGGTTCAGAGGAATTCCAGATTCGCAGTGAATGAATGGAACATTCTCTAGTGGAGATTCCAACGATTTCTGAAGGCTGGGTCGTGTGGAAGGAAAATCAAGAACTAATCAGGATTTAGTGGAAAGCCAATTGTATAGCATGGCTGCGAGTGTGAACATGCAGCTGAAAACCAGCATTGGGTTACTTGGACATTCATCAGTGGTGTAAGGAAAACCTGCATGGAGTGGAGAGTCAGTTGAATTCCACATTCGCAGTGAATGAATGGAACATTCTGTGGAGGAGATTCCAATGATTTCTGAAGCCTGTGTTGTGTGGACAGGAAAATGAAGAGCTGACCAGGCTTGAATCGATAGCCAAGTAAACAGCAGGGCTGCGAATATGAACAGGCCGCTGAAAACCAGCATTGGGTTACTTGGACATTCAACAGTGGTGTAATGAAAACCTGCGTGGAGTTGAGAGTCAGATGAATTCCAGATTCGCAGTGAATGAATGGAACATTCTGTAGTGGAGATAACAAAGATTTCTGAAGGCTGGTAGTGTGGTGGGACAATGAAGAGCTGAACAGGGTGGAGTGAATTGTCAATTAAACAGCACGGCTGCGAGTATGAACAGGCCTCTGAAAACCAGCATTGGCTTACTTGGACATTCACAAGTGGTGTAATGTTAACCAGGCGGGAGTGGAGAATCAGATAAACTCCAGACTCGCAGTGAATGAATGGAACATTCTGTAGTGGAGATTGCAATGATTTCTGAAATCTGGATTGTGGGGACACGAAAATGAAGAGCTGACCAGTGTTGAGTGGATAGCCTGTAAAAAGCCTCGGCTTCGAATGTGAACAGACCACTGAAAACCAGTATTGCATTACTTCGACTTTCAGCAGTGGTGTAACGAAAGCCTGCGTGGAGTGCAGATTCAGATGAATTCCAGATTCCCAGTGAATGAATGGAACATCCTGTAGTGGAGATTACAATGATTTCTGAAGGCTGGGTTGTGCGCACAGGAAAATGAGGAGCAAAACAGGTTGAGTGGATAGCCAATTGAACAGCACGACTGCGAACATGAACAGGCCTCTGAAAACCAGCATTGTTTTACTTGGACATTCACAAGTGGTGTAAGATAAATCTGCAGGTAGTGGAGATTCAGTTGAATTCCAGATTCGCAGTGAATGAATGGAACATTCTGTACTGGAGATTGCAATGATTTCTCAAGTCTGGATTGTTTGGACATGAAAATGAAGAGCTGACCACAGTTGTGTGGATACCCAGTAAAAAGCAGGGCTTAGAGTGTGAACAGACCGCTGAAAACCAGCATTGTGTTACTTGGACATTCATAAGTGGTGTAATGAAAGCCTACCTGGAGTGCAGATTCAGATGAATTCCAGATTGGCAGTGAATGAATGGAACATTCTGTACTGGCGATTCCAATGATTTCTGAAGTCTGATATTGTGGAAAAGAAAATGAAAGGCTGACCAGGTTTGAGTGGATAGACAATTGAACAGCACACTGCGAGTGTGAAAAGGCGGCTGAAAACCAGCATTGGATTACTTGGTCATTCACCAGTGCTGTAATGAAAACCTGCCTGGAGCGGAGAGTCAGATGAATTGCAGAATCGCAGTGAATGAATGGAACAGTCTGTAGTGGAGAGCCCAATGATTTCTGAAGGCTGGTTTGTGTGGAGAGGAAAATGAAGAGCTGACCAATATTGAGTGGATAGCCCATTGAACAGCACTTCTGCGAGTTGAACATGCCTCTGAAAACCAGTATTGAGTTACTTGGACATTCACCAGTGGCGTAACGAAAACCTGCCAGGAGTGGAGGTTCAGAGGAATTCCAGATTCGCAGTGAATGAATGGAACATTCTCTAGTGGTGATTCCAATGATTTCTGAAGGCTGGGTTTTGTGGACACGAAAATGTAGAGCTGAACAGGGTGGAGTGGATAGCCAAATGAACAGCACGTCTCTTAGTATGAACAGGCCACTGAAAACCAGCATTGGCTTACTTGGACATTCACAAGTGGTGTAACGATAACCCGCCGGGAGTTGAGAGTCAGATGAATTTAAGATTCGCAGTGAATGAACGGAACATTCTGTGGAGGAGATACCAATTATTTCTGAAGGTTGGGTTATGAGGACAGGAAAATGTAGAGCTGAATAGGGTTGGGTGGATAGCAAATTGAACAGCACGGCTGAGTGTGTTAGCAGGCGGCTTAAAACCAGCATTGTCTTCCTTGGACATTTACCAGTGGTGTCACGAAAACCTTCCAGGAGTGGAGACTCTGATGAATTCCAGATTCGCGTGATTGAATGGAACATTCTGTAGTGGTGATTGCCAACATTTAGGAATCTGGATAGTCTGGACAGGATATTGAAGAGCTGACCGATATTGAGTGGATAGCCAATGAACAGTACGGTTTCGAGTGTGAACAGACCACTAAGAAGCAGCATTGCATTACTTGGACATTCATCAGTGGTGTAACGAAAGCCTTCCTGGAATGCAGATTCAGATTATTTCCAGATTCACAGTGAATGAATGGAAATTTCTGTAGTAGAGATTCCAATGATTTCTGAACGCTGGGTTGTGTGGACAGGAAAATGAAGAGCTGACTAGGTTTGACTGGATTGCCAATTGAACAGCAAGGCTGTGAGTGTGAACAGCCGCTGAAAACCAGCATTGGATTACCTGGTCATTCACCAGTGTTGTTAGGAAAATCTGCCTGGTGTGGAGAGTCAGAGGAATTCCAGATTCGCAGGGAACGAATGGAACATTCTGAAGTGGAGATAAGAATGATTTCTGAAGGCTCGGTGTGTGGAAGGAAAATCAAGAGCTAACCAGCGTTCACTGGATAGCCAATTGAACAGCACGGCTGCGAGTGTTAACACGCAGCTGAAACCAGCCTTGGGTTGCTTGGACATTCACCAGTGGTGAAACGAAAACCTGCTGGGAGTGGAGAACAAGATGAATTCAAGATTCGCCTGAATGAATGAAACATTCTGTAGTGTAGATTGCAATGGTTTCTGAGGTTTGTATTGTCTGAACTGGAAAAAGAAGAACTCACCAGTGTTGAGTCGCTAGACCGTGAACAGCACGGGTTCGAGTGTGAATAGACCGCTGAAAACCATCATTGCGTTACTTGAACATTCAGCAGTGGTGCAATGAAAACCTGCCGGGAGTGGAGATTCAGATGAATTCCAGATTCGCAGTGAATGAATGGAACATTCTCTAGTGGTGATTCCAATGATTTCTGAAGGCTGGGTTTTGTGGACACGAAAATGTAGAGCTGAACAGGGTGGAATGGATAGCCAAATGAACAGCACGTCTCGTAGTAAGAACAGGCCACTGAAAACCAGCTTTGGCTTAATTGGACATTCACAAGTGGTGTAACGAAAACCTGACGGGAGTTGAGAATTAGATGAATTTCAGATTTGCCGTCAATGAATGGAACATTCTGTGGAGGAGATACCAATTGTTTCTGAAGTTTGGGTTATGTGGACAGGAAAATGGAGCTGAAGAGGGTTGAGTGGATAGCAAATTGAACAGCACGGCTGAGAGTATGAGCAGGCCACTTAAAACCACCATTGGCTTACTTGGATATTTACCAGTGGTGTCACGAAAACCTGCCGGGAGTGGAGATTCAGATGAATTCCAGATTCGCTGTGAATGAATGGAACATTCTGTAGTGGAGACAACAATGATTTCTCCAGTCTCTGTGGTGTGGACAGGAAAATGTAGAGCTGGCCAGGGTTGAGTGGATAGCCAATTGAACAGCACCACTGCGCTTGTGAAGAAAACACTTAAAACATTGGGTTACTTGGACATTCAACAGTGGTGTAACGAAAACCTGCCGGGAGTGGAGGTTCAGAGGAATTCCAGATTCGCAGTGAATGAATGGAACATTCTCTAGTGGAGATTCCAACGATTTCTGAAGGCTGGGTCGTGTGGAAGGAAAATCAAGAACTAATCAGGATTTAGTGGAAAGCCAATTGTATAGCATGGCTGCGAGTGTGAACATGCAGCTGAAAACCAGCATTGGGTTACTTGGACATTCATCAGTGGTGTAAGGAAAACCTGCATGGAGTGGAGAGTCAGTTGAATTCCACATTCGCAGTGAATGAATGGAACATTCTGTAGAGGAGATTCCAATGATTTCTGAAGCCTGTGTTGTGTGGACAGGAAAATGAAGAGCTGACCAGGCTTGAATCGATAGCCAAGTAAACAGCAGGGCTGCGAATATGAACAGGCCGCTGAAAACCAGCATTGGGTTACTTGGACATTCAACAGTGGTGTAATGAAAACCTGCGTGGAGTTGAGAGTCAGATGAATTCCAGATTCGCAGTGAATGAATGGAACATTCTGTAGTGGAGATAACAAAGATTTCTGAAGGCTGGTAGTGTGGTGGGACAATGAAGAGCTGAACAGGGTGGAGTGAATTGTCAATTAAACAGCACGGCTGCGAGTATGAACAGGCCTCTGAAAACCAGCATTGGCTTACTTGGACATTCACAAGTGGTGTAATGTTAACCAGGCGGGAGTGGAGAATCAGATAAACTCCAGACTCGCAGTGAATGAATGGAACATTCTGTAGTGGAGATTGCAATGATTTCTGAAATCTGGATTGTGGGGACACGAAAATGAAGAGCTGACCAGTGTTGAGTGGATAGCCTGTAAAAAGCCTCGGCTTCGAATGTGAACAGACCACTGAAAACCAGTATTGCATTACTTCGACTTTCAGCAGTGGTGTAACGAAAGCCTGCGTGGAGTGCAGATTCAGATGAATTCCAGATTCCCAGTGAATGAATGGAACATCCTGTAGTGGAGATTACAATGATTTCTGAAGGCTGGGTTGTGCGCACAGGAAAATGAGGAGCAAAACAGGTTGAGTGGATAGCCAATTGAACAGCACGACTGCGAACATGAACAGGCCTCTGAAAACCAGCATTGTTTTACTTGGACATTCACAAGTGGTGTAAGATAAATCTGCAGGTAGTGGAGATTCAGTTGAATTCCAGATTCGCAGTGAATGAATGGAACATTCTGTACTGGAGATTGCAATGATTTCTCAAGTCTGGATTGTTTGGACATGAAAATGAAGAGCTGACCACAGTTGTGTGGATACCCAGTAAAAAGCAGGGCTTAGAGTGTGAACAGACCGCTGAAAACCAGCATTGTGTTACTTGGACATTCATAAGTGGTGTAATGAAAGCCTACCTGGAGTGCAGATTCAGATGAATTCCAGATTGGCAGTGAATGAATGGAACATTCTGTACTGGCGATTCCAATGATTTCTGAAGTCTGATATTGTGGAAAAGAAAATGAAAGGCTGACCAGGTTTGAGTGGATAGACAATTGAACAGCACACTGCGAGTGTGAAAAGGCGGCTGAAAACCAGCATTGGATTACTTGGTCATTCACCAGTGCTGTAATGAAAACCTGCCTGGAGCGGAGAGTCAGATGAATTGCAGAATCGCAGTGAATGAATGGAACAGTCTGTAGTGGAGAGCCCAATGATTTCTGAAGGCTGGTTTGTGTGGAGAGGAAAATGAAGAGCTGACCAATATTGAGTGGATAGCCCATTGAACAGCACTTCTGCGAGTTGAACATGCCTCTGAAAACCAGTATTGAGTTACTTGGACATTCACCAGTGGCGTAACGAAAACCTGCCAGGAGTGGAGGTTCAGAGGAATTCCAGATTCGCAGTGAATGAATGGAACATTCTCTAGTGGTGATTCCAATGATTTCTGAAGGCTGGGTTTTGTGGACACGAAAATGTAGAGCTGAACAGGGTGGAGTGGATAGCCAAATGAACAGCACGTCTCTTAGTATGAACAGGCCACTGAAAACCAGCATTGGCTTACTTGGACATTCACAAGTGGTGTAACGATAACCCGCCGGGAGTTGAGAGTCAGATGAATTTAAGATTCGCAGTGAATGAACGGAACATTCTGTGGAGGAGATACCAATTATTTCTGAAGGTTGGGTTATGAGGACAGGAAAATGTAGAGCTGAATAGGGTTGGGTGGATAGCAAATTGAACAGCACGGCTGAGTGTGTTAGCAGGCGGCTTAAAACCAGCATTGTCTTCCTTGGACATTTACCAGTGGTGTCACGAAAACCTTCCAGGAGTGGAGACTCTGATGAATTCCAGATTCGCGTGATTGAATGGAACATTCTGTAGTGGTGATTGCCAACATTTAGGAATCTGGATAGTCTGGACAGGATATTGAAGAGCTGACCGATATTGAGTGGATAGCCAATGAACAGTACGGTTTCGAGTGTGAACAGACCACTAAGAAGCAGCATTGCATTACTTGGACATTCATCAGTGGTGTAACGAAAGCCTTCCTGGAATGCAGATTCAGATTATTTCCAGATTCACAGTGAATGAATGGAAATTTCTGTAGTAGAGATTCCAATGATTTCTGAACGCTGGGTTGTGTGGACAGGAAAATGAAGAGCTGACTAGGTTTGACTGGATTGCCAATTGAACAGCAAGGCTGTGAGTGTGAACAGCCGCTGAAAACCAGCATTGGATTACCTGGTCATTCACCAGTGTTGTTAGGAAAATCTGCCTGGTGTGGAGAGTCAGAGGAATTCCAGATTCGCAGGGAACGAATGGAACATTCTGAAGTGGAGATAAGAATGATTTCTGAAGGCTCGGTGTGTGGAAGGAAAATCAAGAGCTAACCAGCGTTCACTGGATAGCCAATTGAACAGCACGGCTGCGAGTGTTAACACGCAGCTGAAACCAGCCTTGGGTTGCTTGGACATTCACCAGTGGTGAAACGAAAACCTGCTGGGAGTGGAGAACAAGATGAATTCAAGATTCGCCTGAATGAATGAAACATTCTGTAGTGTAGATTGCAATGGTTTCTGAGGTTTGTATTGTCTGAACTGGAAAAAGAAGAACTCACCAGTGTTGAGTCGCTAGACCGTGAACAGCACGGGTTCGAGTGTGAATAGACCGCTGAAAACCATCATTGCGTTACTTGAACATTCAGCAGTGGTGCAATGAAAACCTGCCGGGAGTGGAGATTCAGATGAATTCCAGATTCGCAGTGAATGAATGGAACATTCTCTAGTGGTGATTCCAATGATTTCTGAAGGCTGGGTTTTGTGGACACGAAAATGTAGAGCTGAACAGGGTGGAATGGATAGCCAAATGAACAGCACGTCTCGTAGTAAGAACAGGCCACTGAAAACCAGCTTTGGCTTAATTGGACATTCACAAGTGGTGTAACGAAAACCTGACGGGAGTTGAGAATTAGATGAATTTCAGATTTGCCGTCAATGAATGGAACATTCTGTGGAGGAGATACCAATTGTTTCTGAAGTTTGGGTTATGTGGACAGGAAAATGGAGCTGAAGAGGGTTGAGTGGATAGCAAATTGAACAGCACGGCTGAGAGTATGAGCAGGCCACTTAAAACCACCATTGGCTTACTTGGATATTTACCAGTGGTGTCACGAAAACCTGCCGGGAGTGGAGATTCAGATGAATTCCAGATTCGCTGTGAATGAATGGAACATTCTGTAGTGGAGACAACAATGATTTCTCCAGTCTCTGTGGTGTGGACAGGAAAATGTAGAGCTGGCCAGGGTTGAGTGGATAGCCAATTGAACAGCACCACTGCGCTTGTGAAGAAAACACTTAAAACATTGGGTTACTTGGACATTCAACAGTGGTGTAACGAAAACCTGCCGGGAGTGGAGGTTCAGAGGAATTCCAGATTCGCAGTGAATGAATGGAACATTCTCTAGTGGAGATTCCAACGATTTCTGAAGGCTGGGTCGTGTGGAAGGAAAATCAAGAACTAATCAGGATTTAGTGGAAAGCCAATTGTATAGCATGGCTGCGAGTGTGAACATGCAGCTGAAAACCAGCATTGGGTTACTTGGACATTCATCAGTGGTGTAAGGAAAACCTGCATGGAGTGGAGAGTCAGTTGAATTCCACATTCGCAGTGAATGAATGGAACATTCTGTAGAGGAGATTCCAATGATTTCTGAAGCCTGTGTTGTGTGGACAGGAAAATGAAGAGCTGACCAGGCTTGAATCGATAGCCAAGTAAACAGCAGGGCTGCGAATATGAACAGGCCGCTGAAAACCAGCATTGGGTTACTTGGACATTCAACAGTGGTGTAATGAAAACCTGCGTGGAGTTGAGAGTCAGATGAATTCCAGATTCGCAGTGAATGAATGGAACATTCTGTAGTGGAGATAACAAAGATTTCTGAAGGCTGGTAGTGTGGTGGGACAATGAAGAGCTGAACAGGGTGGAGTGAATTGTCAATTAAACAGCACGGCTGCGAGTATGAACAGGCCTCTGAAAACCAGCATTGGCTTACTTGGACATTCACAAGTGGTGTAATGTTAACCAGGCGGGAGTGGAGAATCAGATAAACTCCAGACTCGCAGTGAATGAATGGAACATTCTGTAGTGGAGATTGCAATGATTTCTGAAATCTGGATTGTGGGGACACGAAAATGAAGAGCTGACCAGTGTTGAGTGGATAGCCTGTAAAAAGCCTCGGCTTCGAATGTGAACAGACCACTGAAAACCAGTATTGCATTACTTCGACTTTCAGCAGTGGTGTAACGAAAGCCTGCGTGGAGTGCAGATTCAGATGAATTCCAGATTCCCAGTGAATGAATGGAACATCCTGTAGTGGAGATTACAATGATTTCTGAAGGCTGGGTTGTGTGCACAGGAAAATGAGGAGCAAAACAGGTTGAGTGGATAGCCAATTGAACAGCACGACTGCGAACATGAACAGGCCTCTGAAAACCAGCATTGTTTTACTTGGACATTCACAAGTGGTGTAAGATAAATCTGCAGGTAGTGGAGATTCAGTTGAATTCCAGATTCGCAGTGAATGAATGGAACATTCTGTACTGGAGATTGCAATGATTTCTCAAGTCTGGATTGTTTGGACATGAAAATGAAGAGCTGACCACAGTTGTGTGGATACCCAGTAAAAAGCAGGGCTTAGAGTGTGAACAGACCGCTGAAAACCAGCATTGTGTTACTTGGACATTCATAAGTGGTGTAATGAAAGCCTACCTGGAGTGCAGATTCAGATGAATTCCAGATTGGCAGTGAATGAATGGAACATTCTGTACTGGCGATTCCAATGATTTCTGAAGTCTGATATTGTGGAAAAGAAAATGAAAGGCTGACCAGGTTTGAGTGGATAGACAATTGAACAGCACACTGCGAGTGTGAAAAGGCGGCTGAAAACCAGCATTGGATTACTTGGTCATTCACCAGTGCTGTAATGAAAACCTGCCTGGAGCGGAGAGTCAGATGAATTGCAGAATCGCAGTGAATGAATGGAACAGTCTGTAGTGGAGAGCCCAATGATTTCTGAAGGCTGGTTTGTGTGGAGAGGAAAATGAAGAGCTGACCAATATTGAGTGGATAGCCCATTGAACAGCACTTCTGCGAGTTGAACATGCCTCTGAAAACCAGTATTGAGTTACTTGGACATTCACCAGTGGCGTAACGAAAACCTGCCAGGAGTGGAGGTTCAGAGGAATTCCAGATTCGCAGTGAATGAATGGAACATTCTCTAGTGGTGATTCCAATGATTTCTGAAGGCTGGGTTTTGTGGACACGAAAATGTAGAGCTGAACAGGGTGGAGTGGATAGCCAAATGAACAGCACGTCTCTTAGTATGAACAGGCCACTGAAAACCAGCATTGGCTTACTTGGACATTCACAAGTGGTGTAACGATAACCCGCCGGGAGTTGAGAGTCAGATGAATTTAAGATTCGCAGTGAATGAACGGAACATTCTGTGGAGGAGATACCAATTATTTCTGAAGGTTGGGTTATGAGGACAGGAAAATGTAGAGCTGAATAGGGTTGGGTGGATAGCAAATTGAACAGCACGGCTGAGTGTGTTAGCAGGCGGCTTAAAACCAGCATTGTCTTCCTTGGACATTTACCAGTGGTGTCACGAAAACCTTCCAGGAGTGGAGACTCTGATGAATTCCAGATTCGCGTGATTGAATGGAACATTCTGTAGTGGTGATTGCCAACATTTAGGAATCTGGATAGTCTGGACAGGATATTGAAGAGCTGACCGATATTGAGTGGATAGCCAATGAACAGCACGGTTTCGAGTGTGAACAGACCACTAAGAAGCAGCATTGCATTACTTGGACATTCATCAGTGGTGTAACGAAAGCCTTCCTGGAATGCAGATTCAGAGTATTTCCAGATTCACAGTGAATGAATGGAAATTTCTGTAGTAGAGATTCCAATGATTTCTGAACGCTGGGTTGTGTGGACAGGAAAATGAAGAGCTGACTAGGTTTGACTGGATTGCCAATTGAACAGCAAGGCTGTGAGTGTGAACAGCCGCTGAAAACCAGCATTGGATTACCTGGTCATTCACCAGTGTTGTTAGGAAAATCTGCCTGGTGTGGAGAGTCAGAGGAATTCCAGATTCGCAGGGAACGAATGGAACATTCTGAAGTGGAGATAAGAATGATTTCTGAAGGCTCGGTGTGTGGAAGGAAAATCAAGAGCTAACCAGCGTTCACTGGATAGCCAATTGAACAGCACGGCTGCGAGTGTTAACACGCAGCTGAAACCAGCCTTGGGTTGCTTGGACATTCACCAGTGGTGAAACGAAAACCTGCTGGGAGTGGAGAACAAGATGAATTCAAGATTCGCCTGAATGAATGAAACATTCTGTAGTGTAGATTGCAATGGTTTCTGAGGTTTGTATTGTCTGAACTGGAAAAAGAAGAACTCACCAGTGTTGAGTCGCTAGACCGTGAACAGCACGGGTTCGAGTGTGAATAGACCGCTGAAAACCATCATTGCGTTACTTGAACATTCAGCAGTGGTGCAATGAAAACCTGCCGGGAGTGGAGATTCAGATGAATTCCAGATTCGCAGTGAATGAATGGAACATTCTCTAGTGGTGATTCCAATGATTTCTGAAGGCTGGGTTTTGTGGACACGAAAATGTAGAGCTGAACAGGGTGGAATGGATAGCCAAATGAACAGCACGTCTCGTAGTAAGAACAGGCCACTGAAAACCAGCTTTGGCTTAATTGGACATTCACAAGTGGTGTAACGAAAACCTGACGGGAGTTGAGAATTAGATGAATTTCAGATTTGCCGTCAATGAATGGAACATTCTGTGGAGGAGATACCAATTGTTTCTGAAGTTTGGGTTATGTGGACAGGAAAATGGAGCTGAAGAGGGTTGAGTGGATAGCAAATTGAACAGCACGGCTGAGAGTATGAGCAGGCCACTTAAAACCAGCATTGGCTTACTTGGATATTTACCAGTGGTGTCACGAAAACCTGCCGGGAGTGGAGATTCAGATGAATTCCAGATTCGCTGTGAATGAATGGAACATTCTGTAGTGGAGATAACAATGATTTCTCCAGTCTCTGTGGTGTGGACAGGAAAATGTAGAGCTGGCCAGGGTTGAGTGGATAGCCAATTGAACAGCACCACTGCGCTTGTGAAGAAAACACTTAAAACATTGGGTTACTTGGACATTCAACAGTGGTGTAACGAAAACCTGCCGGGAGTGGAGGTTCAGAGGAATTCCAGATTCGCAGTGAATGAATGGAACATTCTCTAGTGGAGATTCCAATGATTTCTGAAGGCTGGGTCGTGTGGAAGGAAAATCAAGAACTAATCAGGATTTAGTGGAAAGCCAATTGTATAGCATGGCTGCGAGTGTGAACATGCAGCTGAAAACCAGCATTGGGTTACTTGGACATTCATCAGTGGTGTAAGGAAAACCTGCATGGAGTGGAGAGTCAGTTGAATTCCACATTCGCAGTGAATGAATGGAACATTCTGTAGAGGAGATTCCAATGATTTCTGAAGCCTGTGTTGTGTGGACAGGAAAATGAAGAGCTGACCAGGCTTGAATCGATAGCCAAGTAAACAGCAGGGCTGCGAATATGAACAGGCCGCTGAAAACCAGCATTGGGTTACTTGGACATTCAACAGTGGTGTAATGAAAACCTGCGTGGAGTTGAGAGTCAGATGAATTCCAGATTCGCAGTGAATGAATGGAACATTCTGTAGTGGAGATAACAAAGATTTCTGAAGGCTGGTAGTGTGGTGGGACAATGAAGAGCTGAACAGGGTGGAGTGAATTGTCAATTAAACAGCACGGCTGCGAGTATGAACAGGCCTCTGAAAACCAGCATTGGCTTACTTGGACATTCACAAGTGGTGTAATGTTAACCAGGCGGGAGTGGAGAATCAGATAAA
This sequence comes from Sorex fumeus, assembly GCF_029834395.1. Classification (NCBI taxonomy): domain Eukaryota; kingdom Metazoa; phylum Chordata; class Mammalia; order Eulipotyphla; family Soricidae; genus Sorex; species Sorex fumeus. The sequence continues at coordinate 1,769,680 of NW_026606113.1, forward strand.
CTCCAGACTCGCAGTGAATGAATGGAACATTCTGTAGTGGAGATTGCAATGATTTCTGAAATCTGGATTGTGGGGACACGAAAATGAAGAGCTGACCAGTGTTGAGTGGATAGCCTGTAAAAAGCCTCGGCTTCGAATGTGAACAGACCACTGAAAACCAGTATTGCATTACTTCGACTTTCAGCAGTGGTGTAACGAAAGCCTGCGTGGAGTGCAGATTCAGATGAATTCCAGATTCCCAGTGAATGAATGGAACATCCTGTAGTGGAGATTACAATGATTTCTGAAGGCTGGGTTGTGTGCACAGGAAAATGAGGAGCAAAACAGGTTGAGTGGATAGCCAATTGAACAGCACGACTGCGAACATGAACAGGCCTCTGAAAACCAGCATTGTTTTACTTGGACATTCACAAGTGGTGTAAGATAAATCTGCAGGTAGTGGAGATTCAGTTGAATTCCAGATTCGCAGTGAATGAATGGAACATTCTGTACTGGAGATTGCAATGATTTCTCAAGTCTGGATTGTTTGGACATGAAAATGAAGAGCTGACCACAGTTGTGTGGATACCCAGTAAAAAGCAGGGCTTAGAGTGTGAACAGACCGCTGAAAACCAGCATTGTGTTACTTGGACATTCATAAGTGGTGTAATGAAAGCCTACCTGGAGTGCAGATTCAGATGAATTCCAGATTGGCAGTGAATGAATGGAACATTCTGTACTGGCGATTCCAATGATTTCTGAAGTCTGATATTGTGGAAAAGAAAATGAAAGGCTGACCAGGTTTGAGTGGATAGACAATTGAACAGCACACTGCGAGTGTGAAAAGGCGGCTGAAAACCAGCATTGGATTACTTGGTCATTCACCAGTGCTGTAATGAAAACCTGCCTGGAGCGGAGAGTCAGATGAATTGCAGAATCGCAGTGAATGAATGGAACAGTCTGTAGTGGAGAGCCCAATGATTTCTGAAGGCTGGTTTGTGTGGAGAGGAAAATGAAGAGCTGACCAATATTGAGTGGATAGCCCATTGAACAGCACTTCTGCGAGTTGAACATGCCTCTGAAAACCAGTATTGAGTTACTTGGACATTCACCAGTGGCGTAACGAAAACCTGCCAGGAGTGGAGGTTCAGAGGAATTCCAGATTCGCAGTGAATGAATGGAACATTCTCTAGTGGTGATTCCAATGATTTCTGAAGGCTGGGTTTTGTGGACACGAAAATGTAGAGCTGAACAGGGTGGAGTGGATAGCCAAATGAACAGCACGTCTCTTAGTATGAACAGGCCACTGAAAACCAGCATTGGCTTACTTGGACATTCACAAGTGGTGTAACGATAACCCGCCGGGAGTTGAGAGTCAGATGAATTTAAGATTCGCAGTGAATGAACGGAACATTCTGTGGAGGAGATACCAATTATTTCTGAAGGTTGGGTTATGAGGACAGGAAAATGTAGAGCTGAATAGGGTTGGGTGGATAGCAAATTGAACAGCACGGCTGAGTGTGTTAGCAGGCGGCTTAAAACCAGCATTGTCTTCCTTGGACATTTACCAGTGGTGTCACGAAAACCTTCCAGGAGTGGAGACTCTGATGAATTCCAGATTCGCGTGATTGAATGGAACATTCTGTAGTGGTGATTGCCAACATTTAGGAATCTGGATAGTCTGGACAGGATATTGAAGAGCTGACCGATATTGAGTGGATAGCCAATGAACAGCACGGTTTCGAGTGTGAACAGACCACTAAGAAGCAGCATTGCATTACTTGGACATTCATCAGTGGTGTAACGAAAGCCTTCCTGGAATGCAGATTCAGAGTATTTCCAGATTCACAGTGAATGAATGGAAATTTCTGTAGTAGAGATTCCAATGATTTCTGAACGCTGGGTTGTGTGGACAGGAAAATGAAGAGCTGACTAGGTTTGACTGGATTGCCAATTGAACAGCAAGGCTGTGAGTGTGAACAGCCGCTGAAAACCAGCATTGGATTACCTGGTCATTCACCAGTGTTGTTAGGAAAATCTGCCTGGTGTGGAGAGTCAGAGGAATTCCAGATTCGCAGGGAACGAATGGAACATTCTGAAGTGGAGATAAGAATGATTTCTGAAGGCTCGGTGTGTGGAAGGAAAATCAAGAGCTAACCAGCGTTCACTGGATAGCCAATTGAACAGCACGGCTGCGAGTGTTAACACGCAGCTGAAACCAGCCTTGGGTTGCTTGGACATTCACCAGTGGTGAAACGAAAACCTGCTGGGAGTGGAGAACAAGATGAATTCAAGATTCGCCTGAATGAATGAAACATTCTGTAGTGTAGATTGCAATGGTTTCTGAGGTTTGTATTGTCTGAACTGGAAAAAGAAGAACTCACCAGTGTTGAGTCGCTAGACCGTGAACAGCACGGGTTCGAGTGTGAATAGACCGCTGAAAACCATCATTGCGTTACTTGAACATTCAGCAGTGGTGCAATGAAAACCTGCCGGGAGTGGAGATTCAGATGAATTCCAGATTCGCAGTGAATGAATGGAACATTCTCTAGTGGTGATTCCAATGATTTCTGAAGGCTGGGTTTTGTGGACACGAAAATGTAGAGCTGAACAGGGTGGAATGGATAGCCAAATGAACAGCACGTCTCGTAGTAAGAACAGGCCACTGAAAACCAGCTTTGGCTTAATTGGACATTCACAAGTGGTGTAACGAAAACCTGACGGGAGTTGAGAATTAGATGAATTTCAGATTTGCCGTCAATGAATGGAACATTCTGTGGAGGAGATACCAATTGTTTCTGAAGTTTGGGTTATGTGGACAGGAAAATGGAGCTGAAGAGGGTTGAGTGGATAGCAAATTGAACAGCACGGCTGAGAGTATGAGCAGGTCACTTAAAACCAGCATTAGCTTACTTGGATATTTACCAGTGGTGTCACGAAAACCTGCCGGGAGTGGAGATTCAGATGAATTCCAGATTCGCTGTGAATGAATGGAACATTCTGTAGTGGAGATAACAATGATTTCTCCAGTCTCTGTGGTGTGGACAGGAAAATGTAGAGCTGGCCAGGGTTGAGTGGATAGCCAATTGAACAGCACCACTGCGCTTGTGAAGAAAACACTTAAAACATTGGGTTACTTGGACATTCAACAGTGGTGTAACGAAAACCTGCCGGGAGTGGCGGTTCAGAGGAATTCCAGATTCGCAGTGAATGAATGGAACATTCTCTAGTGGAGATTCCAACGATTTCTGAAGGCTGGGTCGTGTGGAAGGAAAATCAAGAACTAATCAGGATTTAGTGGAAAGCCAATTGTATAGCATGGCTGCGAGTGTGAACATGCAGCTGAAAACCAGCATTGGGTTACTTGGACATTCATCAGTGGTGTAAGGAAAACCTGCATGGAGTGGAGAGTCAGTTGAATTCCACATTCGCAGTGAATGAATGGAACATTCTGTAGAGGAGATTCCAATGATTTCTGAAGCCTGTGTTGTGTGGACAGGAAAATGAAGAGCTGACCAGGCTTGAATCGATAGCCAAGTAAACAGCAGGGCTGCGAATATGAACAGGCCGCTGAAAACCAGCATTGGGTTACTTGGACATTCAACAGTGGTGTAATGAAAACCTGCGTGGAGTTGAGAGTCAGATGAATTCCAGATTCGCAGTGAATGAATGGAACATTCTGTAGTGGAGATAACAAAGATTTCTGAAGGCTGGTAGTGTGGTGGGACAATGAAGAGCTGAACAGGGTGGAGTGAATTGTCAATTAAACAGCACGGCTGCGAGTATGAACAGGCCTCTGAAAACCAGCATTGGCTTACTTGGACATTCACAAGTGGTGTAATGTTAACCAGGCGGGAGTGGAGAATCAGATAAACTCCAGACTCGCAGTGAATGAATGGAACATTCTGTAGTGGAGATTGCAATGATTTCTGAAATCTGGATTGTGGGGACACGAAAATGAAGAGCTGACCAGTGTTGAGTGGATAGCCTGTAAAAAGCCTCGGCTTCGAATGTGAACAGACCACTGAAAACCAGTATTGCATTACTTCGACTTTCAGCAGTGGTGTAACGAAAGCCTGCGTGGAGTGCAGATTCAGATGAATTCCAGATTCCCAGTGAATGAATGGAACATCCTGTAGTGGAGATTACAATGATTTCTGAAGGCTGGGTTGTGTGCACAGGAAAATGAGGAGCAAAACAGGTTGAGTGGATAGCCAATTGAACAGCACGACTGCGAACATGAACAGGCCTCTGAAAACCAGCATTGTTTTACTTGGACATTCACAAGTGGTGTAAGATAAATCTGCAGGTAGTGGAGATTCAGTTGAATTCCAGATTCGCAGTGAATGAATGGAACATTCTGTACTGGAGATTGCAATGATTTCTCAAGTCTGGATTGTTTGGACATGAAAATGAAGAGCTGACCACAGTTGTGTGGATACCCAGTAAAAAGCAGGGCTTAGAGTGTGAACAGACCGCTGAAAACCAGCATTGTGTTACTTGGACATTCATAAGTGGTGTAATGAAAGCCTACCTGGAGTGCAGATTCAGATGAATTCCAGATTGGCAGTGAATGAATGGAACATTCTGTACTGGCGATTCCAATGATTTCTGAAGTCTGATATTGTGGAAAAGAAAATGAAAGGCTGACCAGGTTTGAGTGGATAGACAATTGAACAGCACACTGCGAGTGTGAAAAGGCGGCTGAAAACCAGCATTGGATTACTTGGTCATTCACCAGTGCTGTAATGAAAACCTGCCTGGAGCGGAGAGTCAGATGAATTGCAGAATCGCAGTGAATGAATGGAACAGTCTGTAGTGGAGAGCCCAATGATTTCTGAAGGCTGGTTTGTGTGGAGAGGAAAATGAAGAGCTGACCAATATTGAGTGGATAGCCCATTGAACAGCACTTCTGCGAGTTGAACATGCCTCTGAAAACCAGTATTGAGTTACTTGGACATTCACCAGTGGCGTAACGAAAACCTGCCAGGAGTGGAGGTTCAGAGGAATTCCAGATTCGCAGTGAATGAATGGAACATTCTCTAGTGGTGATTCCAATGATTTCTGAAGGCTGGGTTTTGTGGACACGAAAATGTAGAGCTGAACAGGGTGGAGTGGATAGCCAAATGAACAGCACGTCTCTTAGTATGAACAGGCCACTGAAAACCAGCATTGGCTTACTTGGACATTCACAAGTGGTGTAACGATAACCCGCCGGGAGTTGAGAGTCAGATGAATTTAAGATTCGCAGTGAATGAACGGAACATTCTGTGGAGGAGATACCAATTATTTCTGAAGGTTGGGTTATGAGGACAGGAAAATGTAGAGCTGAATAGGGTTGGGTGGATAGCAAATTGAACAGCACGGCTGAGTGTGTTAGCAGGCGGCTTAAAACCAGCATTGTCTTCCTTGGACATTTACCAGTGGTGTCACGAAAACCTTCCAGGAGTGGAGACTCTGATGAATTCCAGATTCGCGTGATTGAATGGAACATTCTGTAGTGGTGATTGCCAACATTTAGGAATCTGGATAGTCTGGACAGGATATTGAAGAGCTGACCGATATTGAGTGGATAGCCAATGAACAGCACGGTTTCGAGTGTGAACAGACCACTAAGAAGCAGCATTGCATTACTTGGACATTCATCAGTGGTGTAACGAAAGCCTTCCTGGAATGCAGATTCAGATTATTTCCAGATTCACAGTGAATGAATGGAAATTTCTGTAGTAGAGATTCCAATGATTTCTGAACGCTGGGTTGTGTGGACAGGAAAATGAAGAGCTGACTAGGTTTGACTGGATTGCCAATTGAACAGCAAGGCTGTGAGTGTGAACAGCCGCTGAAAACCAGCATTGGATTACCTGGTCATTCACCAGTGTTGTTAGGAAAATCTGCCTGGTGTGGAGAGTCAGAGGAATTCCAGATTCGCAGGGAACGAATGGAACATTCTGAAGTGGAGATAAGAATGATTTCTGAAGGCTCGGTGTGTGGAAGGAAAATCAAGAGCTAACCAGCGTTCACTGGATAGCCAATTGAACAGCACGGCTGCGAGTGTTAACACGCAGCTGAAACCAGCCTTGGGTTGCTTGGACATTCACCAGTGGTGAAACGAAAACCTGCTGGGAGTGGAGAACAAGATGAATTCAAGATTCGCGTGAATGAATGAAACATTCTGTAGTGTAGATTGCAATGGTTTCTGAGGTTTGTATTGTCTGAACTGGAAAAAGAAGAACTCACCAGTGTTGAGTCGCTAGACCGTGAACAGCACGGGTTCGAGTGTGAATAGACCGCTGAAAACCATCATTGCGTTACTTGAACATTCAGCAGTGGTGCAATGAAAACCTGCCGGGAGTGGAGATTCAGATGAATTCCAGATTCGCAGTGAATGAATGGAACATTCTCTAGTGGTGATTCCAATGATTTCTGAAGGCTGGGTTTTGTGGACACGAAAATGTAGAGCTGAACAGGGTGGAATGGATAGCCAAATGAACAGCACGTCTCGTAGTAAGAACAGGCCACTGAAAACCAGCTTTGGCTTAATTGGACATTCACAAGTGGTGTAACGAAAACCTGACGGGAGTTGAGAATTAGATGAATTTCAGATTTGCCGTCAATGAATGGAACATTCTGTGGAGGAGATACCAATTGTTTCTGAAGTTTGGGTTATGTGGACAGGAAAATGGAGCTGAAGAGGGTTGAGTGGATAGCAAATTGAACAGCACGGCTGAGAGTATGAGCAGGCCACTTAAAACCAGCATTGGCTTACTTGGATATTTACCAGTGGTGTCACGAAAACCTGCCGGGAGTGGAGATTCAGATGAATTCCAGATTCGCTGTGAATGAATGGAACATTCTGTAGTGGAGATAACAATGATTTCTCCAGTCTCTGTGGTGTGGACAGGAAAATGTAGAGCTGGCCAGGGTTGAGTGGATAGCCAATTGAACAGCACCACTGCGCTTGTGAAGAAAACACTTAAAACATTGGGTTACTTGGACATTCAACAGTGGTGTAACGAAAACCTGCCGGGAGTGGCGGTTCAGAGGAATTCCAGATTCGCAGTGAATGAATGGAACATTCTCTAGTGGAGATTCCAGTGATTTCTGAAGGCTGGGTCGTGTGGAAGGAAAATCAAGAACTAATCAGGATTTAGTGGAAAGCCAATTGTATAGCATGGCTGCGAGTGTGAACATGCAGCTGAAAACCAGCATTGGGTTACTTGGACATTCATCAGTGGTGTAAGGAAAACCTGCATGGAGTGGAGAGTCAGTTGAATTCCACATTCGCAGTGAATGAATGGAACATTCTGTGGAGGAGATTCCAATGATTTCTGAAGCCTGTGTTGTGTGGACAGGAAAATGAAGAGCTGACCAGGCTTGAATCGATAGCCAAGTAAACAGCAGGGCTGCGAATATGAACAGGCCGCTGAAAACCAGCATTGGGTTACTTGGACATTCAACAGTGGTGTAATGAAAACCTGCGTGGAGTTGAGAGTCAGATGAATTCCAGATTCGCAGTGAATGAATGGAACATTCTGTAGTGGAGATAACAAAGATTTCTGAGGGCTGGTAGTGTGGTGGGACAATGAAGAGCTGAACAGGGTGGAGTGAATTGTCAATTAAACAGCACGGCTGCGAGTATGAACAGGCCTCTGAAAACCAGCATTGGCTTACTTGGACATTCACAAGTGGTGTAATGTTAACCAGGCGGGAGTGGAGAATCAGATAAACTCCAGACTCGCAGTGAATGAATGGAACATTCTGTAGTGGAGATTGCAATGATTTCTGAAATCTGGATTGTGGGGACACGAAAATGAAGAGCTGACCAGTGTTGAGTGGATAGCCTGTAAAAAGCCTCGGCTTCGAATGTGAACAGACCACTGAAAACCAGTATTGCATTACTTCGACTTTCAGCAGTGGTGTAACGAAAGCCTGCGTGGAGTGCAGATTCAGATGAATTCCAGATTCCCAGTGAATGAATGGAACATCCTGTAGTGGAGATTACAATGATTTCTGAAGGCTGGGTTGTGCGCACAGGAAAATGAGGAGCAAAACAGGTTGAGTGGATAGCCAATTGAACAGCACGACTGCGAACATGAACAGGCCTCTGAAAACCAGCATTGTTTTACTTGGACATTCACAAGTGGTGTAAGATAAATCTGCAGGTAGTGGAGATTCAGTTGAATTCCAGATTCGCAGTGAATGAATGGAACATTCTGTACTGGAGATTGCAATGATTTCTCAAGTCTGGATTGTTTGGACATGAAAATGAAGAGCTGACCACAGTTGTGTGGATACCCAGTAAAAAGCAGGGCTTAGAGTGTGAACAGACCGCTGAAAACCAGCATTGTGTTACTTGGACATTCATAAGTGGTGTAATGAAAGCCTACCTGGAGTGCAGATTCAGATGAATTCCAGATTGGCAGTGAATGAATGGAACATTCTGTACTGGCGATTCCAATGATTTCTGAAGTCTGATATTGTGGAAAAGAAAATGAAAGGCTGACCAGGTTTGAGTGGATAGACAATTGAACAGCACACTGCGAGTGTGAAAAGGCGGCTGAAAACCAGCATTGGATTACTTGGTCATTCACCAGTGCTGTAATGAAAACCTGCCTGGAGCGGAGAGTCAGATGAATTGCAGAATCGCAGTGAATGAATGGAACAGTCTGTAGTGGAGAGCCCAATGATTTCTGAAGGCTGGTTTGTGTGGAGAGGAAAATGAAGAGCTGACCAATATTGAGTGGATAGCCCATTGAACAGCACTTCTGCGAGTTGAACATGCCTCTGAAAACCAGTATTGAGTTACTTGGACATTCACCAGTGGCGTAACGAAAACCTGCCAGGAGTGGAGGTTCAGAGGAATTCCAGATTCGCAGTGAATGAATGGAACATTCTCTAGTGGTGATTCCAATGATTTCTGAAGGCTGGGTTTTGTGGACACGAAAATGTAGAGCTGAACAGGGTGGAGTGGATAGCCAAATGAACAGCACGTCTCTTAGTATGAACAGGCCACTGAAAACCAGCATTGGCTTACTTGGACATTCACAAGTGGTGTAACGATAACCCGCCGGGAGTTGAGAGTCAGATGAATTTAAGATTCGCAGTGAATGAACGGAACATTCTGTGGAGGAGATACCAATTATTTCTGAAGGTTGGGTTATGAGGACAGGAAAATGTAGAGCTGAATAGGGTTGGGTGGATAGCAAATTGAACAGCACGGCTGAGTGTGTTAGCAGGCGGCTTAAAACCAGCATTGTCTTCCTTGGACATTTACCAGTGGTGTCACGAAAACCTTCCAGGAGTGGAGACTCTGATGAATTCCAGATTCGCGTGATTGAATGGAACATTCTGTAGTGGTGATTGCCAACATTTAGGAATCTGGATAGTCTGGACAGGATATTGAAGAGCTGACCGATATTGAGTGGATAGCCAATGAACAGCACGGTTTCGAGTGTGAACAGACCACTAAGAAGCAGCATTGCATTACTTGGACATTCATCAGTGGTGTAACGAAAGCCTTCCTGGAATGCAGATTCAGAGTATTTCCAGATTCACAGTGAATGAATGGAAATTTCTGTAGTAGAGATTCCAATGATTTCTGAACGCTGGGTTGTGTGGACAGGAAAATGAAGAGCTGACTAGGTTTGACTGGATTGCCAATTGAACAGCAAGGCTGTGAGTGTGAACAGCCGCTGAAAACCAGCATTGGATTACCTGGTCATTCACCAGTGTTGTTAGGAAAATCTGCCTGGTGTGGAGAGTCAGAGGAATTCCAGATTCGCAGGGAACGAATGGAACACTCTGAAGTGGAGATAAGAATGATTTCTGAAGGCTCGGTGTGTGGAAGGAAAATCAAGAGCTAACCAGCGTTCACTGGATAGCCAATTGAACAGCACGGCTGCGAGTGTTAACACGCAGCTGAAACCAGCCTTGGGTTGCTTGGACATTCACCAGTGGTGAAACGAAAACCTGCTGGGAGTGGAGAACAAGATGAATTCAAGATTCGCCTGAATGAATGAAACATTCTGTAGTGTAGATTGCAATGGTTTCTGAGGTTTGTATTGTCTGAACTGGAAAAAGAAGAACTCACCAGTGTTGAGTCGCTAGACCGTGAACAGCACGGGTTCGAGTGTGAATAGACCGCTGAAAACCATCATTGCGTTACTTGAACATTCAGCAGTGGTGCAATGAAAACCTGCCGGGAGTGGAGATTCAGATGAATTCCAGATTCGCAGTGAATGAATGGAACATTCTCTAGTGGTGATTCCAATGATTTCTGAAGGCTGGGTTTTGTGGACACGAAAATGTAGAGCTGAACAGGGTGGAATGGATAGCCAAATGAACAGCACGTCTCGTAGTAAGAACAGGCCACTGAAAACCAGCTTTGGCTTAATTGGACATTCACAAGTGGTGTAACGAAAACCTGACGGGAGTTGAGAATTAGATGAATTTCAGATTTGCCGTCAATGAATGGAACATTCTGTGGAGGAGATACCAATTGTTTCTGAAGTTTGGGTTATGTGGACAGGAAAATGGAGCTGAAGAGGGTTGAGTGGATAGCAAATTGAACAGCACGGCTGAGAGTATGAGCAGGCCACTTAAAACCAGCATTGGCTTACTTGGATATTTACCAGTGGTGTCACGAAAACCTGCCGGGAGTGGAGATTCAGATGAATTCCAGATTCGCTGTGAATGAATGGAACATTCTGTAGTGGAGATAACAATGATTTCTCCAGTCTCTGTGGTGTGGACAGGAAAATGTAGAGCTGGCCAGGGTTGAGTGGATAGCCAATTGAACAGCACCACTGCGCTTGTGAAGAAAACACTTAAAACATTGGGTTACTTGGACATTCAACAGTGGTGTAACGAAAACCTGCCGGGAGTGGCGGTTCAGAGGAATTCCAGATTCGCAGTGAATGAATGGAACATTCTCTAGTGGAGATTCCAGTGATTTCTGAAGGCTGGGTCGTGTGGAAGGAAAATCAAGAACTAATCAGGATTTAGTGGAAAGCCAATTGTATAGCATGGCTGCGAGTGTGAACATGCAGCTGAAAACCAGCATTGGGTTACTTGGACATTCATCAGTGGTGTAAGGAAAACCTGCATGGAGTGGAGAGTCAGTTGAATTCCACATTCGCAGTGAATGAATGGAACATTCTGTGGAGGAGATTCCAATGATTTCTGAAGCCTGTGTTGTGTGGACAGGAAAATGAAGAGCTGACCAGGCTTGAATCGATAGCCAAGTAAACAGCAGGGCTGCGAATATGAACAGGCCGCTGAAAACCAGCATTGGGTTACTTGGACATTCAACAGTGGTGTAATGAAAACCTGCGTGGAGTTGAGAGTCAGATGAATTCCAGATTCGCAGTGAATGAATGGAACATTCTGTAGTGGAGATAACAAAGATTTCTGAAGGCTGGTAGTGTGGTGGGACAATGAAGAGCTGAACAGGGTGGAGTGAATTGTCAATTAAACAGCACGGCTGCGAGTATGAACAGGCCTCTGAAAACCAGCATTGGCTTACTTGGACATTCACAAGTGGTGTAATGTTAACCAGGCGGGAGTGGAGAATCAGATAAACTCCAGACTCGCAGTGAATGAATGGAACATTCTGTAGTGGAGATTGCAATGATTTCTGAAATCTGGATTGTGGGGACACGAAAATGAAGAGCTGACCAGTGTTGAGTGGATAGCCTGTAAAAAGCCTCGGCTTCGAATGTGAACAGACCACTGAAAACCAGTATTGCATTACTTCGACTTTCAGCAGTGGTGTAACGAAAGCCTGCGTGGAGTGCAGATTCAGATGAATTCCAGATTCCCAGTGAATGAATGGAACATCCTGTAGTGGAGATTACAATGATTTCTGAAGGCTGGGTTGTGCGCACAGGAAAATGAGGAGCAAAACAGGTTGAGTGGATAGCCAATTGAACAGCACGACTGCGAACATGAACAGGCCTCTGAAAACCAGCATTGTTTTACTTGGACATTCACAAGTGGTGTAAGATAAATCTGCAGGTAGTGGAGATTCAGTTGAATTCCAGATTCGCAGTGAATGAATGGAACATTCTGTACTGGAGATTGCAATGATTTCTCAAGTCTGGATTGTTTGGACATGAAAATGAAGAGCTGACCACAGTTGTGTGGATACCCAGTAAAAAGCAGGGCTTAGAGTGTGAACAGACCGCTGAAAACCAGCATTGTGTTACTTGGACATTCATAAGTGGTGTAATGAAAGCCTACCTGGAGTGCAGATTCAGATGAATTCCAGATTGGCAGTGAATGAATGGAACATTCTGTACTGGCGATTCCAATGATTTCTGAAGTCTGATATTGTGGAAAAGAAAATGAAAGGCTGACCAGGTTTGAGTGGATAGACAATTGAACAGCACACTGCGAGTGTGAAAAGGCGGCTGAAAACCAGCATTGGATTACTTGGTCATTCACCAGTGCTGTAATGAAAACCTGCCTGGAGCGGAGAGTCAGATGAATTGCAGAATCGCAGTGAATGAATGGAACAGTCTGTAGTGGAGAGCCCAATGATTTCTGAAGGCTGGTTTGTGTGGAGAGGAAAATGAAGAGCTGACCAATATTGAGTGGATAGCCCATTGAACAGCACTTCTGCGAGTTGAACATGCCTCTGAAAACCAGTATTGAGTTACTTGGACATTCACCAGTGGCGTAACGAAAACCTGCCAGGAGTGGAGGTTCAGAGGAATTCCAGATTCGCAGTGAATGAATGGAACATTCTCTAGTGGTGATTCCAATGATTTCTGAAGGCTGGGTTTTGTGGACACGAGAATGTAGAGCTGAACAGGGTGGAGTGGATAGCCAAATGAACAGCACGTCTCTTAGTATGAACAGGCCACTGAAAACCAGCATTGGCTTACTTGGACATTCACAAGTGGTGTAACGATAACCCGCCGGGAGTTGAGAGTCAGATGAATTTAAGATTCGCAGTGAATGAACGGAACATTCTGTGGAGGAGATACCAATTATTTCTGAAGGTTGGGTTATGAGGACAGGAAAATGTACAGCTGAATAGGGTTGGGTGGATAGCAAATTGAACAGCACGGCTGAGTGTGTTAGCAGGCGGCTTAAAACCAGCATTGTCTTCCTTGGACATTTACCAGTGGTGTCACGAAAACCTTCCAGGAGTGGAGACTCTGATGAATTCCAGATTCGCGTGATTGAATGGAACATTCTGTAGTGGTGATTGCCAACATTTAGGAATCTGGATAGTCTGGACAGGATATTGAAGAGCTGACCGATATTGAGTGGATAGCCAATGAACAGTACGGTTTCGAGTGTGAACAGACCACTAAGAAGCAGCATTGCATTACTTGGACATTCATCAGTGGTGTAACGAAAGCCTTCCTGGAATGCAGATTCAGATTATTTCCAGATTCACAGTGAATGAATGGAAATTTCTGTAGTAGAGATTCCAATGATTTCTGAACGCTGGGTTGTGTGGACAGGAAAATGAAGAGCTGACTAGGTTTGACTGGATTGCCAATTGAACAGCAAGGCTGTGAGTGTGAACAGCCGCTGAAAACCAGCATTGGATTACCTGGTCATTCACCAGTGTTGTTAGGAAAATCTGCCTGGTGTGGAGAGTCAGAGGAATTCCAGATTCGCAGGGAACGAATGGAACATTCTGAAGTGGAGATAAGAATGATTTCTGAAGGCTCGGTGTGTGGAAGGAAAATCAAGAGCTAACCAGCGTTCACTGGATAGCCAATTGAACAGCACGGCTGCGAGTGTTAACACGCAGCTGAAACCAGCCTTGGGTTGCTTGGACATTCACCAGTGGTGAAACGAAAACCTGCTGGGAGTGGAGAACAAGATGAATTCAAGATTCGCCTGAATGAATGAAACATTCTGTAGTGTAGATTGCAATGGTTTCTGAGGTTTGTATTGTCTGAACTGGAAAAAGAAGAACTCACCAGTGTTGAGTCGCTAGACCGTGAACAGCACGGGTTCGAGTGTGAATAGACCGCTGAAAACCATCATTGCGTTACTTGAACATTCAGCAGTGGTGCAATGAAAACCTGCCGGGAGTGGAGATTCAGATGAATTCCAGATTCGCAGTGAATGAATGGAACATTCTCTAGTGGTGATTCCAATGATTTCTGAAGGCTGGGTTTTGTGGACACGAAAATGTAGAGCTGAACAGGGTGGAATGGATAGCCAAATGAACAGCACGTCTCGTAGTAAGAACAGGCCACTGAAAACCAGCTTTGGCTTAATTGGACATTCACAAGTGGTGTCACGAAAACCTGCCGGGAGTGGAGATTCAGATGAATTCCAGATTCGCTGTGAATGAATGGAACATTCTGTAGTGGAGATAACTATGATTTCTCCAGTCTCTGTGGTGTGGACAGGAAAATGTAGAGCTGGCCAGGGTTGAGTGGATAGCCAATTGAACAGCACCACTGCGCTTGTGAAGAAAACACTTAAAACATTGGGTTACTTGGACATTCAACAGTGGTGTAACGAAAACCTGCCGGGAGTGGAGGTTCAGAGGAATTCCAGATTCGCAGTGAATGAATGGAACATTCTCTAGTGGAGATTCCAACGATTTCTGAAGGCTGGGTCGTGTGGAAGGAAAATCAAGAACTAATCAGGATTTAGTGGAAAGCCAATTGTATAGCATGGCTGCGAGTGTGAACATGCAGCTGAAAACCAGCATTGGGTTACTTGGACATTCATCAGTGGTGTAAGGAAAACCTGCATGGAGTGGAGAGTCAGTTGAATTCCACATTCGCAGTGAATGAATGGAACATTCTGTAGAGGAGATTCCAATGATTTCTGAAGCCTGTGTTGTGTGGACAGGAAAATGAAGAGCTGACCAGGCTTGAATCGATAGCCAAGTAAACAGCAGGGCTGCGAATATGAACAGGCCGCTGAAAACCAGCATTGGGTTACTTGGACATTCAACAGTGGTGTAATGAAAACCTGCGTGGAGTTGAGAGTCAGATGAATTCCAGATTCGCAGTGAATGAATGGAACATTCTGTAGTGGAGATAACAAAGATTTCTGAAGGCTGGTAGTGTGGTGGGACAATGAAGAGCTGAACAGGGTGGAGTGAATTGTCAATTAAACAGCACGGCTGCGAGTATGAACAGGCCTCTGAAAACCAGCATTGGCTTACTTGGACATTCACAAGTGGTGTAATGTTAACCAGGCGGGAGTGGAGAATCAGATAAACTCCAGACTCGCAGTGAATGAATGGAACATTCTGTAGTGGAGATTGCAATGATTTCTGAAATCTGGATTGTGGGGACACGAAAATGAAGAGCTGACCAGTGTTGAGTGGATAGCCTGTAAAAAGCCTCGGCTTCGAATGTGAACAGACCACTGAAAACCAGTATTGCATTACTTCGACTTTCAGCAGTGGTGTAACGAAAGCCTGCGTGGAGTGCAGATTCAGATGAATTCCAGATTCCCAGTGAATGAATGGAACATCCTGTAGTGGAGATTACAATGATTTCTGAAGGCTGGGTTGTGCGCACAGGAAAATGAGGAGCAAAACAGGTTGAGTGGATAGCCAATTGAACAGCACGACTGCGAACATGAACAGGCCTCTGAAAACCAGCATTGTTTTACTTGGACATTCACAAGTGGTGTAAGTTAAATCTGCAGGTAGTGGAGATTCAGTTGAATTCCAGATTCGCAGTGAATGAATGGAACATTCTGTACTGGAGATTGCAATGATTTCTCAAGTCTGGATTGTTTGGACATGAAAATGAAGAGCTGACCACAGTTGTGTGGATACCCAGTAAAAAGCAGGGCTTAGAGTGTGAACAGACCGCTGAAAACCAGCATTGTGTTACTTGGACATTCATAAGTGGTGTAATGAAAGCCTACCTGGAGTGCAGATTCAGATGAATTCCAGATTGGCAGTGAATGAATGGAACATTCTGTACTGGCGATTCCAATGATTTCTGAAGTCTGATATTGTGGAAAAGAAAATGAAAGGCTGACCAGGTTTGAGTGGATAGACAATTGAACAGCACACTGCGAGTGTGAAAAGGCGGCTGAAAACCAGCATTGGATTACTTGGTCATTCACCAGTGCTGTAATGAAAACCTGCCTGGAGCGGAGAGTCAGATGAATTGCAGAATCGCAGTGAATGAATGGAACAGTCTGTAGTGGAGAGCCCAATGATTTCTGAAGGCTGGTTTGTGTGGAGAGGAAAATGAAGAGCTGACCAATATTGAGTGGATAGCCCATTGAACAGCACTTCTGCGAGTTGAACATGCCTCTGAAAACCAGTATTGAGTTACTTGGACATTCACCAGTGGCGTAACGAAAACCTGCCAGGAGTGGAGGTTCAGAGGAATTCCAGATTCGCAGTGAATGAATGGAACATTCTCTAGTGGTGATTCCAATGATTTCTGAAGGCTGGGTTTTGTGGACACGAGAATGTAGAGCTGAACAGGGTGGAGTGGATAGCCAAATGAACAGCACGTCTCTTAGTATGAACAGGCCACTGAAAACCAGCATTGGCTTACTTGGACATTCACAAGTGGTGTAACGATAACCCGCCGGGAGTTGAGAGTCAGATGAATTTAAGATTCGCAGTGAATGAACGGAACATTCTGTGGAGGAGATACCAATTATTTCTGAAGGTTGGGTTATGAGGACAGGAAAATGTACAGCTGAATAGGGTTGGGTGGATAGCAAATTGAACAGCACGGCTGAGTGTGTTAGCAGGCGGCTTAAAACCAGCATTGTCTTCCTTGGACATTTACCAGTGGTGTCACGAAAACCTTCCAGGAGTGGAGACTCTGATGAATTCCAGATTCGCGTGATTGAATGGAACATTCTGTAGTGGTGATTGCCAACATTTAGGAATCTGGATAGTCTGGACAGGATATTGAAGAGCTGACCGATATTGAGTGGATAGCCAATGAACAGTACGGTTTCGAGTGTGAACAGACCACTAAGAAGCAGCATTGCATTACTTGGACATTCATCAGTGGTGTAACGAAAGCCTTCCTGGAATGCAGATTCAGATTATTTCCAGATTCACAGTGAATGAATGGAAATTTCTGTAGTAGAGATTCCAATGATTTCTGAACGCTGGGTTGTGTGGACAGGAAAATGAAGAGCTGACTAGGTTTGACTGGATTGCCAATTGAACAGCAAGGCTGTGAGTGTGAACAGCCGCTGAAAACCAGCATTGGATTACCTGGTCATTCACCAGTGTTGTTAGGAAAATCTGCCTGGTGTGGAGAGTCAGAGGAATTCCAGATTCGCAGGGAACGAATGGAACATTCTGAAGTGGAGATAAGAATGATTTCTGAAGGCTCGGTGTGTGGAAGGAAAATCAAGAGCTAACCAGCGTTCACTGGATAGCCAATTGAACAGCACGGCTGCGAGTGTTAACACGCAGCTGAAACCAGCCTTGGGTTGCTTGGACATTCACCAGTGGTGAAACGAAAACCTGCTGGGAGTGGAGAACAAGATGAATTCAAGATTCGCCTGAATGAATGAAACATTCTGTAGTGTAGATTGCAATGGTTTCTGAGGTTTGTATTGTCTGAACTGGAAAAAGAAGAACTCACCAGTGTTGAGTCGCTAGACCGTGAACAGCACGGGTTCGAGTGTGAATAGACCGCTGAAAACCATCATTGCGTTACTTGAACATTCAGCAGTGGTGCAATGAAAACCTGCCGGGAGTGGAGATTCAGATGAATTCCAGATTCGCAGTGAATGAATGGAACATTCTCTAGTGGTGATTCCAATGATTTCTGAAGGCTGGGTTTTGTGGACACGAAAATGTAGAGCTGAACAGGGTGGAATGGATAGCCAAATGAACAGCACGTCTCGTAGTAAGAACAGGCCACTGAAAACCAGCTTTGGCTTAATTGGACATTCACAAGTGGTGTCACGAAAACCTGCCGGGAGTGGAGATTCAGATGAATTCCAGATTCGCTGTGAATGAATGGAACATTCTGTAGTGGAGATAACTATGATTTCTCCAGTCTCTGTGGTGTGGACAGGAAAATGTAGAGCTGGCCAGGGTTGAGTGGATAGCCAATTGAACAGCACCACTGCGCTTGTGAAGAAAACACTTAAAACATTGGGTTACTTGGACATTCAACAGTGGTGTAACGAAAACCTGCCGGGAGTGGAGGTTCAGAGGAATTCCAGATTCGCAGTGAATGAATGGAACATTCTCTAGTGGAGATTCCAACGATTTCTGAAGGCTGGGTCGTGTGGAAGGAAAATCAAGAACTAATCAGGATTTAGTGGAAAGCCAATTGTATAGCATGGCTGCGAGTGTGAACATGCAGCTGAAAACCAGCATTGGGTTACTTGGACATTCATCAGTGGTGTAAGGAAAACCTGCATGGAGTGGAGAGTCAGTTGAATTCCACATTCGCAGTGAATGAATGGAACATTCTGTAGAGGAGATTCCAATGATTTCTGAAGCCTGTGTTGTGTGGACAGGAAAATGAAGAGCTGACCAGGCTTGAATCGATAGCCAAGTAAACAGCAGGGCTGCGAATATGAACAGGCCGCTGAAAACCAGCATTGGGTTACTTGGACATTCAACAGTGGTGTAATGAAAACCTGCGTGGAGTTGAGAGTCAGATGAATTCCAGATTCGCAGTGAATGAATGGAACATTCTGTAGTGGAGATAACAAAGATTTCTGAAGGCTGGTAGTGTGGTGGGACAATGAAGAGCTGAACAGGGTGGAGTGAATTGTCAATTAAACAGCACGGCTGCGAGTATGAACAGGCCTCTGAAAACCAGCATTGGCTTACTTGGACATTCACAAGTGGTGTAATGTTAACCAGGCGGGAGTGGAGAATCAGATAAACTCCAGACTCGCAGTGAATGAATGGAACATTCTGTAGTGGAGATTGCAATGATTTCTGAAATCTGGATTGTGGGGACACGAAAATGAAGAGCTGACCAGTGTTGAGTGGATAGCCTGTAAAAAGCCTCGGCTTCGAATGTGAACAGACCACTGAAAACCAGTATTGCATTACTTCGACTTTCAGCAGTGGTGTAACGAAAGCCTGCGTGGAGTGCAGATTCAGATGAATTCCAGATTCCCAGTGAATGAATGGAACATCCTGTAGTGGAGATTACAATGATTTCTGAAGGCTGGGTTGTGCGCACAGGAAAATGAGGAGCAAAACAGGTTGAGTGGATAGCCAATTGAACAGCACGACTGCGAACATGAACAGGCCTCTGAAAACCAGCATTGTTTTACTTGGACATTCACAAGTGGTGTAAGTTAAATCTGCAGGTAGTGGAGATTCAGTTGAATTCCAGATTCGCAGTGAATGAATGGAACATTCTGTACTGGAGATTGCAATGATTTCTCAAGTCTGGATTGTTTGGACATGAAAATGAAGAGCTGACCACAGTTGTGTGGATACCCAGTAAAAAGCAGGGCTTAGAGTGTGAACAGACCGCTGAAAACCAGCATTGTGTTACTTGGACATTCATAAGTGGTGTAATGAAAGCCTACCTGGAGTGCAGATTCAGATGAATTCCAGATTGGCAGTGAATGAATGGAACATTCTGTACTGGCGATTCCAATGATTTCTGAAGTCTGATATTGTGGAAAAGAAAATGAAAGGCTGACCAGGTTTGAGTGGATAGACAATTGAACAGCACACTGCGAGTGTGAAAAGGCGGCTGAAAACCAGCATTGGATTACTTGGTCATTCACCAGTGCTGTAATGAAAACCTGCCTGGAGCGGAGAGTCAGATGAATTGCAGAATCGCAGTGAATGAATGGAACAGTCTGTAGTGGAGAGCCCAATGATTTCTGAAGGCTGGTTTGTGTGGAGAGGAAAATGAAGAGCTGACCAATATTGAGTGGATAGCCCATTGAACAGCACTTCTGCGAGTTGAACATGCCTCTGAAAACCAGTATTGAGTTACTTGGACATTCACCAGTGGCGTAACGAAAACCTGCCAGGAGTGGAGGTTCAGAGGAATTCCAGATTCGCAGTGAATGAATGGAACATTCTCTAGTGGTGATTCCAATGATTTCTGAAGGCTGGGTTTTGTGGACACGAAAATGTAGAGCTGAACAGGGTGGAGTGGATAGCCAAATGAACAGCACGTCTCTTAGTATGAACAGGCCACTGAAAACCAGCATTGGCTTACTTGGACATTCACAAGTGGTGTAACGATAACCCGCCGGGAGTTGAGAGTCAGATGAATTTAAGATTCGCAGTGAATGAACGGAACATTCTGTGGAGGAGATACCAATTATTTCTGAAGGTTGGGTTATGAGGACAGGAAAATGTAGAGCTGAATAGGGTTGGGTGGATAGCAAATTGAACAGCACGGCTGAGTGTGTTAGCAGGCGGCTTAAAACCAGCATTGTCTTCCTTGGACATTTACCAGTGGTGTCACGAAAACCTTCCAGGAGTGGAGACTCTGATGAATTCCAGATTCGCGTGATTGAATGGAACATTCTGTAGTGGTGATTGCCAACATTTAGGAATCTGGATAGTCTGGACAGGATATTGAAGAGCTGACCGATATTGAGTGGATAGCCAATGAACAGCACGGTTTCGAGTGTGAACAGACCACTAAGAAGCAGCATTGCATTACTTGGACATTCATCAGTGGTGTAACGAAAGCCTTCCTGGAATGCAGATTCAGAGTATTTCCAGATTCACAGTGAATGAATGGAAATTTCTGTAGTAGAGATTCCAATGATTTCTGAACGCTGGGTTGTGTGGACAGGAAAATGAAGAGCTGACTAGGTTTGACTGGATTGCCAATTGAACAGCAAGGCTGTGAGTGTGAACAGCCGCTGAAAACCAGCATTGGATTACCTGGTCATTCACCAGTGTTGTTAGGAAAATCTGCCTGGTGTGGAGAGTCAGAGGAATTCCAGATTCGCAGGGAACGAATGGAACATTCTGAAGTGGAGATAAGAATGATTTCTGAAGGCTCGGTGTGTGGAAGGAAAATCAAGAGCTAACCAGCGTTCACTGGATAGCCAATTGAACAGCACGGCTGCGAGTGTTAACACGCAGCTGAAACCAGCCTTGGGTTGCTTGGACATTCACCAGTGGTGAAACGAAAACCTGCTGGGAGTGGAGAACAAGATGAATTCAAGATTCGCCTGAATGAATGAAACATTCTGTAGTGTAGATTGCAATGGTTTCTGAGGTTTGTATTGTCTGAACTGGAAAAAGAAGAACTCACCAGTGTTGAGTCGCTAGACCGTGAACAGCACGGGTTCGAGTGTGAATAGACCGCTGAAAACCATCATTGCGTTACTTGAACATTCAGCAGTGGTGCAATGAAAACCTGCCGGGAGTGGAGATTCAGATGAATTCCAGATTCGCAGTGAATGAATGGAACATTCTCTAGTGGTGATTCCAATGATTTCTGAAGGCTGGGTTTTGTGGACACGAAAATGTAGAGCTGAACAGGGTGGAATGGATAGCCAAATGAACAGCACGTCTCGTAGTAAGAACAGGCCACTGAAAACCAGCTTTGGCTTAATTGGACATTCACAAGTGGTGTAACGAAAACCTGACGGGAGTTGAGAATTAGATGAATTTCAGATTTGCCGTCAATGAATGGAACATTCTGTGGAGGAGATACCAATTGTTTCTGAAGTTTGGGTTATGTGGACAGGAAAATGGAGCTGAAGAGGGTTGAGTGGATAGCAAATTGAACAGCACGGCTGAGAGTATGAGCAGGCCACTTAAAACCAGCATTGGCTTACTTGGATATTTACCAGTGGTGTCACGAAAACCTGCCGGGAGTGGAGATTCAGATGAATTCCAGATTCGCTGTGAATGAATGGAACATTCTGTAGTGGAGATAACAATGATTTCTCCAGTCTCTGTGGTGTGGACAGGAAAATGTAGAGCTGGCCAGGGTTGAGTGGATAGCCAATTGAACAGCACCACTGCGCTTGTGAAGAAAACACTTAAAACATTGGGTTACTTGGACATTCAACAGTGGTGTAACGAAAACATGCCGGGAGTGGAGGTTCAGAGGAATTCCAGATTCGCAGTGAATGAATGGAACATTCTCTAGTGGAGATTCCAGTGATTTCTGAAGGCTGGGTCGTGTGGAAGGAAAATCAAGAACTAATCAGGATTTAGTGGAAAGCCAATTGTATAGCATGGCTGCGAGTGTGAACATGCAGCTGAAAACCAGCATTGGGTTACTTGGACATTCATCAGTGGTGTAAGGAAAACCTGCATGGAGTGGAGAGTCAGTTGAATTCCACATTCGCAGTGAATGAATGGAACATTCTGTAGAGGAGATTCCAATGATTTCTGAAGCCTGTGTTGTGTGGACAGGAAAATGAAGAGCTGACCAGGCTTGAATCGATAGCCAAGTAAACAGCAGGGCTGCGAATATGAACAGGCCGCTGAAAACCAGCATTGGGTTACTTGGACATTCAACAGTGGTGTAATGAAAACCTGCGTGGAGTTGAGAGTCAGATGAATTCCAGATTCGCAGTGAATGAATGGAACATTCTGTAGTGGAGATAACAAAGATTTCTGAAGGCTGGTAGTGTGGTGGGACAATGAAGAGCTGAACAGGGTGGAGTGAATTGTCAATTAAACAGCATGGCTGCGAGTATGAACAGGCCTCTGAAAACCAGCATTGGCTTACTTGGACATTCACAAGTGGTGTAATGTTAACCAGGCGGGAGTGGAGAATCAGATAAACTCCAGACTCGCAGTGAATGAATGGAACATTCTGTAGTGGAGATTGCAATGATTTCTGAAATCTGGATTGTGGGGACACGAAAATGAAGAGCTGACCAGTGTTGAGTGGATAGCCTGTAAAAAGCCTCGGCTTCGAATGTGAACAGACCACTGAAAACCAGTATTGCATTACTTCGACTTTCAGCAGTGGTGTAACGAAAGCCTGCGTGGAGTGCAGATTCAGATGAATTCCAGATTCCCAGTGAATGAATGGAACATCCTGTAGTGGAGATTACAATGATTTCTGAAGGCTGGGTTGTGCGCACAGGAAAATGAGGAGCAAAACAGGTTGAGTGGATAGCCAATTGAACAGCACGACTGCGAACATGAACAGGCCTCTGAAAACCAGCATTGTTTTACTTGGACATTCACAAGTGGTGTAAGATAAATCTGCAGGTAGTGGAGATTCAGTTGAATTCCAGATTCGCAGTGAATGAATGGAACATTCTGTACTGGAGATTGCAATGATTTCTCAAGTCTGGATTGTTTGGACATGAAAATGAAGAGCTGACCACAGTTGTGTGGATACCCAGTAAAAAGCAGGGCTTAGAGTGTGAACAGACCGCTGAAAACCAGCATTGTGTTACTTGGACATTCATAAGTGGTGTAATGAAAGCCTACCTGGAGTGCAGATTCAGATGAATTCCAGATTGGCAGTGAATGAATGGAACATTCTGTACTGGCGATTCCAATGATTTCTGAAGTCTGATATTGTGGAAAAGAAAATGAAAGGCTGACCAGGTTTGAGTGGATAGACAATTGAACAGCACACTGCGAGTGTGAAAAGGCGGCTGAAAACCAGCATTGGATTACTTGGTCATTCACCAGTGCTGTAATGAAAACCTGCCTGGAGCGGAGAGTCAGATGAATTGCAGAATCGCAGTGAATGAATGGAACAGTCTGTAGTGGAGAGCCCAATGATTTCTGAAGGCTGGTTTGTGTGGAGAGGAAAATGAAGAGCTGACCAATATTGAGTGGATAGCCCATTGAACAGCACTTCTGCGAGTTGAACATGCCTCTGAAAACCAGTATTGAGTTACTTGGACATTCACCAGTGGCGTAACGAAAACCTGCCAGGAGTGGAGGTTCAGAGGAATTCCAGATTCGCAGTGAATGAATGGAACATTCTCTAGTGGTGATTCCAATGATTTCTGAAGGCTGGGTTTTGTGGACACGAGAATGTAGAGCTGAACAGGGTGGAGTGGATAGCCAAATGAACAGCACGTCTCTTAGTATGAACAGGCCACTGAAAACCAGCATTGGCTTACTTGGACATTCACAAGTGGTGTAACGATAACCCGCCGGGAGTTGAGAGTCAGATGAATTTAAGATTCGCAGTGAATGAACGGAACATTCTGTGGAGGAGATACCAATTATTTCTGAAGGTTGGGTTATGAGGACAGGAAAATGTAGAGCTGAATAGGGTTGGGTGGATAGCAAATTGAACAGCACGGCTGAGTGTGTTAGCAGGCGGCTTAAAACCAGCATTGTCTTCCTTGGACATTTACCAGTGGTGTCACGAAAACCTTCCAGGAGTGGAGACTCTGATGAATTCCAGATTCGCGTGATTGAATGGAACATTCTGTAGTGGTGATTGCCAACATTTAGGAATCTGGATAGTCTGGACAGGATATTGAAGAGCTGACCGATATTGAGTGGATAGCCAATGAACAGCACGGTTTCGAGTGTGAACAGACCACTAAGAAGCAGCATTGCATTACTTGGACATTCATCAGTGGTGTAACGAAAGCCTTCCTGGAATGCAGATTCAGAGTATTTCCAGATTCACAGTGAATGAATGGAAATTTCTGTAGTAGAGATTCCAATGATTTCTGAACGCTGGGTTGTGTGGACAGGAAAATGAAGAGCTGACTAGGTTTGACTGGATTGCCAATTGAACAGCAAGGCTGTGAGTGTGAACAGCCGCTGAAAACCAGCATTGGATTACCTGGTCATTCACCAGTGTTGTTAGGAAAATCTGCCTGGTGTGGAGAGTCAGAGGAATTCCAGATTCGCAGGGAACGAATGGAACACTCTGAAGTGGAGATAAGAATGATTTCTGAAGGCTCGGTGTGTGGAAGGAAAATCAAGAGCTAACCAGCGTTCACTGGATAGCCAATTGAACAGCACGGCTGCGAGTGTTAACACGCAGCTGAAACCAGCCTTGGGTTGCTTGGACATTCACCAGTGGTGAAACGAAAACCTGCTGGGAGTGGAGAACAAGATGAATTCAAGATTCGCCTGAATGAATGAAACATTCTGTAGTGTAGATTGCAATGGTTTCTGAGGTTTGTATTGTCTGAACTGGAAAAAGAAGAACTCACCAGTGTTGAGTCGCTAGACCGTGAACAGCACGGGTTCGAGTGTGAATAGACCGCTGAAAACCATCATTGCGTTACTTGAACATTCAGCAGTGGTGCAATGAAAACCTGCCGGGAGTGGAGATTCAGATGAATTCCAGATTCGCAGTGAATGAATGGAACATTCTCTAGTGGTGATTCCAATGATTTCTGAAGGCTGGGTTTTGTGGACACGAAAATGTAGAGCTGAACAGGGTGGAATGGATAGCCAAATGAACAGCACGTCTCGTAGTAAGAACAGGCCACTGAAAACCAGCTTTGGCTTAATTGGACATTCACAAGTGGTGTAACGAAAACCTGACGGGAGTTGAGAATTAGATGAATTTCAGATTTGCCGTCAATGAATGGAACATTCTGTGGAGGAGATACCAATTGTTTCTGAAGTTTGGGTTATGTGGACAGGAAAATGGAGCTGAAGAGGGTTGAGTGGATAGCAAATTGAACAGCACGGCTGAGAGTATGAGCAGGCCACTTAAAACCAGCATTGGCTTACTTGGATATTTACCAGTGGTGTCACGAAAACCTGCCGGGAGTGGAGATTCAGATGAATTCCAGATTCGCTGTGAATGAATGGAACATTCTGTAGTGGAGATAACAATGATTTCTCCAGTCTCTGTGGTGTGGACAGGAAAATGTAGAGCTGGCCAGGGTTGAGTGGATAGCCAATTGAACAGCACCACTGCGCTTGTGAAGAAAACACTTAAAACATTGGGTTACTTGGACATTCAACAGTGGTGTAACGAAAACCTGCCGGGAGTGGCGGTTCAGAGGAATTCCAGATTCGCAGTGAATGAATGGAACATTCTCTAGTGGAGATTCCAACGATTTCTGAAGGCTGGGTCGTGTGGAAGGAAAATCAAGAACTAATCAGGATTTAGTGGAAAGCCAATTGTATAGCATGGCTGCGAGTGTGAACATGCAGCTGAAAACCAGCATTGGGTTACTTGGACATTCATCAGTGGTGTAAGGAAAACCTGCATGGAGTGGAGAGTCAGTTGAATTCCACATTCGCAGTGAATGAATGGAACATTCTGTAGAGGAGATTCCAATGATTTCTGAAGCCTGTGTTGTGTGGACAGGAAAATGAAGAGCTGACCAGGCTTGAATCGATAGCCAAGTAAACAGCAGGGCTGCGAATATGAACAGGCCGCTGAAAACCAGCATTGGGTTACTTGGACATTCAACAGTGGTGTAATGAAAACCTGCGTGGAGTTGAGAGTCAGATGAATTCCAGATTCGCAGTGAATGAATGGAACATTCTGTAGTGGAGATAACAAAGATTTCTGAAGGCTGGTAGTGTGGTGGGACAATGAAGAGCTGAACAGGGTGGAGTGAATTGTCAATTAAACAGCACGGCTGCGAGTATGAACAGGCCTCTGAAAACCAGCATTGGCTTACTTGGACATTCACAAGTGGTGTAATGTTAACCAGGCGGGAGTGGAGAATCAGATAAACTCCAGACTCGCAGTGAATGAATGGAACATTCTGTAGTGGAGATTGCAATGATTTCTGAAATCTGGATTGTGGGGACACGAAAATGAAGAGCTGACCAGTGTTGAGTGGATAGCCTGTAAAAAGCCTCGGCTTCGAATGTGAACAGACCACTGAAAACCAGTATTGCATTACTTCGACTTTCAGCAGTGGTGTAACGAAAGCCTGCGTGGAGTGCAGATTCAGATGAATTCCAGATTCCCAGTGAATGAATGGAACATCCTGTAGTGGAGATTACAATGATTTCTGAAGGCTGGGTTGTGTGCACAGGAAAATGAGGAGCAAAACAGGTTGAGTGGATAGCCAATTGAACAGCACGACTGCGAACATGAACAGGCCTCTGAAAACCAGCATTGTTTTACTTGGACATTCACAAGTGGTGTAAGATAAATCTGCAGGTAGTGGAGATTCAGTTGAATTCCAGATTCGCAGTGAATGAATGGAACATTCTGTACTGGAGATTGCAATGATTTCTCAAGTCTGGATTGTTCGGACATGAAAATGAAGAGCTGACCACAGTTGTGTGGATACCCAGTAAAAAGCAGGGCTTAGAGTGTGAACAGACCGCTGAAAACCAGCATTGTGTTACTTGGACATTCATAAGTGGTGTAATGAAAGCCTACCTGGAGTGCAGATTCAGATGAATTCCAGATTGGCAGTGAATGAATGGGACATTCTGTACTGGCGATTCCAATGATTTCTGAAGTCTGATATTGTGGAAAAGAAAATGAAAGGCTGACCAGGTTTGAGTGGATAGACAATTGAACAGCACACTGCGAGTGTGAAAAGGCGGCTGAAAACCAGCATTGGATTACTTGGTCATTCACCAGTGCTGTAATGAAAACCTGCCTGGAGCGGAGAGTCAGATGAATTGCAGAATCGCAGTGAATGAATGGAACAGTCTGTAGTGGAGAGCCCAATGATTTCTGAAGGCTGGTTTGTGTGGAGAGGAAAATGAAGAGCTGACCAATGTTGAGTGGATAGCCCATTGAACAGCACTTCTGCGAGTTGAACATGCCTCTGAAAACCAGTATTGAGTTACTTGGACATTCACCAGTGGCGTAACGAAAACCTGCCAGGAGTGGAGGTTCAGAGGAATTCCAGATTCGCAGTGAATGAATGGAACATTCTCTAGTGGTGATTCCAATGATTTCTGAAGGCTGGGTTTTGTGGACACGAGAATGTAGAGCTGAACAGGGTGGAGTGGATAGCCAAATGAACAGCACGTCTCTTAGTATGAACAGGCCACTGAAAACCAGCATTGGCTTACTTGGACATTCACAAGTGGTGTAACGATAACCCGCCGGGAGTTGAGAGTCAGATGAATTTAAGATTCGCAGTGAATGAACGGAACATTCTGTGGAGGAGATACCAATTATTTCTGAAGGTTGGGTTATGAGGACAGGAAAATGTAGAGCTGAATAGGGTTGGGTGGATAGCAAATTGAACAGCACGGCTGAGTGTGTTAGCAGGCGGCTTAAAACCAGCATTGTCTTCCTTGGACATTTACCAGTGGTGTCACGAAAACCTTCCAGGAGTGGAGACTCTGATGAATTCCAGATTCGCGTGATTGAATGGAACATTCTGTAGTGGTGATTGCCAACATTTAGGAATCTGGATAGTCTGGACAGGATATTGAAGAGCTGACCGATATTGAGTGGATAGCCAATGAACAGCACGGTTTCGAGTGTGAACAGACCACTAAGAAGCAGCATTGCATTACTTGGACATTCATCAGTGGTGTAACGAAAGCCTTCCTGGAATGCAGATTCAGAGTATTTCCAGATTCACAGTGAATGAATGGAAATTTCTGTAGTAGAGATTCCAATGATTTCTGAACGCTGGGTTGTGTGGACAGGAAAATGAAGAGCTGACTAGGTTTGACTGGATTGCCAATTGAACAGCAAGGCTGTGAGTGTGAACAGCCGCTGAAAACCAGCATTGGATTACCTGGTCATTCACCAGTGTTGTTAGGAAAATCTGCCTGGTGTGGAGAGTCAGAGGAATTCCAGATTCGCAGGGAACGAATGGAACACTCTGAAGTGGAGATAAGAATGATTTCTGAAGGCTCGGTGTGTGGAAGGAAAATCAAGAGCTAACCAGCGTTCACTGGATAGCCAATTGAACAGCACGGCTGCGAGTGTTAACACGCAGCTGAAACCAGCCTTGGGTTGCTTGGACATTCACCAGTGGTGAAACGAAAACCTGCTGGGAGTGGAGAACAAGATGAATTCAAGATTCGCCTGAATGAATGAAACATTCTGTAGTGTAGATTGCAATGGTTTCTGAGGTTTGTATTGTCTGAACTGGAAAAAGAAGAACTCACCAGTGTTGAGTCGCTAGACCGTGAACAGCACGGGTTCGAGTGTGAATAGACCGCTGAAAACCATCATTGCGTTACTTGAACATTCAGCAGTGGTGCAATGAAAACCTGCCGGGAGTGGAGATTCAGATGAATTCCAGATTCGCAGTGAATGAATGGAACATTCTCTAGTGGTGATTCCAATGATTTCTGAAGGCTGGGTTTTGTGGACACGAAAATGTAGAGCTGAACAGGGTGGAATGGATAGCCAAATGAACAGCACGTCTCGTAGTAAGAACAGGCCACTGAAAACCAGCTTTGGCTTAATTGGACATTCACAAGTGGTGTAACGAAAACCTGACGGGAGTTGAGAATTAGATGAATTTCAGATTTGCCGTCAATGAATGGAACATTCTGTGGAGGAGATACCAATTGTTTCTGAAGTTTGGGTTATGTGGACAGGAAAATGGAGCTGAAGAGGGTTGAGTGGATAGCAAATTGAACAGCACGGCTGAGAGTATGAGCAGGCCACTTAAAACCAGCATTGGCTTACTTGGATATTTACCAGTGGTGTCACGAAAACCTGCCGGGAGTGGAGATTCAGATGAATTCCAGATTCGCTGTGAATGAATGGAACATTCTGTAGTGGAGATAACAATGATTTCTCCAGTCTCTGTGGTGTGGACAGGAAAATGTAGAGCTGGCCAGGGTTGAGTGGATAGCCAATTGAACAGCACCACTGCGCTTGTGAAGAAAACACTTAAAACATTGGGTTACTTGGACATTCAACAGTGGTGTAACGAAAACCTGCCGGGAGTGGCGGTTCAGAGGAATTCCAGATTCGCAGTGAATGAATGGAACATTCTCTAGTGGAGATTCCAACGATTTCTGAAGGCTGGGTCGTGTGGAAGGAAAATCAAGAACTAATCAGGATTTAGTGGAAAGCCAATTGTATAGCATGGCTGCGAGTGTGAACATGCAGCTGAAAACCAGCATTGGGTTACTTGGACATTCATCAGTGGTGTAAGGAAAACCTGCATGGAGTGGAGAGTCAGTTGAATTCCACATTCGCAGTGAATGAATGGAACATTCTGTAGAGGAGATTCCAATGATTTCTGAAGCCTGTGTTGTGTGGACAGGAAAATGAAGAGCTGACCAGGCTTGAATCGATAGCCAAGTAAACAGCAGGGCTGCGAATATGAACAGGCCGCTGAAAACCAGCATTGGGTTACTTGGACATTCAACAGTGGTGTAATGAAAACCTGCGTGGAGTTGAGAGTCAGATGAATTCCAGATTCGCAGTGAATGAATGGAACATTCTGTAGTGGAGATAACAAAGATTTCTGAAGGCTGGTAGTGTGGTGGGACAATGAAGAGCTGAACAGGGTGGAGTGAATTGTCAATTAAACAGCACGGCTGCGAGTATGAACAGGCCTCTGAAAACCAGCATTGGCTTACTTGGACATTCACAAGTGGTGTAATGTTAACCAGGCGGGAGTGGAGAATCAGATAAACTCCAGACTCGCAGTGAATGAATGGAACATTCTGTAGTGGAGATTGCAATGATTTCTGAAATCTGGATTGTGGGGACACGAAAATGAAGAGCTGACCAGTGTTGAGTGGATAGCCTGTAAAAAGCCTCGGCTTCGAATGTGAACAGACCACTGAAAACCAGTATTGCATTACTTCGACTTTCAGCAGTGGTGTAACGAAAGCCTGCGTGGAGTGCAGATTCAGATGAATTCCAGATTCCCAGTGAATGAATGGAACATCCTGTAGTGGAGATTACAATGATTTCTGAAGGCTGGGTTGTGTGCACAGGAAAATGAGGAGCAAAACAGGTTGAGTGGATAGCCAATTGAACAGCACGACTGCGAACATGAACAGGCCTCTGAAAACCAGCATTGTTTTACTTGGACATTCACAAGTGGTGTAAGATAAATCTGCAGGTAGTGGAGATTCAGTTGAATTCCAGATTCGCAGTGAATGAATGGAACATTCTGTACTGGAGATTGCAATGATTTCTCAAGTCTGGATTGTTTGGACATGAAAATGAAGAGCTGACCACAGTTGTGTGGATACCCAGTAAAAAGCAGGGCTTAGAGTGTGAACAGACCGCTGAAAACCAGCATTGTGTTACTTGGACATTCATAAGTGGTGTAATGAAAGCCTACCTGGAGTGCAGATTCAGATGAATTCCAGATTGGCAGTGAATGAATGGAACATTCTGTACTGGCGATTCCAATGATTTCTGAAGTCTGATATTGTGGAAAAGAAAATGAAAGGCTGACCAGGTTTGAGTG
The DNA here is from genome assembly GCF_029834395.1 of Sorex fumeus. NCBI lineage: Eukaryota > Metazoa > Chordata > Mammalia > Eulipotyphla > Soricidae > Sorex > Sorex fumeus. Next base: position 1,800,841 of record NW_026606113.1, read on the forward strand.
GATAGACAATTGAACAGCACACTGCGAGTGTGAAAAGGCGGCTGAAAACCAGCATTGGATTACTTGGTCATTCACCAGTGCTGTAATGAAAACCTGCCTGGAGCGGAGAGTCAGATGAATTGCAGAATCGCAGTGAATGAATGGAACAGTCTGTAGTGGAGAGCCCAATGATTTCTGAAGGCTGGTTTGTGTGGAGAGGAAAATGAAGAGCTGACCAATATTGAGTGGATAGCCCATTGAACAGCACTTCTGCGAGTTGAACATGCCTCTGAAAACCAGTATTGAGTTACTTGGACATTCACCAGTGGCGTAACGAAAACCTGCCAGGAGTGGAGGTTCAGAGGAATTCCAGATTCGCAGTGAATGAATGGAACATTCTCTAGTGGTGATTCCAATGATTTCTGAAGGCTGGGTTTTGTGGACACGAGAATGTAGAGCTGAACAGGGTGGAGTGGATAGCCAAATGAACAGCACGTCTCTTAGTATGAACAGGCCACTGAAAACCAGCATTGGCTTACTTGGACATTCACAAGTGGTGTAACGATAACCCGCCGGGAGTTGAGAGTCAGATGAATTTAAGATTCGCAGTGAATGAACGGAACATTCTGTGGAGGAGATACCAATTATTTCTGAAGGTTGGGTTATGAGGACAGGAAAATGTAGAGCTGAATAGGGTTGGGTGGATAGCAAATTGAACAGCACGGCTGAGTGTGTTAGCAGGCGGCTTAAAACCAGCATTGTCTTCCTTGGACATTTACCAGTGGTGTCACGAAAACCTTCCAGGAGTGGAGACTCTGATGAATTCCAGATTCGCGTGATTGAATGGAACATTCTGTAGTGGTGATTGCCAACATTTAGGAATCTGGATAGTCTGGACAGGATATTGAAGAGCTGACCGATATTGAGTGGATAGCCAATGAACAGCACGGTTTCGAGTGTGAACAGACCACTAAGAAGCAGCATTGCATTACTTGGACATTCATCAGTGGTGTAACGAAAGCCTTCCTGGAATGCAGATTCAGAGTATTTCCAGATTCACAGTGAATGAATGGAAATTTCTGTAGTAGAGATTCCAATGATTTCTGAACGCTGGGTTGTGTGGACAGGAAAATGAAGAGCTGACTAGGTTTGACTGGATTGCCAATTGAACAGCAAGGCTGTGAGTGTGAACAGCCGCTGAAAACCAGCATTGGATTACCTGGTCATTCACCAGTGTTGTTAGGAAAATCTGCCTGGTGTGGAGAGTCAGAGGAATTCCAGATTCGCAGGGAACGAATGGAACACTCTGAAGTGGAGATAAGAATGATTTCTGAAGGCTCGGTGTGTGGAAGGAAAATCAAGAGCTAACCAGCGTTCACTGGATAGCCAATTGAACAGCACGGCTGCGAGTGTTAACACGCAGCTGAAACCAGCCTTGGGTTGCTTGGACATTCACCAGTGGTGAAACGAAAACCTGCTGGGAGTGGAGAACAAGATGAATTCAAGATTCGCCTGAATGAATGAAACATTCTGTAGTGTAGATTGCAATGGTTTCTGAGGTTTGTATTGTCTGAACTGGAAAAAGAAGAACTCACCAGTGTTGAGTCGCTAGACCGTGAACAGCACGGGTTCGAGTGTGAATAGACCGCTGAAAACCATCATTGCGTTACTTGAACATTCAGCAGTGGTGCAATGAAAACCTGCCGGGAGTGGAGATTCAGATGAATTCCAGATTCGCAGTGAATGAATGGAACATTCTCTAGTGGTGATTCCAATGATTTCTGAAGGCTGGGTTTTGTGGACACGAAAATGTAGAGCTGAACAGGGTGGAATGGATAGCCAAATGAACAGCACGTCTCGTAGTAAGAACAGGCCACTGAAAACCAGCTTTGGCTTAATTGGACATTCACAAGTGGTGTAACGAAAACCTGACGGGAGTTGAGAATTAGATGAATTTCAGATTTGCCGTCAATGAATGGAACATTCTGTGGAGGAGATACCAATTGTTTCTGAAGTTTGGGTTATGTGGACAGGAAAATGGAGCTGAAGAGGGTTGAGTGGATAGCAAATTGAACAGCACGGCTGAGAGTATGAGCAGGCCACTTAAAACCAGCATTGGCTTACTTGGATATTTACCAGTGGTGTCACGAAAACCTGCCGGGAGTGGAGATTCAGATGAATTCCAGATTCGCTGTGAATGAATGGAACATTCTGTAGTGGAGATAACAATGATTTCTCCAGTCTCTGTGGTGTGGACAGGAAAATGTAGAGCTGGCCAGGGTTGAGTGGATAGCCAATTGAACAGCACCACTGCGCTTGTGAAGAAAACACTTAAAACATTGGGTTACTTGGACATTCAACAGTGGTGTAACGAAAACCTGCCGGGAGTGGCGGTTCAGAGGAATTCCAGATTCGCAGTGAATGAATGGAACATTCTCTAGTGGAGATTCCAACGATTTCTGAAGGCTGGGTCGTGTGGAAGGAAAATCAAGAACTAATCAGGATTTAGTGGAAAGCCAATTGTATAGCATGGCTGCGAGTGTGAACATGCAGCTGAAAACCAGCATTGGGTTACTTGGACATTCATCAGTGGTGTAAGGAAAACCTGCATGGAGTGGAGAGTCAGTTGAATTCCACATTCGCAGTGAATGAATGGAACATTCTGTAGAGGAGATTCCAATGATTTCTGAAGCCTGTGTTGTGTGGACAGGAAAATGAAGAGCTGACCAGGCTTGAATCGATAGCCAAGTAAACAGCAGGGCTGCGAATATGAACAGGCCGCTGAAAACCAGCATTGGGTTACTTGGACATTCAACAGTGGTGTAATGAAAACCTGCGTGGAGTTGAGAGTCAGATGAATTCCAGATTCGCAGTGAATGAATGGAACATTCTGTAGTGGAGATAACAAAGATTTCTGAAGGCTGGTAGTGTGGTGGGACAATGAAGAGCTGAACAGGGTGGAGTGAATTGTCAATTAAACAGCACGGCTGCGAGTATGAACAGGCCTCTGAAAACCAGCATTGGCTTACTTGGACATTCACAAGTGGTGTAATGTTAACCAGGCGGGAGTGGAGAATCAGATAAACTCCAGACTCGCAGTGAATGAATGGAACATTCTGTAGTGGAGATTGCAATGATTTCTGAAATCTGGATTGTGGGGACACGAAAATGAAGAGCTGACCAGTGTTGAGTGGATAGCCTGTAAAAAGCCTCGGCTTCGAATGTGAACAGACCACTGAAAACCAGTATTGCATTACTTCGACTTTCAGCAGTGGTGTAACGAAAGCCTGCGTGGAGTGCAGATTCAGATGAATTCCAGATTCCCAGTGAATGAATGGAACATCCTGTAGTGGAGATTACAATGATTTCTGAAGGCTGGGTTGTGTGCACAGGAAAATGAGGAGCAAAACAGGTTGAGTGGATAGCCAATTGAACAGCACGACTGCGAACATGAACAGGCCTCTGAAAACCAGCATTGTTTTACTTGGACATTCACAAGTGGTGTAAGATAAATCTGCAGGTAGTGGAGATTCAGTTGAATTCCAGATTCGCAGTGAATGAATGGAACATTCTGTACTGGAGATTGCAATGATTTCTCAAGTCTGGATTTTTCGGACATGAAAATGAAGAGCTGACCACAGTTGTGTGGATACCCAGTAAAAAGCAGGGCTTAGAGTGTGAACAGACCGCTGAAAACCAGCATTGTGTTACTTGGACATTCATAAGTGGTGTAATGAAAGCCTACCTGGAGTGCAGATTCAGATGAATTCCAGATTGGCAGTGAATGAATGGAACATTCTGTACTGGCGATTCCAATGATTTCTGAAGTCTGATATTGTGGAAAAGAAAATGAAAGGCTGACCAGGTTTGAGTGGATAGACAATTGAACAGCACACTGCGAGTGTGAAAAGGCGGCTGAAAACCAGCATTGGATTACTTGGTCATTCACCAGTGCTGTAATGAAAACCTGCCTGGAGCGGAGAGTCAGATGAATTGCAGAATCGCAGTGAATGAATGGAACAGTCTGTAGTGGAGAGCCCAATGATTTCTGAAGGCTGGTTTGTGTGGAGAGGAAAATGAAGAGCTGACCAATGTTGAGTGGATAGCCCATTGAACAGCACTTCTGCGAGTTGAACATGCCTCTGAAAACCAGTATTGAGTTACTTGGACATTCACCAGTGGCGTAACGAAAACCTGCCAGGAGTGGAGGTTCAGAGGAATTCCAGATTCGCAGTGAATGAATGGAACATTCTCTAGTGGTGATTCCAATGATTTCTGAAGGCTGGGTTTTGTGGACACGAGAATGTAGAGCTGAACAGGGTGGAGTGGATAGCCAAATGAACAGCACGTCTCTTAGTATGAACAGGCCACTGAAAACCAGCATTGGCTTACTTGGACATTCACAAGTGGTGTAACGATAACCCGCCGGGAGTTGAGAGTCAGATGAATTTAAGATTCGCAGTGAATGAACGGAACATTCTGTGGAGGAGATACCAATTATTTCTGAAGGTTGGGTTATGAGGACAGGAAAATGTAGAGCTGAATAGGGTTGGGTGGATAGCAAATTGAACAGCACGGCTGAGTGTGTTAGCAGGCGGCTTAAAACCAGCATTGTCTTCCTTGGACATTTACCAGTGGTGTCACGAAAACCTTCCAGGAGTGGAGACTCTGATGAATTCCAGATTCGCGTGATTGAATGGAACATTCTGTAGTGGTGATTGCCAACATTTAGGAATCTGGATAGTCTGGACAGGATATTGAAGAGCTGACCGATATTGAGTGGATAGCCAATGAACAGCACGGTTTCGAGTGTGAACAGACCACTAAGAAGCAGCATTGCATTACTTGGACATTCATCAGTGGTGTAACGAAAGCCTTCCTGGAATGCAGATTCAGAGTATTTCCAGATTCACAGTGAATGAATGGAAATTTCTGTAGTAGAGATTCCAATGATTTCTGAACGCTGGGTTGTGTGGACAGGAAAATGAAGAGCTGACTAGGTTTGACTGGATTGCCAATTGAACAGCAAGGCTGTGAGTGTGAACAGCCGCTGAAAACCAGCATTGGATTACCTGGTCATTCACCAGTGTTGTTAGGAAAATCTGCCTGGTGTGGAGAGTCAGAGGAATTCCAGATTCGCAGGGAACGAATGGAACATTCTGAAGTGGAGATAAGAATGATTTCTGAAGGCTCGGTGTGTGGAAGGAAAATCAAGAGCTAACCAGCGTTCACTGGATAGCCAATTGAACAGCACGGCTGCGAGTGTTAACACGCAGCTGAAACCAGCCTTGGGTTGCTTGGACATTCACCAGTGGTGAAACGAAAACCTGCTGGGAGTGGAGAACAAGATGAATTCAAGATTCGCGTGAATGAATGAAACATTCTGTAGTGTAGATTGCAATGGTTTCTGAGGTTTGTATTGTCTGAACTGGAAAAAGAAGAACTCACCAGTGTTGAGTCGCTAGACCGTGAACAGCACGGGTTCGAGTGTGAATAGACCGCTGAAAACCATCATTGCGTTACTTGAACATTCAGCAGTGGTGCAATGAAAACCTGCCGGGAGTGGAGATTCAGATGAATTCCAGATTCGCAGTGAATGAATGGAACATTCTCTAGTGGTGATTCCAATGATTTCTGAAGGCTGGGTTTTGTGGACACGAAAATGTAGAGCTGAACAGGGTGGAATGGATAGCCAAATGAACAGCACGTCTCGTAGTAAGAACAGGCCACTGAAAACCAGCTTTGGCTTAATTGGACATTCACAAGTGGTGTAACGAAAACCTGACGGGAGTTGAGAATTAGATGAATTTCAGATTTGCCGTCAATGAATGGAACATTCTGTGGAGGAGATACCAATTGTTTCTGAAGTTTGGGTTATGTGGACAGGAAAATGGAGCTGAAGAGGGTTGAGTGGATAGCAAATTGAACAGCACGGCTGAGAGTATGAGCAGGCCACTTAAAACCAGCATTGGCTTACTTGGATATTTACCAGTGGTGTCACGAAAACCTGCCGGGAGTGGAGATTCAGATGAATTCCAGATTCGCTGTGAATGAATGGAACATTCTGTAGTGGAGATAACAATGATTTCTCCAGTCTCTGTGGTGTGGACAGGAAAATGTAGAGCTGGCCAGGGTTGAGTGGATAGCCAATTGAACAGCACCACTGCGCTTGTGAAGAAAACACTTAAAACATTGGGTTACTTGGACATTCAACAGTGGTGTAACGAAAACCTGCCGGGAGTGGCGGTTCAGAGGAATTCCAGATTCGCAGTGAATGAATGGAACATTCTCTAGTGGAGATTCCAACGATTTCTGAAGGCTGGGTCGTGTGGAAGGAAAATCAAGAACTAATCAGGATTTAGTGGAAAGCCAATTGTATAGCATGGCTGCGAGTGTGAACATGCAGCTGAAAACCAGCATTGGGTTACTTGGACATTCATCAGTGGTGTAAGGAAAACCTGCATGGAGTGGAGAGTCAGTTGAATTCCACATTCGCAGTGAATGAATGGAACATTCTGTAGAGGAGATTCCAATGATTTCTGAAGCCTGTGTTGTGTGGACAGGAAAATGAAGAGCTGACCAGGCTTGAATCGATAGCCAAGTAAACAGCAGGGCTGCGAATATGAACAGGCCGCTGAAAACCAGCATTGGGTTACTTGGACATTCAACAGTGGTGTAATGAAAACCTGCGTGGAGTTGAGAGTCAGATGAATTCCAGATTCGCAGTGAATGAATGGAACATTCTGTAGTGGAGATAACAAAGATTTCTGAAGGCTGGTAGTGTGGTGGGACAATGAAGAGCTGAACAGGGTGGAGTGAATTGTCAATTAAACAGCACGGCTGCGAGTATGAACAGGCCTCTGAAAACCAGCATTGGCTTACTTGGACATTCACAAGTGGTGTAATGTTAACCAGGCGGGAGTGGAGAATCAGATAAACTCCAGACTCGCAGTGAATGAATGGAACATTCTGTAGTGGAGATTGCAATGATTTCTGAAATCTGGATTGTGGGGACACGAAAATGAAGAGCTGACCAGTGTTGAGTGGATAGCCTGTAAAAAGCCTCGGCTTCGAATGTGAACAGACCACTGAAAACCAGTATTGCATTACTTCGACTTTCAGCAGTGGTGTAACGAAAGCCTGCGTGGAGTGCAGATTCAGATGAATTCCAGATTCCCAGTGAATGAATGGAACATCCTGTAGTGGAGATTACAATGATTTCTGAAGGCTGGGTTGTGTGCACAGGAAAATGAGGAGCAAAACAGGTTGAGTGGATAGCCAATTGAACAGCACGACTGCGAACATGAACAGGCCTCTGAAAACCAGCATTGTTTTACTTGGACATTCACAAGTGGTGTAAGATAAATCTGCAGGTAGTGGAGATTCAGTTGAATTCCAGATTCGCAGTGAATGAATGGAACATTCTGTACTGGAGATTGCAATGATTTCTCAAGTCTGGATTGTTTGGACATGAAAATGAAGAGCTGACCACAGTTGTGTGGATACCCAGTAAAAAGCAGGGCTTAGAGTGTGAACAGACCGCTGAAAACCAGCATTGTGTTACTTGGACATTCATAAGTGGTGTAATGAAAGCCTACCTGGAGTGCAGATTCAGATGAATTCCAGATTGGCAGTGAATGAATGGAACATTCTGTACTGGCGATTCCAATGATTTCTGAAGTCTGATATTGTGGAAAAGAAAATGAAAGGCTGACCAGGTTTGAGTGGATAGACAATTGAACAGCACACTGCGAGTGTGAAAAGGCGGCTGAAAACCAGCATTGGATTACTTGGTCATTCACCAGTGCTGTAATGAAAACCTGCCTGGAGCGGAGAGTCAGATGAATTGCAGAATCGCAGTGAATGAATGGAACAGTCTGTAGTGGAGAGCCCAATGATTTCTGAAGGCTGGTTTGTGTGGAGAGGAAAATGAAGAGCTGACCAATGTTGAGTGGATAGCCCATTGAACAGCACTTCTGCGAGTTGAACATGCCTCTGAAAACCAGTATTGAGTTACTTGGACATTCACCAGTGGCGTAACGAAAACCTGCCAGGAGTGGAGGTTCAGAGGAATTCCAGATTCGCAGTGAATGAATGGAACATTCTCTAGTGGTGATTCCAATGATTTCTGAAGGCTGGGTTTTGTGGACACGAGAATGTAGAGCTGAACAGGGTGGAGTGGATAGCCAAATGAACAGCACGTCTCTTAGTATGAACAGGCCACTGAAAACCAGCATTGGCTTACTTGGACATTCACAAGTGGTGTAACGATAACCCGCCGGGAGTTGAGAGTCAGATGAATTTAAGATTCGCAGTGAATGAACGGAACATTCTGTGGAGGAGATACCAATTATTTCTGAAGGTTGGGTTATGAGGACAGGAAAATGTAGAGCTGAATAGGGTTGGGTGGATAGCAAATTGAACAGCACGGCTGAGTGTGTTAGCAGGCGGCTTAAAACCAGCATTGTCTTCCTTGGACATTTACCAGTGGTGTCACGAAAACCTTCCAGGAGTGGAGACTCTGATGAATTCCAGATTCGCGTGATTGAATGGAACATTCTGTAGTGGTGATTGCCAACATTTAGGAATCTGGATAGTCTGGACAGGATATTGAAGAGCTGACCGATATTGAGTGGATAGCCAATGAACAGCACGGTTTCGAGTGTGAACAGACCACTAAGAAGCAGCATTGCATTACTTGGACATTCATCAGTGGTGTAACGAAAGCCTTCCTGGAATGCAGATTCAGAGTATTTCCAGATTCACAGTGAATGAATGGAAATTTCTGTAGTAGAGATTCCAATGATTTCTGAACGCTGGGTTGTGTGGACAGGAAAATGAAGAGCTGACTAGGTTTGACTCGATTGCCAATTGAACAGCAAGGCTGTGAGTGTGAACAGCCGCTGAAAACCAGCATTGGATTACCTGGTCATTCACCAGTGTTGTTAGGAAAATCTGCCTGGTGTGGAGAGTCAGAGGAATTCCAGATTCGCAGGGAACGAATGGAACATTCTGAAGTGGAGATAAGAATGATTTCTGAAGGCTCGGTGTGTGGAAGGAAAATCAAGAGCTAACCAGCGTTCACTGGATAGCCAATTGAACAGCACGGCTGCGAGTGTTAACACGCAGCTGAAACCAGCCTTGGGTTGCTTGGACATTCACCAGTGGTGAAACGAAAACCTGCTGGGAGTGGAGAACAAGATGAATTCAAGATTCGCGTGAATGAATGAAACATTCTGTAGTGTAGATTGCAATGGTTTCTGAGGTTTGTATTGTCTGAACTGGAAATAGAAGAACTCACCAGTGTTGAGTCGCTAGACCGTGAACAGCACGGGTTCGAGTGTGAATAGACCGCTGAAAACCATCATTGCGTTACTTGAACATTCAGCAGTGGTGCAATGAAAACCTGCCGGGAGTGGAGATTCAGATGAATTCCAGATTCGCAGTGAATGAATGGAACATTCTCTAGTGGTGATTCCAATGATTTCTGAAGGCTGGGTTTTGTGGACACGAAAATGTAGAGCTGAACAGGGTGGAATGGATAGCCAAATGAACAGCACGTCTCGTAGTAAGAACAGGCCACTGAAAACCAGCTTTGGCTTAATTGGACATTCACAAGTGGTGTAACGAAAACCTGACGGGAGTTGAGAATTAGATGAATTTCAGATTTGCCGTCAATGAATGGAACATTCTGTGGAGGAGATACCAATTGTTTCTGAAGTTTGGGTTATGTGGACAGGAAAATGGAGCTGAAGAGGGTTGAGTGGATAGCAAATTGAACAGCACGGCTGAGAGTATGAGCAGGCCACTTAAAACCAGCATTGGCTTACTTGGATATTTACCAGTGGTGTCACGAAAACCTGCCGGGAGTGGAGATTCAGATGAATTCCAGATTCGCTGTGAATGAATGGAACATTCTGTAGTGGAGATAACAATGATTTCTCCAGTCTCTGTGGTGTGGACAGGAAAATGTAGAGCTGGCCAGGGTTGAGTGGATAGCCAATTGAACAGCACCACTGCGCTTGTGAAGAAAACACTTAAAACATTGGGTTACTTGGACATTCAACAGTGGTGTAACGAAAACCTGCCGGGAGTGGCGGTTCAGAGGAATTCCAGATTCGCAGTGAATGAATGGAACATTCTCTAGTGGAGATTCCAACGATTTCTGAAGGCTGGGTCGTGTGGAAGGAAAATCAAGAACTAATCAGGATTTAGTGGAAAGCCAATTGTATAGCATGGCTGCGAGTGTGAACATGCAGCTGAAAACCAGCATTGGGTTACTTGGACATTCATCAGTGGTGTAAGGAAAACCTGCATGGAGTGGAGAGTCAGTTGAATTCCACATTCGCAGTGAATGAATGGAACATTCTGTAGAGGAGATTCCAATGATTTCTGAAGCCTGTGTTGTGTGGACAGGAAAATGAAGAGCTGACCAGGCTTGAATCGATAGCCAAGTAAACAGCAGGGCTGCGAATATGAACAGGCCGCTGAAAACCAGCATTGGGTTACTTGGACATTCAACAGTGGTGTAATGAAAACCTGCGTGGAGTTGAGAGTCAGATGAATTCCAGATTCGCAGTGAATGAATGGAACATTCTGTAGTGGAGATAACAAAGATTTCTGAAGGCTGGTAGTGTGGTGGGACAATGAAGAGCTGAACAGGGTGGAGTGAATTGTCAATTAAACAGCACGGCTGCGAGTATGAACAGGCCTCTGAAAACCAGCATTGGCTTACTTGGACATTCACAAGTGGTGTAATGTTAACCAGGCGGGAGTGGAGAATCAGATAAACTCCAGACTCGCAGTGAATGAATGGAACATTCTGTAGTGGAGATTGCAATGATTTCTGAAATCTGGATTGTGGGGACACGAAAATGAAGAGCTGACCAGTGTTGAGTGGATAGCCTGTAAAAAGCCTCGGCTTCGAATGTGAACAGACCACTGAAAACCAGTATTGCATTACTTCGACTTTCAGCAGTGGTGTAACGAAAGCCTGCGTGGAGTGCAGATTCAGATGAATTCCAGATTCCCAGTGAATGAATGGAACATCCTGTAGTGGAGATTACAATGATTTCTGAAGGCTGGGTTGTGTGCACAGGAAAATGAGGAGCAAAACAGGTTGAGTGGATAGCCAATTGAACAGCACGACTGCGAACATGAACAGGCCTCTGAAAACCAGCATTGTTTTACTTGGACATTCACAAGTGGTGTAAGATAAATCTGCAGGTAGTGGAGATTCAGTTGAATTCCAGATTCGCAGTGAATGAATGGAACATTCTGTACTGGAGATTGCAATGATTTCTCAAGTCTGGATTGTTTGGACATGAAAATGAAGAGCTGACCACAGTTGTGTGGATACCCAGTAAAAAGCAGGGCTTAGAGTGTGAACAGACCGCTGAAAACCAGCATTGTGTTACTTGGACATTCATAAGTGGTGTAATGAAAGCCTACCTGGAGTGCAGATTCAGATGAATTCCAGATTGGCAGTGAATGAATGGAACATTCTGTACTGGCGATTCCAATGATTTCTGAAGTCTGATATTGTGGAAAAGAAAATGAAAGGCTGACCAGGTTTGAGTGGATAGACAATTGAACAGCACACTGCGAGTGTGAAAAGGCGGCTGAAAACCAGCATTGGATTACTTGGTCATTCACCAGTGCTGTAATGAAAACCTGCCTGGAGCGGAGAGTCAGATGAATTGCAGAATCGCAGTGAATGAATGGAACAGTCTGTAGTGGAGAGCCCAATGATTTCTGAAGGCTGGTTTGTGTGGAGAGGAAAATGAAGAGCTGACCAATATTGAGTGGATAGCCCATTGAACAGCACTTCTGCGAGTTGAACATGCCTCTGAAAACCAGTATTGAGTTACTTGGACATTCACCAGTGGCGTAACGAAAACCTGCCAGGAGTGGAGGTTCAGAGGAATTCCAGATTCGCAGTGAATGAATGGAACATTCTCTAGTGGTGATTCCAATGATTTCTGAAGGCTGGGTTTTGTGGACACGAGAATGTAGAGCTGAACAGGGTGGAGTGGATAGCCAAATGAACAGCACGTCTCTTAGTATGAACAGGCCACTGAAAACCAGCATTGGCTTACTTGGACATTCACAAGTGGTGTAACGATAACCCGCCGGGAGTTGAGAGTCAGATGAATTTAAGATTCGCAGTGAATGAACGGAACATTCTGTGGAGGAGATACCAATTATTTCTGAAGGTTGGGTTATGAGGACAGGAAAATGTACAGCTGAATAGGGTTGGGTGGATAGCAAATTGAACAGCACGGCTGAGTGTGTTAGCAGGCGGCTTAAAACCAGCATTGTCTTCCTTGGACATTTACCAGTGGTGTCACGAAAACCTTCCAGGAGTGGAGACTCTGATGAATTCCAGATTCGCGTGATTGAATGGAACATTCTGTAGTGGTGATTGCCAACATTTAGGAATCTGGATAGTCTGGACAGGATATTGAAGAGCTGACCGATATTGAGTGGATAGCCAATGAACAGCACGGTTTCGAGTGTGAACAGACCACTAAGAAGCAGCATTGCATTACTTGGACATTCATCAGTGGTGTAACGAAAGCCTTCCTGGAATGCAGATTCAGAGTATTTCCAGATTCACAGTGAATGAATGGAAATTTCTGTAGTAGAGATTCCAATGATTTCTGAACGCTGGGTTGTGTGGACAGGAAAATGAAGAGCTGACTAGGTTTGACTGGATTGCCAATTGAACAGCAAGGCTGTGAGTGTGAACAGCCGCTGAAAACCAGCATTGGATTACCTGGTCATTCACCAGTGTTGTTAGGAAAATCTGCCTGGTGTGGAGAGTCAGAGGAATTCCAGATTCGCAGGGAACGAATGGAACATTCTGAAGTGGAGATAAGAATGATTTCTGAAGGCTCGGTGTGTGGAAGGAAAATCAAGAGCTAACCAGCGTTCACTGGATAGCCAATTGAACAGCACGGCTGCGAGTGTTAACACGCAGCTGAAACCAGCCTTGGGTTGCTTGGACATTCACCAGTGGTGAAACGAAAACCTGCTGGGAGTGGAGAACAAGATGAATTCAAGATTCGCGTGAATGAATGAAACATTCTGTAGTGTAGATTGCAATGGTTTCTGAGGTTTGTATTGTCTGAACTGGAAAAAGAAGAACTCACCAGTGTTGAGTCGCTAGACCGTGAACAGCACGGGTTCGAGTGTGAATAGACCGCTGAAAACCATCATTGCGTTACTTGAACATTCAGCAGTGGTGCAATGAAAACCTGCCGGGAGTGGAGATTCAGATGAATTCCAGATTCGCAGTGAATGAATGGAACATTCTCTAGTGGTGATTCCAATGATTTCTGAAGGCTGGGTTTTGTGGACACGAAAATGTAGAGCTGAACAGGGTGGAATGGATAGCCAAATGAACAGCACGTCTCGTAGTAAGAACAGGCCACTGAAAACCAGCTTTGGCTTAATTGGACATTCACAAGTGGTGTAACGAAAACCTGACGGGAGTTGAGAATTAGATGAATTTCAGATTTGCCGTCAATGAATGGAACATTCTGTGGAGGAGATACCAATTGTTTCTGAAGTTTGGGTTATGTGGACAGGAAAATGGAGCTGAAGAGGGTTGAGTGGATAGCAAATTGAACAGCACGGCTGAGAGTATGAGCAGGCCACTTAAAACCAGCATTGGCTTACTTGGATATTTACCAGTGGTGTCACGAAAACCTGCCGGGAGTGGAGATTCAGATGAATTCCAGATTCGCTGTGAATGAATGGAACATTCTGTAGTGGAGATAACAATGATTTCTCCAGTCTCTGTGGTGTGGACAGGAAAATGTAGAGCTGGCCAGGGTTGAGTGGATAGCCAATTGAACAGCACCACTGCGCTTGTGAAGAAAACACTTAAAACATTGGGTTACTTGGACATTCAACAGTGGTGTAACGAAAACCTGCCGGGAGTGGCGGTTCAGAGGAATTCCAGATTCGCAGTGAATGAATGGAACATTCTCTAGTGGAGATTCCAACGATTTCTGAAGGCTGGGTCGTGTGGAAGGAAAATCAAGAACTAATCAGGATTTAGTGGAAAGCCAATTGTATAGCATGGCTGCGAGTGTGAACATGCAGCTGAAAACCAGCATTGGGTTACTTGGACATTCATCAGTGGTGTAAGGAAAACCTGCATGGAGTGGAGAGTCAGTTGAATTCCACATTCGCAGTGAATGAATGGAACATTCTGTAGAGGAGATTCCAATGATTTCTGAAGCCTGTGTTGTGTGGACAGGAAAATGAAGAGCTGACCAGGCTTGAATCGATAGCCAAGTAAACAGCAGGGCTGCGAATATGAACAGGCCGCTGAAAACCAGCATTGGGTTACTTGGACATTCAACAGTGGTGTAATGAAAACCTGCGTGGAGTTGAGAGTCAGATGAATTCCAGATTCGCAGTGAATGAATGGAACATTCTGTAGTGGAGATAACAAAGATTTCTGAAGGCTGGTAGTGTGGTGGGACAATGAAGAGCTGAACAGGGTGGAGTGAATTGTCAATTAAACAGCACGGCTGCGAGTATGAACAGGCCTCTGAAAACCAGCATTGGCTTACTTGGACATTCACAAGTGGTGTAATGTTAACCAGGCGGGAGTGGAGAATCAGATAAACTCCAGACTCGCAGTGAATGAATGGAACATTCTGTAGTGGAGATTGCAATGATTTCTGAAATCTGGATTGTGGGGACACGAAAATGAAGAGCTGACCAGTGTTGAGTGTATAGCCTGTAAAAAGCCTCGGCTTCGAATGTGAACAGACCACTGAAAACCAGTATTGCATTACTTCGACTTTCAGCAGTGGTGTAACGAAAGCCTGCGTGGAGTGCAGATTCAGATGAATTCCAGATTCCCAGTGAATGAATGGAACATCCTGTAGTGGAGATTACAATGATTTCTGAAGGCTGGGTTGTGTGCACAGGAAAATGAGGAGCAAAACAGGTTGAGTGGATAGCCAATTGAACAGCACGACTGCGAACATGAACAGGCCTCTGCAAACCAGCATTGTTTTACTTGGACATTCACAAGTGGTGTAAGATAAATCTGCAGGTAGTGGAGATTCAGTTGAATTCCAGATTCGCAGTGAATGAATGGAACATTCTGTACTGGAGATTGCAATGATTTCTCAAGTCTGGATTGTTTGGACATGAAAATGAAGAGCTGACCACAGTTGTGTGGATACCCAGTAAAAAGCAGGGCTTAGAGTGTGAACAGACCGCTGAAAACCAGCATTGTGTTACTTGGACATTCATAAGTGGTGTAATGAAAGCCTACCTGGAGTGCAGATTCAGATGAATTCCAGATTGGCAGTGAATGAATGGAACATTCTGTACTGGCGATTCCAATGATTTCTGAAGTCTGATATTGTGGAAAAGAAAATGAAAGGCTGACCAGGTTTGAGTGGATAGACAATTGAACAGCACACTGCGAGTGTGAAAAGGCGGCTGAAAACCAGCATTGGATTACTTGGTCATTCACCAGTGCTGTAATGAAAACCTGCCTGGAGCGGAGAGTCAGATGAATTGCAGAATCGCAGTGAATGAATGGAACAGTCTGTAGTGGAGAGCCCAATGATTTCTGAAGGCTGGTTTGTGTGGAGAGGAAAATGAAGAGCTGACCAATATTGAGTGGATAGCCCATTGAACAGCACTTCTGCGAGTTGAACATGCCTCTGAAAACCAGTATTGAGTTACTTGGACATTCACCAGTGGCGTAACGAAAACCTGCCAGGAGTGGAGGTTCAGAGGAATTCCAGATTCGCAGTGAATGAATGGAACATTCTCTAGTGGTGATTCCAATGATTTCTGAAGGCTGGGTTTTGTGGACACGAGAATGTAGAGCTGAACAGGGTGGAGTGGATAGCCAAATGAACAGCACGTCTCTTAGTATGAACAGGCCACTGAAAACCAGCATTGGCTTACTTGGACATTCACAAGTGGTGTAACGATAACCCGCCGGGAGTTGAGAGTCAGATGAATTTAAGATTCGCAGTGAATGAACGGAACATTCTGTGGAGGAGATACCAATTATTTCTGAAGGTTGGGTTATGAGGACAGGAAAATGTAGAGCTGAATAGGGTTGGGTGGATAGCAAATTGAACAGCACGGCTGAGTGTGTTAGCAGGCGGCTTAAAACCAGCATTGTCTTCCTTGGACATTTACCAGTGGTGTCACGAAAACCTTCCAGGAGTGGAGACTCTGATGAATTCCAGATTCGCGTGATTGAATGGAACATTCTGTAGTGGTGATTGCCAACATTTAGGAATCTGGATAGTCTGGACAGGATATTGAAGAGCTGACCGATATTGAGTGGATAGCCAATGAACAGCACGGTTTCGAGTGTGAACAGACCACTAAGAAGCAGCATTGCATTACTTGGACATTCATCAGTGGTGTAACGAAAGCCTTCCTGGAATGCAGATTCAGAGTATTTCCAGATTCACAGTGAATGAATGGAAATTTCTGTAGTAGAGATTCCAATGATTTCTGAACGCTGGGTTGTGTGGACAGGAAAATGAAGAGCTGACTAGGTTTGACTGGATTGCCAATTGAACAGCAAGGCTGTGAGTGTGAACAGCCGCTGAAAACCAGCATTGGATTACCTGGTCATTCACCAGTGTTGTTAGGAAAATCTGCCTGGTGTGGAGAGTCAGAGGAATTCCAGATTCGCAGGGAACGAATGGAACATTCTGAAGTGGAGATAAGAATGATTTCTGAAGGCTCGGTGTGTGGAAGGAAAATCAAGAGCTAACCAGCGTTCACTGGATAGCCAATTGAACAGCACGGCTGCGAGTGTTAACACGCAGCTGAAACCAGCCTTGGGTTGCTTGGACATTCACCAGTGGTGAAACGAAAACCTGCTGGGAGTGGAGAACAAGATGAATTCAAGATTCGCCTGAATGAATGAAACATTCTGTAGTGTAGATTGCAATGGTTTCTGAGGTTTGTATTGTCTGAACTGGAAAAAGAAGAACTCACCAGTGTTGAGTCGCTAGACCGTGAACAGCACGGGTTCGAGTGTGAATAGACCGCTGAAAACCATCATTGCGTTACTTGAACATTCAGCAGTGGTGCAATGAAAACCTGCCGGGAGTGGAGATTCAGATGAATTCCAGATTCGCAGTGAATGAATGGAACATTCTCTAGTGGTGATTCCAATGATTTCTGAAGGCTGGGTTTTGTGGACACGAAAATGTAGAGCTGAACAGGGTGGAATGGATAGCCAAATGAACAGCACGTCTCGTAGTAAGAACAGGCCACTGAAAACCAGCTTTGGCTTAATTGGACATTCACAAGTGGTGTAACGAAAACCTGACGGGAGTTGAGAATTAGATGAATTTCAGATTTGCCGTCAATGAATGGAACATTCTGTGGAGGAGATACCAATTGTTTCTGAAGTTTGGGTTATGTGGACAGGAAAATGGAGCTGAAGAGGGTTGAGTGGATAGCAAATTGAACAGCACGGCTGAGAGTATGAGCAGGCCACTTAAAACCAGCATTGGCTTACTTGGATATTTACCAGTGGTGTCACGAAAACCTGCCGGGAGTGGAGATTCAGATGAATTCCAGATTCGCTGTGAATGAATGGAACATTCTGTAGTGGAGATAACAATGATTTCTCCAGTCTCTGTGGTGTGGACAGGAAAATGTAGAGCTGGCCAGGGTTGAGTGGATAGCCAATTGAACAGCACCACTGCGCTTGTGAAGAAAACACTTAAAACATTGGGTTACTTGGACATTCAACAGTGGTGTAACGAAAACCTGCCGGGAGTGGCGGTTCAGAGGAATTCCAGATTCGCAGTGAATGAATGGAACATTCTCTAGTGGAGATTCCAACGATTTCTGAAGGCTGGGTCGTGTGGAAGGAAAATCAAGAACTAATCAGGATTTAGTGGAAAGCCAATTGTATAGCATGGCTGCGAGTGTGAACATGCAGCTGAAAACCAGCATTGGGTTACTTGGACATTCATCAGTGGTGTAAGGAAAACCTGCATGGAGTGGAGAGTCAGTTGAATTCCACATTCGCAGTGAATGAATGGAACATTCTGTAGAGGAGATTCCAATGATTTCTGAAGCCTGTGTTGTGTGGACAGGAAAATGAAGAGCTGACCAGGCTTGAATCGATAGCCAAGTAAACAGCAGGGCTGCGAATATGAACAGGCCGCTGAAAACCAGCATTGGGTTACTTGGACATTCAACAGTGGTGTAATGAAAACCTGCGTGGAGTTGAGAGTCAGATGAATTCCAGATTCGCAGTGAATGAATGGAACATTCTGTAGTGGAGATAACAAAGATTTCTGAAGGCTGGTAGTGTGGTGGGACAATGAAGAGCTGAACAGGGTGGAGTGAATTGTCAATTAAACAGCACGGCTGCGAGTATGAACAGGCCTCTGAAAACCAGCATTGGCTTACTTGGACATTCACAAGTGGTGTAATGTTAACCAGGCGGGAGTGGAGAATCAGATAAACTCCAGACTCGCAGTGAATGAATGGAACATTCTGTAGTGGAGATTGCAATGATTTCTGAAATCTGGATTGTGGGGACACGAAAATGAAGAGCTGACCAGTGTTGAGTGGATAGCCTGTAAAAAGCCTCGGCTTCGAATGTGAACAGACCACTGAAAACCAGTATTGCATTACTTCGACTTTCAGCAGTGGTGTAACGAAAGCCTGCGTGGAGTGCAGATTCAGATGAATTCCAGATTCCCAGTGAATGAATGGAACATCCTGTAGTGGAGATTACAATGATTTCTGAAGGCTGGGTTGTGTGCACAGGAAAATGAGGAGCAAAACAGGTTGAGTGGATAGCCAATTGAACAGCACGACTGCGAACATGAACAGGCCTCTGAAAACCAGCATTGTTTTACTTGGACATTCACAAGTGGTGTAAGATAAATCTGCAGGTAGTGGAGATTCAGTTGAATTCCAGATTCGCAGTGAATGAATGGAACATTCTGTACTGGAGATTGCAATGATTTCTCAAGTCTGGATTGTTTGGACATGAAAATGAAGAGCTGACCACAGTTGTGTGGATACCCAGTAAAAAGCAGGGCTTAGAGTGTGAACAGACCGCTGAAAACCAGCATTGTGTTACTTGGACATTCATAAGTGGTGTAATGAAAGCCTACCTGGAGTGCAGATTCAGATGAATTCCAGATTGGCAGTGAATGAATGGAACATTCTGTACTGGCGATTCCAATGATTTCTGAAGTCTGATATTGTGGAAAAGAAAATGAAAGGCTGACCAGGTTTGAGTGGATAGACAATTGAACAGCACACTGCGAGTGTGAAAAGGCGGCTGAAAACCAGCATTGGATTACTTGGTCATTCACCAGTGCTGTAATGAAAACCTGCCTGGAGCGGAGAGTCAGATGAATTGCAGAATCGCAGTGAATGAATGGAACAGTCTGTAGTGGAGAGCCCAATGATTTCTGAAGGCTGGTTTGTGTGGAGAGGAAAATGAAGAGCTGACCAATATTGAGTGGATAGCCCATTGAACAGCACTTCTGCGAGTTGAACATGCCTCTGAAAACCAGTATTGAGTTACTTGGACATTCACCAGTGGCGTAACGAAAACCTGCCAGGAGTGGAGGTTCAGAGGAATTCCAGATTCGCAGTGAATGAATGGAACATTCTCTAGTGGTGATTCCAATGATTTCTGAAGGCTGGGTTTTGTGGACACGAAAATGTAGAGCTGAACAGGGTGGAGTGGATAGCCAAATGAACAGCACGTCTCTTAGTATGAACAGGCCACTGAAAACCAGCATTGGCTTACTTGGACATTCACAAGTGGTGTAACGATAACCCGCCGGGAGTTGAGAGTCAGATGAATTTAAGATTCGCAGTGAATGAACGGAACATTCTGTGGAGGAGATACCAATTATTTCTGAAGGTTGGGTTATGAGGACAGGAAAATGTAGAGCTGAATAGGGTTGGGTGGATAGCAAATTGAACAGCACGGCTGAGTGTGTTAGCAGGCGGCTTAAAACCAGCATTGTCTTCCTTGGACATTTACCAGTGGTGTCACGAAAACCTTCCAGGAGTGGAGACTCTGATGAATTCCAGATTCGCGTGATTGAATGGAACATTCTGTAGTGGTGATTGCCAACATTTAGGAATCTGGATAGTCTGGACAGGATATTGAAGAGCTGACCGATATTGAGTGGATAGCCAATGAACAGCACGGTTTCGAGTGTGAACAAACCACTAAGAAGCAGCATTGCATTACTTGGACATTCATCAGTGGTGTAACGAAAGCCTTCCTGGAATGCAGATTCAGAGTATTTCCAGATTCACAGTGAATGAATGGAAATTTCTGTAGTAGAGATTCCAATGATTTCTGAACGCTGGGTTGTGTGGACAGGAAAATGAAGAGCTGACTAGGTTTGACTGGATTGCCAATTGAACAGCAAGGCTGTGAGTGTGAACAGCCGCTGAAAACCAGCATTGGATTACCTGGTCATTCACCAGTGTTGTTAGGAAAATCTGCCTGGTGTGGAGAGTCAGAGGAATTCCAGATTCGCAGGGAACGAATGGAACATTCTGAAGTGGAGATAAGAATGATTTCTGAAGGCTCGGTGTGTGGAAGGAAAATCAAGAGCTAACCAGCGTTCACTGGATAGCCAATTGAACAGCACGGCTGCGAGTGTTAACACGCAGCTGAAACCAGCCTTGGGTTGCTTGGACATTCACCAGTGGTGAAACGAAAACCTGCTGGGAGTGGAGAACAAGATGAATTCAAGATTCGCCTGAATGAATGAAACATTCTGTAGTGTAGATTGCAATGGTTTCTGAGGTTTGTATTGTCTGAACTGGAAAAAGAAGAACTCACCAGTGTTGAGTCGCTAGACCGTGAACAGCACGGGTTCGAGTGTGAATAGACCGCTGAAAACCATCATTGCGTTACTTGAACATTCAGCAGTGGTGCAATGAAAACCTGCCGGGAGTGGAGATTCAGATGAATTCCAGATTCGCAGTGAATGAATGGAACATTCTCTAGTGGTGATTCCAATGATTTCTGAAGGCTGGGTTTTGTGGACACGAAAATGTAGAGCTGAACAGGGTGGAATGGATAGCCAAATGAACAGCACGTCTCGTAGTAAGAACAGGCCACTGAAAACCAGCTTTGGCTTAATTGGACATTCACAAGTGGTGTAACGAAAACCTGACGGGAGTTGAGAATTAGATGAATTTCAGATTTGCCGTCAATGAATGGAACATTCTGTGGAGGAGATACCAATTGTTTCTGAAGTTTGGGTTATGTGGACAGGAAAATGGAGCTGAAGAGGTTTGAGTGGATAGCAAATTGAACAGCACGGCTGAGAGTATGAGCAGGCCACTTAAAACCAGCATTGGCTTACTTGGATATTTACCAGTGGTGTCACGAAAACCTGCCGGGAGTGGAGATTCAGATGAATTCCAGATTCGCTGTGAATGAATGGAACATTCTGTAGTGGAGATAACAATGATTTCTCCAGTCTCTGTGGTGTGGACAGGAAAATGTAGAGCTGGCCAGGGTTGAGTGGATAGCCAATTGAACAGCACCACTGCGCTTGTGAAGAAAACACTTAAAACATTGGGTTACTTGGACATTCAACAGTGGTGTAACGAAAACCTGCCGGGAGTGGCGGTTCAGAGGAATTCCAGATTCGCAGTGAATGAATGGAACATTCTCTAGTGGAGATTCCAACGATTTCTGAAGGCTGGGTCGTGTGGAAGGAAAATCAAGAACTAATCAGGATTTAGTGGAAAGCCAATTGTATAGCATGGCTGCGAGTGTGAACATGCAGCTGAAAACCAGCATTGGGTTACTTGGACATTCATCAGTGGTGTAAGGAAAACCTGCATGGAGTGGAGAGTCAGTTGAATTCCACATTCGCAGTGAATGAATGGAACATTCTGTAGAGGAGATTCCAATGATTTCTGAAGCCTGTGTTGTGTGGACAGGAAAATGAAGAGCTGACCAGGCTTGAATCGATAGCCAAGTAAACAGCAGGGCTGCGAATATGAACAGGCCGCTGAAAACCAGCATTGGGTTACTTGGACATTCAACAGTGGTGTAATGAAAACCTGCGTGGAGTTGAGAGTCAGATGAATTCCAGATTCGCAGTGAATGAATGGAACATTCTGTAGCGGAGATAACAAAGATTTCTGAAGGCTGGTAGTGTGGTGGGACAATGAAGAGCTGAACAGGGTGGAGTGAATTGTCAATTAAACAGCACGGCTGCGAGTATGAACAGGCCTCTGAAAACCAGCATTGGCTTACTTGGACATTCACAAGTGGTGTAATGTTAACCAGGCGGGAGTGGAGAATCAGATAAACTCCAGACTCGCAGTGAATGAATGGAACATTCTGTAGTGGAGATTGCAATGATTTCTGAAATCTGGATTGTGGGGACACGAAAATGAAGAGCTGACCAGTGTTGAGTGGATAGCCTGTAAAAAGCCTCGGCTTCGAATGTGAACAGACCACTGAAAACCAGTATTGCATTACTTCGACTTTCAGCAGTGGTGTAACGAAAGCCTGCGTGGAGTGCAGATTCAGATGAATTCCAGATTCCCAGTGAATGAATGGAACATCCTGTAGTGGAGATTACAATGATTTCTGAAGGCTGGGTTGTGTGCACAGGAAAATGAGGAGCAAAACAGGTTGAGTGGATAGCCAATTGAACAGCACGACTGCGAACATGAACAGGCCTCTGCAAACCAGCATTGTTTTACTTGGACATTCACAAGTGGTGTAAGATAAATCTGCAGGTAGTGGAGATTCAGTTGAATTCCAGATTCGCAGTGAATGAATGGAACATTCTGTACTGGAGATTGCAATGATTTCTCAAGTCTGGATTGTTTGGACATGAAAATGAAGAGCTGACCACAGTTGTGTGGATACCCAGTAAAAAGCAGGGCTTAGAGTGTGAACAGACCGCTGAAAACCAGCATTGTGTTACTTGGACATTCATAAGTGGTGTAATGAAAGCCTACCTGGAGTGCAGATTCAGATGAATTCCAGATTGGCAGTGAATGAATGGAACATTCTGTACTGGCGATTCCAATGATTTCTGAAGTCTGATATTGTGGAAAAGAAAATGAAAGGCTGACCAGGTTTGAGTGGATAGACAATTGAACAGCACACTGCGAGTGTGAAAAGGCGGCTGAAAACCAGCATTGGATTACTTGGTCATTCACCAGTGCTGTAATGAAAACCTGCCTGGAGCGGAGAGTCAGATGAATTGCAGAATCGCAGTGAATGAATGGAACAGTTTGTAGTGGAGAGCCCAATGATTCCTGAAGGCTGGTTTGTGTGGAGAGGAAAATGAAGAACTGACCAATATTGAGTGGATAGCCCATTGAACAGCACTTCTGCGAGTTGAACATGCCTCTGAAAACCAGTATTGAGTTACTTGGACATTCACCAGTGGCGTAACGAAAACCTGCCAGGAGTGGAGGTTCAGAGGAATTCCAGATTCGCAGTGAATGACTGGAACATTCTCTAGTGGTGATTCCAATGATTTCTGAAGGCTGGGTTTTGTGGACACGAGAATGTAGAGCTGAACAGGGTGGAGTGGATAGCCAAATGAACAGCACGTCTCTTAGTATGAACAGGCCACTGAAAACCAGCATTGGCTTACTTGGACATTCACAAGTGGTGTAACGATAACCCGCCGGGAGTTGAGAGTCAGATGAATTTAAGATTCGCAGTGAATGAACGGAACATTCTGTGGAGGAGATACCAATTATTTCTGAAGGTTGGGTTATGAGGACAGGAAAATGTAGAGCTGAATAGGGTTGGGTGGATAGCAAATTGAACAGCACGGCTGAGTGTGTTAGCAGGCGGCTTAAAACCAGCATTGTCTTCCTTGGACATTTACCAGTGGTGTCACGAAAACCTTCCAGGAGTGGAGACTCTGATGAATTCCAGATTCGCGTGATTGAATGGAACATTCTGTAGTGGTGATTGCCAACATTTAGGAATCTGGATAGTCTGGACAGGATATTGAAGAGCTGACCGATATTGAGTGGATAGCCAATGAACAGCACGGTTTCGAGTGTGAACAGACCACTAAGAAGCAGCATTGCATTACTTGGACATTCATCAGTGGTGTAACGAAAGCCTTCCTGGAATGCAGATTCAGAGTATTTCCAGATTCACAGTGAATGAATGGAAATTTCTGTAGTAGAGATTCCAATGATTTCTGAACGCTGGGTTGTGTGGACAGGAAAATGAAGAGCTGACTAGGTTTGACTGGATTGCCAATTGAACAGCAAGGCTGTGAGTGTGAACAGCCGCTGAAAACCAGCATTGGATTACCTGGTCATTCACCAGTGTTGTTAGGAAAATCTGCCTGGTGTGGAGAGTCAGAGGAATTCCAGATTCGCAGGGAACGAATGGAACATTCTGAAGTGGAGATAAGAATGATTTCTGAAGGCTCGGTGTGTGGAAGGAAAATCAAGAGCTAACCAGCGTTCACTGGATAGCCAATTGAACAGCACGGCTGCGAGTGTTAACACGCAGCTGAAACCAGCCTTGGGTTGCTTGGACATTCACCAGTGGTGAAACGAAAACCTGCTGGGAGTGGAGAACAAGATGAATTCAAGATTCGCCTGAATGAATGAAACATTCTGTAGTGTAGATTGCAATGGTTTCTGAGGTTTGTATTGTCTGAACTGGAAAAAGAAGAACTCACCAGTGTTGAGTCGCTAGACCGTGAACAGCACGGGTTCGAGTGTGAATAGACCGCTGAAAACCATCATTGCGTTACTTGAACATTCAGCAGTGGTGCAATGAAAACCTGCCGGGAGTGGAGATTCAGATGAATTCCAGATTCGCAGTGAATGAATGGAACATTCTCTAGTGGTGATTCCAATGATTTCTGAAGGCTGGGTTTTGTGGACACGAAAATGTAGAGCTGAACAGGGTGGAATGGATAGCCAAATGAACAGCACGTCTCGTAGTAAGAACAGGCCACTGAAAACCAGCTTTGGCTTAATTGGACATTCACAAGTGGTGTAACGAAAACCTGACGGGAGTTGAGAATTAGATGAATTTCAGATTTGCCGTCAATGAATGGAACATTCTGTGGAGGAGATACCAATTGTTTCTGAAGTTTGGGTTATGTGGACAGGAAAATGGAGCTGAAGAGGGTTGAGTGGATAGCAAATTGAACAGCACGGCTGAGAGTATGAGCAGGCCACTTAAAACCAGCATTGGCTTACTTGGATATTTACCAGTGGTGTCACGAAAACCTGCCGGGAGTGGAGATTCAGATGAATTCCAGATTCGCTGTGAATGAATGGAACATTCTGTAGTGGAGATAACAATGATTTCTCCAGTCTCTGTGGTGTGGACAGGAAAATGTAGAGCTGGCCAGGGTTGAGTGGATAGCCAATTGAACAGCACCACTGCGCTTGTGAAGAAAACACTTAAAACATTGGGTTACTTGGACATTCAACAGTGGTGTAACGAAAACCTGCCGGGAGTGGAGGTTCAGAGGAATTCCAGATTCGCAGTGAATGAATGGAACATTCTCTAGTGGAGATTCCAACGATTTCTGAAGGCTGGGTCGTGTGGAAGGAAAATCAAGAACTAATCAGGATTTAGTGGAAAGCCAATTGTATAGCATGGCTGCGAGTGTGAACATGCAGCTGAAAACCAGCATTGGGTTACTTGGACATTCATCAGTGGTGTAAGGAAAACCTGCATGGAGTGGAGAGTCAGTTGAATTCCACATTCGCAGTGAATGAATGGAACATTCTGTAGAGGAGATTCCAATGATTTCTGAAGCCTGTGTTGTGTGGACAGGAAAATGAAGAGCTGACCAGGCTTGAATCGATAGCCAAGTAAACAGCAGGGCTGCGAATATGAACAGGCCGCTGAAAACCAGCATTGGGTTACTTGGACATTCAACAGTGGTGTAATGAAAACCTGCGTGGAGTTGAGAGTCAGATGAATTCCAGATTCGCAGTGAATGAATGGAACGTTCTGTAGTGGAGATAACAAAGATTTCTGAAGGCTGGTAGTGTGGTGGGACAATGAAGAGCTGAACAGGGTGGAGTGAATTGTCAATTAAACAGCACGGCTGCGAGTATGAACAGGCCTCTGAAAACCAGCATTGGCTTACTTGGACATTCACAAGTGGTGTAATGTTAACCAGGCGGGAGTGGAGAATCAGATAAACTCCAGACTCGCAGTGAATGAATGGAACATTCTGTAGTGGAGATTGCAATGATTTCTGAAATCTGGATTGTGGGGACACGAAAATGAAGAGCTGACCAGTGTTGAGTGGATAGCCTGTAAAAAGCCTCGGCTTCGAATGTGAACAGACCACTGAAAACCAGTATTGCATTACTTCGACTTTCAGCAGTGGTGTAACGAAAGCCTGCGTGGAGTGCAGATTCAGATGAATTCCAGATTCCCAGTGAATGAATGGAACATCCTGTAGTGGAGATTACAATGATTTCTGAAGGCTGGGTTGTGTGCACAGGAAAATGAGGAGCAAAACAGGTTGAGTGGATAGCCAATTGAACAGCACGACTGCGAACATGAACAGGCCTCTGAAAACCAGCATTGTTTTACTTGGACATTCACAAGTGGTGTAAGATAAATCTGCAGGTAGTGGAGATTCAGTTGAATTCCAGATTCGCAGTGAATGAATGGAACATTCTGTACTGGAGATTGCAATGATTTCTCAAGTCTGGATTGTTTGGACATGAAAATGAAGAGCTGACCACAGTTGTGTGGATACCCAGTAAAAAGCAGGGCTTAGAGTGTGAACAGACCGCTGAAAACCAGCATTGTGTTACTTGGACATTCATAAGTGGTGTAATGAAAGCCTACCTGGAGTGCAGATTCAGATGAATTCCAGATTGGCAGTGAATGAATGGAACATTCTGTACTGGCGATTCCAATGATTTCTGAAGTCTGATATTGTGGAAAAGAAAATGAAAGGCTGACCAGGTTTGAGTGGATAGACAATTGAACAGCACACTGCGAGTGTGAAAAGGCGGCTGAAAACCAGCATTGGATTACTTGGTCATTCACCAGTGCTGTAATGAAAACCTGCCTGGAGCGGAGAGTCAGATGAATTGCAGAATCGCAGTGAATGAATGGAACAGTCTGTAGTGGAGAGCCCAATGATTTCTGAAGGCTGGTTTGTGTGGAGAGGAAAATGAAGAGCTGACCAATATTGAGTGGATAGCCCATTGAACAGCACTTCTGCGAGTTGAACATGCCTCTGAAAACCAGTATTGAGTTACTTGGACATTCACCAGTGGCGTAACGAAAACCTGCCAGGAGTGGAGGTTCAGAGGAATTCCAGATTCGCAGTGAATGAATGGAACATTCTCTAGTGGTGATTCCAATGATTTCTGAAGGCTGGGTTTTGTGGACACGAGAATGTAGAGCTGAACAGGGTGGAGTGGATAGCCAAATGAACAGCACGTCTCTTAGTATGAACAGGCCACTGAAAACCAGCATTGGCTTACTTGGACATTCACAAGTGGTGTAACGATAACCCGCCGGGAGTTGAGAGTCAGATGAATTTAAGATTCGCAGTGAATGAACGGAACATTCTGTGGAGGAGATACCAATTATTTCTGAAGGTTGGGTTATGAGGACAGGAAAATGTAGAGCTGAATAGGGTTGGGTGGATAGCAAATTGAACAGCACGGCTGAGTGTGTTAGCAGGCGGCTTAAAACCAGCATTGTCTTCCTTGGACATTTACCAGTGGTGTCACGAAAACCTTCCAGGAGTGGAGACTCTGATGAATTCCAGATTCGCGTGATTGAATGGAACATTCTGTAGTGGTGATTGCCAACATTTAGGAATCTGGATAGTCTGGACAGGATATTGAAGAGCTGACCGATATTGAGTGGATAGCCAATGAACAGCACGGTTTCGAGTGTGAACAGACCACTAAGAAGCAGCATTGCATTACTTGGACATTCATCAGTGGTGTAACGAAAGCCTTCCTGGAATGCAGATTCAGAGTATTTCCAGATTCACAGTGAATGAATGGAAATTTCTGTAGTAGAGATTCCAATGATTTCTGAACGCTGGGTTGTGTGGACAGGAAAATGAAGAGCTGACTAGGTTTGACTGGATTGCCAATTGAACAGCAAGGCTGTGAGTGTGAACAGCCGCTGAAAACCAGCATTGGATTACCTGGTCATTCACCAGTGTTGTTAGGAAAATCTGCCTGGTGTGGAGAGTCAGAGGAATTCCAGATTCGCAGGGAACGAATGGAACATTCTGAAGTGGAGATAAGAATGATTTCTGAAGGCTCGGTGTGTGGAAGGAAAATCAAGAGCTAACCAGCGTTCACTGGATAGCCAATTGAACAGCACGGCTGCGAGTGTTAACACGCAGCTGAAACCAGCCTTGGGTTGCTTGGACATTCACCAGTGGTGAAACGAAAACCTGCTGGGAGTGGAGAACAAGATGAATTCAAGATTCGCCTGAATGAATGAAACATTCTGTAGTGTAGATTGCAATGGTTTCTGAGGTTTGTATTGTCTGAACTGGAAAAAGAAGAACTCACCAGTGTTGAGTCGCTAGACCGTGAACAGCACGGGTTCGAGTGTGAATAGACCGCTGAAAACCATCATTGCGTTACTTGAACATTCAGCAGTGGTGCAATGAAAACCTGCCGGGAGTGGAGATTCAGATGAATTCCAGATTCGCAGTGAATGAATGGAACATTCTCTAGTGGTGATTCCAATGATTTCTGAAGGCTGGGTTTTGTGGACACGAAAATGTAGAGCTGAACAGGGTGGAATGGATAGCCAAATGAACAGCACGTCTCGTAGTAAGAACAGGCCACTGAAAACCAGCTTTGGCTTAATTGGACATTCACAAGTGGTGTAACGAAAACCTGACGGGAGTTGAGAATTAGATGAATTTCAGATTTGCCGTCAATGAATGGAACATTCTGTGGAGGAGATACCAATTGTTTCTGAAGTTTGGGTTATGTGGACAGGAAAATGGAGCTGAAGAGGGTTGAGTGGATAGCAAATTGAACAGCACGGCTGAGAGTATGAGCAGGCCACTTAAAACCAGCATTGGCTTACTTGGATATTTACCAGTGGTGTCACGAAAACCTGCCGGGAGTGGAGATTCAGATGAATTCCAGATTCGCTGTGAATGAATGGAACATTCTGTAGTGGAGATAACAATGATTTCTCCAGTCTCTGTGGTGTGGACAGGAAAATGTAGAGCTGGCCAGGGTTGAGTGGATAGCCAATTGAACAGCACCACTGCGCTTGTGAAGAAAACACTTAAAACATTGGGTTACTTGGACATTCAACAGTGGTGTAACGAAAACCTGCCGGGAGTGGAGGTTCAGAGGAATTCCAGATTCGCAGTGAATGAATGGAACATTCTCTAGTGGAGATTCCAACGATTTCTGAAGGCTGGGTCGTGTGGAAGGAAAATCAAGAACTAATCAGGATTTAGTGGAAAGCCAATTGTATAGCATGGCTGCGAGTGTGAACATGCAGCTGAAAACCAGCATTGGGTTACTTGGACATTCATCAGTGGTGTAAGGAAAACCTGCATGGAGTGGAGAGTCAGTTGAATTCCACATTCGCAGTGAATGAATGGAACATTCTGTAGAGGAGATTCCAATGATTTCTGAAGCCTGTGTTGTGTGGACAGGAAAATGAAGAGCTGACCAGGCTTGAATCGATAGCCAAGTAAACAGCAGGGCTGCGAATATGAACAGGCCGCTGAAAACCAGCATTGGGTTACTTGGACATTCAACAGTGGTGTAATGAAAACCTGCGTGGAGTTGAGAGTCAGATGAATTCCAGATTCGCAGTGAATGAATGGAACGTTCTGTAGTGGAGATAACAAAGATTTCTGAAGGCTGGTAGTGTGGTGGGACAATGAAGAGCTGAACAGGGTGGAGTGAATTGTCAATTAAACAGCACGGCTGCGAGTATGAACAGGCCTCTGAAAACCAGCATTGGCTTACTTGGACATTCACAAGTGGTGTAATGTTAACCAGGCGGGAGTGGAGAATCAGATAAACTCCAGACTCGCAGTGAATGAATGGAACATTCTGTAGTGGAGATTGCAATGATTTCTGAAATCTGGATTGTGGGGACACGAAAATGAAGAGCTGACCAGTGTTGAGTGGATAGCCTGTAAAAAGCCTCGGCTTCGAATGTGAACAGACCACTGAAAACCAGTATTGCATTACTTCGACTTTCAGCAGTGGTGTAACGAAAGCCTGCGTGGAGTGCAGATTCAGATGAATTCCAGATTCCCAGTGAATGAATGGAACATCCTGTAGTGGAGATTACAATGATTTCTGAAGGCTGGGTTGTGTGCACAGGAAAATGAGGAGCAAAACAGGTTGAGTGGATAGCCAATTGAACAGCACGACTGCGAACATGAACAGGCCTCTGAAAACCAGCATTGTTTTACTTGGACATTCACAAGTGGTGTAAGATAAATCTGCAGGTAGTGGAGATTCAGTTGAATTCCAGATTCGCAGTGAATGAATGGAACATTCTGTACTGGAGATTGCAATGATTTCTCAAGTCTGGATTGTTTGGACATGAAAATGAAGAGCTGACCACAGTTGTGTGGATACCCAGTAAAAAGCAGGGCTTAGAGTGTGAACAGACCGCTGAAAACCAGCATTGTGTTACTTGGACATTCATAAGTGGTGTAATGAAAGCCTACCTGGAGTGCAGATTCAGATGAATTCCAGATTGGCAGTGAATGAATGGAACATTCTGTACTGGCGATTCCAATGATTTCTGAAGTCTGATATTGTGGAAAAGAAAATGAAAGGCTGACCAGGTTTGAGTGGATAGACAATTGAACAGCACACTGCGAGTGTGAAAAGGCGGCTGAAAACCAGCATTGGATTACTTGGTCATTCACCAGTGCTGTAATGAAAACCTGCCTGGAGCGGAGAGTCAGATGAATTGCAGAATCGCAGTGAATGAATGGAACAGTCTGTAGTGGAGAGCCCAATGATTTCTGAAGGCTGGTTTGTGTGGAGAGGAAAATGAAGAGCTGACCAATATTGAGTGGATAGCCCATTGAACAGCACTTCTGCGAGTTGAACATGCCTCTGAAAACCAGTATTGAGTTACTTGGACATTCACCAGTGGCGTAACGAAAACCTGCCAGGAGTGGAGGTTCAGAGGAATTCCAGATTCGCAGTGAATGAATGGAACATTCTCTAGTGGTGATTCCAATGATTTCTGAAGGCTGGGTTTTGTGGACACGAGAATGTAGAGCTGAACAGGGTGGAGTGGATAGCCAAATGAACAGCACGTCTCTTAGTATGAACAGGCCACTGAAAACCAGCATTGGCTTACTTGGACATTCACAAGTGGTGTAACGATAACCCGCCGGGAGTTGAGAGTCAGATGAATTTAAGATTCGCAGTGAATGAACGGAACATTCTGTGGAGGAGATACCAATTATTTCTGAAGGTTGGGTTATGAGGACAGGAAAATGTAGAGCTGAATAGGGTTGGGTGGATAGCAAATTGAACAGCACGGCTGAGTGTGTTAGCAGGCGGCTTAAAACCAGCATTGTCTTCCTTGGACATTTACCAGTGGTGTCACGAAAACCTTCCAGGAGTGGAGACTCTGATGAATTCCAGATTCGCGTGATTGAATGGAACATTCTGTAGTGGTGATTGCCAACATTTAGGAATCTGGATAGTCTGGACAGGATATTGAAGAGCTGACCGATATTGAGTGGATAGCCAATGAACAGCACGGTTTCGAGTGTGAACAGACCACTAAGAAGCAGCATTGCATTACTTGGACATTCATCAGTGGTGTAACGAAAGCCTTCCTGGAATGCAGATTCAGAGTATTTCCAGATTCACAGTGAATGAATGGAAATTTCTGTAGTAGAGATTCCAATGATTTCTGAACGCTGGGTTGTGTGGACAGGAAAATGAAGAGCTGACTAGGTTTGACTGGATTGCCAATTGAACAGCAAGGCTGTGAGTGTGAACAGCCGCTGAAAACCAGCATTGGATTACCTGGTCATTCACCAGTGTTGTTAGGAAAATCTGCCTGGTGTGGAGAGTCAGAGGAATTCCAGATTCGCAGGGAACGAATGGAACATTCTGAAGTGGAGATAAGAATGATTTCTGAAGGCTCGGTGTGTGGAAGGAAAATCAAGAGCTAACCAGCGTTCACTGGATAGCCAATTGAACAGCACGGCTGCGAGTGTTAACACGCAGCTGAAACCAGCCTTGGGTTGCTTGGACATTCACCAGTGGTGAAACGAAAACCTGCTGGGAGTGGAGAACAAGATGAATTCAAGATTCGCCTGAATGAATGAAACATTCTGTAGTGTAGATTGCAATGGTTTCTGAGGTTTGTATTGTCTGAACTGGAAAAAGAAGAACTCACCAGTGTTGAGTCGCTAGACCGTGAACAGCACGGGTTCGAGTGTGAATAGACCGCTGAAAACCATCATTGCGTTACTTGAACATTCAGCAGTGGTGCAATGAAAACCTGCCGGGAGTGGAGATTCAGATGAATTCCAGATTCGCAGTGAATGAATGGAACATTCTCTAGTGGTGATTCCAATGATTTCTGAAGGCTGGGTTTTGTGGACACGAAAATGTAGAGCTGAACAGGGTGGAATGGATAGCCAAATGAACAGCACGTCTCGTAGTAAGAACAGGCCACTGAAAACCAGCTTTGGCTTAATTGGACATTCACAAGTGGTGTAACGAAAACCTGACGGGAGTTGAGAATTAGATGAATTTCAGATTTGCCGTCAATGAATGGAACATTCTGTGGAGGAGATACCAATTGTTTCTGAAGTTTGGGTTATGTGGACAGGAAAATGGAGCTGAAGAGGGTTGAGTGGATAGCAAATTGAACAGCACGGCTGAGAGTATGAGCAGGCCACTTAAAACCAGCATTGGCTTACTTGGATATTTACCAGTGGTGTCACGAAAACCTGCCGGGAGTGGAGATTCAGATGAATTCCAGATTCGCTGTGAATGAATGGAACATTCTGTAGTGGAGATAACAATGATTTCTCCAGTCTCTGTGGTGTGGACAGGAAAATGTAGAGCTGGCCAGGGTTGAGTGGATAGCCAATTGAACAGCACCACTGCGCTTGTGAAGAAAACACTTAAAACATTGGGTTACTTGGACATTCAACAGTGGTGTAACGAAAACCTGCCGGGAGTGGCGGTTCAGAGGAATTCCAGATTCGCAGTGAATGAATGGAACATTCTCTAGTGGAGATTCCAACGATTTCTGAAGGCTGGGTCGTGTGGAAGGAAAATCAAGAACTAATCAGGATTTAGTGGAAAGCCAATTGTATAGCATGGCTGCGAGTGTGAACATGCAGCTGAAAACCAGCATTGGGTTACTTGGACATTCATCAGTGGTGTAAGGAAAACCTGCATGGAGTGGAGAGTCAGTTGAATTCCACATTCGCAGTGAATGAATGGAACATTCTGTAGAGGAGATTCCAATGATTTCTGAAGCCTGTGTTGTGTGGACAGGAAAATGAAGAGCTGACCAGGCTTGAATCGATAGCCAAGTAAACAGCAGGGCTGCGAATATGAACAGGCCGCTGAAAACCAGCATTGGGTTACTTGGACATTCAACAGTGGTGTAATGAAAACCTGCGTGGAGTTGAGAGTCAGATGAATTCCAGATTCGCAGTGAATGAATGGAACGTTCTGTAGTGGAGATAACAAAGATTTCTGAAGGCTGGTAGTGTGGTGGGACAATGAAGAGCTGAACAGGGTGGAGTGAATTGTCAATTAAACAGCACGGCTGCGAGTATGAACAGGCCTCTGAAAACCAGCATTGGCTTACTTGGACATTCACAAGTGGTGTAATGTTAACCAGGCGGGAGTGGAGAATCAGATAAACTCCAGACTCGCAGTGAATGAATGGAACATTCTGTAGTGGAGATTGCAATGATTTCTGAAATCTGGATTGTGGGGACACGAAAATGAAGAGCTGACCAGTGTTGAGTGTATAGCCTGTAAAAAGCCTCGGCTTCGAATGTGAACAGACCACTGAAAACCAGTATTGCATTACTTCGACTTTCAGCAGTGGTGTAACGAAAGCCTGCGTGGAGTGCAGATTCAGATGAATTCCAGATTCCCAGTGAATGAATGGAACATTCTGTAGTGGAGATTACAATGATTTCTGAAGGCTGGGTTGTGTGCACAGGAAAATGAGGAGCAAAACAGGTTGAGTGGATAGCCAATTGAACAGCACGACTGCGAACATGAACAGGCCTCTGAAAACCAGCATTGTTTTACTTGGACATTCACAAGTGGTGTAAGATAAATCTGCAGGTAGTGGAGATTCAGTTGAATTCCAGATTCGCAGTGAATGAATGGAACATTCTGTACTGGAGATTGCAATGATTTCTCAAGTCTGGATTGTTTGGACATGAAAATGAAGAGCTGACCACAGTTGTGTGGATACCCAGTAAAAAGCAGGGCTTAGAGTGTGAACAGACCGCTGAAAACCAGCATTGTGTTACTTGGACATTCATAAGTGGTGTAATGAAAGCCTACCTGGAGTGCAGATTCAGATGAATTCCAGATTGGCAGTGAATGAATGGAACATTCTGTACTGGCGATTCCAATGATTTCTGAAGTCTGATATTGTGGAAAAGAAAATGAAAGGCTGACCAGGTTTGAGTGGATAGACAATTGAACAGCACACTGCGAGTGTGAAAAGGCGGCTGAAAACCAGCATTGGATTACTTGGTCATTCACCAGTGCTGTAATGAAAACCTGCCTGGAGCGGAGAGTCAGATGAATTGCAGAATCGCAGTGAATGAATGGAACAGTCTGTAGTGGAGAGCCCAATGATTTCTGAAGGCTGGTTTGTGTGGAGAGGAAAATGAAGAGCTGACCAATATTGAGTGGATAGCCCATTGAACAGCACTTCTGCGAGTTGAACATGCCTCTGAAAACCAGTATTGAGTTACTTGGACATTCACCAGTGGCGTAACGAAAACCTGCCAGGAGTGGAGGTTCAGAGGAATTCCAGATTCGCAGTGAATGAATGGAACATTCTCTAGTGGTGATTCCAATGATTTCTGAAGGCTGGGTTTTGTGGACACGAGAATGTAGAGCTGAACAGGGTGGAGTGGATAGCCAAATGAACAGCACGTCTCTTAGTATGAACAGGCCACTGAAAACCAGCATTGGCTTACTTGGACATTCACAAGTGGTGTAACGATAACCCGCCGGGAGTTGAGAGTCAGATGAATTTAAGATTCGCAGTGAATGAACGGAACATTCTGTGGAGGAGATACCAATTATTTCTGAAGGTTGGGTTATGAGGACAGGAAAATGTAGAGCTGAATAGGGTTGGGTGGATAGCAAATTGAACAGCACGGCTGAGTGTGTTAGCAGGCGGCTTAAAACCAGCATTGTCTTCCTTGGACATTTACCAGTGGTGTCACGAAAACCTTCCAGGAGTGGAGACTCTGATGAATTCCAGATTCGCGTGATTGAATGGAACATTCTGTAGTGGTGATTGCCAACATTTAGGAATCTGGATAGTCTGGACAGGATATTGAAGAGCTGACCGATATTGAGTGGATAGCCAATGAACAGCACGGTTTCGAGTGTGAACAGACCACTAAGAAGCAGCATTGCATTACTTGGACATTCATCAGTGGTGTAACGAAAGCCTTCCTGGAATGCAGATTCAGAGTATTTCCAGATTCACAGTGAATGAATGGAAATTTCTGTAGTAGAGATTCCAATGATTTCTGAACGCTGGGTTGTGTGGACAGGAAAATGAAGAGCTGACTAGGTTTGACTGGATTGCCAATTGAACAGCAAGGCTGTGAGTGTGAACAGCCGCTGAAAACCAGCATTGGATTACCTGGTCATTCACCAGTGTTGTTAGGAAAATCTGCCTGGTGTGGAGAGTCAGAGGAATTCCAGATTCGCAGGGAACGAATGGAACATTCTGAAGTGGAGATAAGAATGATTTCTGAAGGCTCGGTGTGTGGAAGGAAAATCAAGAGCTAACCAGCGTTCACTGGATAGCCAATTGAACAGCACGGCTGCGAGTGTTAACACGCAGCTGAAACCAGCCTTGGGTTGCTTGGACATTCACCAGTGGTGAAACGAAAACCTGCTGGGAGTGGAGAACAAGATGAATTCAAGATTCGCGTGAATGAATGAAACATTCTGTAGTGTAGATTGCAATGGTTTCTGAGGTTTGTATTGTCTGAACTGGAAAAAGAAGAACTCACCAGTGTTGAGTCGCTAGACCGTGAACAGCACGGGTTCGAGTGTGAATAGACCGCTGAAAACCATCATTGCGTTACTTGAACATTCAGCAGTGGTGCAATGAAAACCTGCCGGGAGTGGAGATTCAGATGAATTCCAGATTCGCAGTGAATGAATGGAACATTCTCTAGTGGTGATTCCAATGATTTCTGAAGGCTGGGTTTTGTGGACACGAAAATGTAGAGCTGAACAGGGTGGAATGGATAGCCAAATGAACAGCACGTCTCGTAGTAAGAACAGGCCACTGAAAACCAGCTTTGGCTTAATTGGACATTCACAAGTGGTGTAACGAAAACCTGACGGGAGTTGAGAATTAGATGAATTTCAGATTTGCCGTCAATGAATGGAACATTCTGTGGAGGAGATACCAATTGTTTCTGAAGTTTGGGTTATGTGGACAGGAAAATGGAGCTGAAGAGGGTTGAGTGGATAGCAAATTGAACAGCACGGCTGAGAGTATGAGCAGGCCACTTAAAACCAGCATTGGCTTACTTGGATATTTACCAGTGGTGTCACGAAAACCTGCCGGGAGTGGAGATTCAGATGAATTCCAGATTCGCTGTGAATGAATGGAACATTCTGTAGTGGAGATAACAATGATTTCTCCAGTCTCTGTGGTGTGGACAGGAAAATGTAGAGCTGGCCAGGGTTGAGTGGATAGCCAATTGAACAGCACCACTGCGCTTGTGAAGAAAACACTTAAAACATTGGGTTACTTGGACATTCAACAGTGGTGTAACGAAAACCTGCCGGGAGTGGAGGTTCAGAGGAATTCCAGATTCGCAGTGAATGAATGGAACATTCTCTAGTGGAGATTCCAACGATTTCTGAAGGCTGGGTCGTGTGGAAGGAAAATCAAGAACTAATCAGGATTTAGTGGAAAGCCAATTGTATAGCATGGCTGCGAGTGTGAACATGCAGCTGAAAACCAGCATTGGGTTACTTGGACATTCATCAGTGGTGTAAGGAAAACCTGCATGGAGTGGAGAGTCAGTTGAATTCCACATTCGCAGTGAATGAATGGAACATTCTGTAGAGGAGATTCCAATGATTTCTGAAGCCTGTGTTGTGTGGACAGGAAAATGAAGAGCTGACCAGGCTTGAATCGATAGCCAAGTAAACAGCAGGGCTGCGAATATGAACAGGCCGCTGAAAACCAGCATTGGGTTACTTGGACATTCAACAGTGGTGTAATGAAAACCTGCGTGGAGTTGAGAGTCAGATGAATTCCAGATTCGCAGTGAATGAATGGAACGTTCTGTAGTGGAGATAACAAAGATTTCTGAAGGCTGGTAGTGTGGTGGGACAATGAAGAGCTGAACAGGGTGGAGTGAAATGTCAATTAAACAGCACGGCTGCGAGTATGAACAGGCCTCTGAAAACCAGCATTGGCTTACTTGGACATTCACAAGTGGTGTAATGTTAACCAGGCGGGAGTGGAGAATCAGATAAACTCCAGACTCGCAGTGAATGAATGGAACATTCTGTAGTGGAGATTGCAATGATTTCTGAAATCTGGATTGTGGGGACACGAAAATGAAGAGCTGACCAGTGTTGAGTGGATAGCCTGTAAAAAGCCTCGGCTTCGAATGTGAACAGACCACTGAAAACCAGTATTGCATTACTTCGACTTTCAGCAGTGGTGTAACGAAAGCCTGCGTGGAGTGCAGATTCAGATGAATTCCAGATTCCCAGTGAATGAATGGAACATCCTGTAGTGGAGATTACAATGATTTCTGAAGGCTGGGTTGTGTGCACAGGAAAATGAGGAGCAAAACAGGTTGAGTGGATAGCCAATTGAACAGCACGACTGCGAACATGAACAGGCCTCTGAAAACCAGCATTGTTTTACTTGGACATTCACAAGTGGTGTAAGATAAATCTGCAGGTAGTGGAGATTCAGTTGAATTCCAGATTCGCAGTGAATGAATGGAACATTCTGTACTGGAGATTGCAATGATTTCTCAAGTCTGGATTGTTTGGACATGAAAATGAAGAGCTGACCACAGTTGTGTGGATACCCAGTAAAAAGCAGGGCTTAGAGTGTGAACAGACCGCTGAAAACCAGCATTGTGTTACTTGGACATTCATAAGTGGTGTAATGAAAGCCTACCTGGAGTGCAGATTCAGATGAATTCCAGATTGGCAGTGAATGAATGGAACATTCTGTACTGGCGATTCCAATGATTTCTGAAGTCTGATATTGTGGAAAAGAAAATGAAAGGCTGACCAGGTTTGAGTGGATAGACAATTGAACAGCACACTGCGAGTGTGAAAAGGCGGCTGAAAACCAGCATTGGATTACTTGGTCATTCACCAGTGCTGTAATGAAAACCTGCCTGGAGCGGAGAGTCAGATGAATTGCAGAATCGCAGTGAATGAATGGAACAGTCTGTAGTGGAGAGCCCAATGATTTCTGAAGGCTGGTTTGTGTGGAGAGGAAAATGAAGAGCTGACCAATATTGAGTGGATAGCCCATTGAACAGCACTTCTGCGAGTTGAACATGCCTCTGAAAACCAGTATTGAGTTACTTGGACATTCACCAGTGGCGTAACGAAAACCTGCCAGGAGTGGAGGTTCAGAGGAATTCCAGATTCGCAGTGAATGAATGGAACATTCTCTAGTGGTGATTCCAATGATTTCTGAAGGCTGGGTTTTGTGGACACGAAAATGTAGAGCTGAACAGGGTGGAGTGGATAGCCAAATGAACAGCACGTCTCTTAGTATGAACAGGCCACTGAAAACCAGCATTGGCTTACTTGGACATTCACAAGTGGTGTAACGATAACCCGCCGGGAGTTGAGAGTCAGATGAATTTAAGATTCGCAGTGAATGAACGGAACATTCTGTGGAGGAGATACCAATTATTTCTGAAGGTTGGGTTATGAGGACAGGAAAATGTAGAGCTGAATAGGGTTGGGTGGATAGCAAATTGAACAGCACGGCTGAGTGTGTTAGCAGGCGGCTTAAAACCAGCATTGTCTTCCTTGGACATTTACCAGTGGTGTCACGAAAACCTTCCAGGAGTGGAGACTCTGATGAATTCCAGATTCGCGTGATTGAATGGAACATTCTGTAGTGGTGATTGCCAACATTTAGGAATCTGGATAGTCTGGACAGGATATTGAAGAGCTGACCGATATTGAGTGGATAGCCAATGAACAGCACGGTTTCGAGTGTGAACAGACCACTAAGAAGCAGCATTGCATTACTTGGACATTCATCAGTGGTGTAACGAAAGCCTTCCTGGAATGCAGATTCAGAGTATTTCCAGATTCACAGTGAATGAATGGAAATTTCTGTAGTAGAGATTCCAATGATTTCTGAACGCTGGGTTGTGTGGACAGGAAAATGAAGAGCTGACTAGGTTTGACTGGATTGCCAATTGAACAGCAAGGCTGTGAGTGTGAACAGCCGCTGAAAACCAGCATTGGATTACCTGGTCATTCACCAGTGTTGTTAGGAAAATCTGCCTGGTGTGGAGAGTCAGAGGAATTCCAGATTCGCAGGGAACGAATGGAACATTCTGAAGTGGAGATAAGAATGATTTCTGAAGGCTCGGTGTGTGGAAGGAAAATCAAGAGCTAACCAGCGTTCACTGGATAGCCAATTGAACAGCACGGCTGCGAGTGTTAACACGCAGCTGAAACCAGCCTTGGGTTGCTTGGACATTCACCAGTGGTGAAACGAAAACCTGCTGGGAGTGGAGAACAAGATGAATTCAAGATTCGCCTGAATGAATGAAACATTCTGTAGTGTAGATTGCAATGGTTTCTGAGGTTTGTATTGTCTGAACTGGAAAAAGAAGAACTCACCAGTGTTGAGTCGCTAGACCGTGAACAGCACGGGTTCGAGTGTGAATAGACCGCTGAAAACCATCATTGCGTTACTTGAACATTCAGCAGTGGTGCAATGAAAACCTGCCGGGAGTGGAGATTCAGATGAATTCCAGATTCGCAGTGAATGAATGGAACATTCTCTAGTGGTGATTCCAATGATTTCTGAAGGCTGGGTTTTGTGGACACGAAAATGTAGAGCTGAACAGGGTGGAATGGATAGCCAAATGAACAGCACGTCTCGTAGTAAGAACAGGCCACTGAAAACCAGCTTTGGCTTAATTGGACATTCACAAGTGGTGTAACGAAAACCTGACGGGAGTTGAGAATTAGATGAATTTCAGATTTGCCGTCAATGAATGGAACATTCTGTGGAGGAGATACCAATTGTTTCTGAAGTTTGGGTTATGTGGACAGGAAAATGGAGCTGAAGAGGGTTGAGTGGATAGCAAATTGAACAGCACGGCTGAGAGTATGAACAGGCCTCTGAAAACCAGCATTGGCTTACTTGGACATTCACAAGTGGTGTAATGTTAACCAGGCGGGAGTGGAGAATCAGATAAACTCCAGACTCGCAGTGAATGAATGGAACATTCTGTAGTGGAGATTGCAATGATTTCTGAAATCTGGATTGTGGGGACACGAAAATGAAGAGCTGACCAGTGTTGAGTGGATAGCCTGTAAAAAGCCTCGGCTTCGAATGTGAACAGACCACTGAAAACCAGTATTGCATTACTTCGACTTTCAGCAGTGGTGTAACGAAAGCCTGCGTGGAGTGCAGATTCAGATGAATTCCAGATTCCCAGTGAATGAATGGAACATCCTGTAGTGGAGATTACAATGATTTCTGAAGGCTGGGTTGTGTGCACAGGAAAATGAGGAGCAAAACAGGTTGAGTGGATAGCCAATTGAACAGCACGACTGCGAACATGAACAGGCCTCTGAAAACCAGCATTGTTTTACTTGGACATTCACAAGTGGTGTAAGATAAATCTGCAGGTAGTGGAGATTCAGTTGAATTCCAGATTCGCAGTGAATGAATGGAACATTCTGTACTGGAGATTGCAATGATTTCTCAAGTCTGGATTGTTTGGACATGAAAATGAAGAGCTGACCACAGTTGTGTGGATACCCAGTAAAAAGCAGGGCTTAGAGTGTGAACAGACCGCTGAAAACCAGCATTGTGTTACTTGGACATTCATAAGTGGTGTAATGAAAGCCTACCTGGAGTGCAGATTCAGATGAATTCCAGATTGGCAGTGAATGAATGGAACATTCTGTACTGGCGATTCCAATGATTTCTGAAGTCTGATATTGTGGAAAAGAAAATGAAAGGCTGACCAGGTTTGAGTGGATAGACAATTGAACAGCACACTGCGAGTGTGAAAAGGCGGCTGAAAACCAGCATTGGATTACTTGGTCATTCACCAGTGCTGTAATGAAAACCTGCCTGGAGCGGAGAGTCAGATGAATTGCAGAATCGCAGTGAATGAATGGAACAGTCTGTAGTGGAGAGCCCAATGATTTCTGAAGGCTGGTTTGTGTGGAGAGGAAAATGAAGAGCTGACCAATATTGAGTGGATAGCCCATTGAACAGCACTTCTGCGAGTTGAACATGCCTCTGAAAACCAGTATTGAGTTACTTGGACATTCACCAGTGGCGTAACGAAAACCTGCCAGGAGTGGAGGTTCAGAGGAATTCCAGATTCGCAGTGAATGAATGGAACATTCTCTAGTGGTGATTCCAATGATTTCTGAAGGCTGGGTTTTGTGGACACGAGAATGTAGAGCTGAACAGGGTGGAGTGGATAGCCAAATGAACAGCACGTCTCTTAGTATGAACAGGCCACTGAAAACCAGCATTGGCTTACTTGGACATTCACAAGTGGTGTAACGATAACCCGCCGGGAGTTGAGAGTCAGATGAATTTAAGATTCGCAGTGAATGAACGGAACATTCTGTGGAGGAGATACCAATTATTTCTGAAGGTTGGGTTATGAGGACAGGAAAATGTAGAGCTGAATAGGGTTGGGTGGATAGCAAATTGAACAGCACGGCTGAGTGTGTTAGCAGGCGGCTTAAAACCAGCATTGTCTTCCTTGGACATTTACCAGTGGTGTCACGAAAACCTTCCAGGAGTGGAGACTCTGATGAATTCCAGATTCGCGTGATTGAATGGAACATTCTGTAGTGGTGATTGCCAACATTTAGGAATCTGGATAGTCTGGACAGGATATTGAAGAGCTGACCGATATTGAGTGGATAGCCAATGAACAGCACGGTTTCGAGTGTGAACAGACCACTAAGAAGCAGCATTGCATTACTTGGACATTCATCAGTGGTGTAACGAAAGCCTTCCTGGAATGCAGATTCAGAGTATTTCCAGATTCACAGTGAATGAATGGAAATTTCTGTAGTAGAGATTCCAATGATTTCTGAACGCTGGGTTGTGTGGACAGGAAAATGAAGAGCTGACTAGGTTTGACTGGATTGCCAATTGAACAGCAAGGCTGTGAGTGTGAACAGCCGCTGAAAACCAGCATTGGATTACCTGGTCATTCACCAGTGTTGTTAGGAAAATCTGCCTGGTGTGGAGAGTCAGAGGAATTCCAGATTCGCAGGGAACGAATGGAACATTCTGAAGTGGAGATAAGAATGATTTCTGAAGGCTCGGTGTGTGGAAGGAAAATCAAGAGCTAACCAGCGTTCACTGGATAGCCAATTGAACAGCACGGCTGCGAGTGTTAACACGCAGCTGAAACCAGCCTTGGGTTGCTTGGACATTCACCAGTGGTGAAACGAAAACCTGCTGGGAGTGGAGAACAAGATGAATTCAAGATTCGCCTGAATGAATGAAACATTCTGTAGTGTAGATTGCAATGGTTTCTGAGGTTTGTATTGTCTGAACTGGAAAAAGAAGAACTCACCAGTGTTGAGTCGCTAGACCGTGAACAGCACGGGTTCGAGTGTGAATAGACCGCTGAAAACCATCATTGCGTTACTTGAACATTCAGCAGTGGTGCAATGAAAACCTGCCGGGAGTGGAGATTCAGATGAATTCCAGATTCGCAGTGAATGAATGGAACATTCTCTAGTGGTGATTCCAATGATTTCTGAAGGCTGGGTTTTGTGGACACGAAAATGTAGAGCTGAACAGGGTGGAATGGATAGCCAAATGAACAGCACGTCTCGTAGTAAGAACAGGCCACTGAAAACCAGCTTTGGCTTAATTGGACATTCACAAGTGGTGTAACGAAAACCTGACGGGAGTTGAGAATTAGATGAATTTCAGATTTGCCGTCAATGAATGGAACATTCTGTGGAGGAGATACCAATTGTTTCTGAAGTTTGGGTTATGTGGACAGGAAAATGGAGCTGAAGAGGGTTGAGTGGATAGCAAATTGAACAGCACGGCTGAGAGTATGAGCAGGCCACTTAAAACCAGCATTGGCTTACTTGGATATTTACCAGTGGTGTCACGAAAACCTGCCGGGAGTGGAGATTCAGATGAATTCCAGATTCGCTGTGAATGAATGGAACATTCTGTAGTGGAGATAACAATGATTTCTCCAGTCTCTGTGGTGTGGACAGGAAAATGTAGAGCTGGCCAGGGTTGAGTGGATAGCCAATTGAACAGCACCACTGCGCTTGTGAAGAAAACACTTAAAACATTGGGTTACTTGGACATTCAACAGTGGTGTAACGAAAACCTGCCGGGAGTGGAGGTTCAGAGGAATT
This sequence comes from Sorex fumeus, assembly GCF_029834395.1. Taxonomy (NCBI): domain Eukaryota; kingdom Metazoa; phylum Chordata; class Mammalia; order Eulipotyphla; family Soricidae; genus Sorex; species Sorex fumeus. The sequence goes on from NW_026606113.1 coordinate 1,844,704, forward strand.
CCAGATTCGCAGTGAATGAATGGAACATTCTCTAGTGGAGATTCCAACGATTTCTGAAGGCTGGGTCGTGTGGAAGGAAAATCAAGAACTAATCAGGATTTAGTGGAAAGCCAATTGTATAGCATGGCTGCGAGTGTGAACATGCAGCTGAAAACCAGCATTGGGTTACTTGGACATTCATCAGTGGTGTAAGGAAAACCTGCATGGAGTGGAGAGTCAGTTGAATTCCACATTCGCAGTGAATGAATGGAACATTCTGTAGAGGAGATTCCAATGATTTCTGAAGCCTGTGTTGTGTGGACAGGAAAATGAAGAGCTGACCAGGCTTGAATCGATAGCCAAGTAAACAGCAGGGCTGCGAATATGAACAGGCCGCTGAAAACCAGCATTGGGTTACTTGGACATTCAACAGTGGTGTAATGAAAACCTGCGTGGAGTTGAGAGTCAGATGAATTCCAGATTCGCAGTGAATGAATGGAACATTCTGTAGTGGAGATAACAAAGATTTCTGAAGGCTGGTAGTGTGGTGGGACAATGAAGAGCTGAACAGGGTGGAGTGAATTGTCAATTAAACAGCACGGCTGCGAGTATGAACAGGCCTCTGAAAACCAGCATTGGCTTACTTGGACATTCACAAGTGGTGTAATGTTAACCAGGCGGGAGTGGAGAATCAGATAAACTCCAGACTCGCAGTGAATGAATGGAACATTCTGTAGTGGAGATTGCAATGATTTCTGAAATCTGGATTGTGGGGACACGAAAATGAAGAGCTGACCAGTGTTGAGTGGATAGCCTGTAAAAAGCCTCGGCTTCGAATGTGAACAGACCACTGAAAACCAGTATTGCATTACTTCGACTTTCAGCAGTGGTGTAACGAAAGCCTGCGTGGAGTGCAGATTCAGATGAATTCCAGATTCCCAGTGAATGAATGGAACATCCTGTAGTGGAGATTACAATGATTTCTGAAGGCTGGGTTGTGCGCACAGGAAAATGAGGAGCAAAACAGGTTGAGTGGATAGCCAATTGAACAGCACGACTGCGAACATGAACAGGCCTCTGAAAACCAGCATTGTTTTACTTGGACATTCACAAGTGGTGTAAGATAAATCTGCAGGTAGTGGAGATTCAGTTGAATTCCAGATTCGCAGTGAATGAATGGAACATTCTGTACTGGAGATTGCAATGATTTCTCAAGTCTGGATTGTTTGGACATGAAAATGAAGAGCTGACCACAGTTGTGTGGATACCCAGTAAAAAGCAGGGCTTAGAGTGTGAACAGACCGCTGAAAACCAGCATTGTGTTACTTGGACATTCATAAGTGGTGTAATGAAAGCCTACCTGGAGTGCAGATTCAGATGAATTCCAGATTGGCAGTGAATGAATGGAACATTCTGTACTGGCGATTCCAATGATTTCTGAAGTCTGATATTGTGGAAAAGAAAATGAAAGGCTGACCAGGTTTGAGTGGATAGACAATTGAACAGCACACTGCGAGTGTGAAAAGGCGGCTGAAAACCAGCATTGGATTACTTGGTCATTCACCAGTGCTGTAATGAAAACCTGCCTGGAGCGGAGAGTCAGATGAATTGCAGAATCGCAGTGAATGAATGGAACAGTCTGTAGTGGAGAGCCCAATGATTTCTGAAGGCTGGTTTGTGTGGAGAGGAAAATGAAGAGCTGACCAATATTGAGTGGATAGCCCATTGAACAGCACTTCTGCGAGTTGAACATGCCTCTGAAAACCAGTATTGAGTTACTTGGACATTCACCAGTGGCGTAACGAAAACCTGCCAGGAGTGGAGGTTCAGAGGAATTCCAGATTCGCAGTGAATGAATGGAACATTCTCTAGTGGTGATTCCAATGATTTCTGAAGGCTGGGTTTTGTGGACACGAAAATGTAGAGCTGAACAGGGTGGAGTGGATAGCCAAATGAACAGCACGTCTCTTAGTATGAACAGGCCACTGAAAACCAGCATTGGCTTACTTGGACATTCACAAGTGGTGTAACGATAACCCGCCGGGAGTTGAGAGTCAGATGAATTTAAGATTCGCAGTGAATGAACGGAACATTCTGTGGAGGAGATACCAATTATTTCTGAAGGTTGGGTTATGAGGACAGGAAAATGTAGAGCTGAATAGGGTTGGGTGGATAGCAAATTGAACAGCACGGCTGAGTGTGTTAGCAGGCGGCTTAAAACCAGCATTGTCTTCCTTGGACATTTACCAGTGGTGTCACGAAAACCTTCCAGGAGTGGAGACTCTGATGAATTCCAGATTCGCGTGATTGAATGGAACATTCTGTAGTGGTGATTGCCAACATTTAGGAATCTGGATAGTCTGGACAGGATATTGAAGAGCTGACCGATATTGAGTGGATAGCCAATGAACAGCACGGTTTCGAGTGTGAACAGACCACTAAGAAGCAGCATTGCATTACTTGGACATTCATCAGTGGTGTAACGAAAGCCTTCCTGGAATGCAGATTCAGAGTATTTCCAGATTCACAGTGAATGAATGGAAATTTCTGTAGTAGAGATTCCAATGATTTCTGAACGCTGGGTTGTGTGGACAGGAAAATGAAGAGCTGACTAGGTTTGACTGGATTGCCAATTGAACAGCAAGGCTGTGAGTGTGAACAGCCGCTGAAAACCAGCATTGGATTACCTGGTCATTCACCAGTGTTGTTAGGAAAATCTGCCTGGTGTGGAGAGTCAGAGGAATTCCAGATTCGCAGGGAACGAATGGAACATTCTGAAGTGGAGATAAGAATGATTTCTGAAGGCTCGGTGTGTGGAAGGAAAATCAAGAGCTAACCAGCGTTCACTGGATAGCCAATTGAACAGCACGGCTGCGAGTGTTAACACGCAGCTGAAACCAGCCTTGGGTTGCTTGGACATTCACCAGTGGTGAAACGAAAACCTGCTGGGAGTGGAGAACAAGATGAATTCAAGATTCGCTTGAATGAATGAAACATTCTGTAGTGTAGATTGCAATGGTTTCTGAGGTTTGTATTGTCTGAACTGGAAAAAGAAGAACTCACCAGTGTTGAGTCGCTAGACCGTGAACAGCACGGGTTCGAGTGTGAATAGACCGCTGAAAACCATCATTGCGTTACTTGAACATTCAGCAGTGGTGCAATGAAAACCTGCCGGGAGTGGAGATTCAGATGAATTCCAGATTCGCAGTGAATGAATGGAACATTCTCTAGTGGTGATTCCAATGATTTCTGAAGGCTGGGTTTTGTGGACACGAAAATGTAGAGCTGAACAGGGTGGAATGGATAGCCAAATGAACAGCACGTCTCGTAGTAAGAACAGGCCACTGAAAACCAGCTTTGGCTTAATTGGACATTCACAAGTGGTGTAACGAAAACCTGACGGGAGTTGAGAATTAGATGAATTTCAGATTTGCCGTCAATGAATGGAACATTCTGTGGAGGAGATACCAATTGTTTCTGAAGTTTGGGTTATGTGGACAGGAAAATGGAGCTGAAGAGGGTTGAGTGGATAGCAAATTGAACAGCACGGCTGAGAGTATGAGCAGGCCACTTAAAACCAGCATTGGCTTACTTGGATATTTACCAGTGGTGTCACGAAAACCTGCCGGGAGTGGAGATTCAGATGAATTCCAGATTCGCTGTGAATGAATGGAACATTCTGTAGTGGAGATAACAATGATTTCTCCAGTCTCTGTGGTGTGGACAGGAAAATGTAGAGCTGGCCAGGGTTGAGTGGATAGCCAATTGAACAGCACCACTGCGCTTGTGAAGAAAACACTTAAAACATTGGGTTACTTGGACATTCAACAGTGGTGTAACGAAAACCTGCCGGGAGTGGCGGTTCAGAGGAATTCCAGATTCGCAGTGAATGAATGGAACATTCTCTAGTGGAGATTCCAACGATTTCTGAAGGCTGGGTCGTGTGGAAGGAAAATCAAGAACTAATCAGGATTTAGTGGAAAGCCAATTGTATAGCATGGCTGCGAGTGTGAACATGCAGCTGAAAACCAGCATTGGGTTACTTGGACATTCATCAGTGGTGTAAGGAAAACCTGCATGGAGTGGAGAGTCAGTTGAATTCCACATTCGCAGTGAATGAATGGAACATTCTGTAGAGGAGATTCCAATGATTTCTGAAGCCTGTGTTGTGTGGACAGGAAAATGAAGAGCTGACCAGGCTTGAATCGATAGCCAAGTAAACAGCAGGGCTGCGAATATGAACAGGCCGCTGAAAACCAGCATTGGGTTACTTGGACATTCAACAGTGGTGTAATGAAAACCTGCGTGGAGTTGATAGTCAGATGAATTCCAGATTCGCAGTGAATGAATGGAACATTCTGTAGTGGAGATAACAAAGATTTCTGAAGGCTGGTAGTGTGGTGGGACAATGAAGAGCTGAACAGGGTGGAGTGAATTGTCAATTAAACAGCACGGCTGCGAGTATGAACAGGCCTCTGAAAACCAGCATTGGCTTACTTGGACATTCACAAGTGGTGTAATGTTAACCAGGCGGGAGTGGAGAATCAGATAAACTCCAGACTCGCAGTGAATGAATGGAACATTCTGTAGTGGAGATTGCAATGATTTCTGAAATCTGGATTGTGGGGACACGAAAATGAAGAGCTGACCAGTGTTGAGTGGATAGCCTGTAAAAAGCCTCGGCTTCGAATGTGAACAGACCACTGAAAACCAGTATTGCATTACTTCGACTTTCAGCAGTGGTGTAACGAAAGCCTGCGTGGAGTGCAGATTCAGATGAATTCCAGATTCCCAGTGAATGAATGGAACATCCTGTAGTGGAGATTACAATGATTTCTGAAGGCTGGGTTGTGTGCACAGGAAAATGAGGAGCAAAACAGGTTGAGTGGATAGCCAATTGAACAGCACGACTGCGAACATGAACAGGCCTCTGAAAACCAGCATTGTTTTACTTGGACATTCACAAGTGGTGTAAGATAAATCTGCAGGTAGTGGAGATTCAGTTGAATTCCAGATTCGCAGTGAATGAATGGAACATTCTGTACTGGAGATTGCAATGATTTCTCAAGTCTGGATTGTTTGGACATGAAAATGAAGAGCTGACCACAGTTGTGTGGATACCCAGTAAAAAGCAGGGCTTAGAGTGTGAACAGACCGCTGAAAACCAGCATTGTGTTACTTGGACATTCATAAGTGGTGTAATGAAAGCCTACCTGGAGTGCAGATTCAGATGAATTCCAGATTGGCAGTGAATGAATGGAACATTCTGTACTGGCGATTCCAATGATTTCTGAAGTCTGATATTGTGGAAAAGAAAATGAAAGGCTGACCAGGTTTGAGTGGATAGACAATTGAACAGCACACTGCGAGTGTGAAAAGGCGGCTGAAAACCAGCATTGGATTACTTGGTCATTCACCAGTGCTGTAATGAAAACCTGCCTGGAGCGGAGAGTCAGATGAATTGCAGAATCGCAGTGAATGAATGGAACAGTCTGTAGTGGAGAGCCCAATGATTTCTGAAGGCTGGTTTGTGTGGAGAGGAAAATGAAGAGCTGACCAATATTGAGTGGATAGCCCATTGAACAGCACTTCTGCGAGTTGAACATGCCTCTGAAAACCAGTATTGAGTTACTTGGACATTCACCAGTGGCGTAACGAAAACCTGCCAGGAGTGGAGGTTCAGAGGAATTCCAGATTCGCAGTGAATGAATGGAACATTCTCTAGTGGTGATTCCAATGATTTCTGAAGGCTGGGTTTTGTGGACACGAGAATGTAGAGCTGAACAGGGTGGAGTGGATAGCCAAATGAACAGCACGTCTCTTAGTATGAACAGGCCACTGAAAACCAGCATTGGCTTACTTGGACATTCACAAGTGGTGTAACGATAACCCGCCGGGAGTTGAGAGTCAGATGAATTTAAGATTCGCAGTGAATGAACGGAACATTCTGTGGAGGAGATACCAATTATTTCTGAAGGTTGGGTTATGAGGACAGGAAAATGTAGAGCTGAATAGGGTTGGGTGGATAGCAAATTGAACAGCACGGCTGAGTGTGTTAGCAGGCGGCTTAAAACCAGCATTGTCTTCCTTGGACATTTACCAGTGGTGTCACGAAAACCTTCCAGGAGTGGAGACTCTGATGAATTCCAGATTCGCGTGATTGAATGGAACATTCTGTAGTGGTGATTGCCAACATTTAGGAATCTGGATAGTCTGGACAGGATATTGAAGAGCTGACCGATATTGAGTGGATAGCCAATGAACAGCACGGTTTCGAGTGTGAACAGACCACTAAGAAGCAGCATTGCATTACTTGGACATTCATCAGTGGTGTAACGAAAGCCTTCCTGGAATGCAGATTCAGAGTATTTCCAGATTCACAGTGAATGAATGGAAATTTCTGTAGTAGAGATTCCAATGATTTCTGAACGCTGGGTTGTGTGGACAGGAAAATGAAGAGCTGACTAGGTTTGACTGGATTGCCAATTGAACAGCAAGGCTGTGAGTGTGAACAGCCGCTGAAAACCAGCATTGGATTACCTGGTCATTCACCAGTGTTGTTAGGAAAATCTGCCTGGTGTGGAGAGTCAGAGGAATTCCAGATTCGCAGGGAACGAATGGAACATTCTGAAGTGGAGATAAGAATGATTTCTGAAGGCTCGGTGTGTGGAAGGAAAATCAAGAGCTAACCAGCGTTCACTGGATAGCCAATTGAACAGCACGGCTGCGAGTGTTAACACGCAGCTGAAACCAGCCTTGGGTTGCTTGGACATTCACCAGTGGTGAAACGAAAACCTGCTGGGAGTGGAGAACAAGATGAATTCAAGATTCGCCTGAATGAATGAAACATTCTGTAGTGTAGATTGCAATGGTTTCTGAGGTTTGTATTGTCTGAACTGGAAAAAGAAGAACTCACCAGTGTTGAGTCGCTAGACCGTGAACAGCACGGGTTCGAGTGTGAATAGACCGCTGAAAACCATCATTGCGTTACTTGAACATTCAGCAGTGGTGCAATGAAAACCTGCCGGGAGTGGAGATTCAGATGAATTCCAGATTCGCAGTGAATGAATGGAACATTCTCTAGTGGTGATTCCAATGATTTCTGAAGGCTGGGTTTTGTGGACACGAAAATGTAGAGCTGAACAGGGTGGAATGGATAGCCAAATGAACAGCACGTCTCGTAGTAAGAACAGGCCACTGAAAACCAGCTTTGGCTTAATTGGACATTCACAAGTGGTGTAACGAAAACCTGACGGGAGTTGAGAATTAGATGAATTTCAGATTTGCCGTCAATGAATGGAACATTCTGTGGAGGAGATACCAATTGTTTCTGAAGTTTGGGTTATGTGGACAGGAAAATGGAGCTGAAGAGGGTTGAGTGGATAGCAAATTGAACAGCACGGCTGAGAGTATGAGCAGGCCACTTAAAACCAGCATTGGCTTACTTGGATATTTACCAGTGGTGTCACGAAAACCTGCCGGGAGTGGAGATTCAGATGAATTCCAGATTCGCTGTGAATGAATGGAACATTCTGTAGTGGAGATAACAATGATTTCTCCAGTCTCTGTGGTGTGGACAGGAAAATGTAGAGCTGGCCAGGGTTGAGTGGATAGCCAATTGAACAGCACCACTGCGCTTGTGAAGAAAACACTTAAAACATTGGGTTACTTGGACATTCAACAGTGGTGTAACGAAAACCTGCCGGGAGTGGAGGTTCAGAGGAATTCCAGATTCGCAGTGAATGAATGGAACATTCTCTAGTGGAGATTCCAACGATTTCTGAAGGCTGGGTCGTGTGGAAGGAAAATCAAGAACTAATCAGGATTTAGTGGAAAGCCAATTGTATAGCATGGCTGCGAGTGTGAACATGCAGCTGAAAACCAGCATTGGGTTACTTGGACATTCATCAGTGGTGTAAGGAAAACCTGCATGGAGTGGAGAGTCAGTTGAATTCCACATTCGCAGTGAATGAATGGAACATTCTGTAGAGGAGATTCCAATGATTTCTGAAGCCTGTGTTGTGTGGACAGGAAAATGAAGAGCTGACCAGGCTTGAATCGATAGCCAAGTAAACAGCAGGGCTGCGAATATGAACAGGCCGCTGAAAACCAGCATTGGGTTACTTGGACATTCAACAGTGGTGTAATGAAAACCTGCGTGGAGTTGAGAGTCAGATGAATTCCAGATTCGCAGTGAATGAATGGAACGTTCTGTAGTGGAGATAACAAAGATTTCTGAAGGCTGGTAGTGTGGTGGGACAATGAAGAGCTGAACAGGGTGGAGTGAATTGTCAATTAAACAGCACGGCTGCGAGTATGAACAGGCCTCTGAAAACCAGCATTGGCTTACTTGGACATTCACAAGTGGTGTAATGTTAACCAGGCGGGAGTGGAGAATCAGATAAACTCCAGACTCGCAGTGAATGAATGGAACATTCTGTAGTGGAGATTGCAATGATTTCTGAAATCTGGATTGTGGGGACACGAAAATGAAGAGCTGACCAGTGTTGAGTGGATAGCCTGTAAAAAGCCTCGGCTTCGAATGTGAACAGACCACTGAAAACCAGTATTGCATTACTTCGACTTTCAGCAGTGGTGTAACGAAAGCCTGCGTGGAGTGCAGATTCAGATGAATTCCAGATTCCCAGTGAATGAATGGAACATCCTGTAGTGGAGATTACAATGATTTCTGAAGGCTGGGTTGTGTGCACAGGAAAATGAGGAGCAAAACAGGTTGAGTGGATAGCCAATTGAACAGCACGACTGCGAACATGAACAGGCCTCTGAAAACCAGCATTGTTTTACTTGGACATTCACAAGTGGTGTAAGATAAATCTGCAGGTAGTGGAGATTCAGTTGAATTCCAGATTCGCAGTGAATGAATGGAACATTCTGTACTGGAGATTGCAATGATTTCTCAAGTCTGGATTGTTTGGACATGAAAATGAAGAGCTGACCACAGTTGTGTGGATACCCAGTAAAAAGCAGGGCTTAGAGTGTGAACAGACCGCTGAAAACCAGCATTGTGTTACTTGGACATTCATAAGTGGTGTAATGAAAGCCTACCTGGAGTGCAGATTCAGATGAATTCCAGATTGGCAGTGAATGAATGGAACATTCTGTACTGGCGATTCCAATGATTTCTGAAGTCTGATATTGTGGAAAAGAAAATGAAAGGCTGACCAGGTTTGAGTGGATAGACAATTGAACAGCACACTGCGAGTGTGAAAAGGCGGCTGAAAACCAGCATTGGATTACTTGGTCATTCACCAGTGCTGTAATGAAAACCTGCCTGGAGCGGAGAGTCAGATGAATTGCAGAATCGCAGTGAATGAATGGAACAGTCTGTAGTGGAGAGCCCAATGATTTCTGAAGGCTGGTTTGTGTGGAGAGGAAAATGAAGAGCTGACCAATATTGAGTGGATAGCCCATTGAACAGCACTTCTGCGAGTTGAACATGCCTCTGAAAACCAGTATTGAGTTACTTGGACATTCACCAGTGGCGTAACGAAAACCTGCCAGGAGTGGAGGTTCAGAGGAATTCCAGATTCGCAGTGAATGAATGGAACATTCTCTAGTGGTGATTCCAATGATTTCTGAAGGCTGGGTTTTGTGGACACGAGAATGTAGAGCTGAACAGGGTGGAGTGGATAGCCAAATGAACAGCACGTCTCTTAGTATGAACAGGCCACTGAAAACCAGCATTGGCTTACTTGGACATTCACAAGTGGTGTAACGATAACCCGCCGGGAGTTGAGAGTCAGATGAATTTAAGATTCGCAGTGAATGAACGGAACATTCTGTGGAGGAGATACCAATTATTTCTGAAGGTTGGGTTATGAGGACAGGAAAATGTAGAGCTGAATAGGGTTGGGTGGATAGCAAATTGAACAGCACGGCTGAGTGTGTTAGCAGGCGGCTTAAAACCAGCATTGTCTTCCTTGGACATTTACCAGTGGTGTCACGAAAACCTTCCAGGAGTGGAGACTCTGATGAATTCCAGATTCGCGTGATTGAATGGAACATTCTGTAGTGGTGATTGCCAACATTTAGGAATCTGGATAGTCTGGACAGGATATTGAAGAGCTGACCGATATTGAGTGGATAGCCAATGAACAGCACGGTTTCGAGTGTGAACAGACCACTAAGAAGCAGCATTGCATTACTTGGACATTCATCAGTGGTGTAACGAAAGCCTTCCTGGAATGCAGATTCAGAGTATTTCCAGATTCACAGTGAATGAATGGAAATTTCTGTAGTAGAGATTCCAATGATTTCTGAACGCTGGGTTGTGTGGACAGGAAAATGAAGAGCTGACTAGGTTTGACTGGATTGCCAATTGAACAGCAAGGCTGTGAGTGTGAACAGCCGCTGAAAACCAGCATTGGATTACCTGGTCATTCACCAGTGTTGTTAGGAAAATCTGCCTGGTGTGGAGAGTCAGAGGAATTCCAGATTCGCAGGGAACGAATGGAACACTCTGAAGTGGAGATAAGAATGATTTCTGAAGGCTCGGTGTGTGGAAGGAAAATCAAGAGCTAACCAGCGTTCACTGGATAGCCAATTGAACAGCACGGCTGCGAGTGTTAACACGCAGCTGAAACCAGCCTTGGGTTGCTTGGACATTCACCAGTGGTGAAACGAAAACCTGCTGGGAGTGGAGAACAAGATGAATTCAAGATTCGCCTGAATGAATGAAACATTCTGTAGTGTAGATTGCAATGGTTTCTGAGGTTTGTATTGTCTGAACTGGAAAAAGAAGAACTCACCAGTGTTGAGTCGCTAGACCGTGAACAGCACGGGTTCGAGTGTGAATAGACCGCTGAAAACCATCATTGCGTTACTTGAACATTCAGCAGTGGTGCAATGAAAACCTGCCGGGAGTGGAGATTCAGATGAATTCCAGATTCGCAGTGAATGAATGGAACATTCTCTAGTGGTGATTCCAATGATTTCTGAAGGCTGGGTTTTGTGGACACGAAAATGTAGAGCTGAACAGGGTGGAATGGATAGCCAAATGAACAGCACGTCTCGTAGTAAGAACAGGCCACTGAAAACCAGCTTTGGCTTAATTGGACATTCACAAGTGGTGTAACGAAAACCTGACGGGAGTTGAGAATTAGATGAATTTCAGATTTGCCGTCAATGAATGGAACATTCTGTGGAGGAGATACCAATTGTTTCTGAAGTTTGGGTTATGTGGACAGGAAAATGGAGCTGAAGAGGGTTGAGTGGATAGCAAATTGAACAGCACGGCTGAGAGTATGAGCAGGCCACTTAAAACCAGCATTGGCTTACTTGGATATTTACCAGTGGTGTCACGAAAACCTGCCGGGAGTGGAGATTCAGATGAATTCCAGATTCGCTGTGAATGAATGGAACATTCTGTAGTGGAGACAACAATGATTTCTCCAGTCTCTGTGGTGTGGACAGGAAAATGTAGAGCTGGCCAGGGTTGAGTGGATAGCCAATTGAACAGCACCACTGCGCTTGTGAAGAAAACACTTAAAACATTGGGTTACTTGGACATTCAACAGTGGTGTAACGAAAACCTGCCGGGAGTGGAGGTTCAGAGGAATTCCAGATTCGCAGTGAATGAATGGAACATTCTCTAGTGGAGATTCCAACGATTTCTGAAGGCTGGGTCGTGTGGAAGGAAAATCAAGAACTAATCAGGATTTAGTGGAAAGCCAATTGTATAGCATGGCTGCGAGTGTGAACATGCAGCTGAAAACCAGCATTGGGTTACTTGGACATTCATCAGTGGTGTAAGGAAAACCTGCATGGAGTGGAGAGTCAGTTGAATTCCACATTCGCAGTGAATGAATGGAACATTCTGTAGAGGAGATTCCAATGATTTCTGAAGCCTGTGTTGTGTGGACAGGAAAATGAAGAGCTGACCAGGCTTGAATCGATAGCCAAGTAAACAGCAGGGCTGCGAATATGAACAGGCCGCTGAAAACCAGCATTGGGTTACTTGGACATTCAACAGTGGTGTAATGAAAACCTGCGTGGAGTTGAGAGTCAGATGAATTCCAGATTCGCAGTGAATGAATGGAACGTTCTGTAGTGGAGATAACAAAGATTTCTGAAGGCTGGTAGTGTGGTGGGACAATGAAGAGCTGAACAGGGTGGAGTGAATTGTCAATTAAACAGCACGGCTGCGAGTATGAACAGGCCTCTGAAAACCAGCATTGGCTTACTTGGACATTCACAAGTGGTGTAATGTTAACCAGGCGGGAGTGGAGAATCAGATAAACTCCAGACTCGCAGTGAATGAATGGAACATTCTGTAGTGGAGATTGCAATGATTTCTGAAATCTGGATTGTGGGGACACGAAAATGAAGAGCTGACCAGTGTTGAGTGGATAGCCTGTAAAAAGCCTCGGCTTCGAATGTGAACAGACCACTGAAAACCAGTATTGCATTACTTCGACTTTCAGCAGTGGTGTAACGAAAGCCTGCGTGGAGTGCAGATTCAGATGAATTCCAGATTCCCAGTGAATGAATGGAACATCCTGTAGTGGAGATTACAATGATTTCTGAAGGCTGGGTTGTGTGCACAGGAAAATGAGGAGCAAAACAGGTTGAGTGGATAGCCAATTGAACAGCACGACTGCGAACATGAACAGGCCTCTGAAAACCAGCATTGTTTTACTTGGACATTCACAAGTGGTGTAAGATAAATCTGCAGGTAGTGGAGATTCAGTTGAATTCCAGATTCGCAGTGAATGAATGGAACATTCTGTACTGGAGATTGCAATGATTTCTCAAGTCTGGATTGTTTGGACATGAAAATGAAGAGCTGACCACAGTTGTGTGGATACCCAGTAAAAAGCAGGGCTTAGAGTGTGAACAGACCGCTGAAAACCAGCATTGTGTTACTTGGACATTCATAAGTGGTGTAATGAAAGCCTACCTGGAGTGCAGATTCAGATGAATTCCAGATTGGCAGTGAATGAATGGAACATTCTGTACTGGCGATTCCAATGATTTCTGAAGTCTGATATTGTGGAAAAGAAAATGAAAGGCTGACCAGGTTTGAGTGGATAGACAATTGAACAGCACACTGCGAGTGTGAAAAGGCGGCTGAAAACCAGCATTGGATTACTTGGTCATTCACCAGTGCTGTAATGAAAACCTGCCTGGAGCGGAGAGTCAGATGAATTGCAGAATCGCAGTGAATGAATGGAACAGTCTGTAGTGGAGAGCCCAATGATTTCTGAAGGCTGGTTTGTGTGGAGAGGAAAATGAAGAGCTGACCAATATTGAGTGGATAGCCCATTGAACAGCACTTCTGCGAGTTGAACATGCCTCTGAAAACCAGTATTGAGTTACTTGGACATTCACCAGTGGCGTAACGAAAACCTGCCAGGAGTGGAGGTTCAGAGGAATTCCAGATTCGCAGTGAATGAATGGAACATTCTCTAGTGGTGATTCCAATGATTTCTGAAGGCTGGGTTTTGTGGACACGAAAATGTAGAGCTGAACAGGGTGGAGTGGATAGCCAAATGAACAGCACGTCTCTTAGTATGAACAGGCCACTGAAAACCAGCATTGGCTTACTTGGACATTCACAAGTGGTGTAACGATAACCCGCCGGGAGTTGAAAGTCAGATGAATTTAAGATTCGCAGTGAATGAACGGAACATTCTGTGGAGGAGATACCAATTATTTCTGAAGGTTGGGTTATGAGGACAGGAAAATGTAGAGCTGAATAGGGTTGGGTGGATAGCAAATTGAACAGCACGGCTGAGTGTGTTAGCAGGCGGCTTAAAACCAGCAATGTCTTCCTTGGACATTTACCAGTGGTGTCACGAAAACCTTCCAGGAGTGGAGACTCTGATGAATTCCAGATTCGCGTGATTGAATGGAACATTCTGTAGTGGTGATTGCCAACATTTAGGAATCTGGATAGTCTGGAAAGGATATTGAAGAGCTGACCGATATTGAGTGGATAGCCAATGAACAGCACGGTTTCGAGTGTGAACAGACCACTAAGAAGCAGCATTGCATTACTTGGACATTCATCAGTGGTGTAACGAAAGCCTTCCTGGAATGCAGATTCAGAGTATTTCCAGATTCCCAGTGAATGAATGGAAATTTCTGTAGTAGAGATTCCAATGATTTCTGAACGCTGGGTTGTGTGGACAGGAAAATGAAGAGCTGACTAGGTTTGACTGGATTGCCAATTGAACAGCAAGGCTGTGAGTGTGAACAGCCGCTGAAAACCAGCATTGGATTACCTGGTCATTCACCAGTGTTGTTAGGAAAATCTGCCTGGTGTGGAGAGTCAGAGGAATTCCAGATTCGCAGGGAACGAATGGAACATTCTGAAGTGGAGATAAGAATGATTTCTGAAGGCTCGGTGTGTGGAAGGAAAATCAAGAGCTAACCAGCGTTCACTGGATAGCCAATTGAACAGCACGGCTGCGAGTGTTAACACGCAGCTGAAACCAGCCTTGGGTTGCTTGGACATTCACCAGTGGTGAAACGAAAACCTGCTGGGAGTGGAGAACAAGATGAATTCAAGATTCGCCTGAATGAATGAAACATTCTGTAGTGTAGATTGCAATGGTTTCTGAGGTTTGTATTGTCTGAACTGGAAAAAGAAGAACTCACCAGTGTTGAGTCGCTAGACCGTGAACAGCACGGGTTCGAGTGTGAATAGACCGCTGAAAACCATCATTGCGTTACTTGAACATTCAGCAGTGGTGCAATGAAAACCTGCCGGGAGTGGAGATTCAGATGAATTCCAGATTCGCAGTGAATGAATGGAACATTCTCTAGTGGTGATTCCAATGATTTCTGAAGGCTGGGTTTTGTGGACACGAAAATGTAGAGCTGAACAGGGTGGAATGGATAGCCAAATGAACAGCACGTCTCGTAGTAAGAACAGGCCACTGAAAACCAGCTTTGGCTTAATTGGACATTCACAAGTGGTGTAACGAAAACCTGACGGGAGTTGAGAATTAGATGAATTTCAGATTTGCCGTCAATGAATGGAACATTCTGTGGAGGAGATACCAATTGTTTCTGAAGTTTGGGTTATGTGGACAGGAAAATGGAGCTGAAGAGGGTTGAGTGGATAGCAAATTGAACAGCACGGCTGAGAGTATGAGCAGGCCACTTAAAACCAGCATTGGCTTACTTGGATATTTACCAGTGGTGTCACGAAAACCTGCCGGGAGTGGAGATTCAGATGAATTCCAGATTCGCTGTGAATGAATGGAACATTCTGTAGTGGAGATAACAATGATTTCTCCAGTCTCTGTGGTGTGGACAGGAAAATGTAGAGCTGGCCAGGGTTGAGTGGATAGCCAATTGAACAGCACCACTGCGCTTGTGAAGAAAACACTTAAAACATTGGGTTACTTGGACATTCAACAGTGGTGTAACGAAAACCTGCCGGGAGTGGAGGTTCAGAGGAATTCCAGATTCGCAGTGAATGAATGGAACATTCTCTAGTGGAGATTCCAACGATTTCTGAAGGCTGGGTCGTGTGGAAGGAAAATCAAGAACTAATCAGGATTTAGTGGAAAGCCAATTGTATAGCATGGCTGCGAGTGTGAACATGCAGCTGAAAACCAGCATTGGGTTACTTGGACATTCATCAGTGGTGTAAGGAAAACCTGCATGGAGTGGAGAGTCAGTTGAATTCCACATTCGCAGTGAATGAATGGAACATTCTGTAGAGGAGATTCCAATGATTTCTGAAGCCTGTGTTGTGTGGACAGGAAAATGAAGAGCTGACCAGGCTTGAATCGATAGCCAAGTAAACAGCAGGGCTGCGAATATGAACAGGCCGCTGAAAACCAGCATTGGGTTACTTGGACATTCAACAGTGGTGTAATGAAAACCTGCGTGGAGTTGAGAGTCAGATGAATTCCAGATTCGCAGTGAATGAATGGAACGTTCTGTAGTGGAGATAACAAAGATTTCTGAAGGCTGGTAGTGTGGTGGGACAATGAAGAGCTGAACAGGGTGGAGTGAATTGTCAATTAAACAGCACGGCTGCGAGTATGAACAGGCCTCTGAAAACCAGCATTGGCTTACTTGGACATTCACAAGTGGTGTAATGTTAACCAGGCGGGAGTGGAGAATCAGATAAACTCCAGACTCGCAGTGAATGAATGGAACATTCTGTAGTGGAGATTGCAATGATTTCTGAAATCTGGATTGTGGGGACACGAAAATGAAGAGCTGACCAGTGTTGAGTGGATAGCCTGTAAAAAGCCTCGGCTTCGAATGTGAACAGACCACTGAAAACCAGTATTGCATTACTTCGACTTTCAGCAGTGGTGTAACGAAAGCCTGCGTGGAGTGCAGATTCAGATGAATTCCAGATTCCCAGTGAATGAATGGAACATTCTGTAGTGGAGATTACAATGATTTCTGAAGGCTGGGTTGTGTGCACAGGAAAATGAGGAGCAAAACAGGTTGAGTGGATAGCCAATTGAACAGCACGACTGCGAACATGAACAGGCCTCTGAAAACCAGCATTGTTTTACTTGGACATTCACAAGTGGTGTAAGATAAATCTGCAGGTAGTGGAGATTCAGTTGAATTCCAGATTCGCAGTGAATGAATGGAACATTCTGTACTGGAGATTGCAATGATTTCTCAAGTCTGGATTGTTTGGACATGAAAATGAAGAGCTGACCACAGTTGTGTGGATACCCAGTAAAAAGCAGGGCTTAGAGTGTGAACAGACCGCTGAAAACCAGCATTGTGTTACTTGGACATTCATAAGTGGTGTAATGAAAGCCTACCTGGAGTGCAGATTCAGATGAATTCCAGATTGGCAGTGAATGAATGGAACATTCTGTACTGGCGATTCCAATGATTTCTGAAGTCTGATATTGTGGAAAAGAAAATGAAAGGCTGACCAGGTTTGAGTGGATAGACAATTGAACAGCACACTGCGAGTGTGAAAAGGCGGCTGAAAACCAGCATTGGATTACTTGGTCATTCACCAGTGCTGTAATGAAAACCTGCCTGGAGCGGAGAGTCAGATGAATTGCAGAATCGCAGTGAATGAATGGAACAGTCTGTAGTGGAGAGCCCAATGATTTCTGAAGGCTGGTTTGTGTGGAGAGGAAAATGAAGAGCTGACCAATATTGAGTGGATAGCCCATTGAACAGCACTTCTGCGAGTTGAACATGCCTCTGAAAACCAGTATTGAGTTACTTGGACATTCACCAGTGGCGTAACGAAAACCTGCCAGGAGTGGAGGTTCAGAGGAATTCCAGATTCGCAGTGAATGAATGGAACATTCTCTAGTGGTGATTCCAATGATTTCTGAAGGCTGGGTTTTGTGGACACGAGAATGTAGAGCTGAACAGGGTGGAGTGGATAGCCAAATGAACAGCACGTCTCTTAGTATGAACAGGCCACTGAAAACCAGCATTGGCTTACTTGGACATTCACAAGTGGTGTAACGATAACCCGCCGGGAGTTGAGAGTCAGATGAATTTAAGATTCGCAGTGAATGAACGGAACATTCTGTGGAGGAGATACCAATTATTTCTGAAGGTTGGGTTATGAGGACAGGAAAATGTAGAGCTGAATAGGGTTGGGTGGATAGCAAATTGAACAGCACGGCTGAGTGTGTTAGCAGGCGGCTTAAAACCAGCATTGTCTTCCTTGGACATTTACCAGTGGTGTCACGAAAACCTTCCAGGAGTGGAGACTCTGATGAATTCCAGATTCGCGTGATTGAATGGAACATTCTGTAGTGGTGATTGCCAACATTTAGGAATCTGGATAGTCTGGACAGGATATTGAAGAGCTGACCGATATTGAGTGGATAGCCAATGAACAGCACGGTTTCGAGTGTGAACAGACCACTAAGAAGCAGCATTGCATTACTTGGACATTCATCAGTGGTGTAACGAAAGCCTTCCTGGAATGCAGATTCAGAGTATTTCCAGATTCACAGTGAATGAATGGAAATTTCTGTAGTAGAGATTCCAATGATTTCTGAACGCTGGGTTGTGTGGACAGGAAAATGAAGAGCTGACTAGGTTTGACTGGATTGCCAATTGAACAGCAAGGCTGTGAGTGTGAACAGCCGCTGAAAACCAGCATTGGATTACCTGGTCATTCACCAGTGTTGTTAGGAAAATCTGCCTGGTGTGGAGAGTCAGAGGAATTCCAGATTCGCGGGGAACGAATGGAACATTCTGAAGTGGAGATAAGAATGATTTCTGAAGGCTCGGTGTGTGGAAGGAAAATCAAGAGCTAACCAGCGTTCACTGGATAGCCAATTGAACAGCACGGCTGCGAGTGTTAACACGCAGCTGAAACCAGCCTTGGGTTGCTTGGACATTCACCAGTGGTGAAACGAAAACCTGCTGGGAGTGGAGAACAAGATGAATTCAAGATTCGCCTGAATGAATGAAACATTCTGTAGTGTAGATTGCAATGGTTTCTGAGGTTTGTATTGTCTGAACTGGAAAAAGAAGAACTCACCAGTGTTGAGTCGCTAGACCGTGAACAGCACGGGTTCGAGTGTGAATAGACCGCTGAAAACCATCATTGCGTTACTTGAACATTCAGCAGTGGTGCAATGAAAACCTGCCGGGAGTGGAGATTCAGATGAATTCCAGATTCGCAGTGAATGAATGGAACATTCTCTAGTGGTGATTCCAATGATTTCTGAAGGCTGGGTTTTGTGGACACGAAAATGTAGAGCTGAACAGGGTGGAATGGATAGCCAAATGAACAGCACGTCTCGTAGTAAGAACAGGCCACTGAAAACCAGCTTTGGCTTAATTGGACATTCACAAGTGGTGTAACGAAAACCTGACGGGAGTTGAGAATTAGATGAATTTCAGATTTGCCGTCAATGAATGGAACATTCTGTGGAGGAGATACCAATTGTTTCTGAAGTTTGGGTTATGTGGACAGGAAAATGGAGCTGAAGAGGGTTGAGTGGATAGCAAATTGAACAGCACGGCTGAGAGTATGAGCAGGCCACTTAAAACCAGCATTGGCTTACTTGGATATTTACCAGTGGTGTCACGAAAACCTGCCGGGAGTGGAGATTCAGATGAATTCCAGATTCGCTGTGAATGAATGGAACATTCTGTAGTGGAGATAACAATGATTTCTCCAGTCTCTGTGGTGTGGACAGGAAAATGTAGAGCTGGCCAGGGTTGAGTGGATAGCCAATTGAACAGCACCACTGCGCTTGTGAAGAAAACACTTAAAACATTGGGTTACTTGGACATTCAACAGTGGTGTAACGAAAACCTGCCGGGAGTGGAGGTTCAGAGGAATTCCAGATTCGCAGTGAATGAATGGAACATTCTCTAGTGGAGATTCCAACGATTTCTGAAGGCTGGGTCGTGTGGAAGGAAAATCAAGAACTAATCAGGATTTAGTGGAAAGCCAATTGTATAGCATGGCTGCGAGTGTGAACATGCAGCTGAAAACCAGCATTGGGTTACTTGGACATTCATCAGTGGTGTAAGGAAAACCTGCATGGAGTGGAGAGTCAGTTGAATTCCACATTCGCAGTGAATGAATGGAACATTCTGTAGAGGAGATTCCAATGATTTCTGAAGCCTGTGTTGTGTGGACAGGAAAATGAAGAGCTGACCAGGCTTGAATCGATAGCCAAGTAAACAGCAGGGCTGCGAATATGAACAGGCCGCTGAAAACCAGCATTGGGTTACTTGGACATTCAACAGTGGTGTAATGAAAACCTGCGTGGAGTTGAGAGTCAGATGAATTCCAGATTCGCAGTGAATGAATGGAACGTTCTGAAGTGGAGATAACAAAGATTTCTGAAGGCTGGTAGTGTGGTGGGACAATGAAGAGCTGAACAGGGTGGAGTGAATTGTCAATTAAACAGCACGGCTGCGAGTATGAACAGGCCTCTGAAAACCAGCATTGGCTTACTTGGACATTCACAAGTGGTGTAATGTTAACCAGGCGGGAGTGGAGAATCAGATAAACTCCAGACTCGCAGTGAATGAATGGAACATTCTGTAGTGGAGATTGCAATGATTTCTGAAATCTGGATTGTGGGGACACGAAAATGAAGAGCTGACCAGTGTTGAGTGGATAGCCTGTAAAAAGCCTCGGCTTCGAATGTGAACAGACCACTGAAAACCAGTATTGCATTACTTCGACTTTCAGCAGTGGTGTAACGAAAGCCTGCGTGGAGTGCAGATTCAGATGAATTCCAGATTCCCAGTGAATGAATGGAACATCCTGTAGTGGAGATTACAATGATTTCTGAAGGCTGGGTTGTGTGCACAGGAAAATGAGGAGCAAAACAGGTTGAGTGGATAGCCAATTGAACAGCACGACTGCGAACATGAACAGGCCTCTGAAAACCAGCATTGTTTTACTTGGACATTCACAAGTGGTGTAAGATAAATCTGCAGGTAGTGGAGATTCAGTTGAATTCCAGATTCGCAGTGAATGAATGGAACATTCTGTACTGGAGATTGCAATGATTTCTCAAGTCTGGATTGTTTGGACATGAAAATGAAGAGCTGACCACAGTTGTGTGGATACCCAGTAAAAAGCAGGGCTTAGAGTGTGAACAGACCGCTGAAAACCAGCATTGTGTTACTTGGACATTCATAAGTGGTGTAATGAAAGCCTACCTGGAGTGCAGATTCAGATGAATTCCAGATTGGCAGTGAATGAATGGAACATTCTGTACTGGCGATTCCAATGATTTCTGAAGTCTGATATTGTGGAAAAGAAAATGAAAGGCTGACCAGGTTTGAGTGGATAGACAATTGAACAGCACACTGCGAGTGTGAAAAGGCGGCTGAAAACCAGCATTGGATTACTTGGTCATTCACCAGTGCTGTAATGAAAACCTGCCTGGAGCGGAGAGTCAGATGAATTGCAGAATCGCAGTGAATGAATGGAACAGTCTGTAGTGGAGAGCCCAATGATTTCTGAAGGCTGGTTTGTGTGGAGAGGAAAATGAAGAGCTGACCAATATTGAGTGGATAGCCCATTGAACAGCACTTCTGCGAGTTGAACATGCCTCTGAAAACCAGTATTGAGTTACTTGGACATTCACCAGTGGCGTAACGAAAACCTGCCAGGAGTGGAGGTTCAGAGGAATTCCAGATTCGCAGTGAATGAATGGAACATTCTCTAGTGGTGATTCCAATGATTTCTGAAGGCTGGGTTTTGTGGACACGAAAATGTAGAGCTGAACAGGGTGGAGTGGATAGCCAAATGAACAGCACGTCTCTTAGTATGAACAGGCCACTGAAAACCAGCATTGGCTTACTTGGACATTCACAAGTGGTGTAACGATAACCCGCCGGGAGTTGAGAGTCAGATGAATTTAAGATTCGCAGTGAATGAACGGAACATTCTGTGGAGGAGATGCCAATTATTTCTGAAGGTTGGGTTATGAGGACAGGAAAATGTAGAGCTGAATAGGGTTGGGTGGATAGCAAATTGAACAGCACGGCTGAGTGTGTTAGCAGGCGGCTTAAAACCAGCATTGTCTTCCTTGGACATTTACCAGTGGTGTCACGAAAACCTTCCAGGAGTGGAGACTCTGATGAATTCCAGATTCGCGTGATTGAATGGAACATTCTGTAGTGGTGATTGCCAACATTTAGGAATCTGGATAGTCTGGACAGGATATTGAAGAGCTGACCGATATTGAGTGGATAGCCAATGAACAGCACGGTTTCGAGTGTGAACAGACCACTAAGAAGCAGCATTGCATTACTTGGACATTCATCAGTGGTGTAACGAAAGCCTTCCTGGAATGCAGATTCAGAGTATTTCCAGATTCACAGTGAATGAATGGAAATTTCTGTAGTAGAGATTCCAATGATTTCTGAACGCTGGGTTGTGTGGACAGGAAAATGAAGAGCTGACTAGGTTTGACTGGATTGCCAATTGAACAGCAAGGCTGTGAGTGTGAACAGCCGCTGAAAACCAGCATTGGATTACCTGGTCATTCACCAGTGTTGTTAGGAAAATCTGCCTGGTGTGGAGAGTCAGAGGAATTCCAGATTCGCAGGGAACGAATGGAACATTCTGAAGTGGAGATAAGAATGATTTCTGAAGGCTCGGTGTGTGGAAGGAAAATCAAGAGCTAACCAGCGTTCACTGGATAGCCAATTGAACAGCACGGCTGCGAGTGTTAACACGCAGCTGAAACCAGCCTTGGGTTGCTTGGACATTCACCAGTGGTGAAACGAAAACCTGCTGGGAGTGGAGAACAAGATGAATTCAAGATTCGCCTGAATGAATGAAACATTCTGTAGTGTAGATTGCAATGGTTTCTGAGGTTTGTATTGTCTGAACTGGAAAAAGAAGAACTCACCAGTGTTGAGTCGCTAGACCGTGAACAGCACGGGTTCGAGTGTGAATAGACCGCTGAAAACCATCATTGCGTTACTTGAACATTCAGCAGTGGTGCAATGAAAACCTGCCGGGAGTGGAGATTCAGATGAATTCCAGATTCGCAGTGAATGAATGGAACATTCTCTAGTGGTGATTCCAATGATTTCTGAAGGCTGGGTTTTGTGGACACGAAAATGTAGAGCTGAACAGGGTGGAATGGATAGCCAAATGAACAGCACGTCTCTTAGTATGAACAGGCCACTGAAAACCAGCTTTGGCTTAATTGGACATTCACAAGTGGTGTAACGAAAACCTGACGGGAGTTGAGAATTAGATGAATTTCAGATTTGCCGTCAATGAATGGAACATTCTGTGGAGGAGATACCAATTGTTTCTGAAGTTTGGGTTATGTGGACAGGAAAATGGAGCTGAAGAGGGTTGAGTGGATAGCAAATTGAACAGGACGGCTGAGAGTATGAGCAGGCCACTTAAAACCAGCATTGGCTTACTTGGATATTTACCAGTGGTGTCACGAAAACCTGCCGGGAGTGGAGATTCAGATGAATTCCAGATTCGCTGTGAATGAATGGAACATTCTGTAGTGGAGATAACAATGATTTCTCCAGTCTCTGTGGTGTGGACAGGAAAATGTAGAGCTGGCCAGGGTTGAGTGGATAGCCAATGGAACAGCACCACTGCGCTTGTGAAGAAAACACTTAAAACATTGGGTTACTTGGACATTCAACAGTGGTGTAACGAAAACCTGCCGGGAGTGGAGGTTCAGAGGAATTCCAGATTCGCAGTGAATGAATGGAACATTCTCTAGTGGAGATTCCAACGATTTCTGAAGGCTGGGTCGTGTGGAAGGAAAATCAAGAACTAATCAGGATTTAGTGGAAAGCCAATTGTATAGCATGGCTGCGAGTGTGAACATGCAGCTGAAAACCAGCATTGGGTTACTTGGACATTCATCAGTGGTGTAAGGAAAACCTGCATGGAGTGGAGAGTCAGTTGAATTCCACATTCGCAGTGAATGAATGGAACATTCTGTAGAGGAGATTCCAATGATTTCTGAAGCCTGTGTTGTGTGGACAGGAAAATGAAGAGCTGACCAGGCTTGAATCGATAGCCAAGTAAACAGCAGGGCTGCGAATATGAACAGGCCGCTGAAAACCAGCATTGGGTTACTTGGACATTCAACAGTGGTGTAATGAAAACCTGCGTGGAGTTGAGAGTCAGATGAATTCCAGATTCGCAGTGAATGAATGGAACGTTCTGTAGTGGAGATAACAAAGATTTCTGAAGGCTGGTAGTGTGGTGGGACAATGAAGAGCTGAACAGGGTGGAGTGAATTGTCAATTAAACAGCACGGCTGCGAGTATGAACAGGCCTCTGAAAACCAGCATTGGCTTACTTGGACATTCACAAGTGGTGTAATGTTAACCAGGCGGGAGTGGAGAATCAGATAAACTCCAGACTCGCAGTGAATGAATGGAACATTCTGTAGTGGAGATTGCAATGATTTCTGAAATCTGGATTGTGGGGACACGAAAATGAAGAGCTGACCAGTGTTGAGTGGATAGCCTGTAAAAAGCCTCGGCTTCGAATGTGAACAGACCACTGAAAACCAGTATTGCATTACTTCGACTTTCAGCAGTGGTGTAACGAAAGCCTGCGTGGAGTGCAGATTCAGATGAATTCCAGATTCCCAGTGAATGAATGGAACATCCTGTAGTGGAGATTACAATGATTTCTGAAGGCTGGGTTGTGTGCACAGGAAAATGAGGAGCAAAACAGGTTGAGTGGATAGCCAATTGAACAGCACGACTGCGAACATGAACAGGCCTCTGAAAACCAGCATTGTTTTACTTGGACATTCACAAGTGGTGTAAGATAAATCTGCAGGTAGTGGAGATTCAGTTGAATTCCAGATTCGCAGTGAATGAATGGAACATTCTGTACTGGAGATTGCAATGATTTCTCAAGTCTGGATTGTTTGGACATGAAAATGAAGAGCTGACCACAGTTGTGTGGATACCCAGTAAAAAGCAGGGCTTAGAGTGTGAACAGACCGCTGAAAACCAGCATTGTGTTACTTGGACATTCATAAGTGGTGTAATGAAAGCCTACCTGGAGTGCAGATTCAGATGAATTCCAGATTGGCAGTGAATGAATGGAACATTCTGTACTGGCGATTCCAATGATTTCTGAAGTCTGATATTGTGGAAAAGAAAATGAAAGGCTGACCAGGTTTGAGTGGATAGACAATTGAACAGCACACTGCGAGTGTGAAAAGGCGGCTGAAAACCAGCATTGGATTACTTGGTCATTCACCAGTGCTGTAATGAAAACCTGCCTGGAGCGGAGAGTCAGATGAATTGCAGAATCGCAGTGAATGAATGGAACAGTCTGTAGTGGAGAGCCCAATGATTTCTGAAGGCTGGTTTGTGTGGAGAGGAAAATGAAGAGCTGACCAATATTGAGTGGATAGCCCATTGAACAGCACTTCTGCGAGTTGAACATGCCTCTGAAAACCAGTATTGAGTTACTTGGACATTCACCAGTGGCGTAACGAAAACCTGCCAGGAGTGGAGGTTCAGAGGAATTCCAGATTCGCAGTGAATGAATGGAACATTCTCTAGTGGTGATTCCAATGATTTCTGAAGGCTGGGTTTTGTGGACACGAGAATGTAGAGCTGAACAGGGTGGAGTGGATAGCCAAATGAACAGCACGTCTCTTAGTATGAACAGGCCACTGAAAACCAGCATTGGCTTACTTGGACATTC
Organism: Sorex fumeus; assembly: GCF_029834395.1. Lineage (NCBI taxonomy): Eukaryota > Metazoa > Chordata > Mammalia > Eulipotyphla > Soricidae > Sorex > Sorex fumeus. The sequence goes on from NW_026606113.1 coordinate 1,869,818, forward strand.
ACAAGTGGTGTAACGATAACCCGCCGGGAGTTGAGAGTCAGATGAATTTAAGATTCGCAGTGAATGAACGGAACATTCTGTGGAGGAGATACCAATTATTTCTGAAGGTTGGGTTATGAGGACAGGAAAATGTAGAGCTGAATAGGGTTGGGTGGATAGCAAATTGAACAGCACGGCTGAGTGTGTTAGCAGGCGGCTTAAAACCAGCATTGTCTTCCTTGGACATTTACCAGTGGTGTCACGAAAACCTTCCAGGAGTGGAGACTCTGATGAATTCCAGATTCGCGTGATTGAATGGAACATTCTGTAGTGGTGATTGCCAACATTTAGGAATCTGGATAGTCTGGACAGGATATTGAAGAGCTGACCGATATTGAGTGGATAGCCAATGAACAGCACGGTTTCGAGTGTGAACAGACCACTAAGAAGCAGCATTGCATTACTTGGACATTCATCAGTGGTGTAACGAAAGCCTTCCTGGAATGCAGATTCAGAGTATTTCCAGATTCACAGTGAATGAATGGAAATTTCTGTAGTAGAGATTCCAATGATTTCTGAACGCTGGGTTGTGTGGACAGGAAAATGAAGAGCTGACTAGGTTTGACTGGATTGCCAATTGAACAGCAAGGCTGTGAGTGTGAACAGCCGCTGAAAACCAGCATTGGATTACCTGGTCATTCACCAGTGTTGTTAGGAAAATCTGCCTGGTGTGGAGAGTCAGAGGAATTCCAGATTCGCGGGGAACGAATGGAACATTCTGAAGTGGAGATAAGAATGATTTCTGAAGGCTCGGTGTGTGGAAGGAAAATCAAGAGCTAACCAGCGTTCACTGGATAGCCAATTGAACAGCACGGCTGCGAGTGTTAACACGCAGCTGAAACCAGCCTTGGGTTGCTTGGACATTCACCAGTGGTGAAACGAAAACCTGCTGGGAGTGGAGAACAAGATGAATTCAAGATTCGCCTGAATGAATGAAACATTCTGTAGTGTAGATTGCAATGGTTTCTGAGGTTTGTATTGTCTGAACTGGAAAAAGAAGAACTCACCAGTGTTGAGTCGCTAGACCGTGAACAGCACGGGTTCGAGTGTGAATAGACCGCTGAAAACCATCATTGCGTTACTTGAACATTCAGCAGTGGTGCAATGAAAACCTGCCGGGAGTGGAGATTCAGATGAATTCCAGATTCGCAGTGAATGAATGGAACATTCTCTAGTGGTGATTCCAATGATTTCTGAAGGCTGGGTTTTGTGGACACGAAAATGTAGAGCTGAACAGGGTGGAATGGATAGCCAAATGAACAGCACGTCTCGTAGTAAGAACAGGCCACTGAAAACCAGCTTTGGCTTAATTGGACATTCACAAGTGGTGTAACGAAAACCTGACGGGAGTTGAGAATTAGATGAATTTCAGATTTGCCGTCAATGAATGGAACATTCTGTGGAGGAGATACCAATTGTTTCTGAAGTTTGGGTTATGTGGACAGGAAAATGGAGCTGAAGAGGGTTGAGTGGATAGCAAATTGAACAGGACGGCTGAGAGTATGAGCAGGCCACTTAAAACCAGCATTGGCTTACTTGGATATTTACCAGTGGTGTCACGAAAACCTGCCGGGAGTGGAGATTCAGATGAATTCCAGATTCGCTGTGAATGAATGGAACATTCTGTAGTGGAGATAACAATGATTTCTCCAGTCTCTGTGGTGTGGACAGGAAAATGTAGAGCTGGCCAGGGTTGAGTGGATAGCCAATTGAACAGCACCACTGCGCTTGTGAAGAAAACACTTAAAACATTGGGTTACTTGGACATTCAACAGTGGTGTAACGAAAACCTGCCGGGAGTGGAGGTTCAGAGGAATTCCAGATTCGCAGTGAATGAATGGAACATTCTCTAGTGGAGATTCCAACGATTTCTGAAGGCTGGGTCGTGTGGAAGGAAAATCAAGAACTAATCAGGATTTAGTGGAAAGCCAATTGTATAGCATGGCTGCGAGTGTGAACATGCAGCTGAAAACAGCATTGGGTTACTTGGACATTCATCAGTGGTGTAAGGAAAACCTGCATGGAGTGGAGAGTCAGTTGAATTCCACATTCGCAGTGAATGAATGGAACATTCTGTAGAGGAGATTCCAATGATTTCTGAAGCCTGTGTTGTGTGGACAGGAAAATGAAGAGCTGACCAGGCTTGAATCGATAGCCAAGTAAACAGCAGGGCTGCGAATATGAACAGGCCGCTGAAAACCAGCATTGGGTTACTTGGACATTCAACAGTGGTGTAATGAAAACCTGCGTGGAGTTGAGAGTCAGATGAATTCCAGATTCGCAGTGAATGAATGGAACGTTCTGTAGTGGAGATAACAAAGATTTCTGAAGGCTGGTAGTGTGGTGGGACAATGAAGAGCTGAACAGGGTGGAGTGAATTGTCCAATTAAACAGCACGGCTGCGAGTATGAACAGGCCTCTGAAAACCAGCATTGGCTTACTTGGACATTCACAAGTGGTGTAATGTTAACCAGGCGGGAGTGGAGAATCAGATAAACTCCAGACTCGCAGTGAATGAATGGAACATTCTGTAGTGGAGATTGCAATGATTTCTGAAATCTGGATTGTGGGGACACGAAAATGAAGAGCTGACCAGTGTTGAGTGGATAGCCTGTAAAAAGCCTCGGCTTCGAATGTGAACAGACCACTGAAAACCAGTATTGCATTACTTCGACTTTCAGCAGTGGTGTAACGAAAGCCTGCGTGGAGTGCAGATTCAGATGAATTCCAGATTCCCAGTGAATGAATGGAACATCCTGTAGTGGAGATTACAATGATTTCTGAAGGCTGGGTTGTGTGCACAGGAAAATGAGGAGCAAAACAGGTTGAGTGGATAGCCAATTGAACAGCACGACTGCGAACATGAACAGGCCTCTGAAAACCAGCATTGTTTTACTTGGACATTCACAAGTGGTGTAAGATAAATCTGCAGGTAGTGGAGATTCAGTTGAATTCAGATTCGCAGTGAATGAATGGAACATTCTGTACTGGAGATTGCAATGATTTCTCAAGTCTGGATTGTTCGGACATGAAAATGAAGAGCTGACCACAGTTGTGTGGATACCCAGTAAAAAGCAGGGCTTAGAGTGTGAACAGACCGCTGAAAACCAGCATTGTGTTACTTGGACATTCATAAGTGGTGTAATGAAAGCCTACCTGGAGTGCAGATTCAGATGAATTCCAGATTGGCAGTGAATGAATGGAACATTCTGTACTGGCGATTCCAATGATTTCTGAAGTCTGATATTGTGGAAAAGAAAATGAAAGGCTGACCAGGTTTGAGTGGATAGACAATTGAACAGCACACTGCGAGTGTGAAAAGGCGGCTGAAAACCAGCATTGGATTACTTGGTCATTCACCAGTGCTGTAATGAAAACCTGCCTGGAGCGGAGAGTCAGATGAATTGCAGAATCGCAGTGAATGAATGGAACAGTCTGTAGTGGAGAGCCAATGATTTCTGAAGGCTGGTTTGTGTGGAGAGGAAAATGAAGAGCTGACCAATATTGAGTGGATAGCCCATTGAACAGCACTTCTGCGAGTTGAACTGCCTCTGAAAACCAGTATTGAGTTACTTGGACATTCACCAGTGGCGTAACGAAAACCTGCCAGGAGTGGAGGTTCAGAGGAATTCCAGATTCGCAGTGAATGAATGGAACATTCTCTAGTGGTGATTCCAATGATTTCTGAAGGCTGGGTTTTGTGGACACGAGAATGTAGAGCTGAACAGGGTGGAGTGGATAGCCAAATGAACAGCACGTCTCTTAGTATGAACAGGCCACTGACAAACCAGCATTGGCTTACTTGGACATTCACAAGTGTGTAACGATAACCCGCCGGGAGTTGAGAGTCAGATGAATTTAAGATTCGCAGTGAATGAACGGACATTCTGTGGAGGAGATACCAATTATTTCTGAAGGTTGGGTTATGAGGACAGGAAAATGTAGAGCTGAATAGGGTTGGGTGGATAGCAAATTGAACAGCCGGCTGAGTGTGTTAGCAGGCGGCTTAAAACCAGCATTGTCTTCCTTGGACATTTACCAGTGGTGTCACGAAAACCTTCCAGGAGTGGAGACTCTGAATGAATTCCAGATACGCGTGATTGAATGGAACATTCTGTAGTGGTGATTGCCAACATTTAGGAATCTGGATAGTCTGGACAGGATATTGAAGAGCTGACCGATATTGAGTGGATAGCCAATGAACAGCACGGTTTCGAGTGTGAACAGACCACTAAGAAGCAGCATTGCATTACTTGGACATTCATCAGTGGTGTAACGAAAGCCTTCCTGGAATGCAGATTCAGAGTATTTCCAGATTCACAGTGAATGAATGGAAATTTCTGTAGTAGAGATTCCAATGATTTCTGAACGCTGGGTTGTGTGGACAGGAAAATGAAGAGCTGACTAGGTTTGACTGGATTGCCAATTGAACAGCAAGGCTGTGAGTGTGAACAGCCGCTGAAAACCAGCATTGGATTACCTGGTCATTCACCAGTGTTGTTAGGAAAATCTGCCTGGTGTGGAGAGTCAGAGGAATTCCAGATTCGCAGGGAACGAATGGAACATTCTGAAGTGGAGATAAGAATGATTTCTGAAGGCTCGGTGTGTGGAAGGAAAATCAAGAGCTAACCAGCGTTCACTGGATAGCCAATTGAACAGCACGGCTGCGAGTGTTAACACGCAGCTGAAACCAGCCTTGGGTTGCTTGGACATTCACCAGTGGTGAAACGAAAACCTGCTGGGAGTGGAGAACAAGATGAATTCAAGATTCGCCTGAATGAATGAAACATTCTGTAGTGTAGATTGCAATGGTTTCTGAGGTTTGTATTGTCTGAACTGGAAAAAGAAGAACTCACCAGTGTTGAGTCGCTAGACCGTGAACAGCACGGGTTCGAGTGTGAATAGACCGCTGAAAACCATCATTGCGTTACTTGAACATTCAGCAGTGGTGCAATGAAAACCTGCCGGGAGTGGAGATTCAGATGAATTCCAGATTCGCAGTGAATGAATGGAACATTCTCTAGTGGTGATTCCAATGATTTCTGAAGGCTGGGTTTTGTGGACACGAAAATGTAGAGCTGAACAGGGTGGAATGGATAGCCAAATGAACAGCACGTCTCGTAGTAAGAACAGGCCACTGAAAACCAGCTTTGGCTTAATTGGACATTCACAAGTGGTGTAACGAAAACCTGACGGGAGTTGAGAATTAGATGAATTTCAGATTTGCCGTCAATGAATGGAACATTCTGTGGAGGAGATACCAATTGTTTCTGAAGTTTGGGTTATGTGGACAGGAAAATGGAGCTGAAGAGGGTTGAGTGGATAGCAAATTGAACAGCACGGCTGAGAGTATGAGCAGGCCACTTAAAACCAGCATTGGCTTACTTGGATATTTACCAGTGGTGTCACGAAAACCTGCCGGGAGTGGAGATTCAGATGAATTCCAGATTCGCTGTGAATGAATGGAACATTCTGTAGTGGAGATAACAATGATTTCTCCAGTCTCTGTGGTGTGGACAGGAAAATGTAGAGCTGGCCAGGGTTGAGTGGATAGCCAATTGAACAGCACCACTGCGCTTGTGAAGAAAACACTTAAAACATTGGGTTACTTGGACATTCAACAGTGGTGTAACGAAAACCTGCCGGGAGTGGAGGTTCAGAGGAATTCCAGATTCGCAGTGAATGAATGGAACATTCTCTAGTGGAGATTCCAACGATTTCTGAAGGCTGGGTCGTGTGGAAGGAAAATCAAGAACTAATCAGGATTTAGTGGAAAGCCAATTGTATAGCATGGCTGCGAGTGTGAACATGCAGCTGAAAACCAGCATTGGGTTACTTGGACATTCATCAGTGGTGTAAGGAAAACCTGCATGGAGTGGAGAGTCAGTTGAATTCCACATTCGCAGTGAATGAATGGAACATTCTGTAGAGGAGATTCCAATGATTTCTGAAGCCTGTGTTGTGTGGACAGGAAAATGAAGAGCTGACCAGGCTTGAATCGATAGCCAAGTAAACAGCAGGGCTGCGAATATGAACAGGCCGCTGAAAACCAGCATTGGGTTACTTGGACATTCAACAGTGGTGTAATGAAAACCTGCGTGGAGTTGAGAGTCAGATGAATTCCAGATTCGCAGTGAATGAATGGAACATTCTGTAGTGGAGATAACAAAGATTTCTGAAGGCTGGTAGTGTGGTGGGACAATGAAGAGCTGAACAGGGTGGAGTGAATTGTCAATTAAACAGCACGGCTGCGAGTATGAACAGGCCTCTGAAAACCAGCATTGGCTTACTTGGACATTCACAAGTGGTGTAATGTTAACCAGGCGGGAGTGGAGAATCAGATAAACTCCAGACTCGCAGTGAATGAATGGAACATTCTGTAGTGGAGATTGCAATGATTTCTGAAATCTGGATTGTGGGGACACGAAAATGAAGAGCTGACCAGTGTTGAGTGGATAGCCTGTAAAAAGCCTCGGCTTCGAATGTGAACAGACCACTGAAAACCAGTATTGCATTACTTCGACTTTCAGCAGTGGTGTAACGAAAGCCTGCGTGGAGTGCAGATTCAGATGAATTCCAGATTCCCAGTGAATGAATGGAACATCCTGTAGTGGAGATTACAATGATTTCTGAAGGCTGGGTTGTGTGCACAGGAAAATGAGGAGCAAAACAGGTTGAGTGGATAGCCAATTGAACAGCACGACTGCGAACATGAACAGGCCTCTGAAAACCAGCATTGTTTTACTTGGACATTCACAAGTGGTGTAAGATAAATCTGCAGGTAGTGGAGATTCAGTTGAATTCCAGATTCGCAGTGAATGAATGGAACATTCTGTACTGGAGATTGCAATGATTTCTCAAGTCTGGATTGTTTGGACATGAAAATGAAGAGCTGACCACAGTTGTGTGGATACCCAGTAAAAAGCAGGGCTTAGAGTGTGAACAGACCGCTGAAAACCAGCATTGTGTTACTTGGACATTCATAAGTGGTGTAATGAAAGCCTACCTGGAGTGCAGATTCAGATGAATTCCAGATTGGCAGTGAATGAATGGAACATTCTGTACTGGCGATTCCAATGATTTCTGAAGTCTGATATTGTGGAAAAGAAAATGAAAGGCTGACCAGGTTTGAGTGGATAGACAATTGAACAGCACACTGCGAGTGTGAAAAGGCGGCTGAAAACCAGCATTGGATTACTTGGTCATTCACCAGTGCTGTAATGAAAACCTGCCTGGAGCGGAGAGTCAGATGAATTGCAGAATCGCAGTGAATGAATGGAACAGTCTGTAGTGGAGAGCCCAATGATTTCTGAAGGCTGGTTTGTGTGGAGAGGAAAATGAAGAGCTGACCAATATTGAGTGGATAGCCCATTGAACAGCACTTCTGCGAGTTGAACATGCCTCTGAAAACCAGTATTGAGTTACTTGGACATTCACCAGTGGCGTAACGAAAACCTGCCAGGAGTGGAGGTTCAGAGGAATTCCAGATTCGCAGTGAATGAATGGAACATTCTCTAGTGGTGATTCCAATGATTTCTGAAGGCTGGGTTTTGTGGACACGAAAATGTAGAGCTGAACAGGGTGGAGTGGATAGCCAAATGAACAGCACGTCTCTTAGTATGAACAGGCCACTGAAAACCAGCATTGGCTTACTTGGACATTCACAAGTGGTGTAACGATAACCCGCCGGGAGTTGAGAGTCAGATGAATTTAAGATTCGCAGTGAATGAACGGAACATTCTGTGGAGGAGATACCAATTATTTCTGAAGGTTGGGTTATGAGGACAGGAAAATGTAGAGCTGAATAGGGTTGGGTGGATAGCAAATTGAACAGCACGGCTGAGTGTGTTAGCAGGCGGCTTAAAACCAGCATTGTCTTCCTTGGACATTTACCAGTGGTGTCACGAAAACCTTCCAGGAGTGGAGACTCTGATGAATTCCAGATTCGCGTGATTGAATGGAACATTCTGTAGTGGTGATTGCCAACATTTAGGAATCTGGATAGTCTGGACAGGATATTGAAGAGCTGACCGATATTGAGTGGATAGCCAATGAACAGCACGGTTTCGAGTGTGAACAGACCACTAAGAAGCAGCATTGCATTACTTGGACATTCATCAGTGGTGTAACGAAAGCCTTCCTGGAATGCAGATTCAGAGTATTTCCAGATTCACAGTGAATGAATGGAAATTTCTGTAGTAGAGATTCCAATGATTTCTGAACGCTGGGTTGTGTGGACAGGAAAATGAAGAGCTGACTAGGTTTGACTGGATTGCCAATTGAACAGCAAGGCTGTGAGTGTGAACAGCCGCTGAAAACCAGCATTGGATTACCTGGTCATTCACCAGTGTTGTTAGGAAAATCTGCCTGGTGTGGAGAGTCAGAGGAATTCCAGATTCGCAGGGAACGAATGGAACATTCTGAAGTGGAGATAAGAATGATTTCTGAAGGCTCGGTGTGTGGAAGGAAAATCAAGAGCTAACCAGCGTTCACTGGATAGCCAATTGAACAGCACGGCTGCGAGTGTTAACACGCAGCTGAAACCAGCCTTGGGTTGCTTGGACATTCACCAGTGGTGAAACGAAAACCTGCTGGGAGTGGAGAACAAGATGAATTCAAGATTCGCCTGAATGAATGAAACATTCTGTAGTGTAGATTGCAATGGTTTCTGAGGTTTGTATTGTCTGAACTGGAAAAAGAAGAACTCACCAGTGTTGAGTCGCTAGACCGTGAACAGCACGGGTTCGAGTGTGAATAGACCGCTGAAAACCATCATTGCGTTACTTGAACATTCAGCAGTGGTGCAATGAAAACCTGCCGGGAGTGGAGATTCAGATGAATTCCAGATTCGCAGTGAATGAATGGAACATTCTCTAGTGGTGATTCCAATGATTTCTGAAGGCTGGGTTTTGTGGACACGAAAATGTAGAGCTGAACAGGGTGGAATGGATAGCCAAATGAACAGCACGTCTCGTAGTAAGAACAGGCCACTGAAAACCAGCTTTGGCTTAATTGGACATTCACAAGTGGTGTAACGAAAACCTGACGGGAGTTGAGAATTAGATGAATTTCAGATTTGCCGTCAATGAATGGAACATTCTGTGGAGGAGATACCAATTGTTTCTGAAGTTTGGGTTATGTGGACAGGAAAATGGAGCTGAAGAGGGTTGAGTGGATAGCAAATTGAACAGCACGGCTGAGAGTATGAGCAGGCCACTTAAAACCAGCATTGGCTTACTTGGATATTTACCAGTGGTGTCACGAAAACCTGCCGGGAGTGGAGATTCAGATGAATTCCAGATTCGCTGTGAATGAATGGAACATTCTGTAGTGGAGATAACAATGATTTCTCCAGTCTCTGTGGTGTGGACAGGAAAATGTAGAGCTGGCCAGGGTTGAGTGGATAGCCAATTGAACAGCACCACTGCGCTTGTGAAGAAAACACTTAAAACATTGGGTTACTTGGACATTCAACAGTGGTGTAACGAAAACCTGCCGGGAGTGGAGGTTCAGAGGAATTCCAGATTCGCAGTGAATGAATGGAACATTCTCTAGTGGAGATTCCAACGATTTCTGAAGGCTGGGTCGTGTGGAAGGAAAATCAAGAACTAATCAGGATTTAGTGGAAAGCCAATTGTATAGCATGGCTGCGAGTGTGAACATGCAGCTGAAAACCAGCATTGGGTTACTTGGACATTCATCAGTGGTGTAAGGAAAACCTGCATGGAGTGGAGAGTCAGTTGAATTCCACATTCGCAGTGAATGAATGGAACATTCTGTAGAGGAGATTCCAATGATTTCTGAAGCCTGTGTTGTGTGGACAGGAAAATGAAGAGCTGACCAGGCTTGAATCGATAGCCAAGTAAACAGCAGGGCTGCGAATATGAACAGGCCGCTGAAAACCAGCATTGGGTTACTTGGACATTCAACAGTGGTGTAATGAAAACCTGCGTGGAGTTGAGAGTCAGATGAATTCCAGATTCGCAGTGAATGAATGGAACATTCTGTAGTGGAGATAACAAAGATTTCTGAAGGCTGGTAGTGTGGTGGGACAATGAAGAGCTGAACAGGGTGGAGTGAATTGTCAATTAAACAGCACGGCTGCGAGTATGAACAGGCCTCTGAAAACCAGCATTGGCTTACTTGGACATTCACAAGTGGTGTAATGTTAACCAGGCGGGAGTGGAGAATCAGATAAACTCCAGACTCGCAGTGAATGAATGGAACATTCTGTAGTGGAGATTGCAATGATTTCTGAAATCTGGATTGTGGGGACACGAAAATGAAGAGCTGACCAGTGTTGAGTGGATAGCCTGTAAAAAGCCTCGGCTTCGAATGTGAACAGACCACTGAAAACCAGTATTGCATTACTTCGACTTTCAGCAGTGGTGTAACGAAAGCCTGCGTGGAGTGCAGATTCAGATGAATTCCAGATTCCCAGTGAATGAATGGAACATCCTGTAGTGGAGATTACAATGATTTCTGAAGGCTGGGTTGTGTGCACAGGAAAATGAGGAGCAAAACAGGTTGAGTGGATAGCCAATTGAACAGCACGACTGCGAACATGAACAGGCCTCTGAAAACCAGCATTGTTTTACTTGGACATTCACAAGTGGTGTAAGATAAATCTGCAGGTAGTGGAGATTCAGTTGAATTCCAGATTCGCAGTGAATGAATGGAACATTCTGTACTGGAGATTGCAATGATTTCTCAAGTCTGGATTGTTTGGACATGAAAATGAAGAGCTGACCACAGTTGTGTGGATACCCAGTAAAAAGCAGGGCTTAGAGTGTGAACAGACCGCTGAAAACCAGCATTGTGTTACTTGGACATTCATAAGTGGTGTAATGAAAGCCTACCTGGAGTGCAGATTCAGATGAATTCCAGATTGGCAGTGAATGAATGGAACATTCTGTACTGGCGATTCCAATGATTTCTGAAGTCTGATATTGTGGAAAAGAAAATGAGAGGCTGACCAGGTTTGAGTGGATAGACAATTGAACAGCACACTGCGAGTGTGAAAAGGCGGCTGAAAACCAGCATTGGATTACTTGGTCATTCACCAGTGCTGTAATGAAAACCTGCCTGGAGCGGAGAGTCAGATGAATTGCAGAATCGCAGTGAATGAATGGAACAGTCTGTAGTGGAGAGCCCAATGATTTCTGAAGGCTGGTTTGTGTGGAGAGGAAAATGAAGAGCTGACCAATATTGAGTGGATAGCCCATTGAACAGCACTTCTGCGAGTTGAACATGCCTCTGAAAACCAGTATTGAGTTACTTGGACATTCACCAGTGGCGTAACGAAAACCTGCCAGGAGTGGAGGTTCAGAGGAATTCCAGATTCGCAGTGAATGAATGGAACATTCTCTAGTGGTGATTCCAATGATTTCTGAAGGCTGGGTTTTGTGGACACAAAAATGTAGAGCTGAACAGGGTGGAGTGGATAGCCAAATGAACAGCACGTCTCTTAGTATGAACAGGCCACTGAAAACCAGCATTGGCTTACTTGGACATTCACAAGTGGTGTAACGATAACCCGCCGGGAGTTGAGAGTCAGATGAATTTAAGATTCGCAGTGAATGAACGGAACATTCTGTGGAGGAGATACCAATTATTTCTGAAGGTTGGGTTATGAGGACAGGAAAATGTAGAGCTGAATAGGGTTGGGTGGATAGCAAATTGAACAGCACGGCTGAGTGTGTTAGCAGGCGGCTTAAAACCAGCATTGTCTTCCTTGGACATTTACCAGTGGTGTCACGAAAACCTTCCAGGAGTGGAGACTCTGATGAATTCCAGATTCGCGTGATTGAATGGAACATTCTGTAGTGGTGATTGCCAACATTTAGGAATCTGGATAGTCTGGACAGGATATTGAAGAGCTGACCGATATTGAGTGGATAGCCAATGAACAGCACGGTTTCGAGTGTGAACAGACCACTAAGAAGCAGCATTGCATTACTTGGACATTCATCAGTGGTGTAACGAAAGCCTTCCTGGAATGCAGATTCAGAGTATTTCCAGATTCACAGTGAATGAATGGAAATTTCTGTAGTAGAGATTCCAATGATTTCTGAACGCTGGGTTGTGTGGACAGGAAAATGAAGAGCTGACTAGGTTTGACTGGATTGCCAATTGAACAGCAAGGCTGTGAGTGTGAACAGCCGCTGAAAACCAGCATTGGATTACCTGGTCATTCACCAGTGTTGTTAGGAAAATCTGCCTGGTGTGGAGAGTCAGAGGAATTCCAGATTCGCAGGGAACGAATGGAACATTCTGAAGTGGAGATAAGAATGATTTCTGAAGGCTCGGTGTGTGGAAGGAAAATCAAGAGCTAACCAGCGTTCACTGGATAGCCAATTGAACAGCACGGCTGCGAGTGTTAACACGCAGCTGAAACCAGCCTTGGGTTGCTTGGACATTCACCAGTGGTGAAACGAAAACCTGCTGGGAGTGGAGAACAAGATGAATTCAAGATTCGCCTGAATGAATGAAACATTCTGTAGTGTAGATTGCAATGGTTTCTGAGGTTTGTATTGTCTGAACTGGAAAAAGAAGAACTCACCAGTGTTGAGTCGCTAGACCGTGAACAGCACGGGTTCGAGTGTGAATAGACCGCTGAAAACCATCATTGCGTTACTTGAACATTCAGCAGTGGTGCAATGAAAACCTGCCGGGAGTGGAGATTCAGATGAATTCCAGATTCGCAGTGAATGAATGGAACATTCTCTAGTGGTGATTCCAATGATTTCTGAAGGCTGGGTTTTGTGGACACGAAAATGTAGAGCTGAACAGGGTGGAATGGATAGCCAAATGAACAGCACGTCTCGTAGTAAGAACAGGCCACTGAAAACCAGCTTTGGCTTAATTGGACATTCACAAGTGGTGTAACGAAAACCTGACGGGAGTTGAGAATTAGATGAATTTCAGATTTGCCGTCAATGAATGGAACATTCTGTGGAGGAGATACCAATTGTTTCTGAAGTTTGGGTTATGTGGACAGGAAAATGGAGCTGAAGAGGGTTGAGTGGATAGCAAATTGAACAGCACGGCTGAGAGTATGAGCAGGCCACTTAAAACCAGCATTGGCTTACTTGGATATTTACCAGTGGTGTCACGAAAACCTGCCGGGAGTGGAGATTCAGATGAATTCCAGATTCGCTGTGAATGAATGGAACATTCTGTAGTGGAGATAACAATGATTTCTCCAGTCTCTGTGGTGTGGACAGGAAAATGTAGAGCTGGCCAGGGTTGAGTGGATAGCCAATTGAACAGCACCACTGCGCTTGTGAAGAAAACACTTAAAACATTGGGTTACTTGGACATTCAACAGTGGTGTAACGAAAACCTGCCGGGAGTGGAGGTTCAGAGGAATTCCAGATTCGCAGTGAATGAATGGAACATTCTCTAGTGGAGATTCCAACGATTTCTGAAGGCTGGGTCGTGTGGAAGGAAAATCAAGAACTAATCAGGATTTAGTGGAAAGCCAATTGTATAGCATGGCTGCGAGTGTGAACATGCAGCTGAAAACCAGCATTGGGTTACTTGGACATTCATCAGTGGTGTAAGGAAAACCTGCATGGAGTGGAGAGTCAGTTGAATTCCACATTCGCAGTGAATGAATGGAACATTCTGTAGAGGAGATTCCAATGATTTCTGAAGCCTGTGTTGTGTGGACAGGAAAATGAAGAGCTGACCAGGCTTGAATCGATAGCCAAGTAAACAGCAGGGCTGCGAATATGAACAGGCCGCTGAAAACCAGCATTGGGTTACTTGGACATTCAACAGTGGTGTAATGAAAACCTGCGTGGAGTTGAGAGTCAGATGAATTCCAGATTCGCAGTGAATGAATGGAACATTCTGTAGTGGAGATAACAAAGATTTCTGAAGGCTGGTAGTGTGGTGGGACAATGAAGAGCTGAACAGGGTGGAGTGAATTGTCAATTAAACAGCACGGCTGCGAGTATGAACAGGCCTCTGAAAACCAGCATTGGCTTACTTGGACATTCACAAGTGGTGTAATGTTAACCAGGCGGGAGTGGAGAATCAGATAAACTCCAGACTCGCAGTGAATGAATGGAACATTCTGTAGTGGAGATTGCAATGATTTCTGAAATCTGGATTGTGGGGACACGAAAATGAAGAGCTGACCAGTGTTGAGTGGATAGCCTGTAAAAAGCCTCGGCTTCGAATGTGAACAGACCACTGAAAACCAGTATTGCATTACTTCGACTTTCAGCAGTGGTGTAACGAAAGCCTGCGTGGAGTGCAGATTCAGATGAATTCCAGATTCCCAGTGAATGAATGGAACATCCTGTAGTGGAGATTACAATGATTTCTGAAGGCTGGGTTGTGTGCACAGGAAAATGAGGAGCAAAACAGGTTGAGTGGATAGCCAATTGAACAGCACGACTGCGAACATGAACAGGCCTCTGAAAACCAGCATTGTTTTACTTGGACATTCACAAGTGGTGTAAGATAAATCTGCAGGTAGTGGAGATTCAGTTGAATTCCAGATTCGCAGTGAATGAATGGAACATTCTGTACTGGAGATTGCAATGATTTCTCAAGTCTGGATTGTTTGGACATGAAAATGAAGAGCTGACCACAGTTGTGTGGATACCCAGTAAAAAGCAGGGCTTAGAGTGTGAACAGACCGCTGAAAACCAGCATTGTGTTACTTGGACATTCATAAGTGGTGTAATGAAAGCCTACCTGGAGTGCAGATTCAGATGAATTCCAGATTGGCAGTGAATGAATGGAACATTCTGTACTGGCGATTCCAATGATTTCTGAAGTCTGATATTGTGGAAAAGAAAATGAGAGGCTGACCAGGTTTGAGTGGATAGACAATTGAACAGCACACTGCGAGTGTGAAAAGGCGGCTGAAAACCAGCATTGGATTACTTGGTCATTCACCAGTGCTGTAATGAAAACCTGCCTGGAGCGGAGAGTCAGATGAATTGCAGAATCGCAGTGAATGAATGGAACAGTCTGTAGTGGAGAGCCCAATGATTTCTGAAGGCTGGTTTGTGTGGAGAGGAAAATGAAGAGCTGACCAATATTGAGTGGATAGCCCATTGAACAGCACTTCTGCGAGTTGAACATGTCTCTGAAAACCAGTATTGAGTTACTTGGACATTCACCAGTGGCGTAACGAAAACCTGCCAGGAGTGGAGGTTCAGATGAATTCCAGATTCGCAGTGAATGAATGGAACATTCTCTAGTGGTGATTCCAATGATTTCTGAAGGCTGGGTTTTGTGGACACGAAAATGTAGAGCTGAACAGGGTGGAGTGGATAGCCAAATGAACAGCACGTCTCTTAGTATGAACAGGCCACTGAAAACCAGCATTGGCTTACTTGGACATTCACAAGTGGTGTAACGATAACCCGCCGGGAGTTGAGAGTCAGATGAATTTAAGATTCGCAGTGAATGAACGGAACATTCTGTGGAGGAGATACCAATTATTTCTGAAGGTTGGGTTATGAGGACAGGAAAATGTAGAGCTGAATAGGGTTGGGTGGATAGCAAATTGAACAGCACGGCTGAGTGTGTTAGCAGGCGGCTTAAAACCAGCATTGTCTTCCTTGGACATTTACCAGTGGTGTCACGAAAACCTTCCAGGAGTGGAGACTCTGATGAATTCCAGATTCGCGTGATTGAATGGAACATTCTGTAGTGGTGATTGCCAACATTTAGGAATCTGGATAGTCTGGACAGGATATTGAAGAGCTGACCGATATTGAGTGGATAGCCAATGAACAGCGCGGTTTCGAGTGTGAACAGACCACTAAGAAGCAGCATTGCATTACTTGGACATTCATCAGTGGTGTAACGAAAGCCTTCCTGGAATGCAGATTCAGAGTATTTCCAGATTCACAGTGAATGAATGGAAATTTCTGTAGTAGAGATTCCAATGATTTCTGAACGCTGGGTTGTGTGGACAGGAAAATGAAGAGCTGACTAGGTTTGACTGGATTGCCAATTGAACAGCAAGGCTGTGAGTGTGAACAGCCGCTGAAAACCAGCATTGGATTACCTGGTCATTCACCAGTGTTGTTAGGAAAATCTGCCTGGTGTGGAGAGTCAGAGGAATTCCAGATTCGCAGGGAACGAATGGAACATTCTGAAGTGGAGATAAGAATGATTTCTGAAGGCTCGGTGTGTGGAAGGAAAATCAAGAGCTAACCAGCGTTCACTGGATAGCCAATTGAACAGCACAGCTGCGAGTGTTAACACGCAGCTGAAACCAGCCTTGGGTTGCTTGGACATTCACCAGTGGTGAAACGAAAACCTGCTGGGAGTGGAGAACAAGATGAATTCAAGATTCGCCTGAATGAATGAAACATTCTGTAGTGTAGATTGCAATGGTTTCTGAGGTTTGTATTGTCTGAACTGGAAAAAGAAGAACTCACCAGTGTTGAGTCGCTAGACCGTGAACAGCACGGGTTCGAGTGTGAATAGACCGCTGAAAACCATCATTGCGTTACTTGAACATTCAGCAGTGGTGCAATGAAAACCTGCCGGGAGTGGAGATTCAGATGAATTCCAGATTCGCAGTGAATGAATGGAACATTCTCTAGTGGTGATTCCAATGATTTCTGAAGGCTGGGTTTTGTGGACACGAAAATGTAGAGCTGAACAGGGTGGAATGGATAGCCAAATGAACAGCACGTCTCGTAGTAAGAACAGGCCACTGAAAACCAGCTTTGGCTTAATTGGACATTCACAAGTGGTGTAACGAAAACCTGACGGGAGTTGAGAATTAGATGAATTTCAGATTTGCCGTCAATGAATGGAACATTCTGTGGAGGAGATACCAATTGTTTCTGAAGTTTGGGTTATGTGGACAGGAAAATGGAGCTGAAGAGGGTTGAGTGGATAGCAAATTGAACAGCACGGCTGAGAGTATGAGCAGGCCACTTAAAACCAGCATTGGCTTACTTGGATATTTACCAGTGGTGTCACGAAAACCTGCCGGGAGTGGAGATTCAGATGAATTCCAGATTCGCTGTGAATGAATGGAACATTCTGTAGTGGAGATAACAATGATTTCTCCAGTCTCTGTGGTGTGGACAGGAAAATGTAGAGCTGGCCAGGGTTGAGTGGATAGCCAATTGAACAGCACCACTGCGCTTGTGAAGAAAACACTTAAAACATTGGGTTACTTGGACATTCAACAGTGGTGTAACGAAAACCTGCCGGGAGTGGAGGTTCAGAGGAATTCCAGATTCGCAGTGAATGAATGGAACATTCTCTAGTGGAGATTCCAACGATTTCTGAAGGCTGGGTCGTGTGGAAGGAAAATCAAGAACTAATCAGGATTTAGTGGAAAGCCAATTGTATAGCATGGCTGCGAGTGTGAACATGCAGCTGAAAACCAGCATTGGGTTACTTGGACATTCATCAGTGGTGTAAGGAAAACCTGCATGGAGTGGAGAGTCAGTTGAATTCCACATTCGCAGTGAATGAATGGAACATTCTGTAGAGGAGATTCCAATGATTTCTGAAGCCTGTGTTGTGTGGACAGGAAAATGAAGAGCTGACCAGGCTTGAATCGATAGCCAAGTAAACAGCAGGGCTGCGAATATGAACAGGCCGCTGAAAACCAGCATTGGGTTACTTGGACATTCAACAGTGGTGTAATGAAAACCTGCGTGGAGTTGAGAGTCAGATGAATTCCAGATTCGCAGTGAATGAATGGAACATTCTGTAGTGGAGATAACAAAGATTTCTGAAGGCTGGTAGTGTGGTGGGACAATGAAGAGCTGAACAGGGTGGAGTGAATTGTCAATTAAACAGCACGGCTGCGAGTATGAACAGGCCTCTGAAAACCAGCATTGGCTTACTTGGACATTCACAAGTGGTGTAATGTTAACCAGGCGGGAGTGGAGAATCAGATAAACTCCAGACTCGCAGTGAATGAATGGAACATTCTGTAGTGGAGATTGCAATGATTTCTGAAATCTGGATTGTGGGGACACGAAAATGAAGAGCTGACCAGTGTTGAGTGGATAGCCTGTAAAAAGCCTCGGCTTCGAATGTGAACAGACCACTGAAAACCAGTATTGCATTACTTCGACTTTCAGCAGTGGTGTAACGAAAGCCTGCGTGGAGTGCAGATTCAGATGAATTCCAGATTCCCAGTGAATGAATGGAACATCCTGTAGTGGAGATTACAATGATTTCTGAAGGCTGGGTTGTGTGCACAGGAAAATGAGGAGCAAAACAGGTTGAGTGGATAGCCAATTGAACAGCACGACTGCGAACATGAACAGGCCTCTGAAAACCAGCATTGTTTTACTTGGACATTCACAAGTGGTGTAAGATAAATCTGCAGGTAGTGGAGATTCAGTTGAATTCCAGATTCGCAGTGAATGAATGGAACATTCTGTACTGGAGATTGCAATGATTTCTCAAGCCTGGATTGTTTGGACATGAAAATGAAGAGCTGACCACAGTTGTGTGGATACCCAGTAAAAAGCAGGGCTTAGAGTGTGAACAGACCGCTGAAAACCAGCATTGTGTTACTTGGACATTCATAAGTGGTGTAATGAAAGCCTACCTGGAGTGCAGATTCAGATGAATTCCAGATTCCCAGTGAATGAATGGAACATCCTGTAGTGGAGATTACAATGATTTCTGAAGGCTGGGTTGTGTGCACAGGAAAATGAGGAGCAAAACAGGTTGAGTGGATAGCCAATTGAACAGCACGACTGCGAACATGAACAGGCCTCTGAAAACCAGCATTGTTTTACTTGGACATTCACAAGTGGTGTAAGATAAATCTGCAGGTAGTGGAGATTCAGTTGAATTCCAGATTCGCAGTGAATGAATGGAACATTCTGTACTGGAGATTGCAATGATTTCTCAAGTCTGGATTGTTTGGACATGAAAATGAAGAGCTGACCACAGTTGTGTGGATACCCAGTAAAAAGCAGGGCTTAGAGTGTGAACAGACCGCTGAAAACCAGCATTGTGTTACTTGGACATTCATAAGTGGTGTAATGAAAGCCTACCTGGAGTGCAGATTCAGATGAATTCCAGATTGGCAGTGAATGAATGGAACATTCTGTACTGGCGATTCCAATGATTTCTGAAGTCTGATATTGTGGAAAAGAAAATGAAAGGCTGACCAGGTTTGAGTGGATAGACAATTGAACAGCACACTGCGAGTGTGAAAAGGCGGCTGAAAACCAGCATTGGATTACTTGGTCATTCACCAGTGCTGTAATGAAAACCTGCCTGGAGCGGAGAGTCAGATGAATTGCAGAATCGCAGTGAATGAACGGAACAGTCTGTAGTGGAGAGCCCAATGATTTCTGAAGGCTGGTTTGTTTGGAGAGGAAAATGAAGAGCTGACCAATATTGAGTGGATAGCCCATTGAACAGCACTTCTGCGAGTTGAACATGCCTCTGAAAACCAGTATTGAGTTACTTGGACATTCACCAGTGGCGTAACGAAAACCTGCCAGGAGTGGAGGTTCAGATGAATTCCAGATTCGCAGTGAATGAATGGAACATTCTCTAGTGGTGATTCCAATGATTTCTGAAGGCTGGGTTTTGTGGACACGAAAATGTAGAGCTGAACAGGGTGGAGTGGATAGCCAAATGAACAGCACGTCTCTTAGTATGAACAGGCCACTGAAAACCAGCATTGGCTTACTTGGACATTCACAAGTGGTGTAACGATAACCCGCCGGGAGTTGAGAGTCAGATGAATTTAAGATTCGCAGTGAATGAACGGAACATTCTGTGGAGGAGATACCAATTATTTCTGAAGGTTGGGTTATGAGGACAGGAAAATGTAGAGCTGAATAGGGTTGGGTGGATAGCAAATTGAACAGCACGGCTGAGTGTGTTAGCAGGCGGCTTAAAACCAGCATTGTCTTCCTTGGACATTTACCGGTGGTGTCACGAAAACCTTCCAGGAGTGGAGACTCTGATGAATTCCAGATTCGCGTGATTGAATGGAACATTCTGTAGTGGTGATTGCCAACATTTAGGAATCTGGATAGTCTGGACAGGATATTGAAGAGCTGACCGATATTGAGTGGATAGCCAATGAACAGCACGGTTTCGAGTGTGAACAGACCACTAAGAAGCAGCATTGCATTACTTGGACATTCATCAGTGGTGTAACGAAAGCCTTCCTGGAATGCAGATTCAGATTATTTCCAGATTCACAGTGAATGAATGGAAATTTCTGTAGTAGAGATTCCAATGATTTCTGAACGCTGGGTTGTGTGGACAGGAAAATGAAGAGCTGACTAGGTTTGACTGGATTGCCAATTGAACAGCAAGGCTGTGAGTGTGAACAGCCGCTGAAAACCAGCATTGGATTACCTGGTCATTCACCAGTGTTGTTAGGAAAATCTGCCTGGTGTGGAGAGTCAGAGGAATTCCAGATTCGCAGGGAACGAATGGAACATTCTGAAGTGGAGATAAGAATGATTTCTGAAGGCTTGGTGTGTGGAAGGAAAATCAAGAGCTAACCAGCGTTCACTGGATAGCCAATTGAACAGCACGGCTGCGAGTGTTAACACGCAGCTGAAACCAGCCTTGGGTTGCTTGGACATTCACCAGTGGTGAAACGAAAACCTGCTGGGAGTGGAGAACAAGATGAATTCAAGATTCGCCTGAATGAATGAAACATTCTGTAGTGTAGATTGCAATGGTTTCTGAGGTTTGTATTGTCTGAACTGGAAAAAGAAGAACTCACCAGTGTTGAGTCGCTAGACCGTGAACAGCACGGGTTCGAGTGTGAATAGACCGCTGAAAACCATCATTGCGTTACTTGAACATTCAGCAGTGGTGCAATGAAAACCTGCCGGGAGTGGAGATTCAGATGAATTCCAGATTCGCAGTGAATGAATGGAACATTCTCTAGTGGTGATTCCAATGATTTCTGAAGGCTGGGTTTTGTGGACACGAAAATGTAGAGCTGAACAGGGTGGAATGGATAGCCAAATGAACAGCACGTCTCGTAGTAAGAACAGGCCACTGAAAACCAGCTTTGGCTTAATTGGACATTCACAAGTGGTGTAACGAAAACCTGACGGGAGTTGAGAATTAGATGAATTTCAGATTTGCCGTCAATGAATGGAACATTCTGTGGAGGAGATACCAATTGTTTCTGAAGTTTGGGTTATGTGGACAGGAAAATGGAGCTGAAGAGGGTTGAGTGGATAGCAAATTGAACAGCACGGCTGAGAGTATGAGCAGGCCACTTAAAACCAGCATTGGCTTACTTGGATATTTACCAGTGGTGTCACGAAAACCTGCCGGGAGTGGAGATTCAGATGAATTCCAGATTCGCTGTGAATGAATGGAACATTCTGTAGTGGAGATAACAATGATTTCTCCAGTCTCTGTGGTGTGGACAGGAAAATGTAGAGCTGGCCAGGGTTGAGTGGATAGCCAATTGAACAGCACCACTGCGCTTGTGAAGAAAACACTTAAAACATTGGGTTACTTGGACATTCAACAGTGGTGTAACGAAAACCTGCCGGGAGTGGAGGTTCAGAGGAATTCCAGATTCGCAGTGAATGAATGGAACATTCTCTAGTGGAGATTCCAACGATTTCTGAAGGCTGGGTCGTGTGGAAGGAAAATCAAGAACTAATCAGGATTTAGTGGAAAGCCAATTGTATAGCATGGCTGCGAGTGTGAACATGCAGCTGAAAACCAGCATTGGGTTACTTGGACATTCATCAGTGGTGTAAGGAAAACCTGCATGGAGTGGAGAGTCAGTTGAATTCCACATTCGCAGTGAATGAATGGAACATTCTGTAGAGGAGATTCCAATGATTTCTGAAGCCTGTGTTGTGTGGACAGGAAAATGAAGAGCTGACCAGGCTTGAATCGATAGCCAAGTAAACAGCAGGGCTGCGAATATGAACAGGCCGCTGAAAACCAGCATTGGGTTACTTGGACATTCAACAGTGGTGTAATGAAAACCTGCGTGGAGTTGAGAGTCAGATGAATTCCAGATTCGCAGTGAATGAATGGAACGTTCTGTAGTGGAGATAACAAAGATTTCTGAAGGCTGGTAGTGTGGTGGGACAATGAAGAGCTGAACAGGGTGGAGTGAATTGTCAATTAAACAGCACGGCTGCGAGTATGAACAGGCCTCTGAAAACCAGCATTGGCTTACTTGGACATTCACAAGTGGTGTAATGTTAACCAGGCGGGAGTGGAGAATCAGATAAACTCCAGACTCGCAGTGAATGAATGGAACATTCTGTAGTGGAGATTGCAATGATTTCTGAAATCTGGATTGTGGGGACACGAAAATGAAGAGCTGACCAGTGTTGAGTGGATAGCCTGCAAAAAGCCTCGGCTTCGAATGTGAACAGACCACTGAAAACCAGTATTGCATTACTTCGACTTTCAGCAGTGGTGTAACGAAAGCCTGCGTGGAGTGCAGATTCAGATGAATTCCAGATTCCCAGTGAATGAATGGAACATCCTGTAGTGGAGATTACAATGATTTCTGAAGGCTGGGTTGTGTGCACAGGAAAATGAGGAGCAAAACAGGTTGAGTGGATAGCCAATTGAACAGCACGACTGCGAACATGAACAGGCCTCTGAAAACCAGCATTGTTTTACTTGGACATTCACAAGTGGTGTAAGATAAATCTGCAGGTAGTGGAGATTCAGTTGAATTCCAGATTCGCAGTGAATGAATGGAACATTCTGTACTGGAGATTGCAATGATTTCTCAAGTCTGGATTGTTTGGACATGAAAATGAAGAGCTGGCCACAGTTGTGTGGATACCCAGTAAAAAGCAGGGCTTAGAGTGTGAACAGACCGCTGAAAACCAGCATTGTGTTACTTGGACATTCATAAGTGGTGTAATGAAAGCCTACCTGGAGTGCAGATTCAGATGAATTCCAGATTGGCAGTGAATGAATGGAACATTCTGTACTGGCGATTCCAATGATTTCTGAAGTCTGATATTGTGGAAAAGAAAATGAAAGGCTGACCAGGTTTGAGTGGATAGACAATTGAACAGCACACTGCGAGTGTGAAAAGGCGGCTGAAAACCAGCATTGGATTACTTGGTCATTCACCAGTGCTGTAATGAAAACCTGCCTGGAGCGGAGAGTCAGATGAATTGCAGAATCGCAGTGAATGAATGGAACAGTCTGTAGTGGAGAGCCCAATGATTTCTGAAGGCTGGTTTGTGTGGAGAGGAAAATGAAGAGCTGACCAATATTGAGTGGATAGCCCATTGAACAGCACTTCTGCGAGTTGAACATGTCTCTGAAAACCAGTATTGAGTTACTTGGACATTCACCAGTGGCGTAACGAAAACCTGCCAGGAGTGGAGGTTCAGATGAATTCCAGATTCGCAGTGAATGAATGGAACATTCTCTAGTGGTGATTCCAATGATTTCTGAAGGCTGGGTTTTGTGGACACGAAAATGTAGAGCTGAACAGGGTGGAGTGGATAGCCAAATGAACAGCACGTCTCTTAGTATGAACAGGCCACTGAAAACCAGCATTGGCTTACTTGGACATTCACAAGTGGTGTAACGATAACCCGCCGGGAGTTGAGAGTCAGATGAATTTAAGATTCGCAGTGAATGAACGGAACATTCTGTGGAGGAGATACCAATTATTTCTGAAGGTTGGGTTATGAGGACAGGAAAATGTAGAGCTGAATAGGGTTGGGTGGATAGCAAATTGAACAGCACAGCTGAGTGTGTTAGCAGGCGGCTTAAAACCAGCATTGTCTTCCTTGGACATTTACCAGTGGTGTCACGAAAACCTTCCAGGAGTGGAGACTCTGATGAATTCCAGATTCGCGTGATTGAATGGAACATTCTGTAGTGGTGATTGCCAACATTTAGGAATCTGGATAGTCTGGACAGGATATTGAAGAGCTGACCGATATTGAGTGGATAGCCAATGAACAGCGCGGTTTCGAGTGTGAACAGACCACTAAGAAGCAGCATTGCATTACTTGGACATTCATCAGTGGTGTAACGAAAGCCTTCCTGGAATGCAGATTCAGAGTATTTCCAGATTCACAGTGAATGAATGGAAATTTCTGTAGTAGAGATTCCAATGATTTCTGAACGCTGGGTTGTGTGGACAGGAAAATGAAGAGCTGACTAGGTTTGACTGGATTGCCAATTGAACAGCAAGGCTGTGAGTGTGAACAGCCGCTGAAAACCAGCATTGGATTACCTGGTCATTCACCAGTGTTGTTAGGAAAATCTGCCTGGTGTGGAGAGTCAGAGGAATTCCAGATTCGCAGGGAACGAATGGAACATTCTGAAGTGGAGATAAGAATGATTTCTGAAGGCTCGGTGTGTGGAAGGAAAATCAAGAGCTAACCAGCGTTCACTGGATAGCCAATTGAACAGCACGGCTGCGAGTGTTAACACGCAGCTGAAACCAGCCTTGGGTTGCTTGGACATTCACCAGTGGTGAAACGAAAACCTGCTGGGAGTGGAGAACAAGATGAATTCAAGATTCGCCTGAATGAATGAAACATTCTGTAGTGTAGATTGCAATGGTTTCTGAGGTTTGTATTGTCTGAACTGGAAAAAGAAGAACTCACCAGTGTTGAGTCGCTAGACCGTGAACAGCACGGGTTCGAGTGTGAATAGACCGCTGAAAACCATCATTGCGTTACTTGAACATTCAGCAGTGGTGCAATGAAAACCTGCCGGGAGTGGAGATTCAGATGAATTCCAGATTCGCAGTGAATGAATGGAACATTCTCTAGTGGTGATTCCAATGATTTCTGAAGGCTGGGTTTTGTGGACACGAAAATGTAGAGCTGAACAGGGTGGAATGGATAGCCAAATGAACAGCACGTCTCGTAGTAAGAACAGGCCACTGAAAACCAGCTTTGGCTTAATTGGACATTCACAAGTGGTGTAACGAAAACCTGACGGGAGTTGAGAATTAGATGAATTTCAGATTTGCCGTCAATGAATGGAACATTCTGTGGAGGAGATACCAATTGTTTCTGAAGTTTGGGTTATGTGGACAGGAAAATGGAGCTGAAGAGGGTTGAGTGGATAGCAAATTGAACAGCACGGCTGAGAGTATGAGCAGGCCACTTAAAACCAGCATTGGCTTACTTGGATATTTACCAGTGGTGTCACGAAAACCTGCCGGGAGTGGAGATTCAGATGAATTCCAGATTCGCTGTGAATGAATGGAACATTCTGTAGTGGAGATAACAATGATTTCTCCAGTCTCTGTGGTGTGGACAGGAAAATGTAGAGCTGGCCAGGGTTGAGTGGATAGCCAATTGAACAGCACCACTGCGCTTGTGAAGAAAACACTTAAAACATTGGGTTACTTGGACATTCAACAGTGGTGTAACGAAAACCTGCCGGGAGTGGAGGTTCAGAGGAATTCCAGATTCGCAGTGAATGAATGGAACATTCTCTAGTGGAGATTCCAATGATTTCTGAAGGCTGGGTCGTGTGGAAGGAAAATCAAGAACTAATCAGGATTTAGTGGAAAGCCAATTGTATAGCATGGCTGCGAGTGTGAACATGCAGCTGAAAACCAGCATTGGGTTACTTGGACATTCATCAGTGGTGTAAGGAAAATCTGCATGGAGTGGAGAGTCAGTTGAATTCCACATTCGCAGTGAATGAATGGAACATTCTGTAGAGGAGATTCCAATGATTTCTGAAGCCTGTGTTGTGTGGACAGGAAAATGAAGAGCTGACCAGGCTTGAATCGATAGCCAAGTAAACAGCAGGGCTGCGAATATGAACAGGCCGCTGAAAACCAGCATTGGGTTACTTGGACATTCAACAGTGGTGTAATGAAAACCTGCGTGGAGTTGAGAGTCAGATGAATTCCAGATTCGCAGTGAATGAATGGAACGTTCTGTAGTGGAGATAACAAAGATTTCTGAAGGCTGGTAGTGTGGTGGGACAATGAAGAGCTGAACAGGGTGGAGTGAATTGTCAATTAAACAGCACGGCTGCGAGTATGAACAGGCCTCTGAAAACCAGCATTGGCTTACTTGGACATTCACAAGTGGTGTAATGTTAACCAGGCGGGAGTGGAGAATCAGATAAACTCCAGACTCGCAGTGAATGAATGGAACATTCTGTAGTGGAGATTGCAATGATTTCTGAAATCTGGATTGTGGGGACACGAAAATGAAGAGCTGACCAGTGTTGAGTGGATAGCCTGTAAAAAGCCTCGGCTTCGAATGTGAACAGACCACTGAAAACCAGTATTGCATTACTTCGACTTTCAGCAGTGGTGTAACGAAAGCCTGCGTGGAGTGCAGATTCAGATGAATTCCAGATTCCCAGTGAATGAATGGAACATCCTGTAGTGGAGATTACAATGATTTCTGAAGGCTGGGTTGTGTGCACAGGAAAATGAGGAGCAAAACAGGTTGAGTGGATAGCCAATTGAACAGCACGACTGCGAACATGAACAGGCCTCTGAAAACCAGCATTGTTTTACTTGGACATTCACAAGTGGTGTAAGATAAATCTGCAGGTAGTGGAGATTCAGTTGAATTCCAGATTCGCAGTGAATGAATGGAACATTCTGTACTGGAGATTGCAATGATTTCTCAAGTCTGGATTGTTTGGACATGAAAATGAAGAGCTGGCCACAGTTGTGTGGATACCCAGTAAAAAGCAGGGCTTAGAGTGTGAACAGACCGCTGAAAACCAGCATTGTGTTACTTGGACATTCATAAGTGGTGTAATGAAAGCCTACCTGGAGTGCAGATTCAGATGAATTCCAGATTGGCAGTGAATGAATGGAACATTCTGTACTGGCGATTCCAATGATTTCTGAAGTCTGATATTGTGGAAAAGAAAATGAAAGGCTGACCAGGTTTGAGTGGATAGACAATTGAACAGCACACTGCGAGTGTGAAAAGGCGGCTGAAAACCAGCATTGGATTACTTGGTCATTCACCAGTGCTGTAATGAAAACCTGCCTGGAGCGGAGAGTCAGATGAATTGCAGAATCGCAGTGAATGAACGGAACAGTCTGTAGTGGAGAGCCCAATGATTTCTGAAGGCTGGTTTGTGTGGAGAGGAAAATGAAGAGCTGACCAATATTGAGTGGATAGCCCATTGAACAGCACTTCTGCGAGTTGAACATGCCTCTGAAAACCAGTATTGAGTTACTTGGACATTCACCAGTGGCGTAACGAAAACCTGCCAGGAGTGGAGGTTCAGATGAATTCCAGATTCGCAGTGAATGAATGGAACATTCTCTAGTGGTGATTCCAATGATTTCTGAAGGCTGGGTTTTGTGGACACGAAAATGTAGAGCTGAACAGGGTGGAGTGGATAGCCAAATGAACAGCACGTCTCTTAGTATGAACAGGCCACTGAAAACCAGCATTGGCTTACTTGGACATTCACAAGTGGTGTAACGATAACCCGCCGGGAGTTGAGAGTCAGATGAATTTAAGATTCGCAGTGAATGAACGGAACATTCTGTGGAGGAGATACCAATTATTTCTGAAGGTTGGGTTATGAGGACAGGAAAATGTAGAGCTGAATAGGGTTGGGTGGATAGCAAATTGAACAGCACGGCTGAGTGTGTTAGCAGGCGGCTTAAAACCAGCATTGTCTTCCTTGGACATTTACCAGTGGTGTCACGAAAACCTTCCAGGAGTGGAGACTCTGATGAATTCCAGATTCGCGTGATTGAATGGAACATTCTGTAGTGGTGATTGCCAACATTTAGGAATCTGGATAGTCTGGACAGGATATTGAAGAGCTGACCGATATTGAGTGGATAGCCAATGAACAGCACGGTTTCGAGTGTGAACAGACCACTAAGAAGCAGCATTGCATTACTTGGACATTCATCAGTGGTGTAACGAAAGCCTTCCTGGAATGCAGATTCAGAGTATTTCCAGATTCACAGTGAATGAATGGAAATTTCTGTAGTAGAGATTCCAATGATTTCTGAACGCTGGGTTGTGTGGACAGGAAAATGAAGAGCTGACTAGGTTTGACTGGATTGCCAATTGAACAGCAAGGCTGTGAGTGTGAACAGCCGCTGAAAACCAGCATTGGATTACCTGGTCATTCACCAGTGTTGTTAGGAAAATCTGCCTGGTGTGGAGAGTCAGAGGAATTCCAGATTCGCAGGGAACGAATGGAACATTCTGAAGTGGAGATAAGAATGATTTCTGAAGGCTCGGTGTGTGGAAGGAAAATCAAGAGCTAACCAGCGTTCACTGGATAGCCAATTGAACAGCACGGCTGCGAGTGTTAACACGCAGCTGAAACCAGCCTTGGGTTGCTTGGACATTCACCAGTGGTGAAACGAAAACCTGCTGGGAGTGGAGAACAAGATGAATTCAAGATTCGCCTGAATGAATGAAACATTCTGTAGTGTAGATTGCAATGGTTTCTGAGGTTTGTATTGTCTGAACTGGAAAAAGAAGAACTCACCAGTGTTGAGTCGCTAGACCGTGAACAGCACGGGTTCGAGTGTGAATAGACCGCTGAAAACCATCATTGCGTTACTTGAACATTCAGCAGTGGTGCAATGAAAACCTGCCGGGAGTGGAGATTCAGATGAATTCCAGATTCGCAGTGAATGAATGGAACATTCTCTAGTGGTGATTCCAATGATTTCTGAAGGCTGGGTTTTGTGGACACGAAAATGTAGAGCTGAACAGGGTGGAATGGATAGCCAAATGAACAGCACGTCTCGTAGTAAGAACAGGCCACTGAAAACCAGCTTTGGCTTAATTGGACATTCACAAGTGGTGTAACGAAAACCTGACGGGAGTTGAGAATTAGATGAATTTCAGATTTGCCGTCAATGAATGGAACATTCTGTGGAGGAGATACCAATTGTTTCTGAAGTTTGGGTTATGTGGACAGGAAAATGGAGCTGAAGAGGGTTGAGTGGATAGCAAATTGAACAGCACGGCTGAGAGTATGAGCAGGCCACTTAAAACCAGCATTGGCTTACTTGGATATTTACCAGTGGTGTCACGAAAACCTGCCGGGAGTGGAGATTCAGATGAATTCCAGATTCGCTGTGAATGAATGGAACATTCTGTAGTGGAGATAACAATGATTTCTCCAGTCTCTGTGGTGTGGACAGGAAAATGTAGAGCTGGCCAGGGTTGAGTGGATAGCCAATTGAACAGCACCACTGCGCTTGTGAAGAAAACACTTAAAACATTGGGTTACTTGGACATTCAACAGTGGTGTAACGAAAACCTGCCGGGAGTGGAGGTTCAGAGGAATTCCAGATTCGCAGTGAATGAATGGAACATTCTCTAGTGGAGATTCCAACGATTTCTGAAGGCTGGGTCGTGTGGAAGGAAAATCAAGAACTAATCAGGATTTAGTGGAAAGCCAATTGTATAGCATGGCTGCGAGTGTGAACATGCAGCTGAAAACCAGCATTGGGTTACTTGGACATTCATCAGTGGTGTAAGGAAAACCTGCATGGAGTGGAGAGTCAGTTGAATTCCACATTCGCAGTGAATGAATGGAACATTCTGTAGAGGAGATTCCAATGATTTCTGAAGCCTGTGTTGTGTGGACAGGAAAATGAAGAGCTGACCAGGCTTGAATCGATAGCCAAGTAAACAGCAGGGCTGCGAATATGAACAGGCCGCTGAAAACCAGCATTGGGTTACTTGGACATTCAACAGTGGTGTAATGAAAACCTGCGTGGAGTTGAGAGTCAGATGAATTCCAGATTCGCAGTGAATGAATGGAACATTCTGTAGTGGAGATAACAAAGATTTCTGAAGGCTGGTAGTGTGGTGGGACAATGAAGAGCTGAACAGGGTGGAGTGAATTGTCAATTAAACAGCACGGCTGCGAGTATGAACAGGCCTCTGAAAACCAGCATTGGCTTACTTGGACATTCACAAGTGGTGTAATGTTAACCAGGCGGGAGTGGAGAATCAGATAAACTCCAGACTCGCAGTGAATGAATGGAACATTCTGTAGTGGAGATTGCAATGATTTCTGAAATCTGGATTGTGGGGACACGAAAATGAAGAGCTGACCAGTGTTGAGTGGATAGCCTGTAAAAAGCCTCGGCTTCGAATGTGAACAGACCACTGAAAACCAGTATTGCATTACTTCGACTTTCAGCAGTGGTGTAACGAAAGCCTGCGTGGAGTGCAGATTCAGATGAATTCCAGATTCCCAGTGAATGAATGGAACATCCTGTAGTGGAGATTACAATGATTTCTGAAGGCTGGGTTGTGTGCACAGGAAAATGAGGAGCAAAACAGGTTGAGTGGATAGCCAATTGAACAGCACGACTGCGAACATGAACAGGCCTCTGAAAACCAGCATTGTTTTACTTGGACATTCACAAGTGGTGTAAGATAAATCTGCAGGTAGTGGAGATTCAGTTGAATTCCAGATTCGCAGTGAATGAATGGAACATTCTGTACTGGAGATTGCAATGATTTCTCAAGTCTGGATTGTTTGGACATGAAAATGAAGAGCTGACCACAGTTGTGTGGATACCCAGTAAAAAGCAGGGCTTAGAGTGTGAACAGACCGCTGAAAACCAGCATTGTGTTACTTGGACATTCATAAGTGGTGTAATGAAAGCCTACCTGGAGTGCAGATTCAGATGAATTCCAGATTGGCAGTGAATGAATGGAACATTCTGTACTGGCGATTCCAATGATTTCTGAAGTCTGATATTGTGGAAAAGAAAATGAAAGGCTGACCAGGTTTGAGTGGATAGACAATTGAACAGCACACTGCGAGTGTGAAAAGGCGGCTGAAAACCAGCATTGGATTACTTGGTCATTCACCAGTGCTGTAATGAAAACCTGCCTGGAGCGGAGAGTCAGATGAATTGCAGAATCGCAGTGAATGAATGGAACAGTCTGTAGTGGAGAGCCCAATGATTTCTGAAGGCTGGTTTGTGTGGAGAGGAAAATGAAGAGCTGACCAATATTGAGTGGATAGCCCATTGAACAGCACTTCTGCGAGTTGAACATGCCTCTGAAAACCAGTATTGAGTTACTTGGACATTCACCAGTGGCGTAACGAAAACCTGCCAGGAGTGGAGGTTCAGAGGAATTCCAGATTCGCAGTGAATGAATGGAACATTCTCTAGTGGTGATTCCAATGATTTCTGAAGGCTGGGTTTTGTGGACACGAGAATGTAGAGCTGAACAGGGTGGAGTGGATAGCCAAATGAACAGCACGTCTCTTAGTATGAACAGGCCACTGAAAACCAGCATTGGCTTACTTGGACATTCACAAGTGGTGTAACGATAACCCGCCGGGAGTTGAGAGTCAGATGAATTTAAGATTCGCAGTGAATGAACGGAACATTCTGTGGAGGAGATACCAATTATTTCTGAAGGTTGGGTTATGAGGACAGGAAAATGTAGAGCTGAATAGGGTTGGGTGGATAGCAAATTGAACAGCACGGCTGAGTGTGTTAGCAGGCGGCTTAAAACCAGCATTGTCTTCCTTGGACATTTACCAGTGGTGTCACGAAAACCTTCCAGGAGTGGAGACTCTGATGAATTCCAGATTCGCGTGATTGAATGGAACATTCTGTAGTGGTGATTGCCAACATTTAGGAATCTGGATAGTCTGGACAGGATATTGAAGAGCTGACCGATATTGAGTGGATAGCCAATGAACAGCACGGTTTCGAGTGTGAACAGACCACTAAGAAGCAGCATTGCATTACTTGGACATTCATCAGTGGTGTAACGAAAGCCTTCCTGGAATGCAGATTCAGAGTATTTCCAGATTCACAGTGAATGAATGGAAATTTCTGTAGTAGAGATTCCAATGATTTCTGAACGCTGGGTTGTGTGGACAGGAAAATGAAGAGCTGACTAGGTTTGACTGGATTGCCAATTGAACAGCAAGGCTGTGAGTGTGAACAGCCGCTGAAAACCAGCATTGGATTACCTGGTCATTCACCAGTGTTGTTAGGAAAATCTGCCTGGTGTGGAGAGTCAGAGGAATTCCAGATTCGCAGGGAACGAATGGAACATTCTGAAGTGGAGATAAGAATGATTTCTGAAGGCTCGGTGTGTGGAAGGAAAATCAAGAGCTAACCAGCGTTCACTGGATAGCCAATTGAACAGCACGGCTGCGAGTGTTAACACGCAGCTGAAACCAGCCTTGGGTTGCTTGGACATTCACCAGTGGTGAAACGAAAACCTGCTGGGAGTGGAGAACAAGATGAATTCAAGATTCGCCTGAATGAATGAAACATTCTGTAGTGTAGATTGCAATGGTTTCTGAGGTTTGTATTGTCTGAACTGGAAAAAGAAGAACTCACCAGTGTTGAGTCGCTAGACCGTGAACAGCACGGGTTCGAGTGTGAATAGACCGCTGAAAACCATCATTGCGTTACTTGAACATTCAGCAGTGGTGCAATGAAAACCTGCCGGGAGTGGAGATTCAGATGAATTCCAGATTCGCAGTGAATGAATGGAACATTCTCTAGTGGTGATTCCAATGATTTCTGAAGGCTGGGTTTTGTGGACACGAAAATGTAGAGCTGAACAGGGTGGAATGGATAGCCAAATGAACAGCACGTCTCGTAGTAAGAACAGGCCACTGAAAACCAGCTTTGGCTTAATTGGACATTCACAAGTGGTGTAACGAAAACCTGACAGGAGTTGAGAATTAGATGAATTTCAGATTTGCCGTCAATGAATGGAACATTCTGTGGAGGAGATACCAATTGTTTCTGAAGTTTGGGTTATGTGGACAGGAAAATGGAGCTGAAGAGGGTTGAGTGGATAGCAAATTGAACAGCACGGCTGAGAGTATGAGCAGGCCACTTAAAACCAGCATTGGCTTACTTGGATATTTACCAGTGGTGTCACGAAAACCTGCCGGGAGTGGAGATTCAGATGAATTCCAGATTCGCTGTGAATGAATGGAACATTCTGTAGTGGAGATAACAATGATTTCTCCAGTCTCTGTGGTGTGGACAGGAAAATGTAGAGCTGGCCAGGGTTGAGTGGATAGCCAATTGAACAGCACCACTGCGCTTGTGAAGAAAACACTTAAAACATTGGGTTACTTGGACATTCAACAGTGGTGTAACGAAAACCTGCCGGGAGTGGAGGTTCAGAGGAATTCCAGATTCGCAGTGAATGAATGGAACATTCTCTAGTGGAGATTCCAATGATTTCTGAAGGCTGGGTCGTGTGGAAGGAAAATCAAGAACTAATCAGGATTTAGTGGAAAGCCAATTGTATAGCATGGCTGCGAGTGTGAACATGCAGCTGAAAACCAGCATTGGGTTACTTGGACATTCATCAGTGGTGTAAGGAAAATCTGCATGGAGTGGAGAGTCAGTTGAATTCCACATTCGCAGTGAATGAATGGAACATTCTGTAGAGGAGATTCCAATGATTTCTGAAGCCTGTGTTGTGTGGACAGGAAAATGAAGAGCTGACCAGGCTTGAATCGATAGCCAAGTAAACAGCAGGGCTGCGAATATGAACAGGCCGCTGAAAACCAGCATTGGGTTACTTGGACATTCAACAGTGGTGTAATGAAAACCTGCGTGGAGTTGAGAGTCAGATGAATTCCAGATTCGCAGTGAATGAATGGAACGTTCTGTAGTGGAGATAACAAAGATTTCTGAAGGCTGGTAGTGTGGTGGGACAATGAAGAGCTGAACAGGGTGGAGTGAATTGTCAATTAAACAGCACGGCTGCGAGTATGAACAGGCCTCTGAAAACCAGCATTGGCTTACTTGGACATTCACAAGTGGTGTAATGTTAACCAGGCGGGAGTGGAGAATCAGATAAACTCCAGACTCGCAGTGAATGAATGGAACATTCTGTAGTGGAGATTGCAATGATTTCTGAAATCTGGATTGTGGGGACACGAAAATGAAGAGCTGACCAGTGTTGAGTGGATAGCCTGTAAAAAGCCTCGGCTTCGAATGTGAACAGACCACTGAAAACCAGTATTGCAGTACTTCGACTTTCAGCAGTGGTGTAACGAAAGCCTGCGTGGAGTGCAGATTCAGATGAATTCCAGATTCCCAGTGAATGAATGGAACATCCTGTAGTGGAGATT
Source organism: Sorex fumeus (assembly GCF_029834395.1). Classification (NCBI taxonomy): domain Eukaryota; kingdom Metazoa; phylum Chordata; class Mammalia; order Eulipotyphla; family Soricidae; genus Sorex; species Sorex fumeus. The sequence goes on from NW_026606113.1 coordinate 1,903,901, forward strand.
ACAATGATTTCTGAAGGCTGGGTTGTGTGCACAGGAAAATGAGGAGCAAAACAGGTTGAGTGGATAGCCAATTGAACAGCACGACTGCCAACATGAACAGGCCTCTGAAAACCAGCATTGTTTTACTTGGACATTCACAAGTGGTGTAAGATAAATCTGCAGGTAGTGGAGATTCAGTTGAATTCCAGATTCGCAGTGAATGAATGGAACATTCTGTACTGGAGATTGCAATGATTTCTCAAGTCTGGATTGTTTGGACATGAAAATGAAGAGCTGGCCACAGTTGTGTGGATACCCAGTAAAAAGCAGGGCTTAGAGTGTGAACAGACCGCTGAAAACCAGCATTGTGTTACTTGGACATTCATAAGTGGTGTAATGAAAGCCTACCTGGAGTGCAGATTCAGATGAATTCCAGATTGGCAGTGAATGAATGGAACATTCTGTACTGGCGATTCCAATGATTTCTGAAGTCTGATATTGTGGAAAAGAAAATGAAAGGCTGACCAGGTTTGAGTGGATAGACAATTGAACAGCACACTGCGAGTGTGAAAAGGCGGCTGAAAACCAGCATTGGATTACTTGGTCATTCACCAGTGCTGTAATGAAAACCTGCCTGGAGCGGAGAGTCAGATGAATTGCAGAATCGCAGTGAATGAACGGAACAGTCTGTAGTGGAGAGCCCAATGATTTCTGAAGGCTGGTTTGTGTGGAGAGGAAAATGAAGAGCTGACCAATATTGAGTGGATAGCCCATTGAACAGCACTTCTGCGAGTTGAACATGCCTCTGAAAACCAGTATTGAGTTACTTGGACATTCACCAGTGGCGTAACGAAAACCTGCCAGGAGTGGAGGTTCAGATGAATTACAGATTCGCAGTGAATGAATGGAACATTCTCTAGTGGTGATTCCAATGATTTCTGAAGGCTGGGTTTTGTGGACACGAAAATGTAGAGCTGAACAGGGTGGAGTGGATAGCCAAATGAACAGCACGTCTCTTAGTATGAACAGGCCACTGAAAACCAGCATTGGCTTACTTGGACATTCACAAGTGGTGTAACGATAACCCGCCGGGAGTTGAGAGTCAGATGAATTTAAGATTCGCAGTGAATGAACGGAACATTCTGTGGAGGAGATACCAATTATTTCTGAAGGTTGGGTTATGAGGACAGGAAAATGTAGAGCTGAATAGGGTTGGGTGGATAGCAAATTGAACAGCACGGTGAGTGTGTTAGCAGGCGGCTTAAAACCAGCATTGTCTTCCTTGGACATTTACCAGTGGTGTCACGAAAACCTTCCAGGAGTGGAGACTCTGATGAATTCCAGATTCGCGTGATTGAATGGAACATTCTGTAGTGGTGATTGCCAACATTTAGGAATCTGGATAGTCTGGACAGGATATTGAAGAGCTGACCGATATTGAGTGGATAGCCAATGAACAGCACGGTTTCGAGTGTGAACAGACCACTAAGAAGCAGCATTGCATTACTTGGACATTCATCAGTGGTGTAACGAAAGCCTTCCTGGAATGCAGATTCAGATTATTTCCAGATTCACAGTGAATGAATGGAAATTTCTGTAGTAGAGATTCCAATGATTTCTGAACGCTGGGTTGTGTGGACAGGAAAATGAAGAGCTGACTAGGTTTGACTGGATTGCCAATTGAACAGCAAGGCTGTGAGTGTGAACAGCCGCTGAAAACCAGCATTGGATTACCTGGTCATTCACCAGTGTTGTTAGGAAAATCTGCCTGGTGTGGAGAGTCAGAGGAATTCCAGATTCGCAGGGAACGAATGGAACATTCTGAAGTGGAGATAAGAATGATTTCTGAAGGCTCGGTGTGTGGAAGGAAAATCAAGAGCTAACCAGCGTTCACTGGATAGCCAATTGAACAGCACGGCTGCGAGTGTTAACACGCAGCTGAAACCAGCCTTGGGTTGCTTGGACATTCACCAGTGGTGAAACGAAAACCTGCTGGGAGTGGAGAACAAGATGAATTCAAGATTCGCCTGAATGAATGAAACATTCTGTAGTGTAGATTGCAATGGTTTCTGAGGTTTGTATTGTCTGAACTGGAAAAAGAAGAACTCACCAGTGTTGAGTCGCTAGACCGTGAACAGCACGGGTTCGAGTGTGAATAGACCGCTGTAAACCATCATTGCGTTACTTGAACATTCAGCAGTGGTGCAATGAAAACCTGCCGGGAGTGGAGATTCAGATGAATTCCAGATTCGCAGTGAATGAATGGAACATTCTCTAGTGGTGATTCCAATGATTTCTGAAGGCTGGGTTTTGTGGACACGAAAATGTAGAGCTGAACAGGGTGGAATGGATAGCCAAATGAACAGCACGTCTCGTAGTAAGAACAGGCCACTGAAAACCAGCTTTGGCTTAATTGGACATTCACAAGTGGTGTAACGAAAACCTGACGGGAGTTGAGAATTAGATGAATTTCAGATTTGCCGTCAATGAATGGAACATTCTGTGGAGGAGATACCAATTGTTTCTGAAGTTTGGGTTATGTGGACAGGAAAATGGAGCTGAAGAGGGTTGAGTGGATAGCAAATTGAACAGCACGGCTGAGAGTATGAGCAGGCCACTTAAAACCAGCATTGGCTTACTTGGATATTTACCAGTGGTGTCACGAAAACCTGCCGGGAGTGGAGATTCAGATGAATTCCAGATTCGCTGTGAATGAATGGAACATTCTGTAGTGGAGATAACAATGATTTCTCCAGTCTCTGTGGTGTGGACAGGAAAATGTAGAGCTGGCCAGGGTTGAGTGGATAGCCAATTGAACAGCACCACTGCGCTTGTGAAGAAAACACTTAAAACATTGGGTTACTTGGACATTCAACAGTGGTGTAACGAAAACCTGCCGGGAGTGGAGGTTCAGAGGAATTCCAGATTCGCAGTGAATGAATGGAACATTCTCTAGTGGAGATTCCAACGATTTCTGAAGGCTGGGTCGTGTGGAAGGAAAATCAAGAACTAATCAGGATTTAGTGGAAAGCCAATTGTATAGCATGGCTGCGAGTGTGAACATGCAGCTGAAAACCAGCATTGGGTTACTTGGACATTCATCAGTGGTGTAAGGAAAACCTGCATGGAGTGGAGAGTCAGTTGAATTCCACATTCGCAGTGAATGAATGGAACATTCTGTAGAGGAGATTCCAATGATTTCTGAAGCCTGTGTTGTGTGGACAGGAAAATGAAGAGCTGACCAGGCTTGAATCGATAGCCAAGTAAACAGCAGGGCTGCGAATATGAACAGGCCGCTGAAAACCAGCATTGGGTTACTTGGACATTCAACAGTGGTGTAATGAAAACCTGCGTGGAGTTGAGAGTCAGATGAATTCCAGATTCGCAGTGAATGAATGGAACATTCTGTAGTGGAGATAACAAAGATTTCTGAAGGCTGGTAGTGTGGTGGGACAATGAAGAGCTGAACAGGGTGGAGTGAATTGTCAATTAAACAGCACGGCTGCGAGTATGAACAGGCCTCTGAAAACCAGCATTGGCTTACTTGGACATTCACAAGTGGTGTAATGTTAACCAGGCGGGAGTGGAGAATCAGATAAACTCCAGACTCGCAGTGAATGAATGGAACATTCTGTAGTGGAGATTGCAATGATTTCTGAAATCTGGATTGTGGGGACACGAAAATGAAGAGCTGACCAGTGTTGAGTGGATAGCCTGTAAAAAGCCTCGGCTTCGAATGTGAACAGACCACTGAAAACCAGTATTGCATTACTTCGACTTTCAGCAGTGGTGTAACGAAAGCCTGCGTGGAGTGCAGATTCAGATGAATTCCAGATTCGCAGTGAATGAATGGAACATCCTGTAGTGGAGATTACAATGATTTCTGAAGGCTGGGTTGTGTGCACAGGAAAATGAGGAGCAAAACAGGTTGAGTGGATAGCCAATTGAACAGCACGACTGCGAACATGAACAGGCCTCTGAAAACCAGCATTGTTTTACTTGGACATTCACAAGTGGTGTAAGATAAATCTGCAGGTAGTGGAGATTCAGTTGAATTCCAGATTCGCAGTGAATGAATGGAACATTCTGTACTGGAGATTGCAATGATTTCTCAAGTCTGGATTGTTTGGACATGAAAATGAAGAGCTGACCACAGTTGTGTGGATACCCAGTAAAAAGCAGGGCTTAGAGTGTGAACAGACCGCTGAAAACCAGCATTGTGTTACTTGGACATTCATAAGTGGTGTAATGAAAGCCTACCTGGAGTGCAGATTCAGATGAATTCCAGATTGGCAGTGAATGAATGGAACATTCTGTACTGGCGATTCCAATGATTTCTGAAGTCTGATATTGTGGAAAAGAAAATGAAAGGCTGACCAGGTTTGAGTGGATAGACAATTGAACAGCACACTGCGAGTGTGAAAAGGCGGCTGAAAACCAGCATTGGATTACTTGGTCATTCACCAGTGCTGTAATGAAAACCTGCCTGGAGCGGAGAGTCAGATGAATTGCAGAATCGCAGTGAATGAATGGAACAGTCTGTAGTGGAGAGCCCAATGATTTCTGAAGGCTGGTTTGTGTGGAGAGGAAAATGAAGAGCTGACCAATATTGAGTGGATAGCCCATTGAACAGCACTTCTGCGAGTTGAACATGCCTCTGAAAACCAGTATTGAGTTACTTGGACATTCACCAGTGGCGTAACGAAAACCTGCCAGGAGTGGAGGTTCAGAGGAATTCCGGATTCGCAGTGAATGAATGGAACATTCTCTAGTGGTGATTCCAATGATTTCTGAAGGCTGGGTTTTGTGGACACGAAAATGTAGAGCTGAACAGGGTGGAGTGGATAGCCAAATGAACAGCACGTCTCTTAGTATGAACAGGCCACTGAAAACCAGCATTGGCTTACTTGGACATTCACAAGTGGTGTAACGATAACCCGCCGGGAGTTGAGAGTCAGATGAATTTAAGATTCGCAGTGAATGAACGGAACATTCTGTGGAGGAGATACCAATTATTTCTGAAGGTTGGGTTATGAGGACAGGAAAATGTAGAGCTGAATAGGGTTGGGTGGATAGCAAATTGAACAGCACGGCTGAGTGTGTTAGCAGGCGGCTTAAAACCAGCATTGTCTTCCTTGGACATTTACCAGTGGTGTCACGAAAACCTTCCAGGAGTGGAGACTCTGATGAATTCCAGATTCGCGTGATTGAATGGAACATTCTGTAGTGGTGATTGCCAACATTTAGGAATCTGGATAGTCTGGACAGGATATTGAAGAGCTGACCGATATTGAGTGGATAGCCAATGAACAGCACGGTTTCGAGTGTGAACAGACCACTAAGAAGCAGCATTGCATTACTTGGACATTCATCAGTGGTGTAACGAAAGCCTTCCTGGAATGCAGATTCAGAGTATTTCCAGATTCACAGTGAATGAATGGAAATTTCTGTAGTAGAGATTCCAATGATTTCTGAACGCTGGGTTGTGTGGACAGGAAAATGAAGAGCTGACTAGGTTTGACTGGATTGCCAATTGAACAGCAAGGCTGTGAGTGTGAACAGCCGCTGAAAACCAGCATTGGATTACCTGGTCATTCACCAGTGTTGTTAGGAAAATCTGCCTGGTGTGGAGAGTCAGAGGAATTCCAGATTCGCAGGGAACGAATGGAACATTCTGAAGTGGAGATAAGAATGATTTCTGAAGGCTCGGTGTGTGGAAGGAAAATCAAGAGCTAACCAGCGTTCACTGGATAGCCAATTGAACAGCACGGCTGCGAGTGTTAACACGCAGCTGAAACCAGCCTTGGGTTGCTTGGACATTCACCAGTGGTGAAACGAAAACCTGCTGGGAGTGGAGAACAAGATGAATTCAAGATTCGCCTGAATGAATGAAACATTCTGTAGTGTAGATTGCAATGGTTTCTGAGGTTTGTATTGTCTGAACTGGAAAAAGAAGAACTCACCAGTGTTGAGTCGCTAGACCGTGAACAGCACGGGTTCGAGTGTGAATAGACCGCTGAAAACCATCATTGCGTTACTTGAACATTCAGCAGTGGTGCAATGAAAACCTGCCGGGAGTGGAGATTCAGATGAATTCCAGATTCGCAGTGAATGAATGGAACATTCTCTAGTGGTGATTCCAATGATTTCTGAAGGCTGGGTTTTGTGGACACGAAAATGTAGAGCTGAACAGGGTGGAATGGATAGCCAAATGAACAGCACGTCTCGTAGTAAGAACAGGCCACTGAAAACCAGCTTTGGCTTAATTGGACATTCACAAGTGGTGTAACGAAAACCTGACGGGAGTTGAGAATTAGATGAATTTCAGATTTGCCGTCAATGAATGGAACATTCTGTGGAGGAGATACCAATTGTTTCTGAAGTTTGGGTTATGTGGACAGGAAAATGGAGCTGAAGAGGGTTGAGTGGATAGCAAATTGAACAGCACGGCTGAGAGTATGAGCAGGCCACTTAAAACCAGCATTGGCTTACTTGGATATTTACCAGTGGTGTCACGAAAACCTGCCGGGAGTGGAGATTCAGATGAATTCCAGATTCGCTGTGAATGAATGGAACATTCTGTAGTGGAGATAACAATGATTTCTCCAGTCTCTGTGGTGTGGACAGGAAAATGTAGAGCTGGCCAGGGTTGAGTGGATAGCCAATTGAACAGCACCACTGCGCTTGTGAAGAAAACACTTAAAACATTGGGTTACTTGGACATTCAACAGTGGTGTAACGAAAACCTGCCGGGAGTGGAGGTTCAGAGGAATTCCAGATTCGCAGTGAATGAATGGAACATTCTCTAGTGGAGATTCCAACGATTTCTGAAGGCTGGGTCGTGTGGAAGGAAAATCAAGAACTAATCAGGATTTAGTGGAAAGCCAATTGTATAGCATGGCTGCGAGTGTGAACATGCAGCTGAAAACCAGCATTGGGTTACTTGGACATTCATCAGTGGTGTAAGGAAAACCTGCATGGAGTGGAGAGTCAGTTGAATTCCACATTCGCAGTGAATGAATGGAACATTCTGTAGAGGAGATTCCAATGATTTCTGAAGCCTGTGTTGTGTGGACAGGAAAATGAAGAGCTGACCAGGCTTGAATCGATAGCCAAGTAAACAGCAGGGCTGCGAATATGAACAGGCCGCTGAAAACCAGCATTGGGTTACTTGGACATTCAACAGTGGTGTAATGAAAACCTGCGTGGAGTTGAGAGTCAGATGAATTCCAGATTCGCAGTGAATGAATGGAACATTCTGTAGTGGAGATAACAAAGATTTCTGAAGGCTGGTAGTGTGGTGGGACAATGAAGAGCTGAACAGGGTGGAGTGAATTGTCAATTAAACAGCACGGCTGCGAGTATGAACAGGCCTCTGAAAACCAGCATTGGCTTACTTGGACATTCACAAGTGGTGTAATGTTAACCAGGCGGGAGTGGAGAATCAGATAAACTCCAGACTCGCAGTGAATGAATGGAACATTCTGTAGTGGAGATTGCAATGATTTCTGAAATCTGGATTGTGGGGACACGAAAATGAAGAGCTGACCAGTGTTGAGTGGATAGCCTGTAAAAAGCCTCGGCTTCGAATGTGAACAGACCACTGAAAACCAGTATTGCATTACTTCGACTTTCAGCAGTGGTGTAACGAAAGCCTGCGTGGAGTGCAGATTCAGATGAATTCCAGATTCGCAGTGAATGAATGGAACATCCTGTAGTGGAGATTACAATGATTTCTGAAGGCTGGGTTGTGTGCACAGGAAAATGAGGAGCAAAACAGGTTGAGTGGATAGCCAATTGAACAGCACGACTGCGAACATGAACAGGCCTCTGAAAACCAGCATTGTTTTACTTGGACATTCACAAGTGGTGTAAGATAAATCTGCAGGTAGTGGAGATTCAGTTGAATTCCAGATTCGCAGTGAATGAATGGAACATTCTGTACTGGAGATTGCAATGATTTCTCAAGTCTGGATTGTTTGGACATGAAAATGAAGAGCTGACCACAGTTGTGTGGATACCCAGTAAAAAGCAGGGCTTAGAGTGTGAACAGACCGCTGAAAACCAGCATTGTGTTACTTGGACATTCATAAGTGGTGTAATGAAAGCCTACCTGGAGTGCAGATTCAGATGAATTCCAGATTGGCAGTGAATGAATGGAACATTCTGTACTGGCGATTCCAATGATTTCTGAAGTCTGATATTGTGGAAAAGAAAATGAAAGGCTGACCAGGTTTGAGTGGATAGACAATTGAACAGCACACTGCGAGTGTGAAAAGGCGGCTGAAAACCAGCATTGGATTACTTGGTCATTCACCAGTGCTGTAATGAAAACCTGCCTGGAGCGGAGAGTCAGATGAATTGCAGAATCGCAGTGAATGAATGGAACAGTCTGTAGTGGAGAGCCCAATGATTTCTGAAGGCTGGTTTGTGTGGAGAGGAAAATGAAGAGCTGACCAATATTGAGTGGATAGCCCATTGAACAGCACTTCTGCGAGTTGAACATGCCTCTGAAAACCAGTATTGAGTTACTTGGACATTCACCAGTGGCGTAACGAAAACCTGCCAGGAGTGGAGGTTCAGAGGAATTCCGGATTCGCAGTGAATGAATGGAACATTCTCTAGTGGTGATTCCAATGATTTCTGAAGGCTGGGTTTTGTGGACACGAAAATGTAGAGCTGAACAGGGTGGAGTGGATAGCCAAATGAACAGCACGTCTCTTAGTATGAACAGGCCACTGAAAACCAGCATTGGCTTACTTGGACATTCACAAGTGGTGTAACGATAACCCGCCGGGAGTTGAGAGTCAGATGAATTTAAGATTCGCAGTGAATGAACGGAACATTCTGTGGAGGAGATACCAATTATTTCTGAAGGTTGGGTTATGAGGACAGGAAAATGTAGAGCTGAATAGGGTTGGGTGGATAGCAAATTGAACAGCACGGCTGAGTGTGTTAGCAGGCGGCTTAAAACCAGCATTGTCTTCCTTGGACATTTACCAGTGGTGTCACGAAAACCTTCCAGGAGTGGAGACTCTGATGAATTCCAGATTCGCGTGATTGAATGGAACATTCTGTAGTGGTGATTGCCAACATTTAGGAATCTGGATAGTCTGGACAGGATATTGAAGAGCTGACCGATATTGAGTGGATAGCCAATGAACAGCACGGTTTCGAGTGTGAACAGACCACTAAGAAGCAGCATTGCATTACTTGGACATTCATCAGTGGTGTAACGAAAGCCTTCCTGGAATGCAGATTCAGAGTATTTCCAGATTCACAGTGAATGAATGGAAATTTCTGTAGTAGAGATTCCAATGATTTCTGAACGCTGGGTTGTGTGGACAGGAAAATGAAGAGCTGACTAGGTTTGACTGGATTGCCAATTGAACAGCAAGGCTGTGAGTGTGAACAGCCGCTGAAAACCAGCATTGGATTACCTGGTCATTCACCAGTGTTGTTAGGAAAATCTGCCTGGTGTGGAGAGTCAGAGGAATTCCAGATTCGCAGGGAACGAATGGAACATTCTGAAGTGGAGATAAGAATGATTTCTGAAGGCTCGGTGTGTGGAAGGAAAATCAAGAGCTAACCAGCGTTCACTGGATAGCCAATTGAACAGCACGGCTGCGAGTGTTAACACGCAGCTGAAACCAGCCTTGGGTTGCTTGGACATTCACCAGTGGTGAAACGAAAACCTGCTGGGAGTGGAGAACAAGATGAATTCAAGATTCGCCTGAATGAATGAAACATTCTGTAGTGTAGATTGCAATGGTTTCTGAGGTTTGTATTGTCTGAACTGGAAAAAGAAGAACTCACCAGTGTTGAGTCGCTAGACCGTGAACAGCACGGGTTCGAGTGTGAATAGACCGCTGAAAACCATCATTGCGTTACTTGAACATTCAGCAGTGGTGCAATGAAAACCTGCCGGGAGTGGAGATTCAGATGAATTCCAGATTCGCAGTGAATGAATGGAACATTCTCTAGTGGTGATTCCAATGATTTCTGAAGGCTGGGTTTTGTGGACACGAAAATGTAGAGCTGAACAGGGTGGAATGGATAGCCAAATGAACAGCACGTCTCGTAGTAAGAACAGGCCACTGAAAACCAGCTTTGGCTTAATTGGACATTCACAAGTGGTGTAACGAAAACCTGACGGGAGTTGAGAATTAGATGAATTTCAGATTTGCCGTCAATGAATGGAACATTCTGTGGAGGAGATACCAATTGTTTCTGAAGTTTGGGTTATGTGGACAGGAAAATGGAGCTGAAGAGGGTTGAGTGGATAGCAAATTGAACAGCACGGCTGAGAGTATGAGCAGGCCACTTAAAACCAGCATTGGCTTACTTGGATATTTACCAGTGGTGTCACGAAAACCTGCCGGGAGTGGAGATTCAGATGAATTCCAGATTCGCTGTGAATGAATGGAACATTCTGTAGTGGAGATAACAATGATTTCTCCAGTCTCTGTGGTGTGGACAGGAAAATGTAGAGCTGGCCAGGGTTGAGTGGATAGCCAATTGAACAGCACCACTGCGCTTGTGAAGAAAACACTTAAAACATTGGGTTACTTGGACATTCAACAGTGGTGTAACGAAAACCTGCCGGGAGTGGAGGTTCAGAGGAATTCCAGATTCGCAGTGAATGAATGGAACATTCTCTAGTGGAGATTCCAACGATTTCTGAAGGCTGGGTCGTGTGGAAGGAAAATCAAGAACTAATCAGGATTTAGTGGAAAGCCAATTGTATAGCATGGCTGCGAGTGTGAACATGCAGCTGAAAACCAGCATTGGGTTACTTGGACATTCATCAGTGGTGTAAGGAAAACCTGCATGGAGTGGAGAGTCAGTTGAATTCCACATTCGCAGTGAATGAATGGAACATTCTGTAGAGGAGATTCCAATGATTTCTGAAGCCTGTGTTGTGTGGACAGGAAAATGAAGAGCTGACCAGGCTTGAATCGATAGCCAAGTAAACAGCAGGGCTGCGAATATGAACAGGCCGCTGAAAACCAGCATTGGGTTACTTGGACATTCAACAGTGGTGTAATGAAAACCTGCGTGGAGTTGAGAGTCAGATGAATTCCAGATTCGCAGTGAATGAATGGAACATTCTGTAGTGGAGATAACAAAGATTTCTGAAGGCTGGTAGTGTGGTGGGACAATGAAGAGCTGAACAGGGTGGAGTGAATTGTCAATTAAACAGCACGGCTGCGAGTATGAACAGGCCTCTGAAAACCAGCATTGGCTTACTTGGACATTCACAAGTGGTGTAATGTTAACCAGGCGGGAGTGGAGAATCAGATAAACTCCAGACTCGCAGTGAATGAATGGAACATTCTGTAGTGGAGATTGCAATGATTTCTGAAATCTGGATTGTGGGGACACGAAAATGAAGAGCTGACCAGTGTTGAGTGGATAGCCTGTAAAAAGCCTCGGCTTCGAATGTGAACAGACCACTGAAAACCAGTATTGCATTACTTCGACTTTCAGCAGTGGTGTAACGAAAGCCTGCGTGGAGTGCAGATTCAGATGAATTCCAGATTCCCAGTGAATGAATGGAACATCCTGTAGTGGAGATTACAATGATTTCTGAAGGCTGGGTTGTGTGCACAGGAAAATGAGGAGCAAAACAGGTTGAGTGGATAGCCAATTGAACAGCACGACTGCGAACATGAACAGGCCTCTGAAAACCAGCATTGTTTTACTTGGACATTCACAAGTGGTGTAAGATAAATCTGCAGGTAGTGGAGATTCAGTTGAATTCCAGATTCGCAGTGAATGAATGGAACATTCTGTACTGGAGATTGCAATGATTTCTCAAGTCTGGATTGTTTGGACATGAAAATGAAGAGCTGACCACAGTTGTGTGGATACCCAGTAAAAAGCAGGGCTTAGAGTGTGAACAGACCGCTGAAAACCAGCATTGTGTTACTTGGACATTCATAAGTGGTGTAATGAAAGCCTACCTGGAGTGCAGATTCAGATGAATTCCAGATTGGCAGTGAATGAATGGAACATTCTGTACTGGCGATTCCAATGATTTCTGAAGTCTGATATTGTGGAAAAGAAAATGAAAGGCTGACCAGGTTTGAGTGGATAGACAATTGAACAGCACACTGCGAGTGTGAAAAGGCGGCTGAAAACCAGCATTGGATTACTTGGTCATTCACCAGTGCTGTAATGAAAACCTGCCTGGAGCGGAGAGTCAGATGAATTGCAGAATCGCAGTGAATGAATGGAACAGTCTGTAGTGGAGAGCCCAATGATTTCTGAAGGCTGGTTTGTGTGGAGAGGAAAATGAAGAGCTGACCAATATTGAGTGGATAGCCCATTGAACAGCACTTCTGCGAGTTGAACATGCCTCTGAAAACCAGTATTGAGTTACTTGGACATTCACCAGTGGCGTAACGAAAACCTGCCAGGAGTGGAGGTTCAGAGGAATTCCAGATTCGCAGTGAATGAATGGAACATTCTCTAGTGGTGATTCCAATGATTTCTGAAGGCTGGGTTTTGTGGACACGAAAATGTAGAGCTGAACAGGGTGGAGTGGATAGCCAAATGAACAGCACGTCTCTTAGTATGAACAGGCCACTGAAAACCAGCATTGGCTTACTTGGACATTCACAAGTGGTGTAACGATAACCCGCCGGGAGTTGAGAGTCAGATGAATTTAAGATTCGCAGTGAATGAACGGAACATTCTGTGGAGGAGATACCAATTATTTCTGAAGGTTGGGTTATGAGGACAGGAAAATGTAGAGCTGAATAGGGTTGGGTGGATAGCAAATTGAACAGCACGGCTGAGTGTGTTAGCAGGCGGCTTAAAACCAGCATTGTCTTCCTTGGACATTTACCAGTGGTGTCACGAAAACCTTCCAGGAGTGGAGACTCTGATGAATTCCAGATTCGCGTGATTGAATGGAACATTCTGTAGTGGTGATTGCCAACATTTAGGAATCTGGATAGTCTGGACAGGATATTGAAGAGCTGACCGATATTGAGTGGATAGCCAATGAACAGCACGGTTTCGAGTGTGAACAGACCACTAAGAAGCAGCATTGCATTACTTGGACATTCATCAGTGGTGTAACGAAAGCCTTCCTGGAATGCAGATTCAGAGTATTTCCAGATTCACAGTGAATGAATGGAAATTTCTGTAGTAGAGATTCCAATGATTTCTGAACGCTGGGTTGTGTGGACAGGAAAATGAAGAGCTGACTAGGTTTGACTGGATTGCCAATTGAACAGCAAGGCTGTGAGTGTGAACAGCCGCTGAAAACCAGCATTGGATTACCTGGTCATTCACCAGTGTTGTTAGGAAAATCTGCCTGGTGTGGAGAGTCAGAGGAATTCCAGATTCGCAGGGAACGAATGGAACATTCTGAAGTGGAGATAAGAATGATTTCTGAAGGCTCGGTGTGTGGAAGGAAAATCAAGAGCTAACCAGCGTTCACTGGATAGCCAATTGAACAGCACGGCTGCGAGTGTTAACACGCAGCTGAAACCAGCCTTGGGTTGCTTGGACATTCACCAGTGGTGAAACGAAAACCTGCTGGGAGTGGAGAACAAGATGAATTCAAGATTCGCCTGAATGAATGAAACATTCTGTAGTGTAGATTGCAATGGTTTCTGAGGTTTGTATTGTCTGAACTGGAAAAAGAAGAACTCACCAGTGTTGAGTCGCTAGACCGTGAACAGCACGGGTTCGAGTGTGAATAGACCGCTGAAAACCATCATTGCGTTACTTGAACATTCAGCAGTGGTGCAATGAAAACCTGCCGGGAGTGGAGATTCAGATGAATTCCAGATTCGCAGTGAATGAATGGAACATTCTCTAGTGGTGATTCCAATGATTTCTGAAGGCTGGGTTTTGTGGACACGAAAATGTAGAGCTGAACAGGGTGGAATGGATAGCCAAATGAACAGCACGTCTCGTAGTAAGAACAGGCCACTGAAAACCAGCTTTGGCTTAATTGGACATTCACAAGTGGTGTAACGAAAACCTGACGGGAGTTGAGAATTAGATGAATTTCAGATTTGCCGTCAATGAATGGAACATTCTGTGGAGGAGATACCAATTGTTTCTGAAGTTTGGGTTATGTGGACAGGAAAATGGAGCTGAAGAGGGTTGAGTGGATAGCAAATTGAACAGCACGGCTGAGAGTATGAGCAGGCCACTTAAAACCAGCATTGGCTTACTTGGATATTTACCAGTGGTGTCACGAAAACCTGCCGGGAGTGGAGATTCAGATGAATTCCAGATTCGCTGTGAATGAATGGAACATTCTGTAGTGGAGATAACAATGATTTCTCCAGTCTCTGTGGTGTGGACAGGAAAATGTAGAGCTGGCCAGGGTTGAGTGGATAGCCAATTGAACAGCACCACTGCGCTTGTGAAGAAAACACTTAAAACATTGGGTTACTTGGACATTCAACAGTGGTGTAACGAAAACCTGCCGGGAGTGGAGGTTCAGAGGAATTCCAGATTCGCAGTGAATGAATGGAACATTCTCTAGTGGAGATTCCAACGATTTCTGAAGGCTGGGTCGTGTGGAAGGAAAATCAAGAACTAATCAGGATTTAGTGGAAAGCCAATTGTATAGCATGGCTGCGAGTGTGAACATGCAGCTGAAAACCAGCATTGGGTTACTTGGACATTCATCAGTGGTGTAAGGAAAACCTGCATGGAGTGGAGAGTCAGTTGAATTCCACATTCGCAGTGAATGAATGGAACATTCTGTAGAGGAGATTCCAATGATTTCTGAAGCCTGTGTTGTGTGGACAGGAAAATGAAGAGCTGACCAGGCTTGAATCGATAGCCAAGTAAACAGCAGGGCTGCGAATATGAACAGGCCGCTGAAAACCAGCATTGGGTTACTTGGACATTCAACAGTGGTGTAATGAAAACCTGCGTGGAGTTGAGAGTCAGATGAATTCCAGATTCGCAGTGAATGAATGGAACATTCTGTAGTGGAGATAACAAAGATTTCTGAAGGCTGGTAGTGTGGTGGGACAATGAAGAGCTGAACAGGGTGGAGTGAATTGTCAATTAAACAGCACGGCTGCGAGTATGAACAGGCCTCTGAAAACCAGCATTGGCTTACTTGGACATTCACAAGTGGTGTAATGTTAACCAGGCGGGAGTGGAGAATCAGATAAACTCCAGACTCGCAGTGAATGAATGGAACATTCTGTAGTGGAGATTGCAATGATTTCTGAAATCTGGATTGTGGGGACACGAAAATGAAGAGCTGACCAGTGTTGAGTGGATAGCCTGTAAAAAGCCTCGGCTTCGAATGTGAACAGACCACTGAAAACCAGTATTGCATTACTTCGACTTTCAGCAGTGGTGTAACGAAAGCCTGCGTGGAGTGCAGATTCAGATGAATTCCAGATTCCCAGTGAATGAATGGAACATCCTGTAGTGGAGATTACAATGATTTCTGAAGGCTGGGTTGTGTGCACAGGAAAATGAGGAGCAAAACAGGTTGAGTGGATAGCCAATTGAACAGCACGACTGCGAACATGAACAGGCCTCTGAAAACCAGCATTGTTTTACTTGGACATTCACAAGTGGTGTAAGATAAATCTGCAGGTAGTGGAGATTCAGTTGAATTCCAGATTCGCAGTGAATGAATGGAACATTCTGTACTGGAGATTGCAATGATTTCTCAAGTCTGGATTGTTTGGACATGAAAATGAAGAGCTGACCACAGTTGTGTGGATACCCAGTAAAAAGCAGGGCTTAGAGTGTGAACAGACCGCTGAAAACCAGCATTGTGTTACTTGGACATTCATAAGTGGTGTAATGAAAGCCTACCTGGAGTGCAGATTCAGATGAATTCCAGATTGGCAGTGAATGAATGGAACATTCTGTACTGGCGATTCCAATGATTTCTGAAGTCTGATATTGTGGAAAAGAAAATGAAAGGCTGACCAGGTTTGAGTGGATAGACAATTGAACAGCACACTGCGAGTGTGAAAAGGCGGCTGAAAACCAGCATTGGATTACTTGGTCATTCACCAGTGCTGTAATGAAAACCTGCCTGGAGCGGAGAGTCAGATGAATTGCAGAATCGCAGTGAATGAATGGAACAGTCTGTAGTGGAGAGCCCAATGATTTCTGAAGGCTGGTTTGTGTGGAGAGGAAAATGAAGAGCTGACCAATATTGAGTGGATAGCCCATTGAACAGCACTTCTGCGAGTTGAACATGCCTCTGAAAACCAGTATTGAGTTACTTGGACATTCACCAGTGGCGTAACGAAAACCTGCCAGGAGTGGAGGTTCAGAGGAATTCCAGATTCGCAGTGAATGAATGGAACATTCTCTAGTGGTGATTCCAATGATTTCTGAAGGCTGGGTTTTGTGGACACGAAAATGTAGAGCTGAACAGGGTGGAGTGGATAGCCAAATGAACAGCACGTCTCTTAGTATGAACAGGCCACTGAAAACCAGCATTGGCTTCCTTGGACATTCACAAGTGGTGTAACGATAACCCGCCGGGAGTTGAGAGTCAGATGAATTTAAGATTCGCAGTGAATGAACGGAACATTCTGTGGAGGAGATACCAATTATTTCTGAAGGTTGGGTTATGAGGACAGGAAAATGTAGAGCTGAATAGGGTTGGGTGGATAGCAAATTGAACAGCACGGCTGAGTGTGTTAGCAGGCGGCTTAAAACCAGCATTGTCTTCCTTGGACATTTACCAGTGGTGTCACGAAAACCTTCCAGGAGTGGAGACTCTGATGAATTCCAGATTCGCGTGATTGAATGGAACATTCTGTAGTGGTGATTGCCAACATTTAGGAATCTGGATAGTCTGGACAGGATATTGAAGAGCTGACCGATATTGAGTGGATAGCCAATGAACAGCACGGTTTCGAGTGTGAACAGACCACTAAGAAGCAGCATTGCATTACTTGGACATTCATCAGTGGTGTAACGAAAGCCTTCCTGGAATGCAGATTCAGAGTATTTCCAGATTCACAGTGAATGAATGGAAATTTCTGTAGTAGAGATTCCAATGATTTCTGAACGCTGGGTTGTGTGGACAGGAAAATGAAGAGCTGACTAGGTTTGACTGGATTGCCAATTGAACAGCAAGGCTGTGAGTGTGAACAGCCGCTGAAAACCAGCATTGGATTACCTGGTCATTCACCAGTGTTGTTAGGAAAATCTGCCTGGTGTGGAGAGTCAGAGGAATTCCAGATTCGCAGGGAACGAATGGAACATTCTGAAGTGGAGATAAGAATGATTTCTGAAGGCTCGGTGTGTGGAAGGAAAATCAAGAGCTAACCAGCTTTCACTGGATAGCCAATTGAACAGCACGGCTGCGAGTGTTAACACGCAGCTGAAACCAGCCTTGGGTTGCTTGGACATTCACCAGTGGTGAAACGAAAACCTGCTGGGAGTGGAGAACAAGATGAATTCAAGATTCGCCTGAATGAATGAAACATTCTGTAGTGTAGATTGCAATGGTTTCTGAGGTTTGTATTGTCTGAACTGGAAAAAGAAGAACTCACCAGTGTTGAGTCGCTAGACCGTGAACAGCACGGGTTCGAGTGTGAATAGACCGCTGAAAACCATCATTGCGTTACTTGAACATTCAGCAGTGGTGCAATGAAAACCTGCCGGGAGTGGAGATTCAGATGAATTCCAGATTCGCAGTGAATGAATGGAACATTCTCTAGTGGTGATTCCAATGATTTCTGAAGGCTGGGTTTTGTGGACACGAAAATGTAGAGCTGAACAGGGTGGAATGGATAGCCAAATGAACAGCACGTCTCGTAGTAAGAACAGGCCACTGAAAACCAGCTTTGGCTTAATTGGACATTCACAAGTGGTGTAACGAAAACCTGACGGGAGTTGAGAATTAGATGAATTTCAGATTTGCCGTCAATGAATGGAACATTCTGTGGAGGAGATACCAATTGTTTCTGAAGTTTGGGTTATGTGGACAGGAAAATGGAGCTGAAGAGGGTTGAGTGGATAGCAAATTGAACAGCACGGCTGAGAGTATGAGCAGGCCACTTAAAACCAGCATTGGCTTACTTGGATATTTACCAGTGGTGTCACGAAAACCTGCCGGGAGTGGAGATTCAGATGAATTCCAGATTCGCTGTGAATGAATGGAACATTCTGTAGTGGAGATAACAATGATTTCTCCAGTCTCTGTGGTGTGGACAGGAAAATGTAGAGCTGGCCAGGGTTGAGTGGATAGCCAATTGAACAGCACCACTGCGCTTGTGAAGAAAACACTTAAAACATTGGGTTACTTGGACATTCAACAGTGGTGTAACGAAAACCTGCCGGGAGTGGAGGTTCAGAGGAATTCCAGATTCGCAGTGAATGAATGGAACATTCTCTAGTGGAGATTCCAACGATTTCTGAAGGCTGGGTCGTGTGGAAGGAAAATCAAGAACTAATCAGGATTTAGTGGAAAGCCAATTGTATAGCATGGCTGCGAGTGTGAACATGCAGCTGAAAACCAGCATTGGGTTACTTGGACATTCATCAGTGGTGTAAGGAAAACCTGCATGGAGTGGAGAGTCAGTTGAATTCCACATTCGCAGTGAATGAATGGAACATTCTGTAGAGGAGATTCCAATGATTTCTGAAGCCTGTGTTGTGTGGACAGGAAAATGAAGAGCTGACCAGGCTTGAATCGATAGCCAAGTAAACAGCAGGGCTGCGAATATGAACAGGCCGCTGAAAACCAGCATTGGGTTACTTGGACATTCAACAGTGGTGTAATGAAAACCTGCGTGGAGTTGAGAGTCAGATGAATTCCAGATTCGCAGTGAATGAATGGAACATTCTGTAGTGGAGATAACAAAGATTTCTGAAGGCTGGTAGTGTGGTGGGACAATGAAGAGCTGAACAGGGTGGAGTGAATTGTCAATTAAACAGCACGGCTGCGAGTATGAACAGGCCTCTGAAAACCAGCATTGGCTTACTTGGACATTCACAAGTGGTGTAATGTTAACCAGGCGGGAGTGGAGAATCAGATAAACTCCAGACTCGCAGTGAATGAATGGAACATTCTGTAGTGGAGATTGCAATGATTTCTGAAATCTGGATTGTGGGGACACGAAAATGAAGAGCTGACCAGTGTTGAGTGGATAGCCTGTAAAAAGCCTCGGCTTCGAATGTGAACAGACCACTGAAAACCAGTATTGCATTACTTCGACTTTCAGCAGTGGTGTAACGAAAGCCTGCGTGGAGTGCAGATTCAGATGAATTCCAGATTCCCAGTGAATGAATGGAACATCCTGTAGTGGAGATTACAATGATTTCTGAAGGCTGGGTTGTGTGCACAGGAAAATGAGGAGCAAAACAGGTTGAGTGGATAGCCAATTGAACAGCACGACTGCGAACATGAACAGGCCTCTGAAAACCAGCATTGTTTTACTTGGACATTCACAAGTGGTGTAAGATAAATCTGCAGGTAGTGGAGATTCAGTTGAATTCCAGATTCGCAGTGAATGAATGGAACATTCTGTACTGGAGATTGCAATGATTTCTCAAGTCTGGATTGTTTGGACATGAAAATGAAGAGCTGACCACAGTTGTGTGGATACCCAGTAAAAAGCAGGGCTTAGAGTGTGAACAGACCGCTGAAAACCAGCATTGTGTTACTTGGACATTCATAAGTGGTGTAATGAAAGCCTACCTGGAGTGCAGATTCAGATGAATTCCAGATTGGCAGTGAATGAATGGAACATTCTGTACTGGCGATTCCAATGATTTCTGAAGTCTGATATTGTGGAAAAGAAAATGAAAGGCTGACCAGGTTTGAGTGGATAGACAATTGAACAGCACACTGCGAGTGTGAAAAGGCGGCTGAAAACCAGCATTGGATTACTTGGTCATTCACCAGTGCTGTAATGAAAACCTGCCTGGAGCGGAGAGTCAGATGAATTGCAGAATCGCAGTGAATGAATGGAACAGTCTGTAGTGGAGAGCCCAATGATTTCTGAAGGCTGGTTTGTGTGGAGAGGAAAATGAAGAGCTGACCAATATTGAGTGGATAGCCCATTGAACAGCACTTCTGCGAGTTGAACATGCCTCTGAAAACCAGTATTGAGTTACTTGGACATTCACCAGTGGCGTAACGAAAACCTGCCAGGAGTGGAGGTTCAGAGGAATTCCAGATTCGCAGTGAATGAATGGAACATTCTCTAGTGGTGATTCCAATGATTTCTGAAGGCTGGGTTTTGTGGACACGAAAATGTAGAGCTGAACAGGGTGGAGTGGATTGCCAAATGAACAGCACGTCTCTTAGTATGAACAGGCCACTGAAAACCAGCATTGGCTTACTTGGACATTCACAAGTGGTGTAACGATAACCCGCCGGGAGTTGAGAGTCAGATGAATTTAAGATTCGCAGTGAATGAACGGAACATTCTGTGGAGGAGATACCAATTATTTCTGAAGGTTGGGTTATGAGGACAGGAAAATGTAGAGCTGAATAGGGTTGGGTGGATAGCAAATTGAACAGCACGGCTGAGTGTGTTAGCAGGCGGCTTAAAACCAGCATTGTCTTCCTTGGACATTTACCAGTGGTGTCACGAAAACCTTCCAGGAGTGGAGACTCTGATGAATTCCAGATTCGCGTGATTGAATGGAACATTCTGTAGTGGTGATTGCCAACATTTAGGAATCTGGATAGTCTGGACAGGATATTGAAGAGCTGACCGATATTGAGTGGATAGCCAATGAACAGCACGGTTTCGAGTGTGAACAGACCACTAAGAAGCAGCATTGCATTACTTGGACATTCATCAGTGGTGTAACGAAAGCCTTCCTGGAATGCAGATTCAGAGTATTTCCAGATTCACAGTGAATGAATGGAAATTTCTGTAGTAGAGATTCCAATGATTTCTGAACGCTGGGTTGTGTGGACAGGAAAATGAAGAGCTGACTAGGTTTGACTGGATTGCCAATTGAACAGCAAGGCTGTGAGTGTGAACAGCCGCTGAAAACCAGCATTGGATTACCTGGTCATTCACCAGTGTTGTTAGGAAAATCTGCCTGGTGTGGAGAGTCAGAGGAATTCCAGATTCGCAGGGAACGAATGGAACATTCTGAAGTGGAGATAAGAATGATTTCTGAAGGCTCGGTGTGTGGAAGGAAAATCAAGAGCTAACCAGCGTTCACTGGATAGCCAATTGAACAGCACGGCTGCGAGTGTTAACACGCAGCTGAAACCAGCCTTGGGTTGCTTGGACATTCACCAGTGGTGAAACGAAAACCTGCTGGGAGTGGAGAACAAGATGAATTCAAGATTCGCGTGAATGAATGAAACATTCTGTAGTGTAGATTGCAATGGTTTCTGAGGTTTGTATTGTCTGAACTGGAAAAAGAAGAACTCACCAGTGTTGAGTCGCTAGACCGTGAACAGCACGGGTTCGAGTGTGAATAGACCGCTGAAAACCATCATTGCGTTACTTGAACATTCAGCAGTGGTGCAATGAAAACCTGCCGGGAGTGGAGATTCAGATGAATTCCAGATTCGCAGTGAATGAATGGAACATTCTCTAGTGGTGATTCCAATGATTTCTGAAGGCTGGGTTTTGTGGACACGAAAATGTAGAGCTGAACAGGGTGGAATGGATAGCCAAATGAACAGCACGTCTCGTAGTAAGAACAGGCCACTGAAAACCAGCTTTGGCTTAATTGGACATTCACAAGTGGTGTAACGAAAACCTGACGGGAGTTGAGAATTAGATGAATTTCAGATTTGCCGTCAATGAATGGAACATTCTGTGGAGGAGATACCAATTGTTTCTGAAGTTTGGGTTATGTGGACAGGAAAATGGAGCTGAAGAGGGTTGAGTGGATAGCAAATTGAACAGCACGGCTGAGAGTATGAGCAGGCCACTTAAAACCAGCATTGGCTTACTTGGATATTTACCAGTGGTGTCACGAAAACCTGCCGGGAGTGGAGATTCAGATGAATTCCAGATTCGCTGTGAATGAATGGAACATTCTGTAGTGGAGATAACAATGATTTCTCCAGTCTCTGTGGTGTGGACAGGAAAATGTAGAGCTGGCCAGGGTTGAGTGGATAGCCAATTGAACAGCACCACTGCGCTTGTGAAGAAAACACTTAAAACATTGGGTTACTTGGACATTCAACAGTGGTGTAACGAAAACCTGCCGGGAGTGGAGGTTCAGAGGAATTCCAGATTCGCAGTGAATGAATGGAACATTCTCTAGTGGAGATTCCAACGATTTCTGAAGGCTGGGTCGTGTGGAAGGAAAATCAAGAACTAATCAGGATTTAGTGGAAAGCCAATTGTATAGCATGGCTGCGAGTGTGAACATGCAGCTGAAAACCAGCATTGGGTTACTTGGACATTCATCAGTGGTGTAAGGAAAACCTGCATGGAGTGGAGAGTCAGTTGAATTCCACATTCGCAGTGAATGAATGGAACATTCTGTAGAGGAGATTCCAATGATTTCTGAAGCCTGTGTTGTGTGGACAGGAAAATGAAGAGCTGACCAGGCTTGAATCGATAGCCAAGTAAACAGCAGGGCTGCGAATATGAACAGGCCGCTGAAAACCAGCATTGGGTTACTTGGACATTCAACAGTGGTGTAATGAAAACCTGCGTGGAGTTGAGAGTCAGATGAATTCCAGATTCGCAGTGAATGAATGGAACATTCTGTAGTGGAGATAACAAAGATTTCTGAAGGCTGGTAGTGTGGTGGGACAATGAAGAGCTGAACAGGGTGGAGTGAATTGTCAATTAAACAGCACGGCTGCGAGTATGAACAGGCCTCTGAAAACCAGCATTGGCTTACTTGGACATTCACAAGTGGTGTAATGTTAACCAGGCGGGAGTGGAGAATCAGATAAACTCCAGACTCGCAGTGAATGAATGGAACATTCTGTAGTGGAGATTGCAATGATTTCTGAAATCTGGATTGTGGGGACACGAAAATGAAGAGCTGACCAGTGTTGAGTGGATAGCCTGTAAAAAGCCTCGGCTTCGAATGTGAACAGACCACTGAAAACCAGTATTGCATTACTTCGACTTTCAGCAGTGGTGTAACGAAAGCCTGCGTGGAGTGCAGATTCAGATGAATTCCAGATTCGCAGTGAATGAATGGAACATCCTGTAGTGGAGATTACAATGATTTCTGAAGGCTGGGTTGTGTGCACAGGAAAATGAGGAGCAAAACAGGTTGAGTGGATAGCCAATTGAACAGCACGACTGCGAACATGAACAGGCCTCTGAAAACCAGCATTGTTTTACTTGGACATTCACAAGTGGTGTAAGATAAATCTGCAGGTAGTGGAGATTCAGTTGAATTCCAGATTCGCAGTGAATGAATGGAACATTCTGTACTGGAGATTGCAATGATTTCTCAAGTCTGGATTGTTTGGACATGAAAATGAAGAGCTGACCACAGTTGTGTGGATACCCAGTAAAAAGCAGGGCTTAGAGTGTGAACAGACCGCTGAAAACCAGCATTGTGTTACTTGGACATTCATAAGTGGTGTAATGAAAGCCTACCTGGAGTGCAGATTCAGATGAATTCCAGATTGGCAGTGAATGAATGGGACATTCTGTACTGGCGATTCCAATGATTTCTGAAGTCTGATATTGTGGAAAAGAAAATGAAAGGCTGACCAGGTTTGAGTGGATAGACAATTGAACAGCACACTGCGAGTGTGAAAAGGCGGCTGAAAACCAGCATTGGATTACTTGGTCATTCACCAGTGCTGTAATGAAAACCTGCCTGGAGCGGAGAGTCAGATGAATTGCAGAATCGCAGTGAATGAATGGAACAGTCTGTAGTGGAGAGCCCAATGATTTCTGAAGGCTGGTTTGTGTGGAGAGGAAAATGAAGAGCTGACCAATATTGAGTGGATAGCCCATTGAACAGCACTTCTGCGAGTTGAACATGCCTCTGAAAACCAGTATTGAGTTACTTGGACATTCACCAGTGGCGTAACGAAAACCTGCCAGGAGTGGAGGTTCAGAGGAATTCCAGATTCGCAGTGAATGAATGGAACATTCTCTAGTGGTGATTCCAATGATTTCTGAAGGCTGGGTTTTGTGGACACGAGAATGTAGAGCTGAACAGGGTGGAGTGGATTGCCAAATGAACAGCACGTCTCTTAGTATGAACAGGCCACTGAAAACCAGCATTGGCTTACTTGGACATTCACAAGTGGTGTAACGATAACCCGCCGGGAGTTGAGAGTCAGATGAATTTAAGATTCGCAGTGAATGAACGGAACATTCTGTGGAGGAGATACCAATTATTTCTGAAGGTTGGGTTATGAGGACAGGAAAATGTAGAGCTGAATAGGGTTGGGTGGATAGCAAATTGAACAGCACGGCTGAGTGTGTTAGCAGGCGGCTTAAAACCAGCATTGTCTTCCTTGGACATTTACCAGTGGTGTCACGAAAACCTTCCAGGAGTGGAGACTCTGATGAATTCCAGATTCGCGTGATTGAATGGAACATTCTGTAGTGGTGATTGCCAACATTTAGGAATCTGGATAGTCTGGACAGGATATTGAAGAGCTGACCGATATTGAGTGGATAGCCAATGAACAGCACGGTTTCGAGTGTGAACAGACCACTAAGAAGCAGCATTGCATTACTTGGACATTCATCAGTGGTGTAACGAAAGCCTTCCTGGAATGCAGATTCAGAGTATTTCCAGATTCACAGTGAATGAATGGAAATTTCTGTAGTAGAGATTCCAATGATTTCTGAACGCTGGGTTGTGTGGACAGGAAAATGAAGAGCTGACTAGGTTTGACTGGATTGCCAATTGAACAGCAAGGCTGTGAGTGTGAACAGCCGCTGAAAACCAGCATTGGATTACCTGGTCATTCACCAGTGTTGTTAGGAAAATCTGCCTGGTGTGGAGAGTCAGAGGAATTCCAGATTCGCAGGGAACGAATGGAACATTCTGAAGTGGAGATAAGAATGATTTCTGAAGGCTCGGTGTGTGGAAGGAAAATCAAGAGCTAACCAGCGTTCACTGGATAGCCAATTGAACAGCACGGCTGCGAGTGTTAACACGCAGCTGAAACCAGCCTTGGGTTGCTTGGACATTCACCAGTGGTGAAACGAAAACCTGCTGGGAGTGGAGAACAAGATGAATTCAAGATTCGCCTGAATGAATGAAACATTCTGTAGTGTAGATTGCAATGGTTTCTGAGGTTTGTATTGTCTGAACTGGAAAAAGAAGAACTCACCAGTGTTGAGTCGCTAGACCGTGAACAGCACGGGTTCGAGTGTGAATAGACCGCTGAAAACCATCATTGCGTTACTTGAACATTCAGCAGTGGTGCAATGAAAACCTGCCGGGAGTGGAGATTCAGATGAATTCCAGATTCGCAGTGAATGAATGGAACATTCTCTAGTGGTGATTCCAATGATTTCTGAAGGCTGGGTTTTGTGGACACGAAAATGTAGAGCTGAACAGGGTGGAATGGATAGCCAAATGAACAGCACGTCTCGTAGTAAGAACAGGCCACTGAAAACCAGCTTTGGCTTAATTGGACATTCACAAGTGGTGTAACGAAAACCTGACGGGAGTTGAGAATTAGATGAATTTCAGATTTGCCGTCAATGAATGGAACATTCTGTGGAGGAGATACCAATTGTTTCTGAAGTTTGGGTTATGTGGACAGGAAAATGGAGCTGAAGAGGGTTGAGTGGATAGCAAATTGAACAGCACGGCTGAGAGTATGAGCAGGCCACTTAAAACCAGCATTGGCTTACTTGGATATTTACCAGTGGTGTCACGAAAACCTGCCGGGAGTGGAGATTCAGATGAATTCCAGATTCGCTGTGAATGAATGGAACATTCTGTAGTGGAGATAACAATGATTTCTCCAGTCTCTGTGGTGTGGACAGGAAAATGTAGAGCTGGCCAGGGTTGAGTGGATAGCCAATTGAACAGCACCACTGCGCTTGTGAAGAAAACACTTAAAACATTGGGTTACTTGGACATTCAACAGTGGTGTAACGAAAACCTGCCGGGAGTGGAGGTTCAGAGGAATTCCAGATTCGCAGTGAATGAATGGAACATTCTCTAGTGGAGATTCCAACGATTTCTGAAGGCTGGGTCGTGTGGAAGGAAAATCAAGAACTAATCAGGATTTAGTGGAAAGCCAATTGTATAGCATGGCTGCGAGTGTGAACATGCAGCTGAAAACCAGCATTGGGTTACTTGGACATTCATCAGTGGTGTAAGGAAAACCTGCATGGAGTGGAGAGTCAGTTGAATTCCACATTCGCAGTGAATGAATGGAACATTCTGTAGAGGAGATTCCAATGATTTCTGAAGCCTGTGTTGTGTGGACAGGAAAATGAAGAGCTGACCAGGCTTGAATCGATAGCCAAGTAAACAGCAGGGCTGCGAATATGAACAGGCCGCTGAAAACCAGCATTGGGTTACTTGGACATTCAACAGTGGTGTAATGAAAACCTGCGTGGAGTTGAGAGTCAGATGAATTCCAGATTCGCAGTGAATGAATGGAACATTCTGTAGTGGAGATAACAAAGATTTCTGAAGGCTGGTAGTGTGGTGGGACAATGAAGAGCTGAACAGGGTGGAGTGAATTGTCAATTAAACAGCACGGCTGCGAGTATGAACAGGCCTCTGAAAACCAGCATTGGCTTACTTGGACATTCACAAGTGGTGTAATGTTAACCAGGCGGGAGTGGAGAATCAGATAAACTCCAGACTCGCAGTGAATGAATGGAACATTCTGTAGTGGAGATTGCAATGATTTCTGAAATCTGGATTGTGGGGACACGAAAATGAAGAGCTGACCAGTGTTGAGTGGATAGCCTGTAAAAAGCCTCGGCTTCGAATGTGAACAGACCACTGAAAACCAGTATTGCATTACTTCGACTTTCAGCAGTGGTGTAACGAAAGCCTGCGTGGAGTGCAGATTCAGATGAATTCCAGATTCCCAGTGAATGAATGGAACATCCTGTAGTGGAGATTACAATGATTTCTGAAGGCTGGGTTGTGTGCACAGGAAAATGAGGAGCAAAACAGGTTGAGTGGATAGCCAATTGAACAGCACGACTGCGAACATGAACAGGCCTCTGAAAACCAGCATTGTTTTACTTGGACATTCACAAGTGGTGTAAGATAAATCTGCAGGTAGTGGAGATTCAGTTGAATTCCAGATTCGCAGTGAATGAATGGAACATTCTGTACTGGAGATTGCAATGATTTCTCAAGTCTGGATTGTTTGGACATGAAAATGAAGAGCTGACCACAGTTGTGTGGATACCCAGTAAAAAGCAGGGCTTAGAGTGTGAACAGACCGCTGAAAACCAGCATTGTGTTACTTGGACATTCATAAGTGGTGTAATGAAAGCCTACCTGGAGTGCAGATTCAGATGAATTCCAGATTGGCAGTGAATGAATGGAACATTCTGTACTGGCGATTCCAATGATTTCTGAAGTCTGATATTGTGGAAAAGAAAATGAAAGGCTGACCAGGTTTGAGTGGATAGACAATTGAACAGCACACTGCGAGTGTGAAAAGGCGGCTGAAAACCAGCATTGGATTACTTGGTCATTCACCAGTGCTGTAATGAAAACCTGCCTGGAGCGGAGAGTCAGATGAATTGCAGAATCGCAGTGAATGAATGGAACAGTCTGTAGTGGAGAGCCCAATGATTTCTGAAGGCTGGTTTGTGTGGAGAGGAAAATGAAGAGCTGACCAATATTGAGTGGATAGCCCATTGAACAGCACTTCTACGAGTTGAACATGCCTCTGAAAACCAGTATTGAGTTACTTGGACATTCACCAGTGGCGTAACGAAAACCTGCCAGGAGTGGAGGTTCAGAGGAATTCCAGATTCGCAGTGAATGAATGGAACATTCTCTAGTGGTGATTCCAATGATTTCTGAAGGCTGGGTTTTGTGGACACGAAAATGTAGAGCTGAACAGGGTGGAGTGGATAGCCAAATGAACAGCACGTCTCTTAGTATGAACAGGCCACTGAAAACCAGCATTGGCTTACTTGGACATTCACAAGTGGTGTAACGATAACCCGCCGGGAGTTGAGAGTCAGATGAATTTAAGATTCGCAGTGAATGAACGGAACATTCTGTGGAGGAGATACCAATTATTTCTGAAGGTTGGGTTATGAGGACAGGAAAATGTAGAGCTGAATAGGGTTGGGTGGATAGCAAATTGAACAGCACGGCTGAGTGTGTTAGCAGGCGGCTTAAAACCAGCATTGTCTTCCTTGGACATTTACCAGTGGTGTCACGAAAACCTTCCAGGAGTGGAGACTCTGATGAATTCCAGATTCGCGTGATTGAATGGAACATTCTGTAGTGGTGATTGCCAACATTTAGGAATCTGGATAGTCTGGACAGGATATTGAAGAGCTGACCGATATTGAGTGGATAGCCAATGAACAGCACGGTTTCAAGTGTGAACAGACCACTAAGAAGCAGCATTGCATTACTTGGACATTCATCAGTGGTGTAACGAAAGCCTTCCTGGAATGCAGATTCAGAGTATTTCCAGATTCACAGTGAATGAATGGAAATTTCTGTAGTAGAGATTCCAATGATTTCTGAACGCTGGGTTGTGTGGACAGGAAAATGAAGAGCTGACTAGGTTTGACTGGATTGCCAATTGAACAGCAAGGCTGTGAGTGTGAACAGCCGCTGAAAACCAGCATTGGATTACCTGGTCATTCACCAGTGTTGTTAGGAAAATCTGCCTGGTGTGGAGAGTCAGAGGAATTCCAGATTCGCAGGGAACGAATGGAACATTCTGAAGTGGAGATAAGAATGATTTCTGAAGGCTCGGTGTGTGGAAGGAAAATCAAGAGCTAACCAGCGTTCACTGGATAGCCAATTGAACAGCACGGCTGCGAGTGTTAACACGCAGCTGAAACCAGCCTTGGGTTGCTTGGACATTCACCAGTGGTGAAACGAAAACCTGCTGGGAGTGGAGAACAAGATGAATTCAAGATTCGCCTGAATGAATGAAACATTCTGTAGTGTAGATTGCAATGGTTTCTGAGGTTTGTATTGTCTGAACTGGAAAAAGAAGAACTCACCAGTGTTGAGTCGCTAGACCGTGAACAGCACGGGTTCGAGTGTGAATAGACCGCTGAAAACCATCATTGCGTTACTTGAACATTCAGCAGTGGTGCAATGAAAACCTGCCGGGAGTGGAGATTCAGATGAATTCCAGATTCGCAGTGAATGAATGGAACATTCTCTAGTGGTGATTCCAATGATTTCTGAAGGCTGGGTTTTGTGGACACGAAAATGTAGAGCTGAACAGGGTGGAATGGATAGCCAAATGAACAGCACGTCTCGTAGTAAGAACAGGCCACTGAAAACCAGCTTTGGCTTAATTGGACATTCACAAGTGGTGTAACGAAAACCTGACGGGAGTTGAGAATTAGATGAATTTCAGATTTGCCGTCAATGAATGGAACATTCTGTGGAGGAGATACCAATTGTTTCTGAAGTTTGGGTTATGTGGACAGGAAAATGGAGCTGAAGAGGGTTGAGTGGATAGCAAATTGAACAGCACGGCTGAGAGTATGAGCAGGCCACTTAAAACCAGCATTGGCTTACTTGGATATTTACCAGTGGTGTCACGAAAACCTGCCGGGAGTGGAGATTCAGATGAATTCCAGATTCGCTGTGAATGAATGGAACATTCTGTAGTGGAGATAACAATGATTTCTCCAGTCTCTGTGGTGTGGACAGGAAAATGTAGAGCTGGCCAGGGTTGAGTGGATAGCCAATTGAACAGCACCACTGCGCTTGTGAAGAAAACACTTAAAACATTGGGTTACTTGGACATTCAACAGTGGTGTAACGAAAACCTGCCGGGAGTGGAGGTTCAGAGGAATTCCAGATTCGCAGTGAATGAATGGAACATTCTCTAGTGGAGATTCCAACGATTTCTGAAGGCTGGGTCGTGTGGAAGGAAAATCAAGAACTAATCAGGATTTAGTGGAAAGCCAATTGTATAGCATGGCTGCGAGTGTGAACATGCAGCTGAAAACCAGCATTGGGTTACTTGGACATTCATCAGTGGTGTAAGGAAAACCTGCATGGAGTGGAGAGTCAGTTGAATTCCACATTCGCAGTGAATGAATGGAACATTCTGTAGAGGAGATTCCAATGATTTCTGAAGCCTGTGTTGTGTGGACAGGAAAATGAAGAGCTGACCAGGCTTGAATCGATAGCCAAGTAAACAGCAGGGCTGCGAATATGAACAGGCCGCTGAAAACCAGCATTGGGTTACTTGGACATTCAACAGTGGTGTAATGAAAACCTGCGTGGAGTTGAGAGTCAGATGAATTCCAGATTCGCAGTGAATGAATGGAACATTCTGTAGTGGAGATAACAAAGATTTCTGAAGGCTGGTAGTGTGGTGGGACAATGAAGAGCTGAACAGGGTGGAGTGAATTGTCAATTAAACAGCACGGCTGCGAGTATGAACAGGCCTCTGAAAACCAGCATTGGCTTACTTGGACATTCACAAGTGGTGTAATGTTAACCAGGCGGGAGTGGAGAATCAGATAAACTCCAGACTCGCAGTGAATGAATGGAACATTCTGTAGTGGAGATTGCAATGATTTCTGAAATCTGGATTGTGGGGACACGAAAATGAAGAGCTGACCAGTGTTGAGTGGATAGCCTGTAAAAAGCCTCGGCTTCGAATGTGAACAGACCACTGAAAACCAGTATTGCATTACTTCGACTTTCAGCAGTGGTGTAACGAAAGCCTGCGTGGAGTGCAGATTCAGATGAATTCCAGATTCCCAGTGAATGAATGGAACATCCTGTAGTGGAGATTACAATGATTTCTGAAGGCTGGGTTGTGTGCACAGGAAAATGAGGAGCAAAACAGGTTGAGTGGATAGCCAATTGAACAGCACGACTGCGAACATGAACAGGCCTCTGAAAACCAGCATTGTTTTACTTGGACATTCACAAGTGGTGTAAGATAAATCTGCAGGTAGTGGAGATTCAGTTGAATTCCAGATTCGCAGTGAATGAATGGAACATTCTGTACTGGAGATTGCAATGATTTCTCAAGTCTGGATTGTTTGGACATGAAAATGAAGAGCTGACCACAGTTGTGTGGATACCCAGTAAAAAGCAGGGCTTAGAGTGTGAACAGACCGCTGAAAACCAGCATTGTGTTACTTGGACATTCATAAGTGGTGTAATGAAAGCCTACCTGGAGTGCAGATTCAGATGAATTCCAGATTGGCAGTGAATGAATGGAACATTCTGTACTGGCGATTCCAATGATTTCTGAAGTCTGATATTGTGGAAAAGAAAATGAAAGGCTGACCAGGTTTGAGTGGATAGACAATTGAACAGCACACTGCGAGTGTGAAAAGGCGGCTGAAAACCAGCATTGGATTACTTGGTCATTCACCAGTGCTGTAATGAAAACCTGCCTGGAGCGGAGAGTCAGATGAATTGCAGAATCGCAGTGAATGAATGGAACAGTCTGTAGTGGAGAGCCCAATGATTTCTGAAGGCTGGTTTGTGTGGAGAGGAAAATGAAGAGCTGACCAATATTGAGTGGATAGCCCATTGAACAGCACTTCTGCGAGTTGAACATGCCTCTGAAAACCAGTATTGAGTTACTTGGACATTCACCAGTGGCGTAACGAAAACCTGCCAGGAGTGGAGGTTCAGAGGAATTCCAGATTCGCAGTGAATGAATGGAACATTCTCTAGTGGTGATTCCAATGATTTCTGAAGGCTGGGTTTTGTGGACACGAGAATGTAGAGCTGAACAGGGTGGAGTGGATAGCCAAATGAACAGCACGTCTCTTAGTATGAACAGGCCACTGAAAACCAGCATTGGCTTACTTGGACATTCACAAGTGGTGTAATGATAACCCGCCGGGAGTTGAGAGTCAGATGAATTTAAGATTCGCAGTGAATGAACGGAACATTCTGTGGAGGAGATACCAATTATTTCTGAAGGTTGGGTTATGAGGACAGGAAAATGTAGAGCTGAATAGGGTTGGGTGGATAGCAAATTGAACAGCACGGCTGAGTGTGTTAGCAGGCGGCTTAAAACCAGCATTGTCTTCCTTGGACATTTACCAGTGGTGTCACGAAAACCTTCCAGGAGTGGAGACTCTGATGAATTCCAGATTCGCGTGATTGAATGGAACATTCTGTAGTGGTGATTGCCAACATTTAGGAATCTGGATAGTCTGGACAGGATATTGAAGAGCTGACCGATATTGAGTGGATAGCCAATGAACAGCACGGTTTCGAGTGTGAACAGACCACTAAGAAGCAGCATTGCATTACTTGGACATTCATCAGTGGTGTAACGAAAGCCTTCCTGGAATGCAGATTCAGAGTATTTCCAGATTCACAGTGAATGAATGGAAATTTCTGTAGTAGAGATTCCAATGATTTCTGAACGCTGGGTTGTGTGGACAGGAAAATGAAGAGCTGACTAGGTTTGACTGGATTGCCAATTGAACAGCAAGGCTGTGAGTGTGAACAGCCGCTGAAAACCAGCATTGGATTACCTGGTCATTCACCAGTGTTGTTAGGAAAATCTGCCTGGTGTGGAGAGTCAGAGGAATTCCAGATTCGCAGGGAACGAATGGAACATTCTGAAGTGGAGATAAGAATGATTTCTGAAGGCTCGGTGTGTGGAAGGAAAATCAAGAGCTAACCAGCGTTCACTGGATAGCCAATTGAACAGCACGGCTGCGAGTGTTAACACGCAGCTGAAACCAGCCTTGGGTTGCTTGGACATTCACCAGTGGTGAAACGAAAACCTGCTGGGAGTGGAGAACAAGATGAATTCAAGATTCGCCTGAATGAATGAAACATTCTGTAGTGTAGATTGCAATGGTTTCTGAGGTTTGTATTGTCTGAACTGGAAAAAGAAGAACTCACCAGTGTTGAGTCGCTAGACCGTGAACAGCACGGGTTCGAGTGTGAATAGACCGCTGAAAACCATCATTGCGTTACTTGAACATTCAGCAGTGGTGCAATGAAAACCTGCCGGGAGTGGAGATTCAGATGAATTCCAGATTCGCAGTGAATGAATGGAACATTCTCTAGTGGTGATTCCAATGATTTCTGAAGGCTGGGTTTTGTGGACACGAAAATGTAGAGCTGAACAGGGTGGAATGGATAGCCAAATGAACAGCACGTCTCGTAGTAAGAACAGGCCACTGAAAACCAGCTTTGGCTTAATTGGACATTCACAAGTGGTGTAACGAAAACCTGACGGGAGTTGAGAATTAGATGAATTTCAGATTTGCCGTCAATGAATGGAACATTCTGTGGAGGAGATACCAATTGTTTCTGAAGTTTGGGTTATGTGGACAGGAAAATGGAGCTGAAGAGGGTTGAGTGGATAGCAAATTGAACAGCACGGCTGAGAGTATGAGCAGGCCACTTAAAACCAGCATTGGCTTACTTGGATATTTACCAGTGGTGTCACGAAAACCTGCCGGGAGTGGAGATTCAGATGAATTCCAGATTCGCTGTGAATGAATGGAACATTCTGTAGTGGAGATAACAATGATTTCTCCAGTCTCTGTGGTGTGGACAGGAAAATGTAGAGCTGGCCAGGGTTGAGTGGATAGCCAATTGAACAGCACCACTGCGCTTGTGAAGAAAACACTTAAAACATTGGGTTACTTGGACATTCAACAGTGGTGTAACGAAAACCTGCCGGGAGTGGAGGTTCAGAGGAATTCCAGATTCGCAGTGAATGAATGGAACATTCTCTAGTGGAGATTCCAACGATTTCTGAAGGCTGGGTCGTGTGGAAGGAAAATCAAGAACTAATCAGGATTTAGTGGAAAGCCAATTGTATAGCATGGCTGCGAGTGTGAACATGCAGCTGAAAACCAGCATTGGGTTACTTGGACATTCATCAGTGGTGTAAGGAAAACCTGCATGGAGTGGAGAGTCAGTTGAATTCCACATTCGCAGTGAATGAATGGAACATTCTGTAGAGGAGATTCCAATGATTTCTGAAGCCTGTGTTGTGTGGACAGGAAAATGAAGAGCTGACCAGGCTTGAATCGATAGCCAAGTAAACAGCAGGGCTGCGAATATGAACAGGCCGCTGAAAACCAGCATTGGGTTACTTGGACATTCAACAGTGGTGTAATGAAAACCTGCGTGGAGTTGAGAGTCAGATGAATTCCAGATTCGCAGTGAATGAATGGAACATTCTGTAGTGGAGATAACAAAGATTTCTGAAGGCTGGTAGTGTGGTGGGACAATGAAGAGCTGAACAGGGTGGAGTGAATTGTCAATTAAACAGCACGGCTGCGAGTATGAACAGGCCTCTGAAAACCAGCATTGGCTTACTTGGACATTCACAAGTGGTGTAATGTTAACCAGGCGGGAGTGGAGAATCAGATAAACTCCAGACTCGCAGTGAATGAATGGAACATTCTGTAGTGGAGATTGCAATGATTTCTGAAATCTGGATTGTGGGGACACGAAAATGAAGAGCTGACCAGTGTTGAGTGGATAGCCTGTAAAAAGCCTCGGCTTCGAATGTGAACAGACCACTGAAAACCAGTATTGCATTACTTCGACTTTCAGCAGTGGTGTAACGAAAGCCTGCGTGGAGTGCAGATTCAGATGAATTCCAGATTCCCAGTGAATGAATGGAACATCCTGTAGTGGAGATTACAATGATTTCTGAAGGCTGGGTTGTGTGCACAGGAAAATGAGGAGCAAAACAGGTTGAGTGGATAGCCAATTGAACAGCACGACTGCGAACATGAACAGGCCTCTGAAAACCAGCATTGTTTTACTTGGACATTCACAAGTGGTGTAAGATAAATCTGCAGGTAGTGGAGATTCAGTTGAATTCCAGATTCGCAGTGAATGAATGGAACATTCTGTACTGGAGATTGCAATGATTTCTCAAGTCTGGATTGTTTGGACATGAAAATGAAGAGCTGACCACAGTTGTGTGGATACCCAGTAAAAAGCAGGGCTTAGAGTGTGAACAGACCGCTGAAAACCAGCATTGTGTTACTTGGACATTCATAAGTGGTGTAATGAAAGCCTACCTGGAGTGCAGATTCAGATGAATTCCAGATTGGCAGTGAATGAATGGAACATTCTGTACTGGCGATTCCAATGATTTCTGAAGTCTGATATTGTGGAAAAGAAAATGAAAGGCTGACCAGGTTTGAGTGGATAGACAATTGAACAGCACACTGCGAGTGTGAAAAGGCGGCTGAAAACCAGCATTGGATTACTTGGTCATTCACCAGTGCTGTAATGAAAACCTGCCTGGAGCGGAGAGTCAGATGAATTGCAGAATCGCAGTGAATGAATGGAACAGTCTGTAGTGGAGAGCCCAATGATTTCTGAAGGCTGGTTTGTGTGGAGAGGAAAATGAAGAGCTGACCAATATTGAGTGGATAGCCCATTGAACAGCACTTCTGCGAGTTGAACATGCCTCTGAAAACCAGTATTGAGTTACTTGGACATTCACCAGTGGCGTAACGAAAACCTGCCAGGAGTGGAGGTTCAGAGGAATTCCAGATTCGCAGTGAATGAATGGAACATTCTCTAGTGGTGATTCCAATGATTTCTGAAGGCTGGGTTTTGTGGACACGAGAATGTAGAGCTGAACAGGGTGGAGTGGATAGCCAAATGAACAGCACGTCTCTTAGTATGAACAGGCCACTGAAAACCAGCATTGGCTTACTTGGACATTCACAAGTGGTGTAATGATAACCCGCCGGGAGTTGAGAGTCAGATGAATTTAAGATTCGCAGTGAATGAACGGAACATTCTGTGGAGGAGATACCAATTATTTCTGAAGGTTGGGTTATGAGGACAGGAAAATGTAGAGCTGAATAGGGTTGGGTGGATAGCAAATTGAACAGCACGGCTGAGTGTGTTAGCAGGCGGCTTAAAACCAGCATTGTCTTCCTTGGACATTTACCAGTGGTGTCACGAAAACCTTCCAGGAGTGGAGACTCTGATGAATTCCAGATTCGCGTGATTGAATGGAACATTCTGTAGTGGTGATTGCCAACATTTAGGAATCTGGATAGTCTGGACAGGATATTGAAGAGCTGACCGATATTGAGTGGATAGCCAATGAACAGCACGGTTTCGAGTGTGAACAGACCACTAAGAAGCAGCATTGCATTACTTGGACATTCATCAGTGGTGTAACGAAAGCCTTCCTGGAATGCAGATTCAGAGTATTTCCAGATTCACAGTGAATGAATGGAAATTTCTGTAGTAGAGATTCCAATGATTTCTGAACGCTGGGTTGTGTGGACAGGAAAATGAAGAGCTGACTAGGTTTGACTGGATTGCCAATTGAACAGCAAGGCTGTGAGTGTGAACAGCCGCTGAAAACCAGCATTGGATTACCTGGTCATTCACCAGTGTTGTTAGGAAAATCTGCCTGGTGTGGAGAGTCAGAGGA
The DNA here is from genome assembly GCF_029834395.1 of Sorex fumeus. Lineage (NCBI taxonomy): Eukaryota > Metazoa > Chordata > Mammalia > Eulipotyphla > Soricidae > Sorex > Sorex fumeus. Next base: position 1,940,346 of record NW_026606113.1, read on the forward strand.
ATTCCAGATTCGCAGGGAACGAATGGAACATTCTGAAGTGGAGATAAGAATGATTTCTGAAGGCTCGGTGTGTGGAAGGAAAATCAAGAGCTAACCAGCGTTCACTGGATAGCCAATTGAACAGCACGGCTGCGAGTGTTAACACGCAGCTGAAACCAGCCTTGGGTTGCTTGGACATTCACCAGTGGTGAAACGAAAACCTGCTGGGAGTGGAGAACAAGATGAATTCAAGATTCGCCTGAATGAATGAAACATTCTGTAGTGTAGATTGCAATGGTTTCTGAGGTTTGTATTGTCTGAACTGGAAAAAGAAGAACTCACCAGTGTTGAGTCGCTAGACCGTGAACAGCACGGGTTCGAGTGTGAATAGACCGCTGAAAACCATCATTGCGTTACTTGAACATTCAGCAGTGGTGCAATGAAAACCTGCCGGGAGTGGAGATTCAGATGAATTCCAGATTCGCAGTGAATGAATGGAACATTCTCTAGTGGTGATTCCAATGATTTCTGAAGGCTGGGTTTTGTGGACACGAAAATGTAGAGCTGAACAGGGTGGAATGGATAGCCAAATGAACAGCACGTCTCGTAGTAAGAACAGGCCACTGAAAACCAGCTTTGGCTTAATTGGACATTCACAAGTGGTGTAACGAAAACCTGACGGGAGTTGAGAATTAGATGAATTTCAGATTTGCCGTCAATGAATGGAACATTCTGTGGAGGAGATACCAATTGTTTCTGAAGTTTGGGTTATGTGGACAGGAAAATGGAGCTGAAGAGGGTTGAGTGGATAGCAAATTGAACAGCACGGCTGAGAGTATGAGCAGGCCACTTAAAACCAGCATTGGCTTACTTGGATATTTACCAGTGGTGTCACGAAAACCTGCCGGGAGTGGAGATTCAGATGAATTCCAGATTCGCTGTGAATGAATGGAACATTCTGTAGTGGAGATAACAATGATTTCTCCAGTCTCTGTGGTGTGGACAGGAAAATGTAGAGCTGGCCAGGGTTGAGTGGATAGCCAATTGAACAGCACCACTGCGCTTGTGAAGAAAACACTTAAAACATTGGGTTACTTGGACATTCAACAGTGGTGTAACGAAAACCTGCCGGGAGTGGAGGTTCAGAGGAATTCCAGATTCGCAGTGAATGAATGGAACATTCTCTAGTGGAGATTCCAACGATTTCTGAAGGCTGGGTCGTGTGGAAGGAAAATCAAGAACTAATCAGGATTTAGTGGAAAGCCAATTGTATAGCATGGCTGCGAGTGTGAACATGCAGCTGAAAACCAGCATTGGGTTACTTGGACATTCATCAGTGGTGTAAGGAAAACCTGCATGGAGTGGAGAGTCAGTTGAATTCCACATTCGCAGTGAATGAATGGAACATTCTGTAGAGGAGATTCCAATGATTTCTGAAGCCTGTGTTGTGTGGACAGGAAAATGAAGAGCTGACCAGGCTTGAATCGATAGCCAAGTAAACAGCAGGGCTGCGAATATGAACAGGCCGCTGAAAACCAGCATTGGGTTACTTGGACATTCAACAGTGGTGTAATGAAAACCTGCGTGGAGTTGAGAGTCAGATGAATTCCAGATTCGCAGTGAATGAATGGAACATTCTGTAGTGGAGATAACAAAGATTTCTGAAGGCTGGTAGTGTGGTGGGACAATGAAGAGCTGAACAGGGTGGAGTGAATTGTCAATTAAACAGCACGGCTGCGAGTATGAACAGGCCTCTGAAAACCAGCATTGGCTTACTTGGACATTCACAAGTGGTGTAATGTTAACCAGGCGGGAGTGGAGAATCAGATAAACTCCAGACTCGCAGTGAATGAATGGAACATTCTGTAGTGGAGATTGCAATGATTTCTGAAATCTGGATTGTGGGGACACGAAAATGAAGAGCTGACCAGTGTTGAGTGGATAGCCTGTAAAAAGCCTCGGCTTCGAATGTGAACAGACCACTGAAAACCAGTATTGCATTACTTCGACTTTCAGCAGTGGTGTAACGAAAGCCTGCGTGGAGTGCAGATTCAGATGAATTCCAGATTCCCAGTGAATGAATGGAACATCCTGTAGTGGAGATTACAATGATTTCTGAAGGCTGGGTTGTGTGCACAGGAAAATGAGGAGCAAAACAGGTTGAGTGGATAGCCAATTGAACAGCACGACTGCGAACATGAACAGGCCTCTGAAAACCAGCATTGTTTTACTTGGACATTCACAAGTGGTGTAAGATAAATCTGCAGGTAGTGGAGATTCAGTTGAATTCCAGATTCGCAGTGAATGAATGGAACATTCTGTACTGGAGATTGCAATGATTTCTCAAGTCTGGATTGTTTGGACATGAAAATGAAGAGCTGACCACAGTTGTGTGGATACCCAGTAAAACGCAGGGCTTAGAGTGTGAACAGACCGCTGAAAACCAGCATTGTGTTACTTGGACATTCATAAGTGGTGTAATGAAAGCCTACCTGGAGTGCAGATTCAGATGAATTCCAGATTGGCAGTGAATGAATGGAACATTCTGTACTGGCGATTCCAATGATTTCTGAAGTCTGATATTGTGGAAAAGAAAATGAAAGGCTGACCAGGTTTGAGTGGATAGACAATTGAACAGCACACTGCGAGTGTGAAAAGGCGGCTGAAAACCAGCATTGGATTACTTGGTCATTCACCAGTGCTGTAATGAAAACCTGCCTGGAGCGGAGAGTCAGATGAATTGCAGAATCGCAGTGAATGAATGGAACAGTCTGTAGTGGAGAGCCCAATGATTTCTGAAGGCTGGTTTGTGTGGAGAGGAAAATGAAGAGCTGACCAATATTGAGTGGATAGCCCATTGAACAGCACTTCTGCGAGTTGAACATGCCTCTGAAAACCAGTATTGAGTTACTTGGACATTCACCAGTGGCGTAACGAAAACCTGCCAGGAGTGGAGGTTCAGATGAATTCCAGATTCGCAGTGAATGAATGGAACATTCTCTAGTGGTGATTCCAATGATTTCTGAAGGCTGGGTTTTGTGGACACGAAAATGTAGAGCTGAACAGGGTGGAGTGGATAGCCAAATGAACAGCACGTCTCTTAGTATGAACAGGCCACTGAAAACCAGCATTGGCTTACTTGGACATTCACAAGTGGTGTAACGATAACCCGCCGGGAGTTGAGAGTCAGATGAATTTAAGATTCGCAGTGAATGAACGGAACATTCTGTGGAGGAGATACCAATTATTTCTGAAGGTTGGGTTATGAGGACAGGAAAATGTAGAGCTGAATAGGGTTGGGTGGATAGCAAATTGAACAGCACGGCTGAGTGTGTTAGCAGGCGGCTTAAAACCAGCATTGTCTTCCTTGGACATTTACCAGTGGTGTCACGAAAACCTTCCAGGAGTGGAGACTCTGATGAATTCCAGATTCGCGTGATTGAATGGAACATTCTGTAGTGGTGATTGCCAACATTTAGGAATCTGGATAGTCTGGACAGGATATTGAAGAGCTGACCGATATTGAGTGGATAGCCAATGAACAGCACGGTTTCGAGTGTGAACAGACCACTAAGAAGCAGCATTGCATTACTTGGACATTCATCAGTGGTGTAACGAAAGCCTTCCTGGAATGCAGATTCAGAGTATTTCCAGATTCACAGTGAATGAATGGAAATTTCTGTAGTAGAGATTCCAATGATTTCTGAACGCTGGGTTGTGTGGACAGGAAAATGAAGAGCTGACTAGGTTTGACTGGATTGCCAATTGAACAGCAAGGCTGTGAGTGTGAACAGCCGCTGAAAACCAGCATTGGATTACCTGGTCATTCACCAGTGTTGTTAGGAAAATCTGCCTGGTGTGGAGAGTCAGAGGAATTCCAGATTCGCAGGGAACGAATGGAACATTCTGAAGTGGAGATAAGAATGATTTCTGAAGGCTCGGTGTGTGGAAGGAAAATCAAGAGCTAACCAGCGTTCACTGGATAGCCAATTGAACAGCACGGCTGCGAGTGTTAACACGCAGCTGAAACCAGCCTTGGGTTGCTTGGACATTCACCAGTGGTGAAACGAAAACCTGCTGGGAGTGGAGAACAAGATGAATTCAAGATTCGCCTGAATGAATGAAACATTCTGTAGTGTAGATTGCAATGGTTTCTGAGGTTTGTATTGTCTGAACTGGAAAAAGAAGAACTCACCAGTGTTGAGTCGCTAGACCGTGAACAGCACGGGTTCGAGTGTGAATAGACCGCTGAAAACCATCATTGCGTTACTTGAACATTCAGCAGTGGTGCAATGAAAACCTGCCGGGAGTGGAGATTCAGATGAATTCCAGATTCGCAGTGAATGAATGGAACATTCTCTAGTGGTGATTCCAATGATTTCTGAAGGCTGGGTTTTGTGGACACGAAAATGTAGAGCTGAACAGGGTGGAATGGATAGCCAAATGAACAGCACGTCTCGTAGTAAGAACAGGCCACTGAAAACCAGCTTTGGCTTAATTGGACATTCACAAGTGGTGTAACGAAAACCTGACGGGAGTTGAGAATTAGATGAATTTCAGATTTGCCGTCAATGAATGGAACATTCTGTGGAGGAGATACCAATTGTTTCTGAAGTTTGGGTTATGTGGACAGGAAAATGGAGCTGAAGAGGGTTGAGTGGATAGCAAATTGAACAGCACGGCTGAGAGTATGAGCAGGCCACTTAAAACCAGCATTGGCTTACTTGGATATTTACCAGTGGTGTCACGAAAACCTGCCGGGAGTGGAGATTCAGATGAATTCCAGATTCGCTGTGAATGAATGGAACATTCTGTAGTGGAGATAACAATGATTTCTCCAGTCTCTGTGGTGTGGACAGGAAAATGTAGAGCTGGCCAGGGTTGAGTGGATAGCCAATTGAACAGCACCACTGCGCTTGTGAAGAAAACACTTAAAACATTGGGTTACTTGGACATTCAACAGTGGTGTAACGAAAACCTGCCGGGAGTGGAGGTTCAGAGGAATTCCAGATTCGCAGTGAATGAATGGAACATTCTCTAGTGGAGATTCCAACGATTTCTGAAGGCTGGGTCGTGTGGAAGGAAAATCAAGAACTAATCAGGATTTAGTGGAAAGCCAATTGTATAGCATGGCTGCGAGTGTGAACATGCAGCTGAAAACCAGCATTGGGTTACTTGGACATTCATCAGTGGTGTAAGGAAAACCTGCATGGAGTGGAGAGTCAGTTGAATTCCACATTCGCAGTGAATGAATGGAACATTCTGTAGAGGAGATTCCAATGATTTCTGAAGCCTGTGTTGTGTGGACAGGAAAATGAAGAGCTGACCAGGCTTGAATCGATAGCCAAGTAAACAGCAGGGCTGCGAATATGAACAGGCCGCTGAAAACCAGCATTGGGTTACTTGGACATTCAACAGTGGTGTAATGAAAACCTGCGTGGAGTTGAGAGTCAGATGAATTCCAGATTCGCAGTGAATGAATGGAACATTCTGTAGTGGAGATAACAAAGATTTCTGAAGGCTGGTAGTGTGGTGGGACAATGAAGAGCTGAACAGGGTGGAGTGAATTGTCAATTAAACAGCACGGCTGCGAGTATGAACAGGCCTCTGAAAACCAGCATTGGCTTACTTGGACATTCACAAGTGGTGTAATGTTAACCAGGCGGGAGTGGAGAATCAGATAAACTCCAGACTCGCAGTGACTGAATGGAACATTCTGTAGTGGAGATTGCAATGATTTCTGAAATCTGGATTGTGGGGACACGAAAATGAAGAGCTGACCAGTGTTGAGTGGATAGCCTGTAAAAAGCCTCGGCTTCGAATGTGAACAGACCACTGAAAACCAGTATTGCATTACTTCGACTTTCAGCAGTGGTGTAACGAAAGCCTGCGTGGAGTGCAGATTCAGATGAATTCCAGATTCCCAGTGAATGAATGGAACATCCTGTAGTGGAGATTACAATGATTTCTGAAGGCTGGGTTGTGTGCACAGGAAAATGAGGAGCAAAACAGGTTGAGTGGATAGCCAATTGAACAGCACGACTGCGAACATGAACAGGCCTCTGAAAACCAGCATTGTTTTACTTGGACATTCACAAGTGGTGTAAGATAAATCTGCAGGTAGTGGAGATTCAGTTGAATTCCAGATTCGCAGTGAATGAATGGAACATTCTGTACTGGAGATTGCAATGATTTCTCAAGTCTGGATTGTTTGGACATGAAAATGAAGAGCTGACCACAGTTGTGTGGATACCCAGTAAAAAGCAGGGCTTAGAGTGTGAACAGACCGCTGAAAACCAGCATTGTGTTACTTGGACATTCATAAGTGGTGTAATGAAAGCCTACCTGGAGTGCAGATTCAGATGAATTCCAGATTGGCAGTGAATGAATGGAACATTCTGTACTGGCGATTCCAATGATTTCTGAAGTCTGATATTGTGGAAAAGAAAATGAAAGGCTGACCAGGTTTGAGTGGATAGACAATTGAACAGCACACTGCGAGTGTGAAAAGGCGGCTGAAAACCAGCATTGGATTACTTGGTCATTCACCAGTGCTGTAATGAAAACCTGCCTGGAGCGGAGAGTCAGATGAATTGCAGAATCGCAGTGAATGAATGGAACAGTCTGTAGTGGAGAGCCCAATGATTTCTGAAGGCTGGTTTGTGTGGAGAGGAAAATGAAGAGCTGACCAATATTGAGTGGATAGCCCATTGAACAGCACTTCTGCGAGTTGAACATGCCTCTGAAAACCAGTATTGAGTTACTTGGACATTCACCAGTGGCGTAACGAAAACCTGCCAGGAGTGGAGGTTCAGAGGAATTCCAGATTCGCAGTGAATGAATGGAACATTCTCTAGTGGTGATTCCAATGATTTCTGAAGGCTGGGTTTTGTGGACACGAAAATGTAGAGCTGAACAGGGTGGAGTGGATAGCCAAATGAACAGCACGTCTCTTAGTATGAACAGGCCACTGAAAACCAGCATTGGCTTACTTGGACATTCACAAGTGGTGTAACGATAACCCGCCGGGAGTTGAGAGTCAGATGAATTTAAGATTCGCAGTGAATGAACGGAACATTCTGTGGAGGAGATACCAATTATTTCTGAAGGTTGGGTTATGAGGACAGGAAAATGTAGAGCTGAATAGGGTTGGGTGGATAGCAAATTGAACAGCACGGCTGAGTGTGTTAGCAGGCGGCTTAAAACCAGCATTGTCTTCCTTGGACATTTACCAGTGGTGTCACGAAAACCTTCCAGGAGTGGAGACTCTGATGAATTCCAGATTCGCGTGATTGAATGGAACATTCTGTAGTGGTGATTGCCAACATTTAGGAATCTGGATAGTCTGGACAGGATATTGAAGAGCTGACCGATATTGAGTGGATAGCCAATGAACAGCACGGTTTCAAGTGTGAACAGACCACTAAGAAGCAGCATTGCATTACTTGGACATTCATCAGTGGTGTAACGAAAGCCTTCCTGGAATGCAGATTCAGAGTATTTCCAGATTCACAGTGAATGAATGGAAATTTCTGTAGTAGAGATTCCAATGATTTCTGAACGCTGGGTTGTGTGGACAGGAAAATGAAGAGCTGACTAGGTTTGACTGGATTGCCAATTGAACAGCAAGGCTGTGAGTGTGAACAGCCGCTGAAAACCAGCATTGGATTACCTGGTCATTCACCAGTGTTGTTAGGAAAATCTGCCTGGTGTGGAGAGTCAGAGGAATTCCAGATTCGCAGGGAACGAATGGAACATTCTGAAGTGGAGATAAGAATGATTTCTGAAGGCTCGGTGTGTGGAAGGAAAATCAAGAGCTAACCAGCGTTCACTGGATAGCCAATTGAACAGCACGGCTGCGAGTGTTAACACGCAGCTGAAACCAGCCTTGGGTTGCTTGGACATTCACCAGTGGTGAAACGAAAACCTGCTGGGAGTGGAGAACAAGATGAATTCAAGATTCGCCTGAATGAATGAAACATTCTGTAGTGTAGATTGCAATGGTTTCTGAGGTTTGTATTGTCTGAACTGGAAAAAGAAGAACTCACCAGTGTTGAGTCGCTAGACCGTGAACAGCACGGGTTCGAGTGTGAATAGACCGCTGAAAACCATCATTGCGTTACTTGAACATTCAGCAGTGGTGCAATGAAAACCTGCCGGGAGTGGAGATTCAGATGAATTCCAGATTCGCAGTGAATGAATGGAACATTCTCTAGTGGTGATTCCAATGATTTCTGAAGGCTGGGTTTTGTGGACACGAAAATGTAGAGCTGAACAGGGTGGAATGGATAGCCAAATGAACAGCACGTCTCGTAGTAAGAACAGGCCACTGAAAACCAGCTTTGGCTTAATTGGACATTCACAAGTGGTGTAACGAAAACCTGACGGGAGTTGAGAATTAGATGAATTTCAGATTTGCCGTCAATGAATGGAACATTCTGTGGAGGAGATACCAATTGTTTCTGAAGTTTGGGTTATGTGGACAGGAAAATGGAGCTGAAGAGGGTTGAGTGGATAGCAAATTGAACAGCACGGCTGAGAGTATGAGCAGGCCACTTAAAACCAGCATTGGCTTACTTGGATATTTACCAGTGGTGTCACGAAAACCTGCCGGGAGTGGAGATTCAGATGAATTCCAGATTCGCTGTGAATGAATGGAACATTCTGTAGTGGAGATAACAATGATTTCTCCAGTCTCTGTGGTGTGGACAGGAAAATGTAGAGCTGGCCAGGGTTGAGTGGATAGCCAATTGAACAGCACCACTGCGCTTGTGAAGAAAACACTTAAAACATTGGGTTACTTGGACATTCAACAGTGGTGTAACGAAAACCTGCCGGGAGTGGAGGTTCAGAGGAATTCCAGATTCGCAGTGAATGAATGGAACATTCTCTAGTGGAGATTCCAACGATTTCTGAAGGCTGGGTCGTGTGGAAGGAAAATCAAGAACTAATCAGGATTTAGTGGAAAGCCAATTGTATAGCATGGCTGCGAGTGTGAACATGCAGCTGAAAACCAGCATTGGGTTACTTGGACATTCATCAGTGGTGTAAGGAAAACCTGCATGGAGTGGAGAGTCAGTTGAATTCCACATTCGCAGTGAATGAATGGAACATTCTGTAGAGGAGATTCCAATGATTTCTGAAGCCTGTGTTGTGTGGACAGGAAAATGAAGAGCTGACCAGGCTTGAATCGATAGCCAAGTAAACAGCAGGGCTGCGAATATGAACAGGCCGCTGAAAACCAGCATTGGGTTACTTGGACATTCAACAGTGGTGTAATGAAAACCTGCGTGGAGTTGAGAGTCAGATGAATTCCAGATTCGCAGTGAATGAATGGAACATTCTGTAGTGGAGATAACAAAGATTTCTGAAGGCTGGTAGTGTGGTGGGACAATGAAGAGCTGAACAGGGTGGAGTGAATTGTCAATTAAACAGCACGGCTGCGAGTATGAACAGGCCTCTGAAAACCAGCATTGGCTTACTTGGACATTCACAAGTGGTGTAATGTTAACCAGGCGGGAGTGGAGAATCAGATAAACTCCAGACTCGCAGTGAATGAATGGAACATTCTGTAGTGGAGATTGCAATGATTTCTGAAATCTGGATTGTGGGGACACGAAAATGAAGAGCTGACCAGTGTTGAGTGGATAGCCTGTAAAAAGCCTCGGCTTCGAATGTGAACAGACCACTGAAAACCAGTATTGCATTACTTCGACTTTCAGCAGTGGTGTAACGAAAGCCTGCGTGGAGTGCAGATTCAGATGAATTCCAGATTCCCAGTGAATGAATGGAACATCCTGTAGTGGAGATTACAATGATTTCTGAAGGCTGGGTTGTGTGCACAGGAAAATGAGGAGCAAAACAGGTTGAGTGGATAGCCAATTGAACAGCACGACTGCGAACATGAACAGGCCTCTGAAAACCAGCATTGTTTTACTTGGACATTCACAAGTGGTGTAAGATAAATCTGCAGGTAGTGGAGATTCAGTTGAATTCCAGATTCGCAGTGAATGAATGGAACATTCTGTACTGGAGATTGCAATGATTTCTCAAGTCTGGATTGTTTGGACATGAAAATGAAGAGCTGACCACAGTTGTGTGGATACCCAGTAAAAAGCAGGGCTTAGAGTGTGAACAGACCGCTGAAAACCAGCATTGTGTTACTTGGACATTCATAAGTGGTGTAATGAAAGCCTACCTGGAGTGCAGATTCAGATGAATTCCAGATTGGCAGTGAATGAATGGAACATTCTGTACTGGCGATTCCAATGATTTCTGAAGTCTGATATTGTGGAAAAGAAAATGAAAGGCTGACCAGGTTTGAGTGGATAGACAATTGAACAGCACACTGCGAGTGTGAAAAGGCGGCTGAAAACCAGCATTGGATTACTTGGTCATTCACCAGTGCTGTAATGAAAACCTGCCTGGAGCGGAGAGTCAGATGAATTGCAGAATCGCAGTGAATGAATGGAACAGTCTGTAGTGGAGAGCCCAATGATTTCTCAAGGCTGGTTTGTGTGGAGAGGAAAATGAAGAGCTGACCAATATTGAGTGGATAGCCCATTGAACAGCACTTCTGCGAGTTGAACATGCCTCTGAAAACCAGTATTGAGTTACTTGGACATTCACCAGTGGCGTAACGAAAACCTGCCAGGAGTGGAGGTTCAGAGGAATTCCAGATTCGCAGTGAATGAATGGAACATTCTCTAGTGGTGATTCCAATGATTTCTGAAGGCTGGGTTTTGTGGACACGAAAATGTAGAGCTGAACAGGGTGGAGTGGATAGCCAAATGAACAGCACGTCTCTTAGTATGAACAGGCCACTGAAAACCAGCATTGGCTTACTTGGACATTCACAAGTGGTGTAACGATAACCCGCCGGGAGTTGAGAGTCAGATGAATTTAAGATTCGCAGTGAATGAACGGAACATTCTGTGGAGGAGATACCAATTATTTCTGAAGGTTGGGTTATGAGGACAGGAAAATGTAGAGCTGAATAGGGTTGGGTGGATAGCAAATTGAACAGCACGGCTGAGTGTGTTAGCAGGCGGCTTAAAACCAGCATTGTCTTCCTTGGACATTTACCAGTGGTGTCACGAAAACCTTCCAGGAGTGGAGACTCTGATGAATTCCAGATTCGCGTGATTGAATGGAACATTCTGTAGTGGTGATTGCCAACATTTAGGAATCTGGATAGTCTGGACAGGATATTGAAGAGCTGACCGATATTGAGTGGATAGCCAATGAACAGCACGGTTTCGAGTGTGAACAGACCACTAAGAAGCAGCATTGCATTACTTGGACATTCATCAGTGGTGTAACGAAAGCCTTCCTGGAATGCAGATTCAGAGTATTTCCAGATTCACAGTGAATGAATGGAAATTTCTGTAGTAGAGATTCCAATGATTTCTGAACGCTGGGTTGTGTGGACAGGAAAATGAAGAGCTGACTAGGTTTGACTGGATTGCCAATTGAACAGCAAGGCTGTGAGTGTGAACAGCCGCTGAAAACCAGCATTGGATTACCTGGTCATTCACCAGTGTTGTTAGGAAAATCTGCCTGGTGTGGAGAGTCAGAGGAATTCCAGATTCGCAGGGAACGAATGGAACATTCTGAAGTGGAGATAAGAATGATTTCTGAAGGCTCGGTGTGTGGAAGGAAAATCAAGAGCTAACCAGCGTTCACTGGATAGCCAATTGAACAGCACGGCTGCGAGTGTTAACACGCAGCTGAAACCAGCCTTGGGTTGCTTGGACATTCACCAGTGGTGAAACGAAAACCTGCTGGGAGTGGAGAACAAGATGAATTCAAGATTCGCCTGAATGAATGAAACATTCTGTAGTGTAGATTGCAATGGTTTCTGAGGTTTGTATTGTCTGAACTGGAAAAAGAAGAACTCACCAGTGTTGAGTCGCTAGACCGTGAACAGCACGGGTTCGAGTGTGAATAGACCGCTGAAAACCATCATTGCGTTACTTGAACATTCAGCAGTGGTGCAATGAAAACCTGCCGGGAGTGGAGATTCAGATGAATTCCAGATTCGCAGTGAATGAATGGAACATTCTCTAGTGGTGATTCCAATGATTTCTGAAGGCTGGGTTTTGTGGACACGAAAATGTAGAGCTGAACAGGGTGGAATGGATAGCCAAATGAACAGCACGTCTCGTAGTAAGAACAGGCCACTGAAAACCAGCTTTGGCTTAATTGGACATTCACAAGTGGTGTAACGAAAACCTGACGGGAGTTGAGAATTAGATGAATTTCAGATTTGCCGTCAATGAATGGAACATTCTGTGGAGGAGATACCAATTGTTTCTGAAGTTTGGGTTATGTGGACAGGAAAATGGAGCTGAAGAGGGTTGAGTGGATAGCAAATTGAACAGCACGGCTGAGAGTATGAGCAGGCCACTTAAAACCAGCATTGGCTTACTTGGATATTTACCAGTGGTGTCACGAAAACCTGCCGGGAGTGGAGATTCAGATGAATTCCAGATTCGCTGTGAATGAATGGAACATTCTGTAGTGGAGATAACAATGATTTCTCCAGTCTCTGTGGTGTGGACAGGAAAATGTAGAGCTGGCCAGGGTTGAGTGGATAGCCAATTGAACAGCACCACTGCGCTTGTGAAGAAAACACTTAAAACATTGGGTTACTTGGACATTCAACAGTGGTGTAACGAAAACCTGCCGGGAGTGGAGGTTCAGAGGAATTCCAGATTCGCAGTGAATGAATGGAACATTCTCTAGTGGAGATTCCAACGATTTCTGAAGGCTGGGTCGTGTGGAAGGAAAATCAAGAACTAATCAGGATTTAGTGGAAAGCCAATTGTATAGCATGGCTGCGAGTGTGAACATGCAGCTGAAAACCAGCATTGGGTTACTTGGACATTCATCAGTGGTGTAAGGAAAACCTGCATGGAGTGGAGAGTCAGTTGAATTCCACATTCGCAGTGAATGAATGGAACATTCTGTAGAGGAGATTCCAATGATTTCTGAAGCCTGTGTTGTGTGGACAGGAAAATGAAGAGCTGACCAGGCTTGAATCGATAGCCAAGTAAACAGCAGGGCTGCGAATATGAACAGGCCGCTGAAAACCAGCATTGGGTTACTTGGACATTCAACAGTGGTGTAATGAAAACCTGCGTGGAGTTGAGAGTCAGATGAATTCCAGATTCGCAGTGAATGAATGGAACATTCTGTAGTGGAGATAACAAAGATTTCTGAAGGCTGGTAGTGTGGTGGGACAATGAAGAGCTGAACAGGGTGGAGTGAATTGTCAATTAAACAGCACGGCTGCGAGTATGAACAGGCCTCTGAAAACCAGCATTGGCTTACTTGGACATTCACAAGTGGTGTAATGTTAACCAGGCGGGAGTGGAGAATCAGATAAACTCCAGACTCGCAGTGAATGAATGGAACATTCTGTAGTGGAGATTGCAATGATTTCTGAAATCTGGATTGTGGGGACACGAAAATGAAGAGCTGACCAGTGTTGAGTGGATAGCCTGTAAAAAGCCTCGGCTTCGAATGTGAACAGACCACTGAAAACCAGTATTGCATTACTTCGACTTTCAGCAGTGGTGTAACGAAAGCCTGCGTGGAGTGCAGATTCAGATGAATTCCAGATTCCCAGTGAATGAATGGAACATCCTGTAGTGGAGATTACAATGATTTCTGAAGGCTGGGTTGTGTGCACAGGAAAATGAGGAGCAAAACAGGTTGAGTGGATAGCCAATTGAACAGCACGACTGCGAACATGAACAGGCCTCTGAAAACCAGCATTGTTTTACTTGGACATTCACAAGTGGTGTAAGATAAATCTGCAGGTAGTGGAGATTCAGTTGAATTCCAGATTCGCAGTGAATGAATGGAACATTCTGTACTGGAGATTGCAATGATTTCTCAAGTCTGGATTGTTTGGACATGAAAATGAAGAGCTGACCACAGTTGTGTGGATACCCAGTAAAAAGCAGGGCTTAGAGTGTGAACAGACCGCTGAAAACCAGCATTGTGTTACTTGGACATTCATAAGTGGTGTAATGAAAGCCTACCTGGAGTGCAGATTCAGATGAATTCCAGATTGGCAGTGAATGAATGGAACATTCTGTACTGGCGATTCCAATGATTTCTGAAGTCTGATATTGTGGAAAAGAAAATGAAAGGCTGACCAGGTTTGAGTGGATAGACAATTGAACAGCACACTGCGAGTGTGAAAAGGCGGCTGAAAACCAGCATTGGATTACTTGGTCATTCACCAGTGCTGTAATGAAAACCTGCCTGGAGCGGAGAGTCAGATGAATTGCAGAATCGCAGTGAATGAATGGAACAGTCTGTAGTGGAGAGCCCAATGATTTCTGAAGGCTGGTTTGTGTGGAGAGGAAAATGAAGAGCTGACCAATATTGAGTGGATAGCCCATTGAACAGCACTTCTGCGAGTTGAACATGCCTCTGAAAACCAGTATTGAGTTACTTGGACATTCACCAGTGGCGTAACGAAAACCTGCCAGGAGTGGAGGTTCAGAGGAATTCCAGATTCGCAGTGAATGAATGGAACATTCTCTAGTGGTGATTCCAATGATTTCTGAAGGCTGGGTTTTGTGGACACGAAAATGTAGAGCTGAACAGGGTGGAGTGGATAGCCAAATGAACAGCACGTCTCTTAGTATGAACAGGCCACTGAAAACCAGCATTGGCTTACTTGGACATTCACAAGTGGTGTAACGATAACCCGCCGGGAGTTGAGAGTCAGATGAATTTAAGATTCGCAGTGAATGAACGGAACATTCTGTGGAGGAGATACCAATTATTTCTGAAGGTTGGGTTATGAGGACAGGAAAATGTAGAGCTGAATAGGGTTGGGTGGATAGCAAATTGAACAGCACGGCTGAGTGTGTTAGCAGGCGGCTTAAAACCAGCATTGTCTTCCTTGGACATTTACCAGTGGTGTCACGAAAACCTTCCAGGAGTGGAGACTCTGATGAATTCCAGATTCGCGTGATTGAATGGAACATTCTGTAGTGGTGATTGCCAACATTTAGGAATCTGGATAGTCTGGACAGGATATTGAAGAGCTGACCGATATTGAGTGGATAGCCAATGAACAGCACGGTTTCGAGTGTGAACAGACCACTAAGAAGCAGCATTGCATTACTTGGACATTCATCAGTGGTGTAACGAAAGCCTTCCTGGAATGCAGATTCAGAGTATTTCCAGATTCACAGTGAATGAATGGAAATTTCTGTAGTAGAGATTCCAATGATTTCTGAACGCTGGGTTGTGTGGACAGGAAAATGAAGAGCTGACTAGGTTTGACTGGATTGCCAATTGAACAGCAAGGCTGTGAGTGTGAACAGCCGCTGAAAACCAGCATTGGATTACCTGGTCATTCACCAGTGTTGTTAGGAAAATCTGCCTGGTGTGGAGAGTCAGAGGAATTCCAGATTCGCAGGGAACGAATGGAACATTCTGAAGTGGAGATAAGAATGATTTCTGAAGGCTCGGTGTGTGGAAGGAAAATCAAGAGCTAACCAGCGTTCACTGGATAGCCAATTGAACAGCACGGCTGCGAGTGTTAACACGCAGCTGAAACCAGCCTTGGGTTGCTTGGACATTCACCAGTGGTGAAACGAAAACCTGCTGGGAGTGGAGAACAAGATGAATTCAAGATTCGCCTGAATGAATGAAACATTCTGTAGTGTAGATTGCAATGGTTTCTGAGGTTTGTATTGTCTGAACTGGAAAAAGAAGAACTCACCAGTGTTGAGTCGCTAGACCGTGAACAGCACGGGTTCGAGTGTGAATAGACCGCTGAAAACCATCATTGCGTTACTTGAACATTCAGCAGTGGTGCAATGAAAACCTGCCGGGAGTGGAGATTCAGATGAATTCCAGATTCGCAGTGAATGAATGGAACATTCTCTAGTGGTGATTCCAATGATTTCTGAAGGCTGGGTTTTGTGGACACGAAAATGTAGAGCTGAACAGGGTGGAATGGATAGCCAAATGAACAGCACGTCTCGTAGTAAGAACAGGCCACTGAAAACCAGCTTTGGCTTAATTGGACATTCACAAGTGGTGTAACGAAAACCTGACGGGAGTTGAGAATTAGATGAATTTCAGATTTGCCGTCAATGAATGGAACATTCTGTGGAGGAGATACCAATTGTTTCTGAAGTTTGGGTTATGTGGACAGGAAAATGGAGCTGAAGAGGGTTGAGTGGATAGCAAATTGAACAGCACGGCTGAGAGTATGAGCAGGCCACTTAAAACCAGCATTGGCTTACTTGGATATTTACCAGTGGTGTCACGAAAACCTGCCGGGAGTGGAGATTCAGATGAATTCCAGATTCGCTGTGAATGAATGGAACATTCTGTAGTGGAGATAACAATGATTTCTCCAGTCTCTGTGGTGTGGACAGGAAAATGTAGAGCTGGCCAGGGTTGAGTGGATAGCCAATTGAACAGCACCACTGCGCTTGTGAAGAAAACACTTAAAACATTGGGTTACTTGGACATTCAACAGTGGTGTAACGAAAACCTGCCGGGAGTGGAGGTTCAGAGGAATTCCAGATTCGCAGTGAATGAATGGAACATTCTCTAGTGGAGATTCCAACGATTTCTGAAGGCTGGGTCGTGTGGAAGGAAAATCAAGAACTAATCAGGATTTAGTGGAAAGCCAATTGTATAGCATGGCTGCGAGTGTGAACATGCAGCTGAAAACCAGCATTGGGTTACTTGGACATTCATCAGTGGTGTAAGGAAAACCTGCATGGAGTGGAGAGTCAGTTGAATTCCACATTCGCAGTGAATGAATGGAACATTCTGTAGAGGAGATTCCAATGATTTCTGAAGCCTGTGTTGTGTGGACAGGAAAATGAAGAGCTGACCAGGCTTGAATCGATAGCCAAGTAAACAGCAGGGCTGCGAATATGAACAGGCCGCTGAAAACCAGCATTGGGTTACTTGGACATTCAACAGTGGTGTAATGAAAACCTGCGTGGAGTTGAGAGTCAGATGAATTCCAGATTCGCAGTGAATGAATGGAACATTCTGTAGTGGAGATAACAAAGATTTCTGAAGGCTGGTAGTGTGGTGGGACAATGAAGAGCTGAACAGGGTGGAGTGAATTGTCAATTAAACAGCACGGCTGCGAGTATGAACAGGCCTCTGAAAACCAGCATTGGCTTACTTGGACATTCACAAGTGGTGTAATGTTAACCAGGCGGGAGTGGAGAATCAGATAAACTCCAGACTCGCAGTGAATGAATGGAACATTCTGTAGTGGAGATTGCAATGATTTCTGAAATCTGGATTGTGGGGACACGAAAATGAAGAGCTGACCAGTGTTGAGTGGATAGCCTGTAAAAAGCCTCGGCTTCGAATGTGAACAGACCACTGAAAACCAGTATTGCATTACTTCGACTTTCAGCAGTGGTGTAACGAAAGCCTGCGTGGAGTGCAGATTCAGATGAATTCCAGATTCGCAGTGAATGAATGGAACATCCTGTAGTGGAGATTACAATGATTTCTGAAGGCTGGGTTGTGTGCACAGGAAAATGAGGAGCAAAACAGGTTGAGTGGATAGCCAATTGAACAGCACGACTGCGAACATGAACAGGCCTCTGAAAACCAGCATTGTTTTACTTGGACATTCACAAGTGGTGTAAGATAAATCTGCAGGTAGTGGAGATTCAGTTGAATTCCAGATTCGCAGTGAATGAATGGAACATTCTGTACTGGAGATTGCAATGATTTCTCAAGTCTGGATTGTTTGGACATGAAAATGAAGAGCTGACCACAGTTGTGTGGATACCCAGTAAAAAGCAGGGCTTAGAGTGTGAACAGACCGCTGAAAACCAGCATTGTGTTACTTGGACATTCATAAGTGGTGTAATGAAAGCCTACCTGGAGTGCAGATTCAGATGAATTCCAGATTGGCAGTGAATGAATGGAACATTCTGTACTGGCGATTCCAATGATTTCTGAAGTCTGATATTGTGGAAAAGAAAATGAAAGGCTGACCAGGTTTGAGTGGATAGACAATTGAACAGCACACTGCGAGTGTGAAAAGGCGGCTGAAAACCAGCATTGGATTACTTGGTCATTCACCAGTGCTGTAATGAAAACCTGCCTGGAGCGGAGAGTCAGATGAATTGCAGAATCGCAGTGAATGAATGGAACAGTCTGTAGTGGAGAGCCCAATGATTTCTGAAGGCTGGTTTGTGTGGAGAGGAAAATGAAGAGCTGACCAATATTGAGTGGATAGCCCATTGAACAGCACTTCTGCGAGTTGAACATGCCTCTGAAAACCAGTATTGAGTTACTTGGACATTCACCAGTGGCGTAACGAAAACCTGCCAGGAGTGGAGGTTCAGAGGAATTCCAGATTCGCAGTGAATGAATGGAACATTCTCTAGTGGTGATTCCAATGATTTCTGAAGGCTGGGTTTTGTGGACACGAGAATGTAGAGCTGAACAGGGTGGAGTGGATAGCCAAATGAACAGCACGTCTCTTAGTATGAACAGGCCACTGAAAACCAGCATTGGCTTACTTGGACATTCACAAGTGGTGTAACGATAACCCGCCGGGAGTTGAGAGTCAGATGAATTTAAGATTCGCAGTGAATGAACGGAACATTCTGTGGAGGAGATACCAATTATTTCTGAAGGTTGGGTTATGAGGACAGGAAAATGTAGAGCTGAATAGGGTTGGGTGGATAGCAAATTGAACAGCACGGCTGAGTGTGTTAGCAGGCGGCTTAAAACCAGCATTGTCTTCCTTGGACATTTACCAGTGGTGTCACGAAAACCTTCCAGGAGTGGAGACTCTGATGAATTCCAGATTCGCGTGATTGAATGGAACATTCTGTAGTGGTGATTGCCAACATTTAGGAATCTGGATAGTCTGGACAGGATATTGAAGAGCTGACCGATATTGAGTGGATAGCCAATGAACAGCACGGTTTCGAGTGTGAACAGACCACTAAGAAGCAGCATTGCATTACTTGGACATTCATCAGTGGTGTAACGAAAGCCTTCCTGGAATGCAGATTCAGAGTATTTCCAGATTCACAGTGAATGAATGGAAATTTCTGTAGTAGAGATTCCAATGATTTCTGAACGCTGGGTTGTGTGGACAGGAAAATGAAGAGCTGACTAGGTTTGACTGGATTGCCAATTGAACAGCAAGGCTGTGAGTGTGAACAGCCGCTGAAAACCAGCATTGGATTACCTGGTCATTCACCAGTGTTGTTAGGAAAATCTGCCTGGTGTGGAGAGTCAGAGGAATTCCAGATTCGCAGGGAACGAATGGAACATTCTGAAGTGGAGATAAGAATGATTTCTGAAGGCTCGGTGTGTGGAAGGAAAATCAAGAGCTAACCAGCGTTCACTGGATAGCCAATTGAACAGCACGGCTGCGAGTGTTAACACGCAGCTGAAACCAGCCTTGGGTTGCTTGGACATTCACCAGTGGTGAAACGAAAACCTGCTGGGAGTGGAGAACAAGATGAATTCAAGATTCGCGTGAATGAATGAAACATTCTGTAGTGTAGATTGCAATGGTTTCTGAGGTTTGTATTGTCTGAACTGGAAAAAGAAGAACTCACCAGTGTTGAGTCGCTAGACCGTGAACAGCACGGGTTCGAGTGTGAATAGACCGCTGAAAACCATCATTGCGTTACTTGAACATTCAGCAGTGGTGCAACGAAAACCTGCCGGGAGTGGAGATTCAGATGAATTCCAGATTCGCAGTGAATGAATGGAACATTCTCTAGTGGTGATTCCAATGATTTCTGAAGGCTGGGTTTTGTGGACACGAAAATGTAGAGCTGAACAGGGTGGAATGGATAGCCAAATGAACAGCACGTCTCGTAGTAAGAACAGGCCACTGAAAACCAGCTTTGGCTTAATTGGACATTCACAAGTGGTGTAACGAAAACCTGACGGGAGTTGAGAATTAGATGAATTTCAGATTTGCCGTCAATGAATGGAACATTCTGTGGAGGAGATACCAATTGTTTCTGAAGTTTGGGTTATGTGGACAGGAAAATGGAGCTGAAGAGGGTTGAGTGGATAGCAAATTGAACAGCACGGCTGAGAGTATGAGCAGGCCACTTAAAACCAGCATTGGCTTACTTGGATATTTACCAGTGGTGTCACGAAAACCTGCCGGGAGTGGAGATTCAGATGAATTCCAGATTCGCTGTGAATGAATGGAACATTCTGTAGTGGAGATAACAATGATTTCTCCAGTCTCTGTGGTGTGGACAGGAAAATGTAGAGCTGGCCAGGGTTGAGTGGATAGCCAATTGAACAGCACCACTGCGCTTGTGAAGAAAACACTTAAAACATTGGGTTACTTGGACATTCAACAGTGGTGTAACGAAAACCTGCCGGGAGTGGAGGTTCAGAGGAATTCCAGATTCGCAGTGAATGAATGGAACATTCTCTAGTGGAGATTCCAACGATTTCTGAAGGCTGGGTCGTGTGGAAGGAAAATCAAGAACTAATCAGGATTTAGTGGAAAGCCAATTGTATAGCATGGCTGCGAGTGTGAACATGCAGCTGAAAACCAGCATTGGGTTACTTGGACATTCATCAGTGGTGTAAGGAAAACCTGCATGGAGTGGAGAGTCAGTTGAATTCCACATTCGCAGTGAATGAATGGAACATTCTGTAGAGGAGATTCCAATGATTTCTGAAGCCTGTGTTGTGTGGACAGGAAAATGAAGAGCTGACCAGGCTTGAATCGATAGCCTAGTAAACAGCAGGGCTGCGAATATGAACAGGCCGCTGAAAACCAGCATTGGGTTACTTGGACATTCAACAGTGGTGTAATGAAAACCTGCGTGGAGTTGAGAGTCAGATGAATTCCAGATTCGCAGTGAATGAATGGAACATTCTGTAGTGGAGATAACAAAGATTTCTGAAGGCTGGTAGTGTGGTGGGACAATGAAGAGCTGAACAGGGTGGAGTGAATTGTCAATTAAACAGCACGGCTGCGAGTATGAACAGGCCTCTGAAAACCAGCATTGGCTTACTTGGACATTCACAAGTGGTGTAATGTTAACCAGGCGGGAGTGGAGAATCAGATAAACTCCAGACTCGCAGTGAATGAATGGAACATTCTGTAGTGGAGATTGCAATGATTTCTGAAATCTGGATTGTGGGGACACGAAAATGAAGAGCTGACCAGTGTTGAGTGGATAGCCTGTAAAAAGCCTCGGCTTCGAATGTGAACAGACCACTGAAAACCAGTATTGCATTACTTCGACTTTCAGCAGTGGTGTAACGAAAGCCTGCGTGGAGTGCAGATTCAGATGAATTCCAGATTCCCAGTGAATGAATGGAACATCCTGTAGTGGAGATTACAATGATTTCTGAAGGCTGGGTTGTGTGCACAGGAAAATGAGGAGCAAAACAGGTTGAGTGGATAGCCAATTGAACAGCACGACTGCGAACATGAACAGGCCTCTGAAAACCAGCATTGTTTTACTTGGACATTCACAAGTGGTGTAAGATAAATCTGCAGGTAGTGGAGAGTCAGTTGAATTCCAGATTCGCAGTGAATGAATGGAACATTCTGTACTGGAGATTGCAATGATTTCTCAAGTCTGGATTGTTTGGACATGAAAATGAAGAGCTGACCACAGTTGTGTGGATACCCAGTAAAAAGCAGGGCTTAGAGTGTGAACAGACCGCTGAAAACCAGCATTGTGTTACTTGGACATTCATAAGTGGTGTAATGAAAGCCTACCTGGAGTGCAGATTCAGATGAATTCCAGATTGGCAGTGAATGAATGGAACATTCTGTACTGGCGATTCCAATGATTTCTGAAGTCTGATATTGTGGAAAAGAAAATGAAAGGCTGACCAGGTTTGAGTGGATAGACAATTGAACAGCACACTGCGAGTGTGAAAAGGCGGCTGAAAACCAGCATTGGATTACTTGGTCATTCACCAGTGCTGTAATGAAAACCTGCCTGGAGCGGAGAGTCAGATGAATTGCAGAATCGCAGTGAATGAATGGAACAGTCTGTAGTGGAGAGCCCAATGATTTCTGAAGGCTGGTTTGTGTGGAGAGGAAAATGAAGAGCTGACCAATATTGAGTGGATAGCCCATTGAACAGCACTTCTGCGAGTTGAACATGCCTCTGAAAACCAGTATTGAGTTACTTGGACATTCACCAGTGGCGTAACGAAAACCTGCCAGGAGTGGAGGTTCAGAGGAATTCCAGATTCGCAGTGAATGAATGGAACATTCTCTAGTGGTGATTCCAATGATTTCTGAAGGCTGGGTTTTGTGGACACGAGAATGTAGAGCTGAACAGGGTGGAGTGGATAGCCAAATGAACAGCACCTCTCTTAGTATGAACAGGCCACTGAAAACCAGCATTGGCTTACTTGGACATTCACAAGTGGTGTAACGATAACCCGCCGGGAGTTGAGAGTCAGATGAATTTAAGATTCGCAGTGAATGAACGGAACATTCTGTGGAGGAGATACCAATTATTTCTGAAGGTTGGGTTATGAGGACAGGAAAATGTAGAGCTGAATAGGGTTGGGTGGATAGCAAATTGAACAGCACGGCTGAGTGTGTTAGCAGGCGGCTTAAAACCAGCATTGTCTTCCTTGGACATTTACCAGTGGTGTCACGAAAACCTTCCAGGAGTGGAGACTCTGATGAATTCCAGATTCGCGTGATTGAATGGAACATTCTGTAGTGGTGATTGCCAACATTTAGGAATCTGGATAGTCTGGACAGGATATTGAAGAGCTGACCGATATTGAGTGGATAGCCAATGAACAGCACGGTTTCGAGTGTGAACAGACCACTAAGAAGCAGCATTGCATTACTTGGACATTCATCAGTGGTGTAACGAAAGCCTTCCTGGAATGCAGATTCAGAGTATTTCCAGATTCACAGTGAATGAATGGAAATTTCTGTAGTAGAGATTCCAATGATTTCTGAACGCTGGGTTGTGTGGACAGGAAAATGAAGAGCTGACTAGGTTTGACTGGATTGCCAATTGAACAGCAAGGCTGTGAGTGTGAACAGCCGCTGAAAACCAGCATTGGATTACCTGGTCATTCACCAGTGTTGTTAGGAAAATCTGCCTGGTGTGGAGAGTCAGAGGAATTCCAGATTCGCAGGGAACGAATGGAACATTCTGAAGTGGAGATAAGAATGATTTCTGAAGGCTCGGTGTGTGGAAGGAAAATCAAGAGCTAACCAGCGTTCACTGGATAGCCAATTGAACAGCACGGCTGCGAGTGTTAACACGCAGCTGAAACCAGCCTTGGGTTGCTTGGACATTCACCAGTGGTGAAACGAAAACCTGCTGGGAGTGGAGAACAAGATGAATTCAAGATTCGCCTGAATGAATGAAACATTCTGTAGTGTAGATTGCAATGGTTTCTGAGGTTTGTATTGTCTGAACTGGAAAAAGAAGAACTCACCAGTGTTGAGTCGCTAGACCGTGAACAGCACGGGTTCGAGTGTGAATAGACCGCTGAAAACCATCATTGCGTTACTTGAACATTCAGCAGTGGTGCAATGAAAACCTGCCGGGAGTGGAGATTCAGATGAATTCCAGATTCGCAGTGAATGAATGGAACATTCTCTAGTGGTGATTCCAATGATTTCTGAAGGCTGGGTTTTGTGGACACGAAAATGTAGAGCTGAACAGGGTGGAATGGATAGCCAAATGAACAGCACGTCTCGTAGTAAGAACAGGCCACTGAAAACCAGCTTTGGCTTAATTGGACATTCACAAGTGGTGTAACGAAAACCTGACGGGAGTTGAGAATTAGATGAATTTCAGATTTGCCGTCAATGAATGGAACATTCTGTGGAGGAGATACCAATTGTTTCTGAAGTTTGGGTTATGTGGACAGGAAAATGGAGCTGAAGAGGGTTGAGTGGATAGCAAATTGAACAGCACGGCTGAGAGTATGAGCAGGCCACTTAAAACCAGCATTGGCTTACTTGGATATTTACCAGTGGTGTCACGAAAACCTGCCGGGAGTGGAGATTCAGATGAATTCCAGATTCGCTGTGAATGAATGGAACATTCTGTAGTGGAGATAACAATGATTTCTCCAGTCTCTGTGGTGTGGACAGGAAAATGTAGAGCTGGCCAGGGTTGAGTGGATAGCCAATTGAACAGCACCACTGCGCTTGTGAAGAAAACACTTAAAACATTGGGTTACTTGGACATTCAACAGTGGTGTAACGAAAACCTGCCGGGAGTGGAGGTTCAGAGGAATTCCAGATTCGCAGTGAATGAATGGAACATTCTCTAGTGGAGATTCCAACGATTTCTGAAGGCTGGGTCGTGTGGAAGGAAAATCAAGAACTAATCAGGATTTAGTGGAAAGCCAATTGTATAGCATGGCTGCGAGTGTGAACATGCAGCTGAAAACCAGCATTGGGTTACTTGGACATTCATCAGTGGTGTAAGGAAAACCTGCATGGAGTGGAGAGTCAGTTGAATTCCACATTCGCAGTGAATGAATGGAACATTCTGTAGAGGAGATTCCAATGATTTCTGAAGCCTGTGTTGTGTGGACAGGAAAATGAAGAGCTGACCAGGCTTGAATCGATAGCCAAGTAAACAGCAGGGCTGCGAATATGAACAGGCCGCTGAAAACCAGCATTGGGTTACTTGGACATTCAACAGTGGTGTAATGAAAACCTGCGTGGAGTTGAGAGTCAGATGAATTCCAGATTCGCAGTGAATGAATGGAACATTCTGTAGTGGAGATAACAAAGATTTCTGAAGGCTGGTAGTGTGGTGGGACAATGAAGAGCTGAACAGGGTGGAGTGAATTGTCAATTAAACAGCACGGCTGCGAGTATGAACAGGCCTCTGAAAACCAGCATTGGCTTACTTGGACATTCACAAGTGGTGTAATGTTAACCAGGCGGGAGTGGAGAATCAGATAAACTCCAGACTCGCAGTGAATGAATGGAACATTCTGTAGTGGAGATTGCAATGATTTCTGAAATCTGGATTGTGGGGACACGAAAATGAAGAGCTGACCAGTGTTGAGTGGATAGCCTGTAAAAAGCCTCGGCTTCGAATGTGAACAGACCACTGAAAACCAGTATTGCATTACTTCGACTTTCAGCAGTGGTGTAACGAAAGCCTGCGTGGAGTGCAGATTCAGATGAATTCCAGATTCCCAGTGAATGAATGGAACATCCTGTAGTGGAGATTACAATGATTTCTGAAGGCTGGGTTGTGTGCACAGGAAAATGAGGAGCAAAACAGGTTGAGTGGATAGCCAATTGAACAGCACGACTGCGAACATGAACAGGCCTCTGAAAACCAGCATTGTTTTACTTGGACATTCACAAGTGGTGTAAGATAAATCTGCAGGTAGTGGAGATTCAGTTGAATTCCAGATTCGCAGTGAATGAATGGAACATTCTGTACTGGAGATTGCAATGATTTCTCAAGTCTGGATTGTTTGGACATGAAAATGAAGAGCTGACCACAGTTGTGTGGATACCCAGTAAAAAGCAGGGCTTAGAGTGTGAACAGACCGCTGAAAACCAGCATTGTGTTACTTGGACATTCATAAGTGGTGTAATGAAAGCCTACCTGGAGTGCAGATTCAGATGAATTCCAGATTGGCAGTGAATGAATGGAACATTCTGTACTGGCGATTCCAATGATTTCTGAAGTCTGATATTGTGGAAAAGAAAATGAAAGGCTGACCAGGTTTGAGTGGATAGACAATTGAACAGCACACTGCGAGTGTGAAAAGGCGGCTGAAAACCAGCATTGGATTACTTGGTCATTCACCAGTGCTGTAATGAAAACCTGCCTGGAGCGGAGAGTCAGATGAATTGCAGAATCGCAGTGAATGAATGGAACAGTCTGTAGTGGAGAGCCCAATGATTTCTGAAGGCTGGTTTGTGTGGAGAGGAAAATGAAGAGCTGACCAATATTGAGTGGATAGCCCATTGAACAGCACTTCTGCGAGTTGAACATGCCTCTGAAAACCAGTATTGAGTTACTTGGACATTCACCAGTGGCGTAACGAAAACCTGCCAGGAGTGGAGGTTCAGAGGAATTCCAGATTCGCAGTGAATGAATGGAACATTCTCTAGTGGTGATTCCAATGATTTCTGAAGGCTGGGTTTTGTGGACACGAGAATGTAGAGCTGAACAGGGTGGAGTGGATAGCCAAATGAACAGCACGTCTCTTAGTATGAACAGGCCACTGAAAACCAGCATTGGCTTACTTGGACATTCACAAGTGGTGTAACGATAACCCGCCGGGAGTTGAGAGTCAGATGAATTTAAGATTCGCAGTGAATGAACGGAACATTCTGTGGAGGAGATACCAATTATTTCTGAAGGTTGGGTTATGAGGACAGGAAAATGTAGAGCTGAATAGGGTTGGGTGGATAGCAAATTGAACAGCACGGCTGAGTGTGTTAGCAGGCGGCTTAAAACCAGCATTGTCTTCCTTGGACATTTACCAGTGGTGTCACGAAAACCTTCCAGGAGTGGAGACTCTGATGAATTCCAGATTCGCGTGATTGAATGGAACATTCTGTAGTGGTGATTGCCAACATTTAGGAATCTGGATAGTCTGGACAGGATATTGAAGAGCTGACCGATATTGAGTGGATAGCCAATGAACAGCACGGTTTCGAGTGTGAACAGACCACTAAGAAGCAGCATTGCATTACTTGGACATTCATCAGTGGTGTAACGAAAGCCTTCCTGGAATGCAGATTCAGAGTATTTCCAGATTCACAGTGAATGAATGGAAATTTCTGTAGTAGAGATTCCAATGATTTCTGAACGCTGGGTTGTGTGGACAGGAAAATGAAGAGCTGACTAGGTTTGACTGGATTGCCAATTGAACAGCAAGGCTGTGAGTGTGAACAGCCGCTGAAAACCAGCATTGGATTACCTGGTCATTCACCAGTGTTGTTAGGAAAATCTGCCTGGTGTGGAGAGTCAGAGGAATTCCAGATTCGCAGGGAACGAATGGAACATTCTGAAGTGGAGATAAGAATGATTTCTGAAGGCTCGGTGTGTGGAAGGAAAATCAAGAGCTAACCAGCGTTCACTGGATAGCCAATTGAACAGCACGGCTGCGAGTGTTAACACGCAGCTGAAACCAGCCTTGGGTTGCTTGGACATTCACCAGTGGTGAAACGAAAACCTGCTGGGAGTGGAGAACAAGATGAATTCAAGATTCGCCTGAATGAATGAAACATTCTGTAGTGTAGATTGCAATGGTTTCTGAGGTTTGTATTGTCTGAACTGGAAAAAGAAGAACTCACCAGTGTTGAGTCGCTAGACCGTGAACAGCACGGGTTCGAGTGTGAATAGACCGCTGAAAACCATCATTGCGTTACTTGAACATTCAGCAGTGGTGCAATGAAAACCTGCCGGGAGTGGAGATTCAGATGAATTCCAGATTCGCAGTGAATGAATGGAACATTCTCTAGTGGTGATTCCAATGATTTCTGAAGGCTGGGTTTTGTGGACACGAAAATGTAGAGCTGAACAGGGTGGAATGGATAGCCAAATGAACAGCACGTCTCGTAGTAAGAACAGGCCACTGAAAACCAGCTTTGGCTTAATTGGACATTCACAAGTGGTGTAACGAAAACCTGACGGGAGTTGAGAATTAGATGAATTTCAGATTTGCCGTCAATGAATGGAACATTCTGTGGAGGAGATACCAATTGTTTCTGAAGTTTGGGTTATGTGGACAGGAAAATGGAGCTGAAGAGGGTTGAGTGGATAGCAAATTGAACAGCACGGCTGAGAGTATGAGCAGGCCACTTAAAACCAGCATTGGCTTACTTGGATATTTACCAGTGGTGTCACGAAAACCTGCCGGGAGTGGAGATTCAGATGAATTCCAGATTCGCTGTGAATGAATGGAACATTCTGTAGTGGAGATAACAATGATTTCTCCAGTCTCTGTGGTGTGGACAGGAAAATGTAGAGCTGGCCAGGGTTGAGTGGATAGCCAATTGAACAGCACCACTGCGCTTGTGAAGAAAACACTTAAAACATTGGGTTACTTGGACATTCAACAGTGGTGTAACGAAAACCTGCCGGGAGTGGAGGTTCAGAGGAATTCCAGATTCGCAGTGAATGAATGGAACATTCTCTAGTGGAGATTCCAACGATTTCTGAAGGCTGGGTCGTGTGGAAGGAAAATCAAGAACTAATCAGGTTTTAGTGGAAAGCCAATTGTATAGCATGGCTGCGAGTGTGAACATGCAGCTGAAAACCAGCATTGGGTTACTTGGACATTCATCAGTGGTGTAAGGAAAACCTGCATGGAGTGGAGAGTCAGTTGAATTCCACATTCGCAGTGAATGAATGGAACATTCTGTAGAGGAGATTCCAATGATTTCTGAAGCCTGTGTTGTGTGGACAGGAAAATGAAGAGCTGACCAGGCTTGAATCGATAGCCAAGTAAACAGCAGGGCTGCGAATATGAACAGGCCGCTGAAAACCAGCATTGGGTTACTTGGACATTCAACAGTGGTGTAATGAAAACCTGCGTGGAGTTGAGAGTCAGATGAATTCCAGATTCGCAGTGAATGAATGGAACATTCTGTAGTGGAGATAACAAAGATTTCTGAAGGCTGGTAGTGTGGTGGGACAATGAAGAGCTGAACAGGGTGGAGTGAATTGTCAATTAAACAGCACGGCTGCGAGTATGAACAGGCCTCTGAAAACCAGCATTGGCTTACTTGGACATTCACAAGTGGTGTAATGTTAACCAGGCGGGAGTGGAGAATCAGATAAACTCCAGACTCGCAGTGAATGAATGGAACATTCTGTAGTGGAGATTGCAATGATTTCTGAAATCTGGATTGTGGGGACACGAAAATGAAGAGCTGACCAGTGTTGAGTGGATAGCCTGTAAAAAGCCTCGGCTTCGAATGTGAACAGACCACTGAAAACCAGTATTGCATTACTTCGACTTTCAGCAGTGGTGTAACGAAAGCCTGCGTGGAGTGCAGATTCAGATGAATTCCAGATTCCCAGTGAATGAATGGAACATCCTGTAGTGGAGATTACAATGATTTCTGAAGGCTGGGTTGTGTGCACAGGAAAATGAGGAGCAAAACAGGTTGAGTGGATAGCCAATTGAACAGCACGACTGCGAACATGAACAGGCCTCTGAAAACCAGCATTGTTTTACTTGGACATTCACAAGTGGTGTAAGATAAATCTGCAGGTAGTGGAGAGTCAGTTGAATTCCAGATTCGCAGTGAATGAATGGAACATTCTGTACTGGAGATTGCAATGATTTCTCAAGTCTGGATTGTTTGGACATGAAAATGAAGAGCTGACCACAGTTGTGTGGATACCCAGTAAAAAGCAGGGCTTAGAGTGTGAACAGACCGCTGAAAACCAGCATTGTGTTACTTGGACATTCATAAGTGGTGTAATGAAAGCCTACCTGGAGTGCAGATTCAGATGAATTCCAGATTGGCAGTGAATGAATGGAACATTCTGTACTGGCGATTCCAATGATTTCTGAAGTCTGATATTGTGGAAAAGAAAATGAAAGGCTGACCAGGTTTGAGTGGATAGACAATTGAACAGCACACTGCGAGTGTGAAAAGGCGGCTGAAAACCAGCATTGGATTACTTGGTCATTCACCAGTGCTGTAATGAAAACCTGCCTGGAGCGGAGAGTCAGATGAATTGCAGAATCGCAGTGAATGAATGGAACAGTCTGTAGTGGAGAGCCCAATGATTTCTGAAGGCTGGTTTGTGTGGAGAGGAAAATGAAGAGCTGACCAATATTGAGTGGATAGCCCATTGAACAGCACTTCTGCGAGTTGAACATGCCTCTGAAAACCAGTATTGAGTTACTTGGACATTCACCAGTGGCGTAACGAAAACCTGCCAGGAGTGGAGGTTCAGATGAATTCCAGATTCGCAGTGAATGAATGGAACATTCTCTAGTGGTGATTCCAATGATTTCTGAAGGCTGGGTTTTGTGGACACGAAAATGTAGAGCTGAACAGGGTGGAGTGGATAGCCAAATGAACAGCACGTCTCTTAGTATGAACAGGCCACTGAAAACCAGCATTGGCTTACTTGGACATTCACAAGTGGTGTAACGATAACCCGCCGGGAGTTGAGAGTCAGATGAATTTAAGATTCGCAGTGAATGAACGGAACATTCTGTGGAGGAGATACCAATTATTTCTGAAGGTTGGGTTATGAGGACAGGAAAATGTAGAGCTGAATAGGGTTGGGTGGATAGCAAATTGAACAGCACGGCTGAGTGTGTTAGCAGGCGGCTTAAAACCAGCATTGTCTTCCTTGGACATTTACCAGTGGTGTCACGAAAACCTTCCAGGAGTGGAGACTCTGATGAATTCCAGATTCGCGTGATTGAATGGAACATTCTGTAGTGGTGATTGCCAACATTTAGGAATCTGGATAGTCTGGACAGGATATTGAAGAGCTGACCGATATTGAGTGGATAGCCAATGAACAGCACGGTTTCGAGTGTGAACAGACCACTAAGAAGCAGCATTGCATTACTTGGACATTCATCAGTGGTGTAACGAAAGCCTTCCTGGAATGCAGATTCAGAGTATTTCCAGATTCACAGTGAATGAATGGAAATTTCTGTAGTAGAGATTCCAATGATTTCTGAACGCTGGGTTGTGTGGACAGGAAAATGAAGAGCTGACTAGGTTTGACTGGATTGCCAATTGAACAGCAAGGCTGTGAGTGTGAACAGCCGCTGAAAACCAGCATTGGATTACCTGGTCATTCACCAGTGTTGTTAGGAAAATCTGCCTGGTGTGGAGAGTCAGAGGAATTCCAGATTCGCAGGGAACGAATGGAACATTCTGAAGTGGAGATAAGAATGATTTCTGAAGGCTCGGTGTGTGGAAGGAAAATCAAGAGCTAACCAGCGTTCACTGGATAGCCAATTGAACAGCACGGCTGCGAGTGTTAACACGCAGCTGAAACCAGCCTTGGGTTGCTTGGACATTCACCAGTGGTGAAACGAAAACCTGCTGGGAGTGGAGAACAAGATGAATTCAAGATTCGCCTGAATGAATGAAACATTCTGTAGTGTAGATTGCAATGGTTTCTGAGGTTTGTATTGTCTGAACTGGAAAAAGAAGAACTCACCAGTGTTGAGTCGCTAGACCGTGAACAGCACGGGTTCGAGTGTGAATAGACCGCTGAAAACCATCATTGCGTTACTTGAACATTCAGCAGTGGTGCAATGAAAACCTGCCGGGAGTGGAGATTCAGATGAATTCCAGATTCGTAGTGAATGAATGGAACATTCTCTAGTGGTAATTCCAATGATTTCTGAAGGCTGGGTTTTGTGGACACGAAAATGTAGAGCTGAACAGGGTGGAATGGATAGCCAAATGAACAGCACGTCTCGTAGTAAGAACAGGCCACTGAAAACCAGCTTTGGCTTAATTGGACATTCACAAGTGGTGTAACGAAAACCTGACGGGAGTTGAGAATTAGATGAATTTCAGATTTGCCGTCAATGAATGGAACATTCTGTGGAGGAGATACCAATTGTTTCTGAAGTTTGGGTTATGTGGACAGGAAAATGGAGCTGAAGAGGGTTGAGTGGATAGCAAATTGAACAGCACGGCTGAGAGTATGAGCAGGCCACTTAAAACCAGCATTGGCTTACTTGGATATTTACCAGTGGTGTCACGAAAACCTGCCGGGAGTGGAGATTCAGATGAATTCCAGATTCGCTGTGAATGAATGGAACATTCTGTAGTGGAGATAACAATGATTTCTCCAGTCTCTGTGGTGTGGACAGGAAAATGTAGAGCTGGCCAGGGTTGAGTGGATAGCCAATTGAACAGCACCACTGCGCTTGTGAAGAAAACACTTAAAACATTGGGTTACTTGGACATTCAACAGTGGTGTAACGAAAACCTGCCGGGAGTGGAGGTTCAGAGGAATTCCAGATTCGCAGTGAATGAATGGAACATTCTCTAGTGGAGATTCCAACGATTTCTGAAGGCTGGGTCGTGTGGAAGGAAAATCAAGAACTAATCAGGATTTAGTGGAAAGCCAATTGTATAGCATGGCTGCGAGTGTGAACATGCAGCTGAAAACCAGCATTGGGTTACTTGGACATTCATCAGTGGTGTAAGGAAAACCTGCATGGAGTGGAGAGTCAGTTGAATTCCACATTCGCAGTGAATGAATGGAACATTCTGTAGAGGAGATTCCAATGATTTCTGAAGCCTGTGTTGTGTGGACAGGAAAATGAAGAGCTGACCAGGCTTGAATCGATAGCCAAGTAAACAGCAGGGCTGCGAATATGAACAGGCCGCTGAAAACCAGCATTGGGTTACTTGGACATTCAACAGTGGTGTAATGAAAACCTGCGTGGAGTTGAGAGTCAGATGAATTCCAGATTCGCAGTGAATGAATGGAACATTCTGTAGTGGAGATAACAAAGATTTCTGAAGGCTGGTAGTGTGGTGGGACAATGAAGAGCTGAACAGGGTGGAGTGAATTGTCAATTAAACAGCACGGCTGCGAGTATGAACAGGCCTCTGAAAACCAGCATTGGCTTACTTGGACATTCACAAGTGGTGTAATGTTAACCAGGCGGGAGTGGAGAATCAGATAAACTCCAGACTCGCAGTGAATGAATGGAACATTCTGTAGTGGAGATTGCAATGATTTCTGAAATCTGGATTGTGGGGACACGAAAATGAAGAGCTGACCAGTGTTGAGTGGATAGCCTGTAAAAAGCCTCGGCTTCGAATGTGAACAGACCACTGAAAACCAGTATTGCATTACTTCGACTTTCAGCAGTGGTGTAACGAAAGCCTGCGTGGAGTGCAGATTCAGATGAATTCCAGATTCCCAGTGAATGAATGGAACATCCTGTAGTGGAGATTACAATGATTTCTGAAGGCTGGGTTGTGTGCACAGGAAAATGAGGAGCAAAACAGGTTGAGTGGATAGCCAATTGAACAGCACGACTGCGAACATGAACAGGCCTCTGAAAACCAGCATTGTTTTACTTGGACATTCACAAGTGGTGTAAGATAAATCTGCAGGTAGTGGAGATTCAGTTGAATTCCAGATTCGCAGTGAATGAATGGAACATTCTGTACTGGAGATTGCAATGATTTCTCAAGTCTGGATTGTTTGGACATGAAAATGAAGAGCTGACCACAGTTGTGTGGATACCCAGTAAAAAGCAGGGCTTAGAGTGTGAACAGACCGCTGAAAACCAGCATTGTGTTACTTGGACATTCATAAGTGGTGTAATGAAAGCCTACCTGGAGTGCAGATTCAGATGAATTCCAGATTGGCAGTGAATGAATGGAACATTCTGTACTGGCGATTCCAATGATTTCTGAAGTCTGATATTGTGGAAAAGAAAATGAAAGGCTGACCAGGTTTGAGTGGATAGACAATTGAACAGCACACTGCGAGTGTGAAAAGGCGGCTGAAAACCAGCATTGGATTACTTGGTCATTCACCAGTGCTGTAATGAAAACCTGCCTGGAGCGGAGAGTCAGATGAATTGCAGAATCGCAGTGAATGAATGGAACAGTCTGTAGTGGAGAGCCCAATGATTTCTGAAGGCTGGTTTGTGTGGAGAGGAAAATGAAGAGCTGACCAATATTGAGTGGATAGCCCATTGAACAGCACTTCTGCGAGTTGAACATGCCTCTGAAAACCAGTATTGAGTTACTTGGACATTCACCAGTGGCGTAACGAAAACCTGCCAGGAGTGGAGGTTCAGAGGAATTCCAGATTCGCAGTGAATGAATGGAACATTCTCTAGTGGTGATTCCAATGATTTCTGAAGGCTGGGTTTTGTGGACACGAGAATGTAGAGCTGAACAGGGTGGAGTGGATAGCCAAATGAACAGCACCTCTCTTAGTATGAACAGGCCACTGAAAACCAGCATTGGCTTACTTGGACATTCACAAGTGGTGTAACGATAACCCGCCGGGAGTTGAGAGTCAGATGAATTTAAGATTCGCAGTGAATGAACGGAACATTCTGTGGAGGAGATACCAATTATTTCTGAAGGTTGGGTTATGAGGACAGGAAAATGTAGAGCTGAATAGGGTTGGGTGGATAGCAAATTGAACAGCACGGCTGAGTGTGTTAGCAGGCGGCTTAAAACCAGCATTGTCTTCCTTGGACATTTACCAGTGGTGTCACGAAAACCTTCCAGGAGTGGAGACTCTGATGAATTCCAGATTCGCGTGATTGAATGGAACATTCTGTAGTGGTGATTGCCAACATTTAGGAATCTGGATAGTCTGGACAGGATATTGAAGAGCTGACCGATATTGAGTGGATAGCCAATGAACAGCACGGTTTCGAGTGTGAACAGACCACTAAGAAGCAGCATTGCATTACTTGGACATTCATCAGTGGTGTAACGAAAGCCTTCCTGGAATGCAGATTCAGAGTATTTCCAGATTCACAGTGAATGAATGGAAATTTCTGTAGTAGAGATTCCAATGATTTCTGAACGCTGGGTTGTGTGGACAGGAAAATGAAGAGCTGACTAGGTTTGACTGGATTGCCAATTGAACAGCAAGGCTGTGAGTGTGAACAGCCGCTGAAAACCAGCATTGGATTACCTGGTCATTCACCAGTGTTGTTAGGAAAATCTGCCTGGTGTGGAGAGTCAGAGGAATTCCAGATTCGCAGGGAACGAATGGAACATTCTGAAGTGGAGATAAGAATGATTTCTGAAGGCTCGGTGTGTGGAAGGAAAATCAAGAGCTAACCAGCGTTCACTGGATAGCCAATTGAACAGCACGGCTGCGAGTGTTAACACGCAGCTGAAACCAGCCTTGGGTTGCTTGGACATTCACCAGTGGTGAAACGAAAACCTGCTGGGAGTGGAGAACAAGATGAATTCAAGATTCGCGTGAATGAATGAAACATTCTGTAGTGTAGATTGCAATGGTTTCTGAGGTTTGTATTGTCTGAACTGGAAAAAGAAGAACTCACCAGTGTTGAGTCGCTAGACCGTGAACAGCACGGGTTCGAGTGTGAATAGACCGCTGAAAACCATCATTGCGTTACTTGAACATTCAGCAGTGGTGCAATGAAAACCTGCCGGGAGTGGAGATTCAGATGAATTCCAGATTCGCAGTGAATGAATGGAACATTCTCTAGTGGTGATTCCAATGATTTCTGAAGGCTGGGTTTTGTGGACACGAAAATGTAGAGCTGAACAGGGTGGAATGGATAGCCAAATGAACAGCACGTCTCGTAGTAAGAACAGGCCACTGAAAACCAGCTTTGGCTTAATTGGACATTCACAAGTGGTGTAACGAAAACCTGACGGGAGTTGAGAATTAGATGAATTTCAGATTTGCCGTCAATGAATGGAACATTCTGTGGAGGAGATACCAATTGTTTCTGAAGTTTGGGTTATGTGGACAGGAAAATGGAGCTGAAGAGGGTTGAGTGGATAGCAAATTGAACAGCACGGCTGAGAGTATGAGCAGGCCACTTAAAACCAGCATTGGCTTACTTGGATATTTACCAGTGGTGTCACGAAAACCTGCCGGGAGTGGAGATTCAGATGAATTCCAGATTCGCTGTGAATGAATGGAACATTCTGTAGTGGAGATAACAATGATTTCTCCAGTCTCTGTGGTGTGGACAGGAAAATGTAGAGCTGGCCAGGGTTGAGTGGATAGCCAATTGAACAGCACCACTGCGCTTGTGAAGAAAACACTTAAAACATTGGGTTACTTGGACATTCAACAGTGGTGTAACGAAAACCTGCCGGGAGTGGAGGTTCAGAGGAATTCCAGATTCGCAGTGAATGAATGGAACATTCTCTAGTGGAGATTCCAACGATTTCTGAAGGCTGGGTCGTGTGGAAGGAAAATCAAGAACTAATCAGGATTTAGTGGAAAGCCAATTGTATAGCATGGCTGCGAGTGTGAACATGCAGCTGAAAACCAGCATTGGGTTACTTGGACATTCATCAGTGGTGTAAGGAAAACCTGCATGGAGTGGAGAGTCAGTTGAATTCCACATTCGCAGTGAATGAATGGAACATTCTGTAGAGGAGATTCCAATGATTTCTGAAGCCTGTGTTGTGTGGACAGGAAAATGAAGAGCTGACCAGGCTTGAATCGATAGCCTAGTAAACAGCAGGGCTGCGAATATGAACAGGCCGCTGAAAACCAGCATTGGGTTACTTGGACATTCAACAGTGGTGTAATGAAAACCTGCGTGGAGTTGAGAGTCAGATGAATTCCAGATTCGCAGTGAATGAATGGAACATTCTGTAGTGGAGATAACAAAGATTTCTGAAGGCTGGTAGTGTGGTGGGACAATGAAGAGCTGAACAGGGTGGAGTGAATTGTCAATTAAACAGCACGGCTGCGAGTATGAACAGGCCTCTGAAAACCAGCATTGGCTTACTTGGACATTCACAAGTGGTGTAATGTTAACCAGGCGGGAGTGGAGAATCAGATAAACTCCAGACTCGCAGTGAATGAATGGAACATTCTGTAGTGGAGATTGCAATGATTTCTGAAATCTGGATTGTGGGGACACGAAAATGAAGAGCTGACCAGTGTTGAGTGGATAGCCTGTAAAAAGCCTCGGCTTCGAATGTGAACAGACCACTGAAAACCAGTATTGCATTACTTCGACTTTCAGCAGTGGTGTAACGAAAGCCTGCGTGGAGTGCAGATTCAGATGAATTCCAGATTCCCAGTGAATGAATGGAACATCCTGTAGTGGAGATTACAATGATTTCTGAAGGCTGGGTTGTGTGCACAGGAAAATGAGGAGCAAAACAGGTTGAGTGGATAGCCAATTGAACAGCACGACTGCGAACATGAACAGGCCTCTGAAAACCAGCATTGTTTTACTTGGACATTCACAAGTGGTGTAAGATAAATCTGCAGGTAGTGGAGAGTCAGTTGAATTCCAGATTCGCAGTGAATGAATGGAACATTCTGTACTGGAGATTGCAATGATTTCTCAAGTCTGGATTGTTTGGACATGAAAATGAAGAGCTGACCACAGTTGTGTGGATACCCAGTAAAAAGCAGGGCTTAGAGTGTGAACAGACCGCTGAAAACCAGCATTGTGTTACTTGGACATTCATAAGTGGTGTAATGAAAGCCTACCTGGAGTGCAGATTCAGATGAATTCCAGATTGGCAGTGAATGAATGGAACATTCTGTACTGGCGATTCCAATGATTTCTGAAGTCTGATATTGTGGAAAAGAAAATGAAAGGCTGACCAGGTTTGAGTGGATAGACAATTGAACAGCACACTGCGAGTGTGAAAAGGCGGCTGAAAACCAGCATTGGATTACTTGGTCATTCACCAGTGCTGTAATGAAAACCTGCCTGGAGCGGAGAGTCAGATGAATTGCAGAATCGCAGTGAATGAATGGAACAGTCTGTAGTGGAGAGCCCAATGATTTCTGAAGGCTGGTTTGTGTGGAGAGGAAAATGAAGAGCTGACCAATATTGAGTGGATAGCCCATTGAACAGCACTTCTGCGAGTTGAACATGCCTCTGAAAACCAGTATTGAGTTACTTGGACATTCACCAGTGGCGTAACGAAAACCTGCCAGGAGTGGAGGTTCAGATGAATTCCAGATTCGCAGTGAATGAATGGAACATTCTCTAGTGGTGATTCCAATGATTTCTGAAGGCTGGGTTTTGTGGACACGAAAATGTAGAGCTGAACAGGGTGGAGTGGATAGCCAAATGAACAGCACGTCTCTTAGTATGAACAGGCCACTGAAAACCAGCATTGGCTTACTTGGACATTCACAAGTGGTGTAACGATAACCCGCCGGGAGTTGAGAGTCAGATGAATTTAAGATTCGCAGTGAATGAACGGAACATTCTGTGGAGGAGATACCAATTATTTCTGAAGGTTGGGTTATGAGGACAGGAAAATGTAGAGCTGAATAGGGTTGGGTGGATAGCAAATTGAACAGCACGGCTGAGTGTGTTAGCAGGCGGCTTAAAACCAGCATTGTCTTCCTTGGACATTTACCAGTGGTGTCACGAAAACCTTCCAGGAGTGGAGACTCTGATGAATTCCAGATTCGCGTGATTGAATGGAACATTCTGTAG
Source organism: Sorex fumeus (assembly GCF_029834395.1). Lineage (NCBI taxonomy): Eukaryota > Metazoa > Chordata > Mammalia > Eulipotyphla > Soricidae > Sorex > Sorex fumeus. Next base: position 1,978,461 of record NW_026606113.1, read on the forward strand.
TGGTGATTGCCAACATTTAGGAATCTGGATAGTCTGGACAGGATATTGAAGAGCTGACCGATATTGAGTGGATAGCCAATGAACAGCACAGTTTCGAGTGTGAACAGACCACTAAGAAGCAGCATTGCATTACTTGGACATTCATCAGTGGTGTAACGAAAGCCTTCCTGGAATGCAGATTCAGAGTATTTCCAGATTCACAGTGAATGAATGGAAATTTCTGTAGTAGAGATTCCAATGATTTCTGAACGCTGGGTTGTGTGGACAGGAAAATGAAGAGCTGACTAGGTTTGACTGGATTGCCAATTGAACAGCAAGGCTGTGAGTGTGAACAGCCGCTGAAAACCAGCATTGGATTACCTGGTCATTCACCAGTGTTGTTAGGAAAATCTGCCTGGTGTGGAGAGTCAGAGGAATTCCAGATTCGCAGGGAACGAATGGAACATTCTGAAGTGGAGATAAGAATGATTTCTGAAGGCTCGGTGTGTGGAAGGAAAATCAAGAGCTAACCAGCGTTCACTGGATAGCCAATTGAACAGCACGGCTGCGAGTGTTAACACGCAGCTGAAACCAGCCTTGGGTTGCTTGGACATTCACCAGTGGTGAAACGAAAACCTGCTGGGAGTGGAGAACAAGATGAATTCAAGATTCGCCTGAATGAATGAAACATTCTGTAGTGTAGATTGCAATGGTTTCTGAGGTTTGTATTGTCTGAACTGGAAAAAGAAGAACTCACCAGTGTTGAGTCGCTAGACCGTGAACAGCACGGGTTCGAGTGTGAATAGACCGCTGAAAACCATCATTGCGTTACTTGAACATTCAGCAGTGGTGCAACGAAAACCTGCCGGGAGTGGAGATTCAGATGAATTCCAGATTCGCAGTGAATGAATGGAACATTCTCTAGTGGTGATTCCAATGATTTCTGAAGGCTGGGTTTTGTGGACACGAAAATGTAGAGCTGAACAGGGTGGAATGGATAGCCAAATGAACAGCACGTCTCGTAGTAAGAACAGGCCACTGAAAACCAGCTTTGGCTTAATTGGACATTCACAAGTGGTGTAACGAAAACCTGACGGGAGTTGAGAATTAGATGAATTTCAGATTTGCCGTCAATGAATGGAACATTCTGTGGAGGAGATACCAATTGTTTCTGAAGTTTGGGTTATGTGGACAGGAAAATGGAGCTGAAGAGGGTTGAGTGGATAGCAAATTGAACAGCACGGCTGAGAGTATGAGCAGGCCACTTAAAACCAGCATTGGCTTACTTGGATATTTACCAGTGGTGTCACGAAAACCTGCCGGGAGTGGAGATTCAGATGAATTCCAGATTCGCTGTGAATGAATGGAACATTCTGTAGTGGAGATAACAATGATTTCTCCAGTCTCTGTGGTGTGGACAGGAAAATGTAGAGCTGGCCAGGGTTGAGTGGATAGCCAATTGAACAGCACCACTGCGCTTGTGAAGAAAACACTTAAAACATTGGGTTACTTGGACATTCAACAGTGGTGTAACGAAAACCTGCCGGGAGTGGAGGTTCAGAGGAATTCCAGATTCGCAGTGAATGAATGGAACATTCTCTAGTGGAGATTCCAACGATTTCTGAAGGCTGGGTCGTGTGGAAGGAAAATCAAGAACTAATCAGGATTTAGTGGAAAGCCAATTGTATAGCATGGCTGCGAGTGTGAACATGCAGCTGAAAACCAGCATTGGGTTACTTGGACATTCATCAGTGGTGTAAGGAAAACCTGCATGGAGTGGAGAGTCAGTTGAATTCCACATTCGCAGTGAATGAATGGAACATTCTGTAGAGGAGATTCCAATGATTTCTGAAGCCTGTGTTGTGTGGACAGGAAAATGAAGAGCTGACCAGGCTTGAATCGATAGCCAAGTAAACAGCAGGGCTGCGAATATGAACAGGCCGCTGAAAACCAGCATTGGGTTACTTGGACATTCAACAGTGGTGTAATGAAAACCTGCGTGGAGTTGAGAGTCAGATGAATTCCAGATTCGCAGTGAATGAATGGAACATTCTGTAGTGGAGATAACAAAGATTTCTGAAGGCTGGTAGTGTGGTGGGACAATGAAGAGCTGAACAGGGTGGAGTGAATTGTCAATTAAACAGCACGGCTGCGAGTATGAACAGGCCTCTGAAAACCAGCATTGGCTTACTTGGACATTCACAAGTGGTGTAATGTTAACCAGGCGGGAGTGGAGAATCAGATAAACTCCAGACTCGCAGTGAATGAATGGAACATTCTGTAGTGGAGATTGCAATGATTTCTGAAATCTGGATTGTGGGGACACGAAAATGAAGAGCTGACCAGTGTTGAGTGGATAGCCTGTAAAAAGCCTCGGCTTCGAATGTGAACAGACCACTGAAAACCAGTATTGCATTACTTCGACTTTCAGCAGTGGTGTAACGAAAGCCTGCGTGGAGTGCAGATTCAGATGAATTCCAGATTCCCAGTGAATGAATGGAACATCCTGTAGTGGAGATTACAATGATTTCTGAAGGCTGGGTTGTGTGCACAGGAAAATGAGGAGCAAAACAGGTTGAGTGGATAGCCAATTGAACAGCACGACTGCGAACATGAACAGGCCTCTGAAAACCAGCATTGTTTTACTTGGACATTCACAAGTGGTGTAAGATAAATCTGCAGGTAGTGGAGATTCAGTTGAATTCCAGATTCGCAGTGAATGAATGGAACATTCTGTACTGGAGATTGCAATGATTTCTCAAGTCTGGATTGTTTGGACATGAAAATGAAGAGCTGACCACAGTTGTGTGGATACCCAGTAAAAAGCAGGGCTTAGAGTGTGAACAGACCGCTGAAAACCAGCATTGTGTTACTTGGACATTCATAAGTGGTGTAATGAAAGCCTACCTGGAGTGCAGATTCAGATGAATTCCAGATTGGCAGTGAATGAATGGAACATTCTGTACTGGCGATTCCAATGATTTCTGAAGTCTGATATTGTGGAAAAGAAAATGAAAGGCTGACCAGGTTTGAGTGGATAGACAATTGAACAGCACACTGCGAGTGTGAAAAGGCGGCTGAAAACCAGCATTGGATTACTTGGTCATTCACCAGTGCTGTAATGAAAACCTGCCTGGAGCGGAGAGTCAGATGAATTGCAGAATCGCAGTGAATGAATGGAACAGTCTGTAGTGGAGAGCCCAATGATTTCTGAAGGCTGGTTTGTGTGGAGAGGAAAATGAAGAGCTGACCAATATTGAGTGGATAGCCCATTGAACAGCACTTCTGCGAGTTGAACATGCCTCTGAAAACCAGTATTGAGTTACTTGGACATTCACCAGTGGCGTAACGAAAACCTGCCAGGAGTGGAGGTTCAGAGGAATTCCAGATTCGCAGTGAATGAATGGAACATTCTCTAGTGGTGATTCCAATGATTTCTGAAGGCTGGGTTTTGTGGACACGAGAATGTAGAGCTGAACAGGGTGGAGTGGATAGCCAAATGAACAGCACCTCTCTTAGTATGAACAGGCCACTGAAAACCAGCATTGGCTTACTTGGACATTCACAAGTGGTGTAACGATAACCCGCCGGGAGTTGAGAGTCAGATGAATTTAAGATTCGCAGTGAATGAACGGAACATTCTGTGGAGGAGATACCAATTATTTCTGAAGGTTGGGTTATGAGGACAGGAAAATGTAGAGCTGAATAGGGTTGGGTGGATAGCAAATTGAACAGCACGGCTGAGTGTGTTAGCAGGCGGCTTAAAACCAGCATTGTCTTCCTTGGACATTTACCAGTGGTGTCACGAAAACCTTCCAGGAGTGGAGACTCTGATGAATTCCAGATTCGCGTGATTGAATGGAACATTCTGTAGTGGTGATTGCCAACATTTAGGAATCTGGATAGTCTGGACAGGATATTGAAGAGCTGACCGATATTGAGTGGATAGCCAATGAACAGCACGGTTTCGAGTGTGAACAGACCACTAAGAAGCAGCATTGCATTACTTGGACATTCATCAGTGGTGTAACGAAAGCCTTCCTGGAATGCAGATTCAGAGTATTTCCAGATTCACAGTGAATGAATGGAAATTTCTGTAGTAGAGATTCCAATGATTTCTGAACGCTGGGTTGTGTGGACAGGAAAATGAAGAGCTGACTAGGTTTGACTGGATTGCCAATTGAACAGCAAGGCTGTGAGTGTGAACAGCCGCTGAAAACCAGCATTGGATTACCTGGTCATTCACCAGTGTTGTTAGGAAAATCTGCCTGGTGTGGAGAGTCAGAGGAATTCCAGATTCGCAGGGAACGAATGGAACATTCTGAAGTGGAGATAAGAATGATTTCTGAAGGCTCGGTGTGTGGAAGGAAAATCAAGAGCTAACCAGCGTTCACTGGATAGCCAATTGAACAGCACGGCTGCGAGTGTTAACACGCAGCTGAAACCAGCCTTGGGTTGCTTGGACATTCACCAGTGGTGAAACGAAAACCTGCTGGGAGTGGAGAACAAGATGAATTCAAGATTCGCCTGAATGAATGAAACATTCTGTAGTGTAGATTGCAATGGTTTCTGAGGTTTGTATTGTCTGAACTGGAAAAAGAAGAACTCACCAGTGTTGAGTCGCTAGACCGTGAACAGCACGGGTTCGAGTGTGAATAGACCGCTGAAAACCATCATTGCGTTACTTGAACATTCAGCAGTGGTGCAATGAAAACCTGCCGGGAGTGGAGATTCAGATGAATTCCAGATTCGCAGTGAATGAATGGAACATTCTCTAGTGGTGATTCCAATGATTTCTGAAGGCTGGGTTTTGTGGACACGAAAATGTAGAGCTGAACAGGGTGGAATGGATAGCCAAATGAACAGCACGTCTCGTAGTAAGAACAGGCCACTGAAAACCAGCTTTGGCTTAATTGGACATTCACAAGTGGTGTAACGAAAACCTGACGGGAGTTGAGAATTAGATGAATTTCAGATTTGCCGTCAATGAATGGAACATTCTGTGGAGGAGATACCAATTGTTTCTGAAGTTTGGGTTATGTGGACAGGAAAATGGAGCTGAAGAGGGTTGAGTGGATAGCAAATTGAACAGCACGGCTGAGAGTATGAGCAGGCCACTTAAAACCAGCATTGGCTTACTTGGATATTTACCAGTGGTGTCACGAAAACCTGCCGGGAGTGGAGATTCAGATGAATTCCAGATTCGCTGTGAATGAATGGAACATTCTGTAGTGGAGATAACAATGATTTCTCCAGTCTCTGTGGTGTGGACAGGAAAATGTAGAGCTGGCCAGGGTTGAGTGGATAGCCAATTGAACAGCACCACTGCGCTTGTGAAGAAAACACTTAAAACATTGGGTTACTTGGACATTCAACAGTGGTGTAACGAAAACCTGCCGGGAGTGGAGGTTCAGAGGAATTCCAGATTCGCAGTGAATGAATGGAACATTCTCTAGTGGAGATTCCAACGATTTCTGAAGGCTGGGTCGTGTGGAAGGAAAATCAAGAACTAATCAGGTTTTAGTGGAAAGCCAATTGTATAGCATGGCTGCGAGTGTGAACATGCAGCTGAAAACCAGCATTGGGTTACTTGGACATTCATCAGTGGTGTAAGGAAAACCTGCATGGAGTGGAGAGTCAGTTGAATTCCACATTCGCAGTGAATGAATGGAACATTCTGTAGAGGAGATTCCAATGATTTCTGAAGCCTGTGTTGTGTGGACAGGAAAATGAAGAGCTGACCAGGCTTGAATCGATAGCCAAGTAAACAGCAGGGCTGCGAATATGAACAGGCCGCTGAAAACCAGCATTGGGTTACTTGGACATTCAACAGTGGTGTAATGAAAACCTGCGTGGAGTTGAGAGTCAGATGAATTCCAGATTCGCAGTGAATGAATGGAACATTCTGTAGTGGAGATAACAAAGATTTCTGAAGGCTGGTAGTGTGGTGGGACAATGAAGAGCTGAACAGGGTGGAGTGAATTGTCAATTAAACAGCACGGCTGCGAGTATGAACAGGCCTCTGAAAACCAGCATTGGCTTACTTGGACATTCACAAGTGGTGTAATGTTAACCAGGCGGGAGTGGAGAATCAGATAAACTCCAGACTCGCAGTGAATGAATGGAACATTCTGTAGTGGAGATTGCAATGATTTCTGAAATCTGGATTGTGGGGACACGAAAATGAAGAGCTGACCAGTGTTGAGTGGATAGCCTGTAAAAAGCCTCGGCTTCGAATGTGAACAGACCACTGAAAACCAGTATTGCATTACTTCGACTTTCAGCAGTGGTGTAACGAAAGCCTGCGTGGAGTGCAGATTCAGATGAATTCCAGATTCCCAGTGAATGAATGGAACATCCTGTAGTGGAGATTACAATGATTTCTGAAGGCTGGGTTGTGTGCACAGGAAAATGAGGAGCAAAACAGGTTGAGTGGATAGCCAATTGAACAGCACGACTGCGAACATGAACAGGCCTCTGAAAACCAGCATTGTTTTACTTGGACATTCACAAGTGGTGTAAGATAAATCTGCAGGTAGTGGAGAGTCAGTTGAATTCCAGATTCGCAGTGAATGAATGGAACATTCTGTACTGGAGATTGCAATGATTTCTCAAGTCTGGATTGTTTGGACATGAAAATGAAGAGCTGACCACAGTTGTGTGGATACCCAGTAAAAAGCAGGGCTTAGAGTGTGAACAGACCGCTGAAAACCAGCATTGTGTTACTTGGACATTCATAAGTGGTGTAATGAAAGCCTACCTGGAGTGCAGATTCAGATGAATTCCAGATTGGCAGTGAATGAATGGAACATTCTGTACTGGCGATTCCAATGATTTCTGAAGTCTGATATTGTGGAAAAGAAAATGAAAGGCTGACCAGGTTTGAGTGGATAGACAATTGAACAGCACACTGCGAGTGTGAAAAGGCGGCTGAAAACCAGCATTGGATTACTTGGTCATTCACCAGTGCTGTAATGAAAACCTGCCTGGAGCGGAGAGTCAGATGAATTGCAGAATCGCAGTGAATGAATGGAACAGTCTGTAGTGGAGAGCCCAATGATTTCTGAAGGCTGGTTTGTGTGGAGAGGAAAATGAAGAGCTGACCAATATTGAGTGGATAGCCCATTGAACAGCACTTCTGCGAGTTGAACATGCCTCTGAAAACCAGTATTGAGTTACTTGGACATTCACCAGTGGCGTAACGAAAACCTGCCAGGAGTGGAGGTTCAGATGAATTCCAGATTCGCAGTGAATGAATGGAACATTCTCTAGTGGTGATTCCAATGATTTCTGAAGGCTGGGTTTTGTGGACACGAAAATGTAGAGCTGAACAGGGTGGAGTGGATAGCCAAATGAACAGCACGTCTCTTAGTATGAACAGGCCACTGAAAACCAGCATTGGCTTACTTGGACATTCACAAGTGGTGTAACGATAACCCGCCGGGAGTTGAGAGTCAGATGAATTTAAGATTCGCAGTGAATGAACGGAACATTCTGTGGAGGAGATACCAATTATTTCTGAAGGTTGGGTTATGAGGACAGGAAAATGTAGAGCTGAATAGGGTTGGGTGGATAGCAAATTGAACAGCACGGCTGAGTGTGTTAGCAGGCGGCTTAAAACCAGCATTGTCTTCCTTGGACATTTACCAGTGGTGTCACGAAAACCTTCCAGGAGTGGAGACTCTGATGAATTCCAGATTCGCGTGATTGAATGGAACATTCTGTAGTGGTGATTGCCAACATTTAGGAATCTGGATAGTCTGGACAGGATATTGAAGAGCTGACCGATATTGAGTGGATAGCCAATGAACAGCACGGTTTCGAGTGTGAACAGACCACTAAGAAGCAGCATTGCATTACTTGGACATTCATCAGTGGTGTAACGAAAGCCTTCCTGGAATGCAGATTCAGAGTATTTCCAGATTCACAGTGAATGAATGGAAATTTCTGTAGTAGAGATTCCAATGATTTCTGAACGCTGGGTTGTGTGGACAGGAAAATGAAGAGCTGACTAGGTTTGACTGGATTGCCAATTGAACAGCAAGGCTGTGAGTGTGAACAGCCGCTGAAAACCAGCATTGGATTACCTGGTCATTCACCAGTGTTGTTAGGAAAATCTGCCTGGTGTGGAGAGTCAGAGGAATTCCAGATTCGCAGGGAACGAATGGAACATTCTGAAGTGGAGATAAGAATGATTTCTGAAGGCTTGGTGTGTGGAAGGAAAATCAAGAGCTAACCAGCGTTCACTGGATAGCCAATTGAACAGCACGGCTGCGAGTGTTAACACGCAGCTGAAACCAGCCTTGGGTTGCTTGGACATTCACCAGTGGTGAAACGAAAACCTGCTGGGAGTGGAGAACAAGATGAATTCAAGATTCGCCTGAATGAATGAAACATTCTGTAGTGTAGATTGCAATGGTTTCTGAGGTTTGTATTGTCTGAACTGGAAAAAGAAGAACTCACCAGTGTTGAGTCGCTAGACCGTGAACAGCACGGGTTCGAGTGTGAATAGACCGCTGAAAACCATCATTGCGTTACTTGAACATTCAGCAGTGGTGCAATGAAAACCTGCCGGGAGTGGAGATTCAGATGAATTCCAGATTCGCAGTGAATGAATGGAACATTCTCTAGTGGTGATTCCAATGATTTCTGAAGGCTGGGTTTTGTGGACACGAAAATGTAGAGCTGAACAGGGTGGAATGGATAGCCAAATGAACAGCACGTCTCGTAGTAAGAACAGGCCACTGAAAACCAGCTTTGGCTTAATTGGACATTCACAAGTGGTGTAACGAAAACCTGACGGGAGTTGAGAATTAGATGAATTTCAGATTTGCCGTCAATGAATGGAACATTCTGTGGAGGAGATACCAATTGTTTCTGAAGTTTGGGTTATGTGGACAGGAAAATGGAGCTGAAGAGGGTTGAGTGGATAGCAAATTGAACAGCACGGCTGAGAGTATGAGCAGGCCACTTAAAACCAGCATTGGCTTACTTGGATATTTACCAGTGGTGTCACGAAAACCTGCCGGGAGTGGAGATTCAGATGAATTCCAGATTCGCTGTGAATGAATGGAACATTCTGTAGTGGAGATAACAATGATTTCTCCAGTCTCTGTGGTGTGGACAGGAAAATGTAGAGCTGGCCAGGGTTGAGTGGATAGCCAATTGAACAGCACCACTGCGCTTGTGAAGAAAACACTTAAAACATTGGGTTACTTGGACATTCAACAGTGGTGTAACGAAAACCTGCCGGGAGTGGAGGTTCAGAGGAATTCCAGATTCGCAGTGAATGAATGGAACATTCTCTAGTGGAGATTCCAACGATTTCTGAAGGCTGGGTCGTGTGGAAGGAAAATCAAGAACTAATCAGGATTTAGTGGAAAGCCAATTGTATAGCATGGCTGCGAGTGTGAACATGCAGCTGAAAACCAGCATTGGGTTACTTGGACATTCATCAGTGGTGTAAGGAAAACCTGCATGGAGTGGAGAGTCAGTTGAATTCCACATTCGCAGTGAATGAATGGAACATTCTGTAGAGGAGATTCCAATGATTTCTGAAGCCTGTGTTGTGTGGACAGGAAAATGAAGAGCTGACCAGGCTTGAATCGATAGCCAAGTAAACAGCAGGGCTGCGAATATGAACAGGCCGCTGAAAACCAGCATTGGGTTACTTGGACATTCAACAGTGGTGTAATGAAAACCTGCGTGGAGTTGAGAGTCAGATGAATTCCAGATTCGCAGTGAATGAATGGAACATTCTGTAGTGGAGATAACAAAGATTTCTGAAGGCTGGTAGTGTGGTGGGACAATGAAGAGCTGAACAGGGTGGAGTGAATTGTCAATTAAACAGCACGGCTGCGAGTATGAACAGGCCTCTGAAAACCAGCATTGGCTTACTTGGACATTCACAAGTGGTGTAATGTTAACCAGGCGGGAGTGGAGAATCAGATAAACTCCAGACTCGCAGTGAATGAATGGAACATTCTGTAGTGGAGATTGCAATGATTTCTGAAATCTGGATTGTGGGGACACGAAAATGAAGAGCTGACCAGTGTTGAGTGGATAGCCTGTAAAAAGCCTCGGCTTCGAATGTGAACAGACCACTGAAAACCAGTATTGCATTACTTCGACTTTCAGCAGTGGTGTAACGAAAGCCTGCGTGGAGTGCAGATTCAGATGAATTCCAGATTCCCAGTGAATGAATGGAACATCCTGTAGTGGAGATTACAATGATTTCTGAAGGCTGGGTTGTGTGCACAGGAAAATGAGGAGCAAAACAGGTTGAGTGGATAGCCAATTGAACAGCACGACTGCGAACATGAACAGGCCTCTGAAAACCAGCATTGTTTTACTTGGACATTCACAAGTGGTGTAAGATAAATCTGCAGGTAGTGGAGAGTCAGTTGAATTCCAGATTCGCAGTGAATGAATGGAACATTCTGTACTGGAGATTGCAATGATTTCTCAAGTCTGGATTGTTTGGACATGAAAATGAAGAGCTGACCACAGTTGTGTGGATACCCAGTAAAAAGCAGGGCTTAGAGTGTGAACAGACCGCTGAAAACCAGCATTGTGTTACTTGGACATTCATAAGTGGTGTAATGAAAGCCTACCTGGAGTGCAGATTCAGATGAATTCCAGATTGGCAGTGAATGAATGGGACATTCTGTACTGGCGATTCCAATGATTTCTGAAGTCTGATATTGTGGAAAAGAAAATGAAAGGCTGACCAGGTTTGAGTGGATAGACAATTGAACAGCACACTGCGAGTGTGAAAAGGCGGCTGAAAACCAGCATTGGATTACTTGGTCATTCACCAGTGCTGTAATGAAAACCTGCCTGGAGCGGAGAGTCAGATGAATTGCAGAATCGCAGTGAATGAATGGAACAGTCTGTAGTGGAGAGCCCAATGATTTCTGAAGGCTGGTTTGTGTGGAGAGGAAAATGAAGAGCTGACCAATATTGAGTGGATAGCCCATTGAACAGCACTTCTGCGAGTTGAACATGCCTCTGAAAACCAGTATTGAGTTACTTGGACATTCACCAGTGGCGTAACGAAAACCTGCCAGGAGTGGAGGTTCAGAGGAATTCCAGATTCGCAGTGAATGAATGGAACATTCTCTAGTGGTGATTCCAATGATTTCTGAAGGCTGGGTTTTGTGGACACGAGAATGTAGAGCTGAACAGGGTGGAGTGGATAGCCAAATGAACAGCACGTCTCTTAGTATGAACAGGCCACTGAAAACCAGCATTGGCTTACTTGGACATTCACAAGTGGTGTAACGATAACCCGCCGGGAGTTGAGAGTCAGATGAATTTAAGATTCGCAGTGAATGAACGGAACATTCTGTGGAGGAGATACCAATTATTTCTGAAGGTTGGGTTATGAGGACAGGAAAACGTAGAGCTGAATAGGGTTGGGTGGATAGCAAATTGAACAGCACGGCTGAGTGTGTTAGCAGGCGGCTTAAAACCAGCATTGTCTTCCTTGGACATTTACCAGTGGTGTCACGAAAACCTTCCAGGAGTGGAGACTCTGATGAATTCCAGATTCGCGTGATTGAATGGAACATTCTGTAGTGGTGATTGCCAACATTTAGGAATCTGGATAGTCTGGACAGGATATTGAAGAGCTGACCGATATTGAGTGGATAGCCAATGAACAGCACGGTTTCGAGTGTGAACAGACCACTAAGAAGCAGCATTGCATTACTTGGACATTCATCAGTGGTGTAACGAAAGCCTTCCTGGAATGCAGATTCAGAGTATTTCCAGATTCACAGTGAATGAATGGAAATTTCTGTAGTAGAGATTCCAATGATTTCTGAACGCTGGGTTGTGTGGACAGGAAAATGAAGAGCTGACTAGGTTTGACTGGATTGCCAATTGAACAGCAAGGCTGTGAGTGTGAACAGCCGCTGAAAACCAGCATTGGATTACCTGGTCATTCACCAGTGTTGTTAGGAAAATCTGCCTGGTGTGGAGAGTCAGAGGAATTCCAGATTCGCAGGGAACGAATGGAACATTCTGAAGTGGAGATAAGAATGATTTCTGAAGGCTCGGTGTGTGGAAGGAAAATCAAGAGCTAACCAGCGTTCACTGGATAGCCAATTGAACAGCACGGCTGCGAGTGTTAACACGCAGCTGAAACCAGCCTTGGGTTGCTTGGACATTCACCAGTGGTGAAACGAAAACCTGCTGGGAGTGGAGAACAAGATGAATTCAAGATTCGCCTGAATGAATGAAACATTCTGTAGTGTAGATTGCAATGGTTTCTGAGGTTTGTATTGTCTGAACTGGAAAAAGAAGAACTCACCAGTGTTGAGTCGCTAGACCGTGAACAGCACGGGTTCGAGTGTGAATAGACCGCTGAAAACCATCATTGCGTTACTTGAACATTCAGCAGTGGTGCAATGAAAACCTGCCGGGAGTGGAGATTCAGATGAATTCCAGATTCGCAGTGAATGAATGGAACATTCTCTAGTGGTGATTCCAATGATTTCTGAAGGCTGGGTTTTGTGGACACGAAAATGTAGAGCTGAACAGGGTGGAATGGATAGCCAAATGAACAGCACGTCTCGTAGTAAGAACAGGCCACTGAAAACCAGCTTTGGCTTAATTGGACATTCACAAGTGGTGTAACGAAAACCTGACGGGAGTTGAGAATTAGATGAATTTCAGATTTGCCGTCAATGAATGGAACATTCTGTGGAGGAGATACCAATTGTTTCTGAAGTTTGGGTTATGTGGACAGGAAAATGGAGCTGAAGAGGGTTGAGTGGATAGCAAATTGAACAGCACGGCTGAGAGTATGAGCAGGCCACTTAAAACCAGCATTGGCTTACTTGGATATTTACCAGTGGTGTCACGAAAACCTGCCGGGAGTGGAGATTCAGATGAATTCCAGATTCGCTGTGAATGAATGGAACATTCTGTAGTGGAGATAACAATGATTTCTCCAGTCTCTGTGGTGTGGACAGGAAAATGTAGAGCTGGCCAGGGTTGAGTGGATAGCCAATTGAACAGCACCACTGCGCTTGTGAAGAAAACACTTAAAACATTGGGTTACTTGGACATTCAACAGTGGTGTAACGAAAACCTGCCGGGAGTGGAGGTTCAGAGGAATTCCAGATTCGCAGTGAATGAATGGAACATTCTCTAGTGGAGATTCCAACGATTTCTGAAGGCTGGGTCGTGTGGAAGGAAAATCAAGAACTAATCAGGATTTAGTGGAAAGCCAATTGTATAGCATGGCTGCGAGTGTGAACATGCAGCTGAAAAGCAGCATTGGGTTACTTGGACATTCATCAGTGGTGTAAGGAAAACCTGCATGGAGTGGAGAGTCAGTTGAATTCCACATTCGCAGTGAATGAATGGAACATTCTGTAGAGGAGATTCCAATGATTTCTGAAGCCTGTGTTGTGTGGACAGGAAAATGAAGAGCTGACCAGGCTTGAATCGATAGCCAAGTAAACAGCAGGGCTGCGAATATGAACAGGCCGCTGAAAACCAGCATTGGGTTACTTGGACATTCAACAGTGGTGTAATGAAAACCTGCGTGGAGTTGAGAGTCAGATGAATTCCAGATTCGCAGTGAATGAATGGAACATTCTGTAGTGGAGATAACAAAGATTTCTGAAGGCTGGTAGTGTGGTGGGACAATGAAGAGCTGAACAGGGTGGAGTGAATTGTCAATTAAACAGCACGGCTGCGAGTATGAACAGGCCTCTGAAAACCAGCATTGGCTTACTTGGACATTCACAAGTGGTGTAATGTTAACCAGGCGGGAGTGGAGAATCAGATAAACTCCAGACTCGCAGTGAATGAATGGAACATTCTGTAGTGGAGATTGCAATGATTTCTGAAATCTGGATTGTGGGGACACGAAAATGAAGAGCTGACCAGTGTTGAGTGGATAGCCTGTAAAAAGCCTCGGCTTCGAATGTGAACAGACCACTGAAAACCAGTATTGCATTACTTCGACTTTCAGCAGTGGTGTAACGAAAGCCTGCGTGGAGTGCAGATTCAGATGAATTCCAGATTCCCAGTGAATGAATGGAACATCCTGTAGTGGAGATTACAATGATTTCTGAAGGCTGGGTTGTGTGCACAGGAAAATGAGGAGCAAAACAGGTTGAGTGGATAGCCAATTGAACAGCACGACTGCGAACATGAACAGGCCTCTGAAAACCAGCATTGTTTTACTTGGACATTCACAAGTGGTGTAAGATAAATCTGCAGGTAGTGGAGAGTCAGTTGAATTCCAGATTCGCAGTGAATGAATGGAACATTCTGTACTGGAGATTGCAATGATTTCTCAAGTCTGGATTGTTTGGACATGAAAATGAAGAGCTGACCACAGTTGTGTGGATACCCAGTAAAAAGCAGGGCTTAGAGTGTGAACAGACCGCTGAAAACCAGCATTGTGTTACTTGGACATTCATAAGTGGTGTAATGAAAGCCTACCTGGAGTGCAGATTCAGATGAATTCCAGATTGGCAGTGAATGAATGGAACATTCTGTACTGGCGATTCCAATGATTTCTGAAGTCTGATATTGTGGAAAAGAAAATGAAAGGCTGACCAGGTTTGAGTGGATAGACAATTGAACAGCACACTGCGAGTGTGAAAAGGCGGCTGAAAACCAGCATTGGATTCATCTGACTCTCAACTCCCGGCGGGTTATCGTTACACCACTTGTGAATGTCCAAGTAAGCCAATGCTGGTTTTCAGTGGCCTGTTCATACTAAGAGACGTGCTGTTCATTTGGCTATCCACTCCACCCTGTTCAGCTCTACATTCTCGTGTCCACAAAACCCAGCCTTCAGAAATCATTGGAATCACCACTAGAGAATGTTCCATTCATTCACTGCGAATCTGGAATTCCTCTGAACCTCCACTCCTGGCAGGTTTTCGTTACGCCACTGGTGAATGTCCAAGTAACTCAATACTGGTTTTCAGAGGCATGTTCAACTCGCAGAAGTGCTGTTCAATGGGCTATCCACTCAATATTGGTCAGCTCTTCATTTTCCTCTCCACACAAACCAGCCTTCAGAAATCATTGGGCTCTCCACTACAGACTGTTCCATTCATTCACTGCGATTCTGCAATTCATCTGACTCTCCGCTCCAGGCAGGTTTTCATTACAGCACTGGTGAATGACCAAGTAATCCAATGCTGGTTTTCAGCCGCCTTTTCACACTCGCAGTGTGCTGTTCAATTGTCTATCCACTCAAACCTGGTCAGCCTTTCATTTTCTTTTCCACAATATCAGACTTCAGAAATCATTGGAATCGCCAGTACAGAATGTCCCATTCATTCACTGCCAATCTGGAATTCATCTGAATCTGCACTCCAGGTAGGCTTTCATTACACCACTTATGAATGTCCAAGTAACACAATGCTGGTTTTCAGCGGTCTGTTCACACTCTAAGCCCTGCTTTTTACTGGGTATCCACACAACTGTGGTCAGCTCTTCATTTTCATGTCCAAACAATCCAGACTTGAGAAATCATTGCAATCTCCAGTACAGAATGTTCCATTCATTCACTGCGAATCTGGAATTCAACTGAATCTCCACTACCTGCAGATTTATCTTACACCACTTGTGAATGTCCAAGTAAAACAATGCTGGTTTTCAGAGGCCTGTTCATGTTCGCAGTCGTGCTGTTCAATTGGCTATCCACTCAACCTGTTTTGCTCCTCATTTTCCTGTGCACACAACCCAGCCTTCAGAAATCATTGTAATCTCCACTACAGGATGTTCCATTCATTCACTGGGAATCTGGAATTCATCTGAATCTGCACTCCACGCAGGCTTTCGTTACACCACTGCTGAAAGTCGAAGTAATGCAATACTGGTTTTCAGTGGTCTGTTCACATTCGAAGCCGAGGCTTTTTACAGGCTACCCACTCAACACTGGTCAGCTCTTCATTTTCGTGTCCCCACAATCCAGATTTCAGAAATCATTGCAATCTCCACTACAGAATGTTCCATTCATTCACTGCGAGTCTGGAGTTTATCTGATTCTCCACTCCCGCCTGGTTAACATTACACCACTTGTGAATGTCCAAGTAAGCCAATGCTGGTTTTCAGAGGCCTGTTCATACTCGCAGCCGTGCTGTTTAATTGACAATTCACTCCACCCTGTTCAGCTCTTCATTGTCCCACCACACTACCAGCCTTCAGAAATCTTTGTTATCTCCACTACAGAATGTTCCATTCATTCACTGCGAATCTGGAATTCATCTGACTCTCAACTCCACGCAGGTTTTCATTACACCACTGTTGAATGTCCAAGTAACCCAATGCTGGTTTTCAGCGGCCTGTTCATATTCGCAGCCCTGCTGTTTACTTGGCTATCGATTCAAGCCTGGTCAGCTCTTCATTTTCCTGTCCACACAACACAGGCTTCAGAAATCATTGGAATCTCCTCTACAGAATGTTCCATTCATTCACTGCGAATGTGGAATTCAACTGACTCTCCACTCCATGCAGGTTTTCCTTACACCACTGATGAATGTCCAAGTAACCCAATGCTGGTTTTCAGCTGCATGTTCACACTCGCAGCCATGCTATACAATTGGCTTTCCACTAAATCCTGATTAGTTCTTGATTTTCCTTCCACACGACCCAGCCTTCAGAAATCGTTGGAATCTCCACTAGAGAATGTTCCATTCATTCACTGCGAATCTGGAATTCCTCTGAACCTCCACTCCCGGCAGGTTTTCGTTACACCACTGTTGAATGTCCAAGTAACCCAATGTTTTAAGTGTTTTCTTCACAAGCGCAGTGGTGCTGTTCAATTGGCTATCCACTCAACCCTGGCCAGCTCTACATTTTCCTGTCCACACCACAGAGACTGGAGAAATCATTGTTATCTCCACTACAGAATGTTCCATTCATTCACAGCGAATCTGGAATTCATCTGAATCTCCACTCCCGGCAGGTTTTCGTGACACCACTGGTAAATATCCAAGTAAGCCAATGCTGGTTTTAAGTGGCCTGCTCATACTCTCAGCCGTGCTGTTCAATTTGCTATCCACTCAACCCTCTTCAGCTCCATTTTCCTGTCCACATAACCCAAACTTCAGAAACAATTGGTATCTCCTCCACAGAATGTTCCATTCATTGACGGCAAATCTGAAATTCATCTAATTCTCAACTCCCGTCAGGTTTTCGTTACACCACTTGTGAATGTCCAATTAAGCCAAAGCTGGTTTTCAGTGGCCTGTTCTTACTACGAGACGTGCTGTTCATTTGGCTATCCATTCCACCCTGTTCAGCTCTACATTTTCGTGTCCACAAAACCCAGCCTTCAGAAATCATTGGAATCACCACTAGAGAATGTTCCATTCATTCACTGCGAATCTGGAATTCATCTGAATCTCCACTCCCGGCAGGTTTTCATTGCACCACTGCTGAATGTTCAAGTAACGCAATGATGGTTTTCAGCGGTCTATTCACACTCGAACCCGTGCTGTTCACGGTCTAGCGACTCAACACTGGTGAGTTCTTCTTTTTCCAGTTCAGACAATACAAACCTCAGAAACCATTGCAATCTACACTACAGAATGTTTCATTCATTCAGGCGAATCTCGAATTCATCTTGTTCTCCACTCCCAGCAGGTTTTCGTTTCACCACTGGTGAATGTCCAAGCAACCCAAGGCTGGTTTCAGCTGCGTGTTAACACTCGCAGCCGTGCTGTTCAATTGGCTATCCAGTGAACGCTGGTTAGCTCTTGATTTTCCTTCCACACACCGAGCCTTCAGAAATCATTCTTATCTCCACTTCAGAATGTTCCATTCGTTCCCTGCGAATCTGGAATTCCTCTGACTCTCCACACCAGGCAGATTTTCCTAACAACACTGGTGAATGACCAGGTAATCCAATGCTGGTTTTCAGCGGCTGTTCACACTCACAGCCTTGCTGTTCAATTGGCAATCCAGTCAAACCTAGTCAGCTCTTCATTTTCCTGTCCACACAACCCAGCGTTCAGAAATCATTGGAATCTCTACTACAGAAATTTCCATTCATTCACTGTGAATCTGGAAATACTCTGAATTTGCATTCCAGGAAGGCTTTCGTTACACCACTGATGAATGTCCAAGTAATGCAATGCTGCTTCTTAGTGGTCTGTTCACACTCGAAACCGTGCTGTTCATTGGCTATCCACTCAATATCGGTCAGCTCTTCAATATCCTGTCCAGACTATCCAGATTCCTAAATGTTGGCAATCACCACTACAGAATGTTCCATTCAATCACGCGAATCTGGAATTCATCAGAGTCTCCACTCCTGGAAGGTTTTCGTGACACCACTGGTAAATGTCCAAGGAAGACAATGCTGGTTTTAAGCCGCCTGCTAACACACTCAGCCGTGCTGTTCAATTTGCTATCCACCCAACCCTATTCAGCTCTACATTTTCCTGTCCTCATAACCCAACCTTCAGAAATAATTGGTATCTCCTCCACAGAATGTTCCGTTCATTCACTGCGAATCTTAAATTCATCTGACTCTCAACTCCCGGCGGGTTATCGTTACACCACTTGTGAATGTCCAAGTAAGCCAATGCTGGTTTTCAGTGGCCTGTTCATACTAAGAGACGTGCTGTTCATTTGGCTATCCACTCCACCCTGTTCAGCTCTACATTTTCGTGTCCACAAAACCCAGCCTTCAGAAATCATTGGAATCACCACTAGAGAATGTTCCATTCATTCACTGCGAATCTGGAATTCCTCTGAACCTCCACTCCTGGCAGGTTTTCGTTACGCCACTGGTGAATGTCCAAGTAACTCAATACTGGTTTTCAGAGGCATGTTCAACTCGCAGAAGTGCTGTTCAATGGGCTATCCACTCAATATTGGTCAGCTCTTCATTTTCCTCTCCACACAAACCAGCCTTCAGAAATCATTGGGCTCTCCACTACAGACTGTTCCATTCATTCACTGCGATTCTGCAATTCATCTGACTCTCCGCTCCAGGCAGGTTTTCATTACAGCACTGGTGAATGACCAAGTAATCCAATGCTGGTTTTCAGCCGCCATTTCACACTCGCAGTGTGCTGTTCAATTGTCTATCCACTCAAACCTGGTCAGCCTTTCATTTTCTTTTCCACAATATCAGACTTCAGAAATCATTGGAATCGCCAGTACAGAATGTCCCATTCATTCACTGCCAATCTGGAATTCATCTGAATCTGCACTCCAGGTAGGCTTTCATTACACCACTTATGAATGTCCAAGTAACACAATGCTGGTTTTCAGCGGTCTGTTCACACTCTAAGCCCTGCTTTTTACTGGGTATCCACACAACTGTGGTCAGCTCTTCATTTTCATGTCCAAACAATCCAGACTTGAGAAATCATTGCAATCTCCAGTACAGAATGTTCCATTCATTCACTGCGAATCTGGAATTCAACTGAATCTCCACTACCTGCAGATTTATCTTACACCACTTGTGAATGTCCAAGTAAAACAATGCTGGTTTTCAGAGGCCTGTTCATGTTCGCAGTCGTGCTGTTCAATTGGCTATCCACTCAACCTGTTTTGCTCCTCATTTTCCTGTGCACACAACCCAGCCTTCAGAAATCATTGTAATCTCCACTACAGGATGTTCCATTCATTCACTGGGAATCTGGAATTCATCTGAATCTGCACTCCACGCAGGCTTTCGTTACACCACTGCTGAAAGTCGAAGTAATGCAATACTGGTTTTCAGTGGTCTGTTCACATTCGAAGCCGAGGCTTTTTACAGGCTATCCACTCAACACTGGTCAGCTCTTCATTTTCGTGTCCCCACAATCCAGATTTCAGAAATCATTGCAATCTCCACTACAGAATGTTCCATTCATTCACTGCGAGTCTGGAGTTTATCTGATTCTCCACTCCCGCCTGGTTAACATTACACCACTTGTGAATGTCCAAGTAAGCCAATGCTGGTTTTCAGAGGCCTGTTCATACTCGCAGCCGTGCTGTTTAATTGACAATTCACTCCACCCTGTTCAGCTCTTCATTGTCCCACCACACTACCAGCCTTCAGAAATCTTTGTTATCTCCACTACAGAATGTTCCATTCATTCACTGCGAATCTGGAATTCATCTGACTCTCAACTCCACGCAGGTTTTCATTACACCACTGTTGAATGTCCAAGTAACCCAATGCTGGTTTTCAGCGGCCTGTTCATATTCGCAGCCCTGCTGTTTACTTGGCTATCGATTCAAGCCTGGTCAGCTCTTCATTTTCCTGTCCACACAACACAGGCTTCAGAAATCATTGGAATCTCCTCTACAGAATGTTCCATTCATTCACTGCGAATGTGGAATTCAACTGACTCTCCACTCCATGCAGGTTTTCCTTACACCACTGATGAATGTCCAAGTAACCCAATGCTGGTTTTCAGCTGCATGTTCACACTCGCAGCCATGCTATACAATTGGCTTTCCACTAAATCCTGATTAGTTCTTGATTTTCCTTCCACACGACCCAGCCTTCAGAAATCGTTGGAATCTCCACTAGAGAATGTTCCATTCATTCACTGCGAATCTGGAATTCCTCTGAACCTCCACTCCCGGCAGGTTTTCGTTACACCACTGTTGAATGTCCAAGTAACCCAATGTTTTAAGTGTTTTCTTCACAAGCGCAGTGGTGCTGTTCAATTGGCTATCCACTCAACCCTGGCCAGCTCTACATTTTCCTGTCCACACCACAGAGACTGGAGAAATCATTGTTATCTCCACTACAGAATGTTCCATTCATTCACAGCGAATCTGGAATTCATCTGAATCTCCACTCCCGGCAGGTTTTCGTGACACCACTGGTAAATATCCAAGTAAGCCAATGCTGGTTTTAAGTGGCCTGCTCATACTCTCAGCCGTGCTGTTCAATTTGCTATCCACTCAACCCTCTTCAGCTCCATTTTCCTGTCCACATAACCCAAACTTCAGAAACAATTGGTATCTCCTCCACAGAATGTTCCATTCACTGACGGCAAATCTGAAATTCATCTAATTCTCAACTCCCGTCAGGTTTTCGTTACACCACTTGTGAATGTCCAATTAAGCCAAAGCTGGTTTTCAGTGGCCTGTTCTTACTACGAGACGTGCTGTTCATTTGGCTATCCATTCCACCCTGTTCAGCTCTACATTTTCGTGTCCACAAAACCCAGCCTTCAGAAATCATTGGAATCACCACTAGAGAATGTTCCATTCATTCACTGCGAATCTGGAATTCATCTGAATCTCCACTCCCGGCAGGTTTTCATTGCACCACTGCTGAATGTTCAAGTAACGCAATGATGGTTTTCAGCGGTCTATTCACACTCGAACCCGTGCTGTTCACGGTCTAGCGACTCAACACTGGTGAGTTCTTCTTTTTCCAGTTCAGACAATACAAACCTCAGAAACCATTGCAATCTACACTACAGAATGTTTCATTCATTCAGGCGAATCTTGAATTCATCTTGTTCTCCACTCCCAGCAGGTTTTCGTTTCACCACTGGTGAATGTCCAAGCAACCCAAGGCTGGTTTCAGTTGCGTGTTAACACTCGCAGCCGTGCTGTTCAATTGGCTATCCAGTGAACGCTGGTTAGCTCTTGATTTTCCTTCCACACACCGAGCCTTCAGAAATCATTCTTATCTCCACTTCAGAATGTTCCATTCGTTCCCTGCGAATCTGGAATTCCTCTGACTCTCCACACCAGGCAGATTTTCCTAACAACACTGGTGAATGACCAGGTAATCCAATGCTGGTTTTCAGCGGCTGTTCACACTCACAGCCTTGCTGTTCAATTGGCAATCCAGTCAAACCTAGTCAGCTCTTCATTTTCCTGTCCACACAACCCAGCGTTCAGAAATCATTGGAATCTCTACTACAGAAATTTCCATTCATTCACTGTGAATCTGGAAATACTCTGAATCTGCATTCCAGGAAGGCTTTCGTTACACCACTGATGAATGTCCAAGTAATGCAATGCTGCTTCTTAGTGGTCTGTTCACACTCGAAACCGTGCTGTTCATTGGCTATCCACTCAATATCGGTCAGCTCTTCAATATCCTGTCCAGACTATCCAGATTCCTAAATGTTGGCAATCACCACTACAGAATGTTCCATTCAATCACGCGAATCTGGAATTCATCAGAGTCTCCACTCCTGGAAGGTTTTCGTGACACCACTGGTAAATGTCCAAGGAAGACAATGCTGGTTTTAAGCCGCCTGCTAACACACTCAGCCGTGCTGTTCAATTTGCTATCCACCCAACCCTATTCAGCTCTACATTTTCCTGTCCTCATAACCCAACCTTCAGAAATAATTGGTATCTCCTCCACAGAATGTTCCGTTCATTCACTGCGAATCTTAAATTCATCTGACTCTCAACTCCCGGCGGGTTATCGTTACACCACTTGTGAATGTCCAAGTAAGCCAATGCTGGTTTTCAGTGGCCTGTTCATACTAAGAGACGTGCTGTTCATTTGGCTATCCACTCCACCCTGTTCAGCTCTACATTCTCGTGTCCACAAAACCCAGCCTTCAGAAATCATTGGAATCACCACTAGAGAATGTTCCATTCATTCACTGCGAATCTGGAATTCCTCTGAACCTCCACTCCTGGCAGGTTTTCGTTACGCCACTGGTGAATGTCCAAGTAACTCAATACTGGTTTTCAGAGGCATTTTCAACTCGCAGAAGTGCTGTTCAATGGGCTATCCACTCAATATTGGTCAGCTCTTCATTTTCCTCTCCACACAAACCAGCCTTCAGAAATCATTGGGCTCTCCACTACAGACTGTTCCATTCATTCACTGCGATTCTGCAATTCATCTGACTCTCCGCTCCAGGCAGTTTTTCATTACAGCACTGGTGAATGACCAAGTAATCCAATGCTGGTTTTCAGCCGCCTTTTCACACTCGCAGTGTGCTGTTCAATTGTCTATCCACTCAAACCTGGTCAGCCTTTCATTTTCTTTTCCACAATATCAGACTTCAGAAATCATTGGAATCGCCAGTACAGAATGTCCCATTCATTCACTGCCAATCTGGAATTCATCTGAATCTGCACTCCAGGTAGGCTTTCATTACACCACTTATGAATGTCCAAGTAACACAATGCTGGTTTTCAGCGGTCTGTTCACACTCTAAGCCCTGCTTTTTACTGGGTATCCACACAACTGTGGTCAGCTCTTCATTTTCATGTCCAAACAATCCAGACTTGAGAAATCATTGCAATCTCCAGTACAGAATGTTCCATTCATTCACTGCGAATCTGGAATTCAACTGAATCTCCACTACCTGCAGATTTATCTTACACCACTTGTGAATGTCCAAGTAAAACAATGCTGGTTTTCAGAGGCCTGTTCATGTTCGCAGTCGTGCTGTTCAATTGGCTATCCACTCAACCTGTTTTGCTCCTCATTTTCCTGTGCACACAACCCAGCCTTCAGAAATCATTGTAATCTCCACTACAGGATGTTCCATTCATTCACTGGGAATCTGGAATTCATCTGAATCTGCACTCCACGCAGGCTTTCGTTACACCACTGCTGAAAGTCGAAGTAATGCAATACTGGTTTTCAGTGGTCTGTTCACATTCGAAGCCGAGGCTTTTTACAGGCTATCCACTCAACACTGGTCAGCTCTTCATTTTCGTGTCCCCACAATCCAGATTTCAGAAATCATTGCAATCTCCACTACAGAATGTTCCATTCATTCACTGCGAGTCTGGAGTTTATCTGATTCTCCACTCCCGCCTGGTTAACATTACACCACTTGTGAATGTCCAAGTAAGCCAATGCTGGTTTTCAGAGGCCTGTTCATACTCGCAGCCGTGCTGTTTAATTGACAATTCACTCCACCCTGTTCAGCTCTTCATTGTCCCACCACACTACCAGCCTTCAGAAATCTTTGTTATCTCCACTACAGAATGTTCCATTCATTCACTGCGAATCTGGAATTCATCTGACTCTCAACTCCACGCAGGTTTTCATTACACCACTGTTGAATGTCCAAGTAACCCAATGCTGGTTTTCAGCGGCCTGTTCATATTCGCAGCCCTGCTGTTTACTTGGCTATCGATTCAAGCCTGGTCAGCTCTTCATTTTCCTGTCCACACAACACAGGCTTCAGAAATCATTGGAATCTCCTCTACAGAATGTTCCATTCATTCACTGCGAATGTGGAATTCAACTGACTCTCCACTCCATGCAGGTTTTCCTTACACCACTGATGAATGTCCAAGTAACCCAATGCTGGTTTTCAGCTGCATGTTCACACTCGCAGCCATGCTATACAATTGGCTTTCCACTAAATCCTGATTAGTTCTTGATTTTCCTTCCACACGACCCAGCCTTCAGAAATCGTTGGAATCTCCACTAGAGAATGTTCCATTCATTCACTGCGAATCTGGAATTCATCTGAACCTCCACTCCCGGCAGGTTTTCGTTACACCACTGTTGAATGTCCAAGTAACCCAATGTTTTAAGTGTTTTCTTCACAAGCGCAGTGGTGCTGTTCAATTGGCTATCCACTCAACCCTGGCCAGCTCTACATTTTCCTGTCCACACCACAGAGACTGGAGAAATCATTGTTATCTCCACTACAGAATGTTCCATTCATTCACAGCGAATCTGGAATTCATCTGAATCTCCACTCCCGGCAGGTTTTCGTGACACCACTGGTAAATATCCAAGTAAGCCAATGCTGGTTTTAAGTGGCCTGCTCATACTCTCAGCCGTGCTGTTCAATTTGCTATCCACTCAACCCTCTTCAGCTCCATTTTCCTGTCCACATAACCCAAACTTCAGAAACAATTGGTATCTCCTCCACAGAATGTTCCATTCATTGACGGCAAATCTGAAATTCATCTAATTCTCAACTCCCGTCAGGTTTTCGTTACACCACTTGTGAATGTCCAATTAAGCCAAAGCTGGTTTTCAGTGGCCTGTTCTTACTACGAGACGTGCTGTTCATTTGGCTATCCATTCCACCCTGTTCAGCTCTACATTTTCGTGTCCACAAAACCCAGCCTTCAGAAATCATTGGAATCACCACTAGAGAATGTTCCATTCATTCACTGCGAATCTGGAATTCATCTGAATCTCCACTCCCGGCAGGTTTTCATTGCACCACTGCTGAATGTTCAAGTAACGCAATGATGGTTTTCAGCGGTCTATTCACACTCGAACCCGTGCTGTTCACGGTCTAGCGACTCAACACTGGTGAGTTCTTCTTTTTCCAGTTCAGACAATACAAACCTCAGAAACCATTGCAATCTACACTACAGAATGTTTCATTCATTCAGGCGAATCTCGAATTCATCTTGTTCTCCACTCCCAGCAGGTTTTCGTTTCACCACTGGTGAATGTCCAAGCAACCCAAGGCTGGTTTCAGCTGCGTGTTAACACTCGCAGCCGTGCTGTTCAATTGGCTATCCAGTGAACGCTGGTTAGCTCTTGATTTTCCTTCCACACACCGAGCCTTCAGAAATCATTCTTATCTCCACTTCAGAATGTTCCATTCGTTCCCTGCGAATCTGGAATTCCTCTGACTCTCCACACCAGGCAGATTTTCCTAACAACACTGGTGAATGACCAGGTAATCCAATGCTGGTTTTCAGCGGCTGTTCACACTCACAGCCTTGCTGTTCAATTGGCAATCCAGTCAAACCTAGTCAGCTCTTCATTTTCCTGTCCACACAACCCAGCGTTCAGAAATCATTGGAATCTCTACTACAGAAATTTCCATTCATTCACTGTGAATCTGGAAATACTCTGAATCTGCATTCCAGGAAGGCTTTCGTTACACCACTGATGAATGTCCAAGTAATGCAATGCTGCTTCTTAGTGGTCTGTTCACACTCGAAACCGTGCTGTTCATTGGCTATCCACTCAATATCGGTCAGCTCTTCAATATCCTGTCCAGACTATCCAGATTCCTAAATGTTGGCAATCACCACTACAGAATGTTCCATTCAATCACGCGAATCTGGAATTCATCAGAGTCTCCACTCCTGGAAGGTTTTCGTGACACCACTGGTAAATGTCCAAGGAAGACAATGCTGGTTTTAAGCCGCCTGCTAACACACTCAGCCGTGCTGTTCAATTTGCTATCCACCCAACCCTATTCAGCTCTACATTTTCCTGTCCTCATAACCCAACCTTCAGAAATAATTGGTATCTCCTCCACAGAATGTTCCGTTCATTCACTGCGAATCTTAAATTCATCTGACTCTCAACTCCCGGCGGGTTATCGTTACACCACTTGTGAATGTCCAAGTAAGCCAATGCTGGTTTTCAGTGGCCTGTTCATACTAAGAGACGTGCTGTTCATTTGGCTATCCACTCCACCCTGTTCAGCTCTACATTCTCGTGTCCACAAAACCCAGCCTTCAGAAATCATTGGAATCACCACTAGAGAATGTTCCATTCATTCACTGCGAATCTGGAATTCATCTGAACCTCCACTCCTGGCAGGTTTTCGTTACGCCACTGGTGAATGTCCAAGTAACTCAATACTGGTTTTCAGAGGCATGTTCAACTCGCAGAAGTGCTGTTCAATGGGCTATCCACTCAATATTGGTCAGCTCTTCATTTTCCTCTCCACACAAACCAGCCTTCAGAAATCATTGGGCTCTCCACTACAGACTGTTCCATTCATTCTGCAATTCATCTGACTCTCCGCTCCAGGCAGGTTTTCATTACAGCACTGGTGAATGACCAAGTAATCCAATGCTGGTTTTCAGCCGCCTTTTCACACTCGCAGTGTGCTGTTCAATTGTCTATCCACTCAAACCTGGTCAGCCTTTCATTTTCTTTTCCACAATATCAGACTTCAGAAATCATTGGAATCGCCAGTACAGAATGTCCCATTCATTCACTGCCAATCTGGAATTCATCTGAATCTGCACTCCAGGTAGGCTTTCATTACACCACTTATGAATGTCCAAGTAACACAATGCTGGTTTTCAGCGGTCTGTTCACACTCTAAGCCCTGCTTTTTACTGGGTATCCACACAACTGTGGTCAGCTCTTCATTTTCATGTCCAAACAATCCAGACTTGAGAAATCATTGCAATCTCCAGTACAGAATGTTCCATTCATTCACTGCGAATCTGGAATTCAACTGAATCTCCACTACCTGCAGATTTATCTTACACCACTTGTGAATGTCCAAGTAAAACAATGCTGGTTTTCAGAGGCCTGTTCATGTTCGCAGTCGTGCTGTTCAATTGGCTATCCACTCAACCTGTTTTGCTCCTCATTTTCCTGTGCACACAACCCAGCCTTCAGAAATCATTGTAATCTCCACTACAGGATGTTCCATTCATTCACTGGGAATCTGGAATTCATCTGAATCTGCACTCCACGCAGGCTTTCGTTACACCACTGCTGAAAGTCGAAGTAATGCAATACTGGTTTTCAGTGGTCTGTTCACATTCGAAGCCGAGGCTTTTTACAGGCTATCCACTCAACACTGGTCAGCTCTTCATTTTCGTGTCCCCACAATCCAGATTTCAGAAATCATTGCAATCTCCACTACAGAATGTTCCATTCATTCACTGCGAGTCTGGAGTTTATCTGATTCTCCACTCCCGCCTGGTTAACATTACACCACTTGTGAATGTCCAAGTAAGCCAATGCTGGTTTTCAGAGGCCTGTTCATACTCGCAGCCGTGCTGTTTAATTGACAATTCACTCCACCCTGTTCAGCTCTTCATTGTCCCACCACACTACCAGCCTTCAGAAATCTTTGTTATCTCCACTACAGAATGTTCCATTCATTCACTGCGAATCTGGAATTCATCTGACTCTCAACTCCACGCAGGTTTTCATTACACCACTGTTGAATGTCCAAGTAACCCAATGCTGGTTTTCAGCGGCCTGTTCATATTCGCAGCCCTGCTGTTTACTTGGCTATCGATTCAAGCCTGGTCAGCTCTTCATTTTCCTGTCCACACAACACAGGCTTCAGAAATCATTGGAATCTCCTCTACAGAATGTTCCATTCATTCACTGCGAATGTGGAATTCAACTGACTCTCCACTCCATGCAGGTTTTCCTTACACCACTGATGAATGTCCAAGTAACCCAATGCTGGTTTTCAGCTGCATGTTCACACTCGCAGCCATGCTATACAATTGGCTTTCCACTAAATCCTGATTAGTTCTTGATTTTCCTTCCACACGACCCAGCCTTCAGAAATCGTTGGAATCTCCACTAGAGAATGTTCCATTCATTCACTGCGAATCTGGAATTCCTCTGAACCTCCACTCCCGGCAGGTTTTCGTTACACCACTGTTGAATGTCCAAGTAACCCAATGTTTTAAGTGTTTTCTTCACAAGCGCAGTGGTGCTGTTCAATTGGCTATCCACTCAACCCTGGCCAGCTCTACATTTTCCTGTCCACACCACAGAGACTGGAGAAATCATTGTTATCTCCACTACAGAATGTTCCATTCATTCACAGCGAATCTGGAATTCATCTGAATCTCCACTCCCGGCAGGTTTTCGTGACACCACTGGTAAATATCCAAGTAAGCCAATGCTGGTTTTAAGTGGCCTGCTCATACTCTCAGCCGTGCTGTTCAATTTGCTATCCACTCAACCCTCTTCAGCTCCATTTTCCTGTCCACATAACCCAAACTTCAGAAACAATTGGTATCTCCTCCACAGAATGTTCCATTCACTGACGGCAAATCTGAAATTCATCTAATTCTCAACTCCCGTCAGGTTTTCGTTACACCACTTGTGAATGTCCAATTAAGCCAAAGCTGGTTTTCAGTGGCCTGTTCTTACTACGAGACGTGCTGTTCATTTGGCTATCCATTCCACCCTGTTCAGCTCTACATTTTCGTGTCCACAAAACCCAGCCTTCAGAAATCATTGGAATCACCACTAGAGAATGTTCCATTCATTCACTGCGAATCTGGAATTCATCTGAATCTCCACTCCCGGCAGGTTTTCATTGCACCACTGCTGAATGTTCAAGTAACGCAATGATGGTTTTCAGCGGTCTATTCACACTCGAACCCGTGCTGTTCACGGTCTAGCGACTCAACACTGGTGAGTTCTTCTTTTTCCAGTTCAGACAATACAAACCTCAGAAACCATTGCAATCTACACTACAGAATGTTTCATTCATTCAGGCGAATCTTGAATTCATCTTGTTCTCCACTCCCAGCAGGTTTTCGTTTCACCACTGGTGAATGTCCAAGCAACCCAAGGCTGGTTTCAGCTGCGTGTTAACACTCGCAGCCGTGCTGTTCAATTGGCTATCCAGTGAACGCTGGTTAGCTCTTGATTTTCCTTCCACACACCGAGCCTTCAGAAATCATTCTTATCTCCACTTCAGAATGTTCCATTCGTTCCCTGCGAATCTGGAATTCCTCTGACTCTCCACACCAGGCAGATTTTCCTAACAACACTGGTGAATGACCAGGTAATCCAATGCTGGTTTTCAGCGGCTGTTCACACTCACAGCCTTGCTGTTCAATTGGCAATCCAGTCAAACCTAGTCAGCTCTTCATTTTCCTGTCCACACAACCCAGCGTTCAGAAATCATTGGAATCTCTACTACAGAAATTTCCATTCATTCACTGTGAATCTGGAAATACTCTGAATCTGCATTCCAGGAAGGCTTTCGTTACACCACTGATGAATGTCCAAGTAATGCAATGCTGCTTCTTAGTGGTCTGTTCACACTCGAAACCGTGCTGTTCATTGGCTATCCACTCAATATCGGTCAGCTCTTCAATATCCTGTCCAGACTATCCAGATTCCTAAATGTTGGCAATCACCACTACAGAATGTTCCATTCAATCACGCGAATCTGGAATTCATCAGAGTCTCCACTCCTGGAAGGTTTTCGTGACACCACTGGTAAATGTCCAAGGAAGACAATGCTGGTTTTAAGCCGCCTGCTAACACACTCAGCCGTGCTGTTCAATTTGCTATCCACCCAACCCTATTCAGCTCTACATTTTCCTGTCCTCATAACCCAACCTTCAGAAATAATTGGTATCTCCTCCACAGAATGTTCCGTTCATTCACTGCGAATCTTAAATTCATCTGACTCTCAACTCCCGGCGGGTTATCGTTACACCACTTGTGAATGTCCAAGTAAGCCAATGCTGGTTTTCAGTGGCCTGTTCATACTAAGAGACGTGCTGTTCATTTGGCTATCCACTCCACCCTGTTCAGCTCTACATTCTCGTGTCCACAAAACCCAGCCTTCAGAAATCATTGGAATCACCACTAGAGAATGTTCCATTCATTCACTGCGAATCTGGAATTCCTCTGAACCTCCACTCCTGGCAGGTTTTCGTTACGCCACTGGTGAATGTCCAAGTAACTCAATACTGGTTTTCAGAGGCATGTTCAACTCGCAGAAGTGCTGTTCAATGGGCTATCCACTCAATATTGGTCAGCTCTTCATTTTCCTCTCCACACAAACCAGCCTTCAGAAATCATTGGGCTCTCCACTACAGACTGTTCCATTCATTCACTGCGATTCTGCAATTCATCTGACTCTCCGCTCCAGGCAGGTTTTCATTACAGCACTGGTGAATGACCAAGTAATCCAATGCTGGTTTTCAGCCGCCTTTTCACACTCGCAGTGTGCTGTTCAATTGTCTATCCACTCAAACCTGGTCAGCCTTTCATTTTCTTTTCCACAATATCAGACTTCAGAAATCATTGGAATCGCCAGTACAGAATGTCCCATTCATTCACTGCCAATCTGGAATTCATCTGAATCTGCACTCCAGGTAGGCTTTCATTACACCACTTATGAATGTCCAAGTAACACAATGCTGGTTTTCAGCGGTCTGTTCACACTCTAAGCCCTGCTTTTTACTGGGTATCCACACAACTGTGGTCAGCTCTTCATTTTCATGTCCAAACAATCCAGACTTGAGAAATCATTGCAATCTCCAGTACAGAATGTTCCATTCATTCACTGCGAATCTGGAATTCAACTGAATCTCCACTACCTGCAGATTTATCTTACACCACTTGTGAATGTCCAAGTAAAACAATGCTGGTTTTCAGAGGCCTGTTCATGTTCGCAGTCGTGCTGTTCAATTGGCTATCCACTCAACCTGTTTTGCTCCTCATTTTCCTGTGCACACAACCCAGCCTTCAGAAATCATTGTAATCTCCACTACAGGATGTTCCATTCATTCACTGGGAATCTGGAATTCATCTGAATCTGCACTCCACGCAGGCTTTCGTTACACCACTGCTGAAAGTCGAAGTAATGCAATACTGGTTTTCAGTGGTCTGTTCACATTCGAAGCCGAGGCTTTTTACAGGCTACCCACTCAACACTGGTCAGCTCTTCATTTTCGTGTCCCCACAATCCAGATTTCAGAAATCATTGCAATCTCCACTACAGAATGTTCCATTCATTCACTGCGAGTCTGGAGTTTATCTGATTCTCCACTCCCGCCTGGTTAACATTACACCACTTGTGAATGTCCAAGTAAGCCAATGCTGGTTTTCAGAGGCCTGTTCATACTCGCAGCCGTGCTGTTTAATTGACAATTCACTCCACCCTGTTCAGCTCTTCATTGTCCCACCACACTACCAGCCTTCAGAAATCTTTGTTATCTCCACTACAGAATGTTCCATTCATTCACTGCGAATCTGGAATTCATCTGACTCTCAACTCCACGCAGGTTTTCATTACACCACTGTTGAATGTCCAAGTAACCCAATGCTGGTTTTCAGCGGCCTGTTCATATTCGCAGCCCTGCTGTTTACTTGGCTATCGATTCAAGCCTGGTCAGCTCTTCATTTTCCTGTCCACACAACACAGGCTTCAGAAATCATTGGAATCTCCTCTACAGAATGTTCCATTCATTCACTGCGAATGTGGAATTCAACTGACTCTCCACTCCATGCAGGTTTTCCTTACACCACTGATGAATGTCCAAGTAACCCAATGCTGGTTTTCAGCTGCATGTTCACACTCGCAGCCATGCTATACAATTGGCTTTCCACTAAATCCTGATTAGTTCTTGATTTTCCTTCCACACGACCCAGCCTTCAGAAATCGTTGGAATCTCCACTAGAGAATGTTCCATTCATTCACTGCGAATCTGGAATTCCTCTGAACCTCCACTCCCGGCAGGTTTTCGTTACACCACTGTTGAATGTCCAAGTAACCCAATGTTTTAAGTGTTTTCTTCACAAGCGCAGTGGTGCTGTTCAATTGGCTATCCACTCAACCCTGGCCAGCTCTACATTTTCCTGTCCACACCACAGAGACTGGAGAAATCATTGTTATCTCCACTACAGAATGTTCCATTCATTCACAGCGAATCTGGAATTCATCTGAATCTCCACTCCCGGCAGGTTTTCGTGACACCACTGGTAAATATCCAAGTAAGCCAATGCTGGTTTTAAGTGGCCTGCTCATACTCTCAGCCGTGCTGTTCAATTTGCTATCCACTCAATCCTCTTCAGCTCCATTTTCCTGTCCACATAACCCAAACTTCAGAAACAATTGGTATCTCCTCCACAGAATGTTCCATTCACTGACGGCAAATCTGAAATTCATCTAATTCTCAACTCCCGTCAGGTTTTCGTTACACCACTTGTGAATGTCCAATTAAGCCAAAGCTGGTTTTCAGTGGCCTGTTCTTACTACGAGACGTGCTGTTCATTTGGCTATCCATTCCACCCTGTTCAGCTCTACATTTTCGTGTCCACAAAACCCAGCCTTCAGAAATCATTGGAATCACCACTAGAGAATGTTCCATTCATTCACTGCGAATCTGGAATTCATCTGAATCTCCACTCCCGGCAGGTTTTCATTGCACCACTGCTGAATGTTCAAGTAACGCAATGATGGTTTTCAGCGGTCTATTCACACTCGAACCCGTGCTGTTCACGGTCTAGCGACTCAACACTGGTGAGTTCTTCTTTTTCCAGTTCAGACAATACAAACCTCAGAAACCATTGCAATCTACACTACAGAATGTTTCATTCATTCAGGCGAATCTTGAATTCATCTTGTTCTCCACTCCCAGCAGGTTTTCGTTTCACCACTGGTGAATGTCCAAGCAACCCAAGGCTGGTTTCAGCTGCGTGTTAACACTCGCAGCCGTGCTGTTCAATTGGCTATCCAGTGAACGCTGGTTAGCTCTTGATTTTCCTTCCACACACCGAGCCTTCAGAAATCATTCTTATCTCCACTTCAGAATGTTCCATTCGTTCCCTGCGAATCTGGAATTCCTCTGACTCTCCACACCAGGCAGATTTTCCTAACAACACTGGTGAATGACCAGGTAATCCAATGCTGGTTTTCAGCGGCTGTTCACACTCACAGCCTTGCTGTTCAATTGGCAATCCAGTCAAACCTAGTCAGCTCTTCATTTTCCTGTCCACACAACCCAGCGTTCAGAAATCATTGGAATCTCTACTACAGAAATTTCCATTCATTCACTGTGAATCTGGAAATACTCTGAATCTGCATTCCAGGAAGGCTTTCGTTACACCACTGATGAATGTCCAAGTAATGCAATGCTGCTTCTTAGTGGTCTGTTCACACTCGAAACCGTGCTGTTCATTGGCTATCCACTCAATATCGGTCAGCTCTTCAATATCCTGTCCAGACTATCCAGATTCCTAAATGTTGGCAATCACCACTACAGAATGTTCCATTCAATCACGCGAATCTGGAATTCATCAGAGTCTCCACTCCTGGAAGGTTTTCGTGACACCACTGGTAAATGTCCAAGGAAGACAATGCTGGTTTTAAGCCGCCTGCTAACACACTCAGCCGTGCTGTTCAATTTGCTATCCACCCAACCCTATTCAGCTCTACATTTTCCTGTCCTCATAACCCAACCTTCAGAAATAATTGGTATCTCCTCCACAGAATGTTCCGTTCATTCACTGCGAATCTTAAATTCATCTGACTCTCAACTCCCGGCGGGTTATCGTTACACCACTTGTGAATGTCCAAGTAAGCCAATGCTGGTTTTCAGTGGCCTGTTCATACTAAGAGACGTGCTGTTCATTTGGCTATCCACTCCACCCTGTTCAGCTCTACATTCTCGTGTCCACAAAACCCAGCCTTCAGAAATCATTGGAATCACCACTAGAGAATGTTCCATTCATTCACTGCGAATCTGGAATTCCTCTGAACCTCCACTCCTGGCAGGTTTTCGTTACGCCACTGGTGAATGTCCAAGTAACTCAATACTGGTTTTCAGAGGCATGTTCAACTCGCAGAAGTGCTGTTCAATGGGCTATCCACTCAATATTGGTCAGCTCTTCATTTTCCTCTCCACACAAACCAGCCTTCAGAAATCATTGGGCTCTCCACTACAGACTGTTCCATTCATTCACTGCGATTCTGCAATTCATCTGACTCTCCGCTCCAGGCAGGTTTTCATTACAGCACTGGTGAATGACCAAGTAATCCAATGCTGGTTTTCAGCCGCCTTTTCACACTCGCAGTGTGCTGTTCAATTGTCTATCCACTCAAACCTGGTCAGCCTTTCATTTTCTTTTCCACAATATCAGACTTCAGAAATCATTGGAATCGCCAGTACAGAATGTTCCATTCATTCACTGCCAATCTGGAATTCATCTGAATCTGCACTCCAGGTAGGCTTTCATTACACCACTTATGAATGTCCAAGTAACACAATGCTGGTTTTCAGCGGTCTGTTCACACTCTAAGCCCTGCTTTTTACTGGGTATCCACACAACTGTGGTCAGCTCTTCATTTTCATGTCCAAACAATCCAGACTTGAGAAATCATTGCAATCTCCAGTACAGAATGTTCCATTCATTCACTGCGAATCTGGAATTCAACTGAATCTCCACTACCTGCAGATTTATCTTACACCACTTGTGAATGTCCAAGTAAAACAATGCTGGTTTTCAGAGGCCTGTTCATGTTCGCAGTCGTGCTGTTCAATTGGCTATCCACTCAACCTGTTTTGCTCCTCATTTTCCTGTGCACACAACCCAGCCTTCAGAAATCATTGTAATCTCCACTACAGGATGTTCCATTCATTCACTGGGAATCTGGAATTCATCTGAATCTGCACTCCACGCAGGCTTTCGTTACACCACTGCTGAAAGTCGAAGTAATGCAATACTGTTTTTCAGTGGTCTGTTCACATTCGAAGCCGAGGCTTTTTACAGGCTATCCACTCAACACTGGTCAGCTCTTCATTTTCGTGTCCCCACAATCCAGATTTCAGAAATCATTGCAATCTCCACTACAGAATGTTCCATTCATTCACTGCGAGTCTGGAGTTTATCTGATTCTCCACTCCCGCCTGGTTAACATTACACCACTTGTGAATGTCCAAGTAAGCCAATGCTGGTTTTCAGAGGCCTGTTCATACTCGCAGCCGTGCTGTTTAATTGACAATTCACTCCACCCTGTTCAGCTCTTCATTGTCCCACCACACTACCAGCCTTCAGAAATCTTTGTTATCTCCACTACAGAATGTTCCATTCATTCACTGCGAATCTGGAATTCATCTGACTCTCAACTCCACGCAGGTTTTCATTACACCACTGTTGAATGTCCAAGTAACCCAATGCTGGTTTTCAGCGGCCTGTTCATATTCGCATCCCTGCTGTTTACTTGGCTATCGATTCAAGCCTGGTCAGCTCTTCATTTTCCTGTCCACACAACACAGGCTTCAGAAATCATTGGAATCTCCTCTACAGAATGTTCCATTCATTCACTGCGAATGTGGAATTCAACTGACTCTCCACTCCATGCAGGTTTTCCTTACACCACTGATGAATGTCCAAGTAACCCAATGCTGGTTTTCAGCTGCATGTTCACACTCGCAGCCATGCTATACAATTGGCTTTCCACTAAATCCTGATTAGTTCTTGATTTTCCTTCCACACGACCCAGCCTTCAGAAATCGTTGGAATCTCCACTAGAGAATGTTCCATTCATTCACTGCGAATCTGGAATTCCTCTGAACCTCCACTCCCGGCAGGTTTTCGTTACACCACTGTTGAATGTCCAAGTAACCCAATGTTTTAAGTGTTTTCTTCACAAGCGCAGTGGTGCTGTTCAATTGGCTATCCACTCAACCCTGGCCAGCTCTACATTTTCCTGTCCACACCACAGAGACTGGAGAAATCATTGTTATCTCCACTACAGAATGTTCCATTCATTCACAGCGAATCTGGAATTCATCTGAATCTCCACTCCCGGCAGGTTTTCGTGACACCACTGGTAAATATCCAAGTAAGCCAATGCTGGTTTTAAGTGGCCTGCTCATACTCTCAGCCGTGCTGTTCAATTTGCTATCCACTCAACCCTCTTCAGCTCCATTTTCCTGTCCACATAACCCAAACTTCAGAAACAATTGGTATCTCCTCCACAGAATGTTCCATTCATTGACGGCAAATCTGAAATTCATCTAATTCTCAACTCCCGTCAGGTTTTCGTTACACCACTTGTGAATGTCCAATTAAGCCAAAGCTGGTTTTCAGTGGCCTGTTCTTACTACGAGACGTGCTGTTCATTTGGCTATCCATTCCACCCTGTTCAGCTCTACATTTTCGTGTCCACAAAACCCAGCCTTCAGAAATCATTGGAATCACCACTAGAGAATGTTCCATTCATTCACTGCGAATCTGGAATTCATCTGAATCTCCACTCCCGGCAGGTTTTCATTGC
This sequence comes from Sorex fumeus, assembly GCF_029834395.1. Taxonomy (NCBI): domain Eukaryota; kingdom Metazoa; phylum Chordata; class Mammalia; order Eulipotyphla; family Soricidae; genus Sorex; species Sorex fumeus. Next base: position 2,015,108 of record NW_026606113.1, read on the forward strand.
ACCACTGCTGAATGTTCAAGTAACGCAATGATGGTTTTCAGCGGTCTATTCACACTCGAACCCGTGCTGTTCACGGTCTAGCGACTCAACACTGGTGAGTTCTTCTTTTTCCAGTTCAGACAATACAAACCTCAGAAACCATTGCAATCTACACTACAGAATGTTTCATTCATTCAGGCGAATCTTGAATTCATCTTGTTCTCCACTCCCAGCAGGTTTTCGTTTCACCACTGGTGAATGTCCAAGCAACCCAAGGCTGGTTTCAGCTGCGTGTTAACACTCGCAGCCGTGCTGTTCAATTGGCTATCCAGTGAACGCTGGTTAGCTCTTGATTTTCCTTCCACACACCGAGCCTTCAGAAATCATTCTTATCTCCACTTCAGAATGTTCCATTCGTTCCCTGCGAATCTGGAATTCCTCTGACTCTCCACACCAGGCAGATTTTCCTAACAACACTGGTGAATGACCAGGTAATCCAATGCTGGTTTTCAGCGGCTGTTCACACTCACAGCCTTGCTGTTCAATTGGCAATCCAGTCAAACCTAGTCAGCTCTTCATTTTCCTGTCCACACAACCCAGCGTTCAGAAATCATTGGAATCTCTACTACAGAAATTTCCATTCATTCACTGTGAATCTGGAAATACTCTGAATCTGCATTCCAGGAAGGCTTTCGTTACACCACTGATGAATGTCCAAGTAATGCAATGCTGCTTCTTAGTGGTCTGTTCACACTCGAAACCGTGCTGTTCATTGGCTATCCACTCAATATCGGTCAGCTCTTCAATATCCTGTCCAGACTATCCAGATTCCTAAATGTTGGCAATCACCACTACAGAATGTTCCATTCAATCACGCGAATCTGGAATTCATCAGAGTCTCCACTCCTGGAAGGTTTTCGTGACACCACTGGTAAATGTCCAAGGAAGACAATGCTGGTTTTAAGCCGCCTGCTAACACACTCAGCCGTGCTGTTCAATTTGCTATCCACCCAACCCTATTCAGCTCTACATTCTCCTGTCCTCATAACCCAAACTTCAGAAATAATTGGTATCTCCTCCACAGAATGTTCCGTTCATTCACTGCGAATCTTAAATTCATCTGACTCTCAACTCCCGGCGGGTTATCGTTACACCACTTGTGAATGTCCAAGTAAGCCAATGCTGGTTTTCAGTGGCCTGTTCATACTAAGAGACGTGCTGTTCATTTGGCTATCCACTCCACCCTGTTCAGCTCTACATTCTCGTGTCCACAAAACCCAGCCTTCAGAAATCATTGGAATCACCACTAGAGAATGTTCCATTCATTCACTGCGAATCTGGAATTCCTCTGAACCTCCACTCCTGGCAGGTTTTCGTTACGCCACTGGTGAATGTCCAAGTAACTCAATACTGGTTTTCAGAGGCATGTTCAACTCGCAGAAGTGCTGTTCAATGGGCTATCCACTCAATATTGGTCAGCTCTTCATTTTCCTCTCCACACAAACCAGCCTTCAGAAATCATTGGGCTCTCCACTACAGACCTTTCCATTCATTCACTGCGATTCTGCAATTCATCTGACTCTCCGCTCCAGGCAGGTTTTCATTACAGCACTGGTGAATGACCAAGTAATCCAATGCTGGTTTTCAGCCGCCTTTTCACACTCGCAGTGTGCTGTTCAATTGTCTATCCACTCAAACCTGGTCAGCCTTTCATTTTCTTTTCCACAATATCAGACTTCAGAAATCATTGGAATCGCCAGTACAGAATGTTCCATTCATTCACTGCCAATCTGGAATTCATCTGAATCTGCACTCCAGGTAGGCTTTCATTACACCACTTATGAATGTCCAAGTAACACAATGCTGGTTTTCAGCGGTCTGTTCACACTCTAAGCCCTGCTTTTTACTGGGTATCCACACAACTGTGGTCAGCTCTTCATTTTCATGTCCAAACAATCCAGACTTGAGAAATCATTGCAATCTCCAGTACAGAATGTTCCATTCATTCACTGCGAATCTGGAATTCAACTGAATCTCCACTACCTGCAGATTTATCTTACACCACTTGTGAATGTCCAAGTAAAACAATGCTGGTTTTCAGAGGCCTGTTCATGTTCGCAGTCGTGCTGTTCAATTGGCTATCCACTCAACCTGTTTTGCTCCTCATTTTCCTGTGCACACAACCCAGCCTTCAGAAATCATTGTAATCTCCACTACAGGATGTTCCATTCATTCACTGGGAATCTGGAATTCATCTGAATCTGCACTCCACGCAGGCTTTGGTTACACCACTGCTGAAAGTCGAAGTAATGCAATACTGTTTTTCAGTGGTCTGTTCACATTCGAAGCCGAGGCTTTTTACAGGCTATCCACTCAACACTGGTCAGCTCTTCATTTTCGTGTCCCCACAATCCAGATTTCAGAAATCATTGCAATCTCCACTACAGAATGTTCCATTCATTCACTGCGAGTCTGGAGTTTATCTGATTCTCCACTCCCGCCTGGTTAACATTACACCACTTGTGAATGTCCAAGTAAGCCAATGCTGGTTTTCAGAGGCCTGTTCATACTCGCAGCCGTGCTGTTTAATTGACAATTCACTCCACCCTGTTCAGCTCTTCATTGTCCCACCACACTACCAGCCTTCAGAAATCTTTGTTATCTCCACTACAGAATGTTCCATTCATTCACTGCGAATCTGGAATTCATCTGACTCTCAACTCCACGCAGGTTTTCATTACACCACTGTTGAATGTCCAAGTAACCCAATGCTGGTTTTCAGCGGCCTGTTCATATTCGCATCCCTGCTGTTTACTTGGCTATCGATTCAAGCCTGGTCAGCTCTTCATTTTCCTGTCCACACAACACAGGCTTCAGAAATCATTGGAATCTCCTCTACAGAATGTTCCATTCATTCACTGCGAATGTGGAATTCAACTGACTCTCCACTCCATGCAGGTTTTCCTTACACCACTGATGAATGTCCAAGTAACCCAATGCTGGTTTTCAGCTGCATGTTCACACTCGCAGCCATGCTATACAATTGGCTTTCCACTAAATCCTGATTAGTTCTTGATTTTCCTTCCACACGACCCAGCCTTCAGAAATCGTTGGAATCTCCACTAGAGAATGTTCCATTCATTCACTGCGAATCTGGAATTCCTCTGAACCTCCACTCCCGGCAGGTTTTCGTTACACCACTGTTGAATGTCCAAGTAACCCAATGTTTTAAGTGTTTTCTTCACAAGCGCAGTGGTGCTGTTCAATTGGCTATCCACTCAACCCTGGCCAGCTCTACATTTTCCTGTCCACACCACAGAGACTGGAGAAATCATTGTTATCTCCACTACAGAATGTTCCATTCATTCACAGCGAATCTGGAATTCATCTGAATCTCCACTCCCGGCAGGTTTTCGTGACACCACTGGTAAATATCCAAGTAAGCCAATGCTGGTTTTAAGTGGCCTGCTCATACTCTCAGCCGTGCTGTTCAATTTGCTATCCACTCAACCCTCTTCAGCTCCATTTTCCTGTCCACATAACCCAAACTTCAGAAACAATTGGTATCTCCTCCACAGAATGTTCCATTCATTGACGGCAAATCTGAAATTCATCTAATTCTCAACTCCCGTCAGGTTTTCGTTACACCACTTGTGAATGTCCAATTAAGCCAAAGCTGGTTTTCAGTGGCCTGTTCTTACTACGAGACGTGCTGTTCATTTGGCTATCCATTCCACCCTGTTCAGCTCTACATTTTCGTGTCCACAAAACCCAGCCTTCAGAAATCATTGGAATCACCACTAGAGAATGTTCCATTCATTCACTGCGAATCTGGAATTCATCTGAATCTCCACTCCCGGCAGGTTTTCATTGCACCACTGCTGAATGTTCAAGTAACGCAATGAGGGTTTTCAGCGGTCTATTCACACTCGAACCCGTGCTGTTCACGGTCTAGCGACTCAACACTGGTGAGTTCTTCTTTTTCCAGTTCAGACAATACAAACCTCAGAAACCATTGCAATCTACACTACAGAATGTTTCATTCATTCAGGCGAATCTTGAATTCATCTTGTTCTCCACTCCCAGCAGGTTTTCGTTTCACCACTGGTGAATGTCCAAGCAACCCAAGGCTGGTTTCAGCTGCGTGTTAACACTCGCAGCCGTGCTGTTCAATTGGCTATCCAGTGAACGCTGGTTAGCTCTTGATTTTCCTTCCACACACCGAGCCTTCAGAAATCATTCTTATCTCCACTTCAGAATGTTCCATTCGTTCCCTGCGAATCTGGAATTCCTCTGACTCTCCACACCAGGCAGATTTTCCTAACAACACTGGTGAATGACCAGGTAATCCAATGCTGGTTTTCAGCGGCTGTTCACACTCACAGCCTTGCTGTTCAATTGGCAATCCAGTCAAACCTAGTCAGCTCTTCATTTTCCTGTCCACACAACCCAGCGTTCAGAAATCATTGGAATCTCTACTACAGAAATTTCCATTCATTCACTGTGAATCTGGAAATACTCTGAATCTGCATTCCAGGAAGGCTTTCGTTACACCACTGATGAATGTCCAAGTAATGCAATGCTGCTTCTTAGTGGTCTGTTCACACTCGAAACCGTGCTGTTCATTGGCTATCCACTCAATATCGGTCAGCTCTTCAATATCCTGTCCAGACTATCCAGATTCCTAAATGTTGGCAATCACCACTACAGAATGTTCCATTCAATCACGCGAATCTGGAATTCATCAGAGTCTCCACTCCTGGAAGGTTTTCGTGACACCACTGGTAAATGTCCAAGGAAGACAATGCTGGTTTTAAGCCGCCTGCTAACACACTCAGCCGTGCTGTTCAATTTGCTATCCACCCAACCCTATTCAGCTCTACATTTTCCTGTCCTCATAACCCAACCTTCAGAAATAATTGGTATCTCCTCCACAGAATGTTCCGTTCATTCACTGCGAATCTTAAATTCATCTGACTCTCAACTCCCGGCGGGTTATCGTTACACCACTTGTGAATGTCCAAGTAAGCCAATGCTGGTTTTCAGTGGCCTGTTCATACTAAGAGACGTGCTGTTCATTTGGCTATCCACTCCACCCTGTTCAGCTCTACATTCTCGTGTCCACAAAACCCAGCCTTCAGAAATCATTGGAATCACCACTAGAGAATGTTCCATTCATTCACTGCGAATCTGGAATTCCTCTGAACCTCCACTCCTGGCAGGTTTTCGTTACGCCACTGGTGAATGTCCAAGTAACTCAATACTGGTTTTCAGAGGCATGTTCAACTCGCAGAAGTGCTGTTCAATGGGCTATCCACTCAATATTGGTCAGCTCTTCATTTTCCTCTCCACACAAACCAGCCTTCAGAAATCATTGGGCTCTCCACTACAGACTGTTCCATTCATTCACTGCGATTCTGCAATTCATCTGACTCTCCGCTCCAGGCAGGTTTTCATTACAGCACTGGTGAATGACCAAGTAATCCAATGCTGGTTTTCAGCCGCCTTTTCACACTCGCAGTGTGCTGTTCAATTGTCTATCCACTCAAACCTGGTCAGCCTTTCATTTTCTTTTCCACAATATCAGACTTCAGAAATCATTGGAATCGCCAGTACAGAATGTCCCATTCATTCACTGCCAATCTGGAATTCATCTGAATCTGCACTCCAGGTAGGCTTTCATTACACCACTTATGAATGTCCAAGTAACACAATGCTGGTTTTCAGCGGTCTGTTCACACTCTAAGCCCTGCTTTTTACTGGGTATCCACACAACTGTGGTCAGCTCTTCATTTTCATGTCCAAACAATCCAGACTTGAGAAATCATTGCAATCTCCAGTACAGAATGTTCCATTCATTCACTGCGAATCTGGAATTCAACTGAATCTCCACTACCTGCAGATTTATCTTACACCACTTGTGAATGTCCAAGTAAAACAATGCTGGTTTTCAGAGGCCTGTTCATGTTCGCAGTCGTGCTGTTCAATTGGCTATCCACTCAACCTGTTTTGCTCCTCATTTTCCTGTGCACACAACCCAGCCTTCAGAAATCATTGTAATCTCCACTACAGGATGTTCCATTCATTCACTGGGAATCTGGAATTCATCTGAATCTGCACTCCACGCAGGCTTTCGTTACACCACTGCTGAAAGTCGAAGTAATGCAATACTGGTTTTCAGTGGTCTGTTCACATTCGAAGCCGAGGCTTTTTACAGGCTATCCACTCAACACTGGTCAGCTCTTCATTTTCGTGTCCCCACAATCCAGATTTCAGAAATCATTGCAATCTCCACTACAGAATGTTCCATTCATTCACTGCGAGTCTGGAGTTTATCTGATTCTCCACTCCCGCCTGGTTAACATTACACCACTTGTGAATGTCCAAGTAAGCCAATGCTGGTTTTCAGAGGCCTGTTCATACTCGCAGCCGTGCTGTTTAATTGACAATTCACTCCACCCTGTTCAGCTCTTCATTGTCCCACCACACTACCAGCCTTCAGAAATCTTTGTTATCTCCACTACAGAATGTTCCATTCATTCACTGCGAATCTGGAATTCATCTGACTCTCAACTCCACGCAGGTTTTCATTACACCACTGTTGAATGTCCAAGTAACCCAATGCTGGTTTTCAGCGGCCTGTTCATATTCGCAGCCCTGCTGTTTACTTGGCTATCGATTCAAGCCTGGTCAGCTCTTCATTTTCCTGTCCACACAACACAGGCTTCAGAAATCATTGGAATCTCCTCTACAGAATGTTCCATTCATTCACTGTGAATGTGGAATTCAACTGACTCTCCACTCCATGCAGGTTTTCCTTACACCACTGATGAATGTCCAAGTAACCCAATGCTGGTTTTCAGCTGCGTGTTCACACTCGCAGCCATGCTATACAATTGGCTTTCCACTAAATCCTGATTAGTTCTTGATTTTCCTTCCACACGACCCAGCCTTCAGAAATCGTTGGAATCTCCACTAGAGAATGTTCCATTCATTCACTGCGAATCTGGAATTCCTCTGAACCTCCACTCCCGGCAGGTTTTCGTTACACCACTGTTGAATGTCCAAGTAACCCAATGTTTTAAGTGTTTTCTTCACAAGCGCAGTGGTGCTGTTCAATTGGCTATCCACTCAACCCTGGCCAGCTCTACATTTTCCTGTCCACACCACAGAGACTGGAGAAATCATTGTTATCTCCACTACAGAATGTTCCATTCATTCACAGCGAATCTGGAATTCATCTGAATCTCCACTCCCGGCAGGTTTTCGTGACACCACTGGTAAATATCCAAGTAAGCCAATGCTGGTTTTAAGTGGCCTGCTCATACTCTCAGCCGTGCTGTTCAATTTGCTATCCACTCAACCCTCTTCAGCTCCATTTTCCTGTCCACATAACCCAAACTTCAGAAACAATTGGTATCTCCTCCACAGAATGTTCCATTCATTGACGGCAAATCTGAAATTCATCTAATTCTCAACTCCCGTCAGGTTTTCGTTACACCACTTGTGAATGTCCAATTAAGCCAAAGCTGGTTTTCAGTGGCCTGTTCTTACTACGAGACGTGCTGTTCATTTGGCTATCCATTCCACCCTGTTCAGCTCTACATTTTCGTGTCCACAAAACCCAGCCTTCAGAAATCATTGGAATCACCACTAGAGAATGTTCCATTCATTCACTGCGAATCTGGAATTCATCTGAATCTCCACTCCCGGCAGGTTTTCATTGCACCACTGCTGAATGTTCAAGTAACGCAATGATGGTTTTCAGCGGTCTATTCACACTCGAACCCGTGCTGTTCACGGTCTAGCGACTCAACACTGGTGAGTTCTTCTTTTTCCAGTTCAGACAATACAAACCTCAGAAACCATTGCAATCTACACTACAGAATGTTTCATTCATTCAGGCGAATCTCGAATTCATCTTGTTCTCCACTCCCAGCAGGTTTTCGTTTCACCACTGGTGAATGTCCAAGCAACCCAAGGCTGGTTTCAGCTGCGTGTTAACACTCGCAGCCGTGCTGTTCAATTGGCTATCCAGTGAACGCTGGTTAGCTCTTGATTTTCCTTCCACACACCGAGCCTTCAGAAATCATTCTTATCTCCACTTCAGAGTGTTCCATTCGTTCCCTGCGAATCTGGAATTCCTCTGACTCTCCACACCAGGCAGATTTTCCTAACAACACTGGTGAATGACCAGGTAATCCAATGCTGGTTTTCAGCGGCTGTTCACACTCACAGCCTTGCTGTTCAATTGGCAATCCAGTCAAACCTAGTCAGCTCTTCATTTTCCTGTCCACACAACCCAGCGTTCAGAAATCATTGGAATCTCTACTACAGAAATTTCCATTCATTCACTGTGAATCTGGAAATACTCTGAATCTGCATTCCAGGAAGGCTTTCGTTACACCACTGATGAATGTCCAAGTAATGCAATGCTGCTTCTTAGTGGTCTGTTCACACTCGAAACCGTGCTGTTCATTGGCTATCCACTCAATATCGGTCAGCTCTTCAATATCCTGTCCAGACTATCCAGATTCCTAAATGTTGGCAATCACCACTACAGAATGTTCCATTCAATCACGCGAATCTGGAATTCATCAGAGTCTCCACTCCTGGAAGGTTTTCGTGACACCACTGGTAAATGTCCAAGGAAGACAATGCTGGTTTTAAGCCGCCTGCTAACACACTCAGCCGTGCTGTTCAATTTGCTATCCACCCAACCCTATTCAGCTCTACATTTTCCTGTCCTCATAACCCAACCTTCAGAAATAATTGGTATCTCCTCCACAGAATGTTCCGTTCATTCACTGCGAATCTTAAATTCATCTGACTCTCAACTCCCGGCGGGTTATCGTTACACCACTTGTGAATGTCCAAGTAAGCCAATGCTGGTTTTCAGTGGCCTGTTCATACTAAGAGACGTGCTGTTCATTTGGCTATCCACTCCACCCTGTTCAGCTCTACATTTTCGTGTCCACAAAACCCAGCCTTCAGAAATCATTGGAATCACCACTAGAGAATGTTCCATTCATTCACTGCGAATCTGGAATTCCTCTGAACCTCCACTCCTGGCAGGTTTTCGTTACGCCACTGGTGAATGTCCAAGTAACTCAATACTGGTTTTCAGAGGCATGTTCAACTCGCAGAAGTGCTGTTCAATGGGCTATCCACTCAATATTGGTCAGCTCTTCATTTTCCTCTCCACACAAACCAGCCTTCAGAAATCATTGGGCTCTCCACTACAGACTGTTCCATTCATTCACTGCGATTCTGCAATTCATCTGACTCTCCGCTCCAGGCAGGTTTTCATTACAGCACTGGTGAATGACCAAGTAATCCAATGCTGGTTTTCAGCCGCCTTTTCACACTCGCAGTGTGCTGTTCAATTGTCTATCCACTCAAACCTGGTCAGCCTTTCATTTTCTTTTCCACAATATCAGACTTCAGAAATCATTGGAATCGCCAGTACAGAATGTCCCATTCATTCACTGCCAATCTGGAATTCATCTGAATCTGCACTCCAGGTAGGCTTTCATTACACCACTTATGAATGTCCAAGTAACACAATGCTGGTTTTCAGCGGTCTGTTCACACTCTAAGCCCTGCTTTTTACTGGGTATCCACACAACTGTGGTCAGCTCTTCATTTTCATGTCCAAACAATCCAGACTTGAGAAATCATTGCAATCTCCAGTACAGAATGTTCCATTCATTCACTGCGAATCTGGAATTCAACTGAATCTCCACTACCTGCAGATTTATCTTACACCACTTGTGAATGTCCAAGTAAAACAATGCTGGTTTTCAGAGGCCTGTTCATGTTCGCAGTCGTGCTGTTCAATTGGCTATCCACTCAACCTGTTTTGCTCCTCATTTTCCTGTGCACACAACCCAGCCTTCAGAAATCATTGTAATCTCCACTACAGGATGTTCCATTCATTCACTGGGAATCTGGAATTCATCTGAATCTGCACTCCACGCAGGCTTTCGTTACACCACTGCTGAAAGTCGAAGTAATGCAATACTGTTTTTCAGTGGTCTGTTCACATTCGAAGCCGAGGCTTTTTACAGGCTATCCACTCAACACTGGTCAGCTCTTCATTTTCGTGTCCCCACAATCCAGATTTCAGAAATCATTGCAATCTCCACTACAGAATGTTCCATTCATTCACTGCGAGTCTGGAGTTTATCTGATTCTCCACTCCCGCCTGGTTAACATTACACCACTTGTGAATGTCCAAGTAAGCCAATGCTGGTTTTCAGAGGCCTGTTCATACTCGCAGCCGTGCTGTTTAATTGACAATTCACTCCACCCTGTTCAGCTCTTCATTGTCCCACCACACTACCAGCCTTCAGAAATCTTTGTTATCTCCACTACAGAATGTTCCATTCATTCACTGCGAATCTGGAATTCATCTGACTCTCAACTCCACGCAGGTTTTCATTACACCACTGTTGAATGTCCAAGTAACCCAATGCTGGTTTTCAGCGGCCTGTTCATATTCGCAGCCCTGCTGTTTACTTGGCTATCGATTCAAGCCTGGTCAGCTCTTCATTTTCCTGTCCACACAACACAGGCTTCAGAAATCATTGGAATCTCCTCTACAGAATGTTCCATTCATTCACTGCGAATGTGGAATTCAACTGACTCTCCACTCCATGCAGGTTTTCCTTACACCACTGATGAATGTCCAAGTAACCCAATGCTGGTTTTCAGCTGCATGTTCACACTCGCAGCCATGCTATACAATTGGCTTTCCACTAAATCCTGATTAGTTCTTGATTTTCCTTCCACACGACCCAGCCTTCAGAAATCGTTGGAATCTCCACTAGAGAATGTTCCATTCATTCACTGCGAATCTGGAATTCCTCTGAACCTCCACTCCCGGCAGGTTTTCGTTACACCACTGTTGAATGTCCAAGTAACCCAATGTTTTAAGTGTTTTCTTCACAAGCGCAGTGGTGCTGTTCAATTGGCTATCCACTCAACCCTGGCCAGCTCTACATTTTCCTGTCCACACCACAGAGACTGGAGAAATCATTGTTATCTCCACTACAGAATGTTCCATTCATTCACAGCGAATCTGGAATTCATCTGAATCTCCACTCCCGGCAGGTTTTCGTGACACCACTGGTAAATATCCAAGTAAGCCAATGCTGGTTTTAAGTGGCCTGCTCATACTCTCAGCCGTGCTGTTCAATTTGCTATCCACTCAACCCTCTTCAGCTCCATTTTCCTGTCCACATAACCCAAACTTCAGAAACAATTGGTATCTCCTCCACAGAATGTTCCATTCATTGACGGCAAATCTGAAATTCATCTAATTCTCAACTCCCGTCAGGTTTTCGTTACACCACTTGTGAATGTCCAATTAAGCCAAAGCTGGTTTTCAGTGGCCTGTTCTTACTACGAGACGTGCTGTTCATTTGGCTATCCATTCCACCCTGTTCAGCTCTACATTTTCGTGTCCACAAAACCCAGCCTTCAGAAATCATTGGAATCACCACTAGAGAATGTTCCATTCATTCACTGCGAATCTGGAATTCATCTGAATCTCCACTCCCGGCAGGTTTTCATTGCACCACTGCTGAATGTTCAAGTAACGCAATGATGGTTTTCAGCGGTCTATTCACACTCGAACCCGTGCTGTTCACGGTCTAGCGACTCAACACTGGTGAGTTCTTCTTTTTCCAGTTCAGACAATACAAACCTCAGAAACCATTGCAATCTACACTACAGAATGTTTCATTCATTCAGGCGAATCTCGAATTCATCTTGTTCTCCACTCCCAGCAGGTTTTCGTTTCACCACTGGTGAATGTCCAAGCAACCCAAGGCTGGTTTCAGCTGCGTGTTAACACTCGCAGCCGTGCTGTTCAATTGGCTATCCAGTGAACGCTGGTTAGCTCTTGATTTTCCTTCCACACACCGAGCCTTCAGAAATCATTCTTATCTCCACTTCAGAGTGTTCCATTCGTTCCCTGCGAATCTGGAATTCCTCTGACTCTCCACACCAGGCAGATTTTCCTAACAACACTGGTGAATGACCAGGTAATCCAATGCTGGTTTTCAGCGGCTGTTCACACTCACAGCCTTGCTGTTCAATTGGCAATCCAGTCAAACCTAGTCAGCTCTTCATTTTCCTGTCCACACAACCCAGCGTTCAGAAATCATTGGAATCTCTACTACAGAAATTTCCATTCATTCACTGTGAATCTGGAAATACTCTGAATCTGCATTCCAGGAAGGCTTTCGTTACACCACTGATGAATGTCCAAGTAATGCAATGCTGCTTCTTAGTGGTCTGTTCACACTCGAAACCGTGCTGTTCATTGGCTATCCACTCAATATCGGTCAGCTCTTCAATATCCTGTCCAGACTATCCAGATTCCTAAATGTTGGCAATCACCACTACAGAATGTTCCATTCAATCACGCGAATCTGGAATTCATCAGAGTCTCCACTCCTGGAAGGTTTTCGTGACACCACTGGTAAATGTCCAAGGAAGACAATGCTGGTTTTAAGCCGCCTGCTAACACACTCAGCCGTGCTGTTCAATTTGCTATCCACCCAACCCTATTCAGCTCTACATTTTCCTGTCCTCATAACCCAACCTTCAGAAATAATTGGTATCTCCTCCACAGAATGTTCCGTTCATTCACTGCGAATCTTAAATTCATCTGACTCTCAACTCCCGGCGGGTTATCGTTACACCACTTGTGAATGTCCAAGTAAGCCAATGCTGGTTTTCAGTGGCCTGTTCATACTAAGAGACGTGCTGTTCATTTGGCTATCCACTCCACCCTGTTCAGCTCTACATTTTCGTGTCCACAAAACCCAGCCTTCAGAAATCATTGGAATCACCACTAGAGAATGTTCCATTCATTCACTGCGAATCTGGAATTCATCTGAACCTCCACTCCTGGCAGGTTTTCGTTACGCCACTGGTGAATGTCCAAGTAACTCAATACTGGTTTTCAGAGGCATGTTCAACTCGCAGAAGTGCTGTTCAATGGGCTATCCACTCAATATTGGTCAGCTCTTCATTTTCCTCTCCACACAAACCAGCCTTCAGAAATCATTGGGCTCTCCACTACAGACTGTTCCATTCATTCACTGCGATTCTGCAATTCATCTGACTCTCCGCTCCAGGCAGGTTTTCATTACAGCACTGGTGAATGACCAAGTAATCCAATGCTGGTTTTCAGCCGCCTTTTCACACTCGCAGTGTGCTGTTCAATTGTCTATCCACTCAAACCTGGTCAGCCTTTCATTTTCTTTTCCACAATATCAGACTTCAGAAATCATTGGAATCGCCAGTACAGAATGTCCCATTCATTCACTGCCAATCTGGAATTCATCTGAATCTGCACTCCAGGTAGGCTTTCATTACACCACTTATGAATGTCCAAGTAACACAATGCTGGTTTTCAGCGGTCTGTTCACACTCTAAGCCCTGCTTTTTACTGGGTATCCACACAACTGTGGTCAGCTCTTCATTTTCATGTCCAAACAATCCAGACTTGAGAAATCATTGCAATCTCCAGTACAGAATGTTCCATTCATTCACTGCGAATCTGGAATTCAACTGAATCTCCACTACCTGCAGATTTATCTTACACCACTTGTGAATGTCCAAGTAAAACAATGCTGGTTTTCAGAGGCCTGTTCATGTTCGCAGTCGTGCTGTTCAATTGGCTATCCACTCAACCTGTTTTGCTCCTCATTTTCCTGTGCACACAACCCAGCCTTCAGAAATCATTGTAATCTCCACTACAGGATGTTCCATTCATTCACTGGGAATCTGGAATTCATCTGAATCTGCACTCCACGCAGGCTTTCGTTACACCACTGCTGAAAGTCGAAGTAATGCAATACTGTTTTTCAGTGGTCTGTTCACATTCGAAGCCGAGGCTTTTTACAGGCTATCCACTCAACACTGGTCAGCTCTTCATTTTCGTGTCCCCACAATCCAGATTTCAGAAATCATTGCAATCTCCACTACAGAATGTTCCATTCATTCACTGCGAGTCTGGAGTTTATCTGATTCTCCACTCCCGCCTGGTTAACATTACACCACTTGTGAATGTCCAAGTAAGCCAATGCTGGTTTTCAGAGGCCTGTTCATACTCGCAGCCGTGCTGTTTAATTGACAATTCACTCCACCCTGTTCAGCTCTTCATTGTCCCACCACACTACCAGCCTTCAGAAATCTTTGTTATCTCCACTACAGAATGTTCCATTCATTCACTGCGAATCTGGAATTCATCTGACTCTCAACTCCACGCAGGTTTTCATTACACCACTGTTGAATGTCCAAGTAACCCAATGCTGGTTTTCAGCGGCCTGTTCATATTCGCAGCCCTGCTGTTTACTTGGCTATCGATTCAAGCCTGGTCAGCTCTTCATTTTCCTGTCCACACAACACAGGCTTCAGAAATCATTGGAATCTCCTCTACAGAATGTTCCATTCATTCACTGCGAATGTGGAATTCAACTGACTCTCCACTCCATGCAGGTTTTCCTTACACCACTGATGAATGTCCAAGTAACCCAATGCTGGTTTTCAGCTGCATGTTCACACTCGCAGCCATGCTATACAATTGGCTTTCCACTAAATCCTGATTAGTTCTTGATTTTCCTTCCACACGACCCAGCCTTCAGAAATCGTTGGAATCTCCACTAGAGAATGTTCCATTCATTCACTGCGAATCTGGAATTCCTCTGAACCTCCACTCCCGGCAGGTTTTCGTTACACCACTGTTGAATGTCCAAGTAACCCAATGTTTTAAGTGTTTTCTTCACAAGCGCAGTGGTGCTGTTCAATTGGCTATCCACTCAACCCTGGCCAGCTCTACATTTTCCTGTCCACACCACAGAGACTGGAGAAATCATTGTTATCTCCACTACAGAATGTTCCATTCATTCACAGCGAATCTGGAATTCATCTGAATCTCCACTCCCGGCAGGTTTTCGTGACACCACTGGTAAATATCCAAGTAAGCCAATGCTGGTTTTAAGTGGCCTGCTCATACTCTCAGCCGTGCTGTTCAATTTGCTATCCACTCAACCCTCTTCAGCTCCATTTTCCTGTCCACATAACCCAAACTTCAGAAACAATTGGTATCTCCTCCACAGAATGTTCCATTCATTGACGGCAAATCTGAAATTCATCTAATTCTCAACTCCCGTCAGGTTTTCGTTACACCACTTGTGAATGTCCAATTAAGCCAAAGCTGGTTTTCAGTGGCCTGTTCTTACTACGAGACGTGCTGTTCATTTGGCTATCCATTCCACCCTGTTCAGCTCTACATTTTCGTGTCCACAAAACCCAGCCTTCAGAAATCATTGGAATCACCACTAGAGAATGTTCCATTCATTCACTGCGAATCTGGAATTCATCTGAATCTCCACTCCCGGCAGGTTTTCATTGCACCACTGCTGAATGTTCAAGTAACGCAATGATGGTTTTCAGCGGTCTATTCACACTCGAACCCGTGCTGTTCACGGTCTAGCGACTCAACACTGGTGAGTTCTTCTTTTTCCAGTTCAGACAATACAAACCTCAGAAACCATTGCAATCTACACTACAGAATGTTTCATTCATTCAGGCGAATCTCGAATTCATCTTGTTCTCCACTCCCAGCAGGTTTTCGTTTCACCACTGGTGAATGTCCAAGCAACCCAAGGCTGGTTTCAGCTGCGTGTTAACACTCGCAGCCGTGCTGTTCAATTGGCTATCCAGTGAACGCTGGTTAGCTCTTGATTTTCCTTCCACACACCGAGCCTTCAGAAATCATTCTTATCTCCACTTCAGAGTGTTCCATTCGTTCCCTGCGAATCTGGAATTCCTCTGACTCTCCACACCAGGCAGATTTTCCTAACAACACTGGTGAATGACCAGGTAATCCAATGCTGGTTTTCAGCGGCTGTTCACACTCACAGCCTTGCTGTTCAATTGGCAATCCAGTCAAACCTAGTCAGCTCTTCATTTTCCTGTCCACACAACCCAGCGTTCAGAAATCATTGGAATCTCTACTACAGAAATTTCCATTCATTCACTGTGAATCTGGAAATACTCTGAATCTGCATTCCAGGAAGGCTTTCGTTACACCACTGATGAATGTCCAAGTAATGCAATGCTGCTTCTTAGTGGTCTGTTCACACTCGAAACCGTGCTGTTCATTGGCTATCCACTCAATATCGGTCAGCTCTTCAATATCCTGTCCAGACTATCCAGATTCCTAAATGTTGGCAATCACCACTACAGAATGTTCCATTCAATCACGCGAATCTGGAATTCATCAGAGTCTCCACTCCTGGAAGGTTTTCGTGACACCACTGGTAAATGTCCAAGGAAGACAATGCTGGTTTTAAGCCGCCTGCTAACACACTCAGCCGTGCTGTTCAATTTGCTATCCACCCAACCCTATTCAGCTCTACATTTTCCTGTCCTCATAACCCAACCTTCAGAAATAATTGGTATCTCCTCCACAGAATGTTCCGTTCATTCACTGCGAATCTTAAATTCATCTGACTCTCAACTCCCGGCGGGTTATCGTTACACCACTTGTGAATGTCCAAGTAAGCCAATGCTGGTTTTCAGTGGCCTGTTCATACTAAGAGACGTGCTGTTCATTTGGCTATCCACTCCACCCTGTTCAGCTCTACATTTTCGTGTCCACAAAACCCAGCCTTCAGAAATCATTGGAATCACCACTAGAGAATGTTCCATTCATTCACTGCGAATCTGGAATTCATCTGAACCTCCACTCCTGGCAGGTTTTCGTTACGCCACTGGTGAATGTCCAAGTAACTCAATACTGGTTTTCAGAGGCATGTTCAACTCGCAGAAGTGCTGTTCAATGGGCTATCCACTCAATATTGGTCAGCTCTTCATTTTCCTCTCCACACAAACCAGCCTTCAGAAATCATTGGGCTCTCCACTACAGACTGTTCCATTCATTCACTGCGATTCTGCAATTCATCTGACTCTCCGCTCCAGGCAGGTTTTCATTACAGCACTGGTGAATGACCAAGTAATCCAATGCTGGTTTTCAGCCGCCTTTTCACACTCGCAGTGTGCTGTTCAATTGTCTATCCACTCAAACCTGGTCAGCCTTTCATTTTCTTTTCCACAATATCAGACTTCAGAAATCATTGGAATCGCCAGTACAGAATGTCCCATTCATTCACTGCCAATCTGGAATTCATCTGAATCTGCACTCCAGGTAGGCTTTCATTACACCACTTATGAATGTCCAAGTAACACAATGCTGGTTTTCAGCGGTCTGTTCACACTCTAAGCCCTGCTTTTTACTGGGTATCCACACAACTGTGGTCAGCTCTTCATTTTCATGTCCAAACAATCCAGACTTGAGAAATCATTGCAATCTCCAGTACAGAATGTTCCATTCATTCACTGCGAATCTGGAATTCAACTGAATCTCCACTACCTGCAGATTTATCTTACACCACTTGTGAATGTCCAAGTAAAACAATGCTGGTTTTCAGAGGCCTGTTCATGTTCGCAGTCGTGCTGTTCAATTGGCTATCCACTCAACCTGTTTTGCTCCTCATTTTCCTGTGCACACAACCCAGCCTTCAGAAATCATTGTAATCTCCACTACAGGATGTTCCATTCATTCACTGGGAATCTGGAATTCATCTGAATCTGCACTCCACGCAGGCTTTCGTTACACCACTGCTGAAAGTCGAAGTAATGCAATACTGGTTTTCAGTGGTCTGTTCACATTCGAAGCCGAGGCTTTTTACAGGCTATCCACTCAACACTGGTCAGCTCTTCATTTTCGTGTCCCCACAATCCAGATTTCAGAAATCATTGCAATCTCCACTACAGAATGTTCCATTCATTCACTGCGAGTCTGGAGTTTATCTGATTCTCCACTCCCGCCTGGTTAACATTACACCACTTGTGAATGTCCAAGTAAGCCAATGCTGGTTTTCAGAGGCCTGTTCATACTCGCAGCCGTGCTGTTTAATTGACAATTCACTCCACCCTGTTCAGCTCTTCATTGTCCCACCACACTACCAGCCTTCAGAAATCTTTGTTATCTCCACTACAGAATGTTCCATTCATTCACTGCGAATCTGGAATTCATCTGACTCTCAACTCCACGCAGGTTTTCATTACACCACTGTTGAATGTCCAAGTAACCCAATGCTGGTTTTCAGCGGCCTGTTCATATTCGCAGCCCTGCTGTTTACTTGGCTATCGATTCAAGCCTGGTCAGCTCTTCATTTTCCTGTCCACACAACACAGGCTTCAGAAATCATTGGAATCTCCTCTACAGAATGTTCCATTCATTCACTGCGAATGTGGAATTCAACTGACTCTCCACTCCATGCAGGTTTTCCTTACACCACTGATGAATGTCCAAGTAACCCAATGCTGGTTTTCAGCTGCATGTTCACACTCGCAGCCATGCTATACAATTGGCTTTCCACTAAATCCTGATTAGTTCTTGATTTTCCTTCCACACGACCCAGCCTTCAGAAATCATTGGAATCTCCACTAGAGAATGTTCCATTCATTCACTGCGAATCTGGAATTCATCTGAACCTCCACTCCTGGCAGGTTTTCGTTACGCCACTGGTGAATGTCCAAGTAACTCAATACTGGTTTTCAGAGGCATGTTCAACTCGCAGAAGTGCTGTTCAATGGGCTATCCACTCAATATTGGTCAGCTCTTCATTTTCCTCTCCACACAAACCAGCCTTCAGAAATCATTGGGCTCTCCACTACAGACTGTTCCATTCATTCACTGCGATTCTGCAATTCATCTGACTCTCCGCTCCAGGCAGGTTTTCATTACAGCACTGGTGAATGACCAAGTAATCCAATGCTGGTTTTCAGCCGCCTTTTCACACTCGCAGTGTGCTGTTCAATTGTCTATCCACTCAAACCTGGTCAGCCTTTCATTTTCTTTTCCACAATATCAGACTTCAGAAATCATTGGAATCGCCAGTACAGAATGTCCCATTCATTCACTGCCAATCTGGAATTCATCTGAATCTGCACTCCAGGTAGGCTTTCATTACACCACTTATGAATGTCCAAGTAACACAATGCTGGTTTTCAGCGGTCTGTTCACACTCTAAGCCCTGCTTTTTACTGGGTATCCACACAACTGTGGTCAGCTCTTCATTTTCATGTCCAAACAATCCAGACTTGAGAAATCATTGCAATCTCCAGTACAGAATGTTCCATTCATTCACTGCGAATCTGGAATTCAACTGAATCTCCACTACCTGCAGATTTATCTTACACCACTTGTGAATGTCCAAGTAAAACAATGCTGGTTTTCAGAGGCCTGTTCATGTTCGCAGTCGTGCTGTTCAATTGGCTATCCACTCAACCTGTTTTGCTCCTCATTTTCCTGTGCACACAACCCAGCCTTCAGAAATCATTGTAATCTCCACTACAGGATGTTCCATTCATTCACTGGGAATCTGGAATTCATCTGAATCTGCACTCCACGCAGGCTTTCGTTACACCACTGCTGAAAGTCGAAGTAATGCAATACTGGTTTTCAGTGGTCTGTTCACATTCGAAGCCGAGGCTTTTTACAGGCTATCCACTCAACACTGGTCAGCTCTTCATTTTCGTGTCCCCACAATCCAGATTTCAGAAATCATTGCAATCTCCACTACAGAATGTTCCATTCATTCACTGCGAGTCTGGAGTTTATCTGATTCTCCACTCCCGCCTGGTTAACATTACACCACTTGTGAATGTCCAAGTAAGCCAATGCTGGTTTTCAGAGGCCTGTTCATACTCGCAGCCGTGCTGTTTAATTGACAATTCACTCCACCCTGTTCAGCTCTTCATTGTCCCACCACACTACCAGCCTTCAGAAATCTTTGTTATCTCCACTACAGAATGTTCCATTCATTCACTGCGAATCTGGAATTCATCTGACTCTCAACTCCACGCAGGTTTTCATTACACCACTGTTGAATGTCCAAGTAACCCAATGCTGGTTTTCAGCGGCCTGTTCATATTCGCAGCCCTGCTGTTTACTTGGCTATCGATTCAAGCCTGGTCAGCTCTTCATTTTCCTGTCCACACAACACAGGCTTCAGAAATCATTGGAATCTCCTCTACAGAATGTTCCATTCATTCACTGCGAATGTGGAATTCAACTGACTCTCCACTCCATGCAGGTTTTCCTTACACCACTGATGAATGTCCAAGTAACCCAATGCTGGTTTTCAGCTGCGTGTTCACACTCGCAGCCATGCTATACAATTGGCTTTCCACTAAATCCTGATTAGTTCTTGATTTTCCTTCCACACGACCCAGCCTTCAGAAATCGTTGGAATCTCCACTAGAGAATGTTCCATTCATTCACTGCGAATCTGGAATTCCTCTGAACCTCCACTCCCGGCAGGTTTTCGTTACACCACTGTTGAATGTCCAAGTAACCCAATGTTTTAAGTGTTTTCTTCACAAGCGCAGTGGTGCTGTTCAATTGGCTATCCACTCAACCCTGGCCAGCTCTACATTTTCCTGTCCACACCACAGAGACTGGAGAAATCATTGTTATCTCCACTACAGAATGTTCCATTCATTCACAGCGAATCTGGAATTCATCTGAATCTCCACTCCCGGCAGGTTTTCGTGACACCACTGGTAAATATCCAAGTAAGCCAATGCTGGTTTTAAGTGGCCTGCTCATACTCTCAGCCGTGCTGTTCAATTTGCTATCCACTCAACCCTCTTCAGCTCCATTTTCCTGTCCACATAACCCAAACTTCAGAAACAATTGGTATCTCCTCCACAGAATGTTCCATTCATTGACGGCAAATCTGAAATTCATCTAATTCTCAACTCCCGTCAGGTTTTCGTTACACCACTTGTGAATGTCCAATTAAGCCAAAGCTGGTTTTCAGTGGCCTGTTCTTACTACGAGACGTGCTGTTCATTTGGCTATCCATTCCACCCTGTTCAGCTCTACATTTTCGTGTCCACAAAACCCAGCCTTCAGAAATCATTGGAATCACCACTAGAGAATGTTCCATTCATTCACTGCGAATCTGGAATTCATCTGAATCTCCACTCCCGGCAGGTTTTCATTGCACCACTGCTGAATGTTCAAGTAACGCAATGATGGTTTTCAGCGGTCTATTCACACTCGAACCCGTGCTGTTCACGGTCTAGCGACTCAACACTGGTGAGTTCTTCTTTTTCCAGTTCAGACAATACAAACCTCAGAAACCATTGCAATCTACACTACAGAATGTTTCATTCATTCAGGCGAATCTCGAATTCATCTTGTTCTCCACTCCCAGCAGGTTTTCGTTTCACCACTGGTGAATGTCCAAGCAACCCAAGGCTGGTTTCAGCTGCGTGTTAACACTCGCAGCCGTGCTGTTCAATTGGCTATCCAGTGAACGCTGGTTAGCTCTTGATTTTCCTTCCACACACCGAGCCTTCAGAAATCATTCTTATCTCCACTTCAGAGTGTTCCATTCGTTCCCTGCGAATCTGGAATTCCTCTGACTCTCCACACCAGGCAGATTTTCCTAACAACACTGGTGAATGACCAGGTAATCCAATGCTGGTTTTCAGCGGCTGTTCACACTCACAGCCTTGCTGTTCAATTGGCAATCCAGTCAAACCTAGTCAGCTCTTCATTTTCCTGTCCACACAACCCAGCGTTCAGAAATCATTGGAATCTCTACTACAGAAATTTCCATTCATTCACTGTGAATCTGGAAATACTCTGAATCTGCATTCCAGGAAGGCTTTCGTTACACCACTGATGAATGTCCAAGTAATGCAATGCTGCTTCTTAGTGGTCTGTTCACACTCGAAACCGTGCTGTTCATTGGCTATCCACTCAATATCGGTCAGCTCTTCAATATCCTGTCCAGACTATCCAGATTCCTAAATGTTGGCAATCACCACTACAGAATGTTCCATTCAATCACGCGAATCTGGAATTCATCAGAGTCTCCACTCCTGGAAGGTTTTCGTGACACCACTGGTAAATGTCCAAGGAAGACAATGCTGGTTTTAAGCCGCCTGCTAACACACTCAGCCGTGCTGTTCAATTTGCTATCCACCCAACCCTATTCAGCTCTACATTTTCCTGTCCTCATAACCCAACCTTCAGAAATAATTGGTATCTCCTCCACAGAATGTTCCGTTCATTCACTGCGAATCTTAAATTCATCTGACTCTCAACTCCCGGCGGGTTATCGTTACACCACTTGTGAATGTCCAAGTAAGCCAATGCTGGTTTTCAGTGGCCTGTTCATACTAAGAGACGTGCTGTTCATTTGGCTATCCACTCCACCCTGTTCAGCTCTACATTCTCGTGTCCACAAAACCCAGCCTTCAGAAATCATTGGAATCACCACTAGAGAATGTTCCATTCATTCACTGCGAATCTGGAATTCCTCTGAACCTCCACTCCTGGCAGGTTTTCGTTACGCCACTGGTGAATGTCCAAGTAACTCAATACTGGTTTTCAGAGGCATGTTCAACTCGCAGAAGTGCTGTTCAATGGGCTATCCACTCAATATTGGTCAGCTCTTCATTTTCCTCTCCACACAAACCAGCCTTCAGAAATCATTGGGCTCTCCACTACAGACTGTTCCATTCATTCACTGCGATTCTGCAATTCATCTGACTCTCCGCTCCAGGCAGGTTTTCATTACAGCACTGGTGAATGACCAAGTAATCCAATGCTGGTTTTCAGCCGCCTTTTCACACTCGCAGTGTGCTGTTCAATTGTCTATCCACTCAAACCTGGTCAGCCTTTCATTTTCTTTTCCACAATATCAGACTTCAGAAATCATTGGAATCGCCAGTACAGAATGTTCCATTCATTCACTGCCAATCTGGAATTCATCTGAATCTGCACTCCAGGTAGGCTTTCATTACACCACTTATGAATGTCCAAGTAACACAATGCTGGTTTTCAGCGGTCTGTTCACACTCTAAGCCCTGCTTTTTACTGGGTATCCACACAACTGTGGTCAGCTCTTCATTTTCATGTCCAAACAATCCAGACTTGAGAAATCATTGCAATCTCCAGTACAGAATGTTCCATTCATTCACTGCGAATCTGGAATTCAACTGACTCTCCACTACCTGCAGATTTATCTTACACCACTTGTGAATGTCCAAGTAAAACAATGCTGGTTTTCAGAGGCCTGTTCATGTTCGCAGTCGTGCTGTTCAATTGGCTATCCACTCAACCTGTTTTGCTCCTCATTTTCCTGTGCACACAACCCAGCCTTCAGAAATCATTGTAATCTCCACTACAGGATGTTCCATTCATTCACTGGGAATCTGGAATTCATCTGAATCTGCACTCCACGCAGGCTTTCGTTACACCACTGCTGAAAGTCGAAGTAATGCAATACTGGTTTTCAGTGGTCTGTTCACATTCGAAGCCGAGGCTTTTTACAGGCTATCCACTCAACACTGGTCAGCTCTTCATTTTCGTGTCCCCACAATCCAGATTTCAGAAATCATTGCAATCTCCACTACAGAATGTTCCATTCATTCACTGCGAGTCTGGAGTTTATCTGATTCTCCACTCCCGCCTGGTTAACATTACACCACTTGTGAATGTCCAAGTAAGCCAATGCTGGTTTTCAGAGGCCTGTTCATACTCGCAGCCGTGCTGTTTAATTGACAATTCACTCCACCCTGTTCAGCTCTTCATTGTCCCACCACACTACCAGCCTTCAGAAATCTTTGTTATCTCCACTACAGAATGTTCCATTCATTCACTGCGAATCTGGAATTCATCTGACTCTCAACTCCACGCAGGTTTTCATTACACCACTGTTGAATGTCCAAGTAACCCAATGCTGGTTTTCAGCGGCCTGTTCATATTCGCAGCCCTGCTGTTTACTTGGCTATCGATTCAAGCCTGGTCAGCTCTTCATTTTCCTGTCCACACAACACAGGCTTCAGAAATCATTGGAATCTCCTCTACAGAATGTTCCATTCATTCACTGCGAATGTGGAATTCAACTGACTCTCCACTCCATGCAGGTTTTCCTTACACCACTGATGAATGTCCAAGTAACCCAATGCTGGTTTTCAGCTGCGTGTTCACACTCGCAGCCATGCTATACAATTGGCTTTCCACTAAATCCTGATTAGTTCTTGATTTTCCTTCCACACGACCCAGCCTTCAGAAATCGTTGGAATCTCCACTAGAGAATGTTCCATTCATTCACTGCGAATCTGGAATTCCTCTGAACCTCCACTCCCGGCAGGTTTTCGTTACACCACTGTTGAATGTCCAAGTAACCCAATGTTTTAAGTGTTTTCTTCACAAGCGCAGTGGTGCTGTTCAATTGGCTATCCACTCAACCCTGGCCAGCTCTACATTTTCCTGTCCACACCACAGAGACTGGAGAAATCATTGTTATCTCCACTACAGAATGTTCCATTCATTCACAGCGAATCTGGAATTCATCTGAATCTCCACTCCCGGCAGGTTTTCGTGACACCACTGGTAAATATCCAAGTAAGCCAATGCTGGTTTTAAGTGGCCTGCTCATACTCTCAGCCGTGCTGTTCAATTTGCTATCCACTCAACCCTCTTCAGCTCCATTTTCCTGTCCACATAACCCAAACTTCAGAAACAATTGGTATCTCCTCCACAGAATGTTCCATTCATTGACGGCAAATCTGAAATTCATCTAATTCTCAACTCCCGTCAGGTTTTCGTTACACCACTTGTGAATGTCCAATTAAGCCAAAGCTGGTTTTCAGTGGCCTGTTCTTACTACGAGACGTGCTGTTCATTTGGCTATCCATTCCACCCTGTTCAGCTCTACATTTTCGTGTCCACAAAACCCAGCCTTCAGAAATCATTGGAATCACCACTAGAGAATGTTCCATTCATTCACTGCGAATCTGGAATTCATCTGAATCTCCACTCCCGGCAGGTTTTCATTGCACCACTGCTGAATGTTCAAGTAACGCAATGATGGTTTTCAGCGGTCTATTCACACTCGAACCCGTGCTGTTCACGGTCTAGCGACTCAACACTGGTGAGTTCTTCTTTTTCCAGTTCAGACAATACAAACCTCAGAAACCATTGCAATCTACACTACAGAATGTTTCATTCATTCAGGCGAATCTCGAATTCATCTTGTTCTCCACTCCCAGCAGGTTTTCGTTTCACCACTGGTGAATGTCCAAGCAACCCAAGGCTGGTTTCAGCTGCGTGTTAACACTCGCAGCCGTGCTGTTCAATTGGCTATCCAGTGAACGCTGGTTAGCTCTTGATTTTCCTTCCACACACCGAGCCTTCAGAAATCATTCTTATCTCCACTTCAGAGTGTTCTATTCGTTCCCTGCGAATCTGGAATTCCTCTGACTCTCCACACCAGGCAGATTTTCCTAACAACACTGGTGAATGACCAGGTAATCCAATGCTGGTTTTCAGCGGCTGTTCACACTCACAGCCTTGCTGTTCAATTGGCAATCCAGTCAAACCTAGTCAGCTCTTCATTTTCCTGTCCACACAACCCAGCGTTCAGAAATCATTGGAATCTCTACTACAGAAATTTCCATTCATTCACTGTGAATCTGGAAATACTCTGAATCTGCATTCCAGGAAGGCTTTCGTTACACCACTGATGAATGTCCAAGTAATGCAATGCTGCTTCTTAGTGGTCTGTTCACACTCGAAACCGTGCTGTTCATTGGCTATCCACTCAATATCGGTCAGCTCTTCAATATCCTGTCCAGACTATCCAGATTCCTAAATGTTGGCAATCACCACTACAGAATGTTCCATTCAATCACGCGAATCTGGAATTCATCAGAGTCTCCACTCCTGGAAGGTTTTCGTGACACCACTGGTAAATGTCCAAGGAAGACAATGCTGGTTTTAAGCCGCCTGCTAACACACTCAGCCGTGCTGTTCAATTTGCTATCCACCCAACCCTATTCAGCTCTACATTTTCCTGTCCTCATAACCCAACCTTCAGAAATAATTGGTATCTCCTCCACAGAATGTTCCGTTCATTCACTGCGAATCTTAAATTCATCTGACTCTCAACTCCCGGCGGGTTATCGTTACACCACTTGTGAATGTCCAAGTAAGCCAATGCTGGTTTTCAGTGGCCTGTTCATACTAAGAGACGTGCTGTTCATTTGGCTATCCACTCCACCCTGTTCAGCTCTACATTCTCGTGTCCACAAAACCCAGCCTTCAGAAATCATTGGAATCACCACTAGAGAATGTTCCATTCATTCACTGCGAATCTGGAATTCCTCTGAACCTCCACTCCTGGCAGGTTTTCGTTACGCCACTGGTGAATGTCCAAGTAACTCAATACTGGTTTTCAGAGGCATGTTCAACTCGCAGAAGTGCTGTTCAATGGGCTATCCACTCAATATTGGTCAGCTCTTCATTTTCCTCTCCACACAAACCAGCCTTCAGAAATCATTGGGCTCTCCACTACAGACTGTTCCATTCATTCACTGCGATTCTGCAATTCATCTGACTCTCCGCTCCAGGCAGGTTTTCATTACAGCACTGGTGAATGACCAAGTAATCCAATGCTGGTTTTCAGCCGCCTTTTCACACTCGCAGTGTGCTGTTCAATTGTCTATCCACTCAAACCTGGTCAGCCTTTCATTTTCTTTTCCACAATATCAGACTTCAGAAATCATTGGAATCGCCAGTACAGAATGTTCCATTCATTCACTGCCAATCTGGAATTCATCTGAATCTGCACTCCAGGTAGGCTTTCATTACACCACTTATGAATGTCCAAGTAACACAATGCTGGTTTTCAGCGGTCTGTTCACACTCTAAGCCCTGCTTTTTACTGGGTATCCACACAACTGTGGTCAGCTCTTCATTTTCATGTCCAAACAATCCAGACTTGAGAAATCATTGCAATCTCCAGTACAGAATGTTCCATTCATTCACTGCGAATCTGGAATTCAACTGACTCTCCACTACCTGCAGATTTATCTTACACCACTTGTGAATGTCCAAGTAAAACAATGCTGGTTTTCAGAGGCCTGTTCATGTTCGCAGTCGTGCTGTTCAATTGGCTATCCACTCAACCTGTTTTGCTCCTCATTTTCCTGTGCACACAACCCAGCCTTCAGAAATCATTGTAATCTCCACTACAGGATGTTCCATTCATTCACTGGGAATCTGGAATTCATCTGAATCTGCACTCCACGCAGGCTTTCGTTACACCACTGCTGAAAGTCGAAGTAATGCAATACTGGTTTTCAGTGGTCTGTTCACATTCGAAGCCGAGGCTTTTTACAGGCTATCCACTCAACACTGGTCAGCTCTTCATTTTCGTGTCCCCACAATCCAGATTTCAGAAATCATTGCAATCTCCACTACAGAATGTTCCATTCATTCACTGCGAGTCTGGAGTTTATCTGATTCTCCACTCCCGCCTGGTTAACATTACACCACTTGTGAATGTCCAAGTAAGCCAATGCTGGTTTTCAGAGGCCTGTTCATACTCGCAGCCGTGCTGTTTAATTGACAATTCACTCCACCCTGTTCAGCTCTTCATTGTCCCACCACACTACCAGCCTTCAGAAATCTTTGTTATCTCCACTACAGAATGTTCCATTCATTCACTGCGAATCTGGAATTCATCTGACTCTCAACTCCACGCAGGTTTTCATTACACCACTGTTGAATGTCCAAGTAACCCAATGCTGGTTTTCAGCGGCCTGTTCATATTCGCAGCCCTGCTGTTTACTTGGCTATCGATTCAAGCCTGGTCAGCTCTTCATTTTCCTGTCCACACAACACAGGCTTCAGAAATCATTGGAATCTCCTCTACAGAATGTTCCATTCATTCACTGCGAATGTGGAATTCAACTGACTCTCCACTCCATGCAGGTTTTCCTTACACCACTGATGAATGTCCAAGTAACCCAATGCTGGTTTTCAGCTGCATGTTCACACTCGCAGCCATGCTATACAATTGGCTTTCCACTAAATCCTGATTAGTTCTTGATTTTCCTTCCACACGACCCAGCCTTCAGAAATCGTTGGAATCTCCACTAGAGAATGTTCCATTCATTCACTGCGAATCTGGAATTCCTCTGAACCTCCACTCCCGGCAGGTTTTCGTTACACCACTGTTGAATGTCCAAGTAACCCAATGTTTTAAGTGTTTTCTTCACAAGCGCAGTGGTGCTGTTCAATTGGCTATCCACTCAACCCTGGCCAGCTCTACATTTTCCTGTCCACATCACAGAGACTGGAGAAATCATTGTTATCTCCACTACAGAATGTTCCATTCATTCACAGCGAATCTGGAATTCATCTGAATCTCCACTCCCGGCAGGTTTTCGTGACACCACTGGTAAATATCCAAGTAAGCCAATGCTGGTTTTAAGTGGCCTGCTCATACTCTCAGCCGTGCTGTTCAATTTGCTATCCACTCAACCCTCTTCAGCTCCATTTTCCTGTCCACATAACCCAAACTTCAGAAACAATTGGTATCTCCTCCACAGAATGTTCCATTCATTGACGGCAAATCTGAAATTCATCTAATTCTCAACTCCCGTCAGGTTTTCGTTACACCACTTGTGAATGTCCAATTAAGCCAAAGCTGGTTTTCAGTGGCCTGTTCTTACTACGAGACGTGCTGTTCATTTGGCTATCCATTCCACCCTGTTCAGCTCTACATTTTCGTGTCCACAAAACCCAGCCTTCAGAAATCATTGGAATCACCACTAGAGAATGTTCCATTCATTCACTGCGAATCTGGAATTCATCTGAATCTCCACTCCCGGCAGGTTTTCATTGCACCACTGCTGAATGTTCAAGTAACGCAATGATGGTTTTCAGCGGTCTATTCACACTCGAACCCGTGCTGTTCACGGTCTAGCGACTCAACACTGGTGAGTTCTTCTTTTTCCAGTTCAGACAATACAAACCTCAGAAACCATTGCAATCTACACTACAGAATGTTTCATTCATTCAGGCGAATCTCGAATTCATCTTGTTCTCCACTCCCAGCAGGTTTTCGTTTCACCACTGGTGAATGTCCAAGCAACCCAAGGCTGGTTTCAGCTGCGTGTTAACACTCGCAGCCGTGCTGTTCAATTGGCTATCCAGTGAACGCTGGTTAGCTCTTGATTTTCCTTCCACACACCGAGCCTTCAGAAATCATTCTTATCTCCACTTCAGAGTGTTCCATTCGTTCCCTGCGAATCTGGAATTCCTCTGACTCTCCACACCAGGCAGATTTTCCTAACAACACTGGTGAATGACCAGGTAATCCAATGCTGGTTTTCAGCGGCTGTTCACACTCACAGCCTTGCTGTTCAATTGGCAATCCAGTCAAACCTAGTCAGCTCTTCATTTTCCTGTCCACACAACCCAGCGTTCAGAAATCATTGGAATCTCTACTACAGAAATTTCCATTCATTCACTGTGAATCTGGAAATACTCTGAATCTGCATTCCAGGAAGGCTTTCGTTACACCACTGATGAATGTCCAAGTAATGCAATGCTGCTTCTTAGTGGTCTGTTCACACTCGAAACCGTGCTGTTCATTGGCTATCCACTCAATATCGGTCAGCTCTTCAATATCCTGTCCAGACTATCCAGATTCCTAAATGTTGGCAATCACCACTACAGAATGTTCCATTCAATCACGCGAATCTGGAATTCATCAGAGTCTCCACTCCTGGAAGGTTTTCGTGACACCACTGGTAAATGTCCAAGGAAGACAATGCTGGTTTTAAGCCGCCTGCTAACACACTCAGCCGTGCTGTTCAATTTGCTATCCACCCAACCCTATTCAGCTCTACATTTTCCTGTCCTCATAACCCAACCTTCAGAAATAATTGGTATCTCCTCCACAGAATGTTCCGTTCATTCACTGCGAATCTTAAATTCATCTGACTCTCAACTCCCGGCGGGTTATCGTTACACCACTTGTGAATGTCCAAGTAAGCCAATGCTGGTTTTCAGTGGCCTGTTCATACTAAGAGACGTGCTGTTCATTTGGCTATCCACTCCACCCTGTTCAGCTCTACATTCTCGTGTCCACAAAACCCAGCCTTCAGAAATCATTGGAATCACCACTAGAGAATGTTCCATTCATTCACTGCGAATCTGGAATTCCTCTGAACCTCCACTCCTGGCAGGTTTTCGTTACGCCACTGGTGAATGTCCAAGTAACTCAATACTGGTTTTCAGAGGCATGTTCAACTCGCAGAAGTGCTGTTCAATGGGCTATCCACTCAATATTGGTCAGCTCTTCATTTTCCTCTCCACACAAACCAGCCTTCAGAAATCATTGGGCTCTCCACTACAGACTGTTCCATTCATTCACTGCGATTCTGCAATTCATCTGACTCTCCGCTCCAGGCAGGTTTTCATTACAGCACTGGTGAATGACCAAGTAATCCAATGCTGGTTTTCAGCCGCCTTTTCACACTCGCAGTGTGCTGTTCAATTGTCTATCCACTCAAACCTGGTCAGCCTTTCATTTTCTTTTCCACAATATCAGACTTCAGAAATCATTGGAATCGCCAGTACAGAATGTTCCATTCATTCACTGCCAATCTGGAATTCATCTGAATCTGCACTCCAGGTAGGCTTTCATTACACCACTTATGAATGTCCAAGTAACACAATGCTGGTTTTCAGCGGTCTGTTCACACTCTAAGCCCTGCTTTTTACTGGGTATCCACACAACTGTGGTCAGCTCTTCATTTTCATGTCCAAACAATCCAGACTTGAGAAATCATTGCAATCTCCAGTACAGAATGTTCCATTCATTCACTGCGAATCTGGAATTCAACTGACTCTCCACTACCTGCAGATTTATCTTACACCACTTGTGAATGTCCAAGTAAAACAATGCTGGTTTTCAGAGGCCTGTTCATGTTCGCAGTCGTGCTGTTCAATTGGCTATCCACTCAACCTGTTTTGCTCCTCATTTTCCTGTGCACACAACCCAGCCTTCAGAAATCATTGTAATCTCCACTACAGGATGTTCCATTCATTCACTGGGAATCTGGAATTCATCTGAATCTGCACTCCACGCAGGCTTTCGTTACACCACTGCTGAAAGTCGAAGTAATGCAATACTGGTTTTCAGTGGTCTGTTCACATTCGAAGCCGAGGCTTTTTACAGGCTATCCACTCAACACTGGTCAGCTCTTCATTTTCGTGTCCCCACAATCCAGATTTCAGAAATCATTGCAATCTCCACTACAGAATGTTCCATTCATTCACTGCGAGTCTGGAGTTTATCTGATTCTCCACTCCCGCCTGGTTAACATTACACCACTTGTGAATGTCCAAGTAAGCCAATGCTGGTTTTCAGAGGCCTGTTCATACTCGCAGCCGTGCTGTTTAATTGACAATTCACTCCACCCTGTTCAGCTCTTCATTGTCCCACCACACTACCAGCCTTCAGAAATCTTTGTTATCTCCACTACAGAACGTTCCATTCATTCACTGCGAATCTGGAATTCATCTGACTCTCAACTCCACGCAGGTTTTCATTACACCACTGTTGAATGTCCAAGTAACCCAATGCTGGTTTTCAGCGGCCTGTTCATATTCGCAGCCCTGCTGTTTACTTGGCTATCGATTCAAGCCTGGTCAGCTCTTCATTTTCCTGTCCACACAACACAGGCTTCAGAAATCATTGGAATCTCCTCTACAGAATGTTCCATTCATTCACTGCGAATGTGGAATTCAACTGACTCTCCACTCCATGCAGGTTTTCCTTACACCACTGATGAATGTCCAAGTAACCCAATGCTGGTTTTCAGCTGCATGTTCACACTCGCAGCCATGCTATACAATTGGCTTTCCACTAAATCCTGATTAGTTCTTGATTTTCCTTCCACACGACCCAGCCTTCAGAAATCGTTGGAATCTCCACTAGAGAATGTTCCATTCATTCACTGCGAATCTGGAATTCCTCTGAACCTCCACTCCCGGCAGGTTTTCGTTACACCACTGTTGAATGTCCAAGTAACCCAATGTTTTAAGTGTTTTCTTCACAAGCGCAGTGGTGCTGTTCAATTGGCTATCCACTCAACCCTGGCCAGCTCTACATTTTCCTGTCCACATCACAGAGACTGGAGAAATCATTGTTATCTCCACTACAGAATGTTCCATTCATTCACAGCGAATCTGGAATTCATCTGAATCTCCACTCCCGGCAGGTTTTCGTGACACCACTGGTAAATATCCAAGTAAGCCAATGCTGGTTTTAAGTGGCCTGCTCATACTCTCAGCCGTGCTGTTCAATTTGCTATCCACTCAACCCTCTTCAGCTCCATTTTCCTGTCCACATAACCCAAACTTCAGAAACAATTGGTATCTCCTCCACAGAATGTTCCATTCATTGACGGCAAATCTGAAATTCATCTAATTCTCAACTCCCGTCAGGTTTTCGTTACACCACTTGTGAATGTCCAATTAAGCCAAAGCTGGTTTTCAGTGGCCTGTTCTTACTACGAGACGTGCTGTTCATTTGGCTATCCATTCCACCCTGTTCAGCTCTACATTTTCGTGTCCACAAAACCCAGCCTTCAGAAATCATTGGAATCACCACTAGAGAATGTTCCATTCATTCACTGCGAATCTGGAATTCATCTGAATCTCCACTCCCGGCAGGTTTTCATTGCACCACTGCTGAATGTTCAAGTAACGCAATGATGGTTTTCAGCGGTCTATTCACACTCGAACCCGTGCTGTTCACGGTCTAGCGACTCAACACTGGTGAGTTCTTCTTTTTCCAGTTCAGACAATACAAACCTCAGAAACCATTGCAATCTACACTACAGAATGTTTCATTCATTCAGGCGAATCTCGAATTCATCTTGTTCTCCACTCCCAGCAGGTTTTCGTTTCACCACTGGTGAATGTCCAAGCAACCCAAGGCTGGTTTCAGCTGCGTGTTAACACTCGCAGCCGTGCTGTTCAATTGGCTATCCAGTGAACGCTGGTTAGCTCTTGATTTTCCTTCCACACACCGAGCCTTCAGAAATCATTCTTATCTCCACTTCAGAGTGTTCCATTCGTTCCCTGCGAATCTGGAATTCCTCTGACTCTCCACACCAGGCAGATTTTCCTAACAACACTGGTGAATGACCAGGTAATCCAATGCTGGTTTTCAGCGGCTGTTCACACTCACAGCCTTGCTGTTCAATTGGCAATCCAGTCAAACCTAGTCAGCTCTTCATTTTCCTGTCCACACAACCCAGCGTTCAGAAATCATTGGAATCTCTACTACAGAAATTTCCATTCATTCACTGTGAATCTGGAAATACTCTGAATCTGCATTCCAGGAAGGCTTTCGTTACACCACTGATGAATGTCCAAGTAATGCAATGCTGCTTCTTAGTGGTCTGTTCACACTCGAAACCGTGCTGTTCATTGGCTATCCACTCAATATCGGTCAGCTCTTCAATATCCTGTCCAGACTATCCAGATTCCTAAATGTTGGCAATCACCACTACAGAATGTTCCATTCAATCACGCGAATCTGGAATTCATCAGAGTCTCCACTCCTGGAAGGTTTTCGTGACACCACTGGTAAATGTCCAAGGAAGACAATGCTGGTTTTAAGCCGCCTGCTAACACACTCAGCCGTGCTGTTCAATTTGCTATCCACCCAACCCTATTCAGCTCTACATTTTCCTGTCCTCATAACCCAACCTTCAGAAATAATTGGTATCTCCTCCACAGAATGTTCCGTTCATTCACTGCGAATCTTAAATTCATCTGACTCTCAACTCCCGGCGGGTTATCGTTACACCACTTGTGAATGTCCAAGTAAGCCAATGCTGGTTTTCAGTGGCCTGTTCATACTAAGAGACGTGCTGTTCATTTGGCTATCCACTCCACCCTGTTCAGCTCTACATTCTCGTGTCCACAAAACCCAGCCTTCAGAAATCATTGGAATCACCACTAGAGAATGTTCCATTCATTCACTGCGAATCTGGAATTCCTCTGAACCTCCACTCCTGGCAGGTTTTCGTTACGCCACTGGTGAATGTCCAAGTAACTCAATACTGGTTTTCAGAGGCATGTTCAACTCGCAGAAGTGCTGTTCAATGGGCTATCCACTCAATATTGGTCAGCTCTTCATTTTCCTCTCCACACAAACCAGCCTTCAGAAATCATTGGGCTCTCCACTACAGACTGTTCCATTCATTCACTGCGATTCTGCAATTCATCTGACTCTCCGCTCCAGGCAGGTTTTCATTACAGCACTGGTGAATGACCAAGTAATCCAATGCTGGTTTTCAGCCGCCTTTTCACACTCGCAGTGTGCTGTTCAATTGTCTATCCACTCAAACCTGGTCAGCCTTTCATTTTCTTTTCCACAATATCAGACTTCAGAAATCATTGGAATCGCCAGTACAGAATGTTCCATTCATTCACTGCCAATCTGGAATTCATCTGAATCTGCACTCCAGGTAGGCTTTCATTACACCACTTATGAATGTCCAAGTAACACAATGCTGGTTTTCAGCGGTCTGTTCACACTCTAAGCCCTGCTTTTTACTGGGTATCCACACAACTGTGGTCAGCTCTTCATTTTCATGTCCAAACAATCCAGACTTGAGAAATCATTGCAATCTCCAGTACAGAATGTTCCATTCATTCACTGCGAATCTGGAATTCAACTGACTCTCCACTACCTGCAGATTTATCTTACACCACTTGTGAATGTCCAAGTAAAACAATGCTGGTTTTCAGAGGCCTGTTCATGTTCGCAGTCGTGCTGTTCAATTGGCTATCCACTCAACCTGTTTTGCTCCTCATTTTCCTGTGCACACAACCCAGCCTTCAGAAATCATTGTAATCTCCACTACAGGATGTTCCATTCATTCACTGGGAATCTGGAATTCATCTGAATCTGCACTCCACGCAGGCTTTCGTTACACCACTGCTGAAAGTCGAAGTAATGCAATACTGGTTTTCAGTGGTCTGTTCACATTCGAAGCCGAGGCTTTTTACAGGCTATCCACTCAACACTGGTCAGCTCTTCATTTTCGTGTCCCCACAATCCAGATTTCAGAAATCATTGCAATCTCCACTACAGAATGTTCCATTCATTCACTGCGAGTCTGGAGTTTATCTGATTCTCCACTCCCGCCTGGTTAACATTACACCACTTGTGAATGTCCAAGTAAGCCAATGCTGGTTTTCAGAGGCCTGTTCATACTCGCAGCCGTGCTGTTTAATTGACAATTCACTCCACCCTGTTCAGCTCTTCATTGTCCCACCACACTACCAGCCTTCAGAAATCTTTGTTATCTCCACTACAGAACGTTCCATTCATTCACTGCGAATCTGGAATTCATCTGACTCTCAACTCCACGCAGGTTTTCATTACACCACTGTTGAATGTCCAAGTAACCCAATGCTGGTTTTCAGCGGCCTGTTCATATTCGCAGCCCTGCTGTTTACTTGGCTATCGATTCAAGCCTGGTCAGCTCTTCATTTTCCTGTCCACACAACACAGGCTTCAGAAATCATTGGAATCTCCTCTACAGAATGTTCCATTCATTCACTGCGAATGTGGAATTCAACTGACTCTCCACTCCATGCAGGTTTTCCTTACACCACTGATGAATGTCCAAGTAACCCAATGCTGGTTTTCAGCTGCATGTTCACACTCGCAGCCATGCTATACAATTGGCTTTCCACTAAATCCTGATTAGTTCTTGATTTTCCTTCCACACGACCCAGCCTTCAGAAATCGTTGGAATCTCCACTAGAGAATGTTCCATTCATTCACTGCGAATCTGGAATTCCTCTGAACCTCCACTCCCGGCAGGTTTTCGTTACACCACTGTTGAATGTCCAAGTAACCCAATGTTTTAAGTGTTTTCTTCACAAGCGCAGTGGTGCTGTTCAATTGGCTATCCACTCAACCCTGGCCAGCTCTACATTTTCCTGTCCACACCACAGAGACTGGAGAAATCATTGTTATCTCCACTACAGAATGTTCCATTCATTCACAGCGAATCTGGAATTCATCTGAATCTCCACTCCCGGCAGGTTTTCGTGACACCACTGGTAAATATCCAAGTAAGCCAATGCTGGTTTTAAGTGGCCTGCTCATACTCTCAGCCGTGCTGTTCAATTTGCTATCCACTCAACCCTCTTCAGCTCCATTTTCCTGTCCACATAACCCAAACTTCAGAAACAATTGGTATCTCCTCCACAGAATGTTCCATTCATTGACGGCAAATCTGAAATTCATCTAATTCTCAACTCCCGTCAGGTTTTCGTTACACCACTTGTGAATGTCCAATTAAGCCAAAGCTGGTTTTCAGTGGCCTGTTCTTACTACGAGACGTGCTGTTCATTTGGCTATCCATTCCACCCTGTTCAGCTCTACATTTTCGTGTCCACAAAACCCAGCCTTCAGAAATCATTGGAATCACCACTAGAGAATGTTCCATTCATTCACTGCGAATCTGGAATTCATCTGAATCTCCACTCCCGGCAGGTTTTCATTGCACCACTGCTGAATGTTCAAGTAACGCAATGATGGTTTTCAGCGGTCTATTCACACTCGAACCCGTGCTGTTCACGGTCTAGCGACTCAACACTGGTGAGTTCTTCTTTTTCCAGTTCAGACAATACAAACCTCAGAAACCATTGCAATCTACACTACAGAATGTTTCATTCATTCAGGCGAATCTTGAATTCATCTTGTTCTCCACTCCCAGCAGGTTTTCGTTTCACCACTGGTGAATGTCCAAGCAACCCAAGGCTGGTTTCAGCTGCGTGTTAACACTCGCAGCCGTGCTGTTCAATTGGCTATCCAGTGAACGCTGGTTAGCTCTTGATTTTCCTTCCACACACCGAGCCTTCAGAAATCATTCTTATCTCCACTTCAGAATGTTCCATTCGTTCCCTGCGAATCTGGAATTCCTCTGACTCTCCACACCAGGCAGATTTTCCTAACAACACTGGTGAATGACCAGGTAATCCAATGCTGGTTTTCAGCGGCTGTTCACACTCACAGCCTTGCTGTTCAATTGGCAATCCAGTCAAACCTAGTCAGCTCTTCATTTTCCTGTCCACACAACCCAGCGTTCAGAAATCATTGGAATCTCTACTACAGAAATTTCCATTCATTCACTGTGAATCTGGAAATACTCTGAATCTGCATTCCAGGAAGGCTTTCGTTACACCACTGATGAATGTCCAAGTAATGCAATGCTGCTTCTTAGTGGTCTGTTCACACTCGAAACCGTGCTGTTCATTGGCTATCCACTCAATATCGGTCAGCTCTTCAATATCCTGTCCAGACTATCCAGATTCCTAAATGTTGGCAATCACCACTACAGAATGTTCCATTCAATCACGCGAATCTGGAATTCATCAGAGTCTCCACTCCTGGAAGGTTTTCGTGACACCACTGGTAAATGTCCAAGGAAGACAATGCTGGTTTTAAGCCGCCTGCTAAAAACACTAAGCCGTGCTGTTCAATTTGCTATCCACCCAACCCTATTCAGCTCTACATTTTCCTGTCCTCATAACCCAACCTTCAGAAATAATTGGTATCTCCTCCACAGAATGTTCCGTTCATTCACTGCGAATCTTAAATTCATCTGACTCTCAACTCCCGGCGGGTTATCGTTACACCACTTGTGAATGTCCAAGTAAGCCAATGCTGGTTTTCAGTGGCCTGTTCATACTAAGAGACGTGCTGTTCATTTGGCTATCCACTCCACCC
This sequence comes from Sorex fumeus, assembly GCF_029834395.1. Lineage (NCBI taxonomy): Eukaryota > Metazoa > Chordata > Mammalia > Eulipotyphla > Soricidae > Sorex > Sorex fumeus. Next base: position 2,052,826 of record NW_026606113.1, read on the forward strand.
TGTTCAGCTCTACATTCTCGTGTCCACAAAACCCAGCCTTCAGAAATCATTGGAATCACCACTAGAGAATGTTCCATTCATTCACTGCGAATCTGGAATTCCTCTGAACCTCCACTCCTGGCAGGTTTTCGTTACGCCACTGGTGAATGTCCAAGTAACTCAATACTGGTTTTCAGAGGCATGTTCAACTCGCAGAAGTGCTGTTCAATGGGCTATCCACTCAATATTGGTCAGCTCTTCATTTTCCTCTCCACACAAACCAGCCTTCAGAAATCATTGGGCTCTCCACTACAGACTGTTCCATTCATTCACTGCGATTCTGCAATTCATCTGACTCTCCGCTCCAGGCAGGTTTTCATTACAGCACTGGTGAATGACCAAGTAATCCAATGCTGGTTTTCAGCCGCCTTTTCACACTCGCAGTGTGCTGTTCAATTGTCTATCCACTCAAACCTGGTCAGCCTTTCATTTTCTTTTCCACAATATCAGACTTCAGAAATCATTGGAATCGCCAGTACAGAATGTTCCATTCATTCACTGCCAATCTGGAATTCATCTGAATCTGCACTCCAGGTAGGCTTTCATTACACCACTTATGAATGTCCAAGTAACACAATGCTGGTTTTCAGCGGTCTGTTCACACTCTAAGCCCTGCTTTTTACTGGGTATCCACACAACTGTGGTCAGCTCTTCATTTTCATGTCCGAACAATCCAGACTTGAGAAATCATTGCAATCTCCAGTACAGAATGTTCCATTCATTCACTGCGAATCTGGAATTCAACTGAATCTCCACTACCTGCAGATTTATCTTACACCACTTGTGAATGTCCAAGTAAAACAATGCTGGTTTTCAGAGGCCTGTTCATGTTCGCAGTCGTGCTGTTCAATTGGCTATCCACTCAACCTGTTTTGCTCCTCATTTTCCTGTGCACACAACCCAGCCTTCAGAAATCATTGTAATCTCCACTACAGGATGTTCCATTCATTCACTGGGAATCTGGAATTCATCTGAATCTGCACTCCACGCAGGCTTTCGTTACACCACTGCTGAAAGTCGAAGTAATGCAATACTGGTTTTCAGTGGTCTGTTCACATTCGAAGCCGAGGCTTTTTACAGGCTATCCACTCAACACTGGTCAGCTCTTCATTTTCGTGTCCCCACAATCCAGATTTCAGAAATCATTGCAATCTCCACTACAGAATGTTCCATTCATTCACTGCGAGTCTGGAGTTTATCTGATTCTCCACTCCCGCCTGGTTAACATTACACCACTTGTGAATGTCCAAGTAAGCCAATGCTGGTTTTCAGAGGCCTGTTCATACTCGCAGCCGTGCTGTTTAATTGACAATTCACTCCACCCTGTTCAGCTCTTCATTGTCCCACCACACTACCAGCCTTCAGAAATCTTTGTTATCTCCACTACAGAACGTTCCATTCATTCACTGCGAATCTGGAATTCATCTGACTCTCAACTCCACGCAGGTTTTCATTACACCACTGTTGAATGTCCAAGTAACCCAATGCTGGTTTTCAGCGGCCTGTTCATATTCGCAGCCCTGCTGTTTACTTGGCTATCGATTCAAGCCTGGTCAGCTCTTCATTTTCCTGTCCACACAACACAGGCTTCAGAAATCATTGGAATCTCCTCTACAGAATGTTCCATTCATTCACTGCGAATGTGGAATTCAACTGACTCTCCACTCCATGCAGGTTTTCCTTACACCACTGATGAATGTCCAAGTAACCCAATGCTGGTTTTCAGCTGCATGTTCACACTCGCAGCCATGCTATACAATTGGCTTTCCACTAAATCCTGATTAGTTCTTGATTTTCCTTCCACACGACCCAGCCTTCAGAAATCGTTGGAATCTCCACTAGAGAATGTTCCATTCATTCACTGCGAATCTGGAATTCATCTGAACCTCCACTCCCGGCAGGTTTTCGTTACACCACTGTTGAATGTCCAAGTAACCCAATGTTTTAAGTGTTTTCTTCACAAGCGCAGTGGTGCTGTTCAATTGGCTATCCACTCAACCCTGGCCAGCTCTACATTTTCCTGTCCACACCACAGAGACTGGAGAAATCATTGTTATCTCCACTACAGAATGTTCCATTCATTCACAGCGAATCTGGAATTCATCTGAATCTCCACTCCCGGCAGGTTTTCGTGACACCACTGGTAAATATCCAAGTAAGCCAATGCTGGTTTTAAGTGGCCTGCTCATACTCTCAGCCGTGCTGTTCAATTTGCTATCCACTCAACCCTCTTCAGCTCCATTTTCCTGTCCACATAACCCAAACTTCAGAAACAATTGGTATCTCCTCCACAGAATGTTCCATTCACTGACGGCAAATCTGAAATTCATCTAATTCTCAACTCCCGTCAGGTTTTCGTTACACCACTTGTGAATGTCCAATTAAGCCAAAGCTGGTTTTCAGTGGCCTGTTCTTACTACGAGACGTGCTGTTCATTTGGCTATCCATTCCACCCTGTTCAGCTCTACATTTTCGTGTCCACAAAACCCAGCCTTCAGAAATCATTGGAATCACCACTAGAGAATGTTCCATTCATTCACTGCGAATCTGGAATTCAACTGAATCTCCACTCCCGGCAGGTTTTCATTGCACCACTGCTGAATGTTCAAGTAACGCAATGATGGTTTTCAGCGGTCTATTCACACTCGAACCCGTGCTGTTCACGGTCTAGCGACTCAACACTGGTGAGTTCTTCTTTTTCCAGTTCAGACAATACAAACCTCAGAAACCATTGCAATCTACACTACAGAATGTTTCATTCATTCAGGCGAATCTCGAATTCATCTTGTTCTCCACTCCCAGCAGGTTTTCGTTTCACCACTGGTGAATGTCCAAGCAACCCAAGGCTGGTTTCAGCTGCGTGTTAACACTCGCAGCCGTGCTGTTCAATTGGCTATCCAGTGAACGCTGGTTAGCTCTTGATTTTCCTTCCACACACCGAGCCTTCAGAAATCATTCTTATCTCCACTTCAGAGTGTTCCATTCGTTCCCTGCGAATCTGGAATTCCTCTGACTCTCCACACCAGGCAGATTTTCCTAACAACACTGGTGAATGACCAGGTAATCCAATGCTGGTTTTCAGCGGCTGTTCACACTCACAGCCTTGCTGTTCAATTGGCAATCCAGTCAAACCTAGTCAGCTCTTCATTTTCCTGTCCACACAACCCAGCGTTCAGAAATCATTGGAATCTCTACTACAGAAATTTCCATTCATTCACTGTGAATCTGGAAATACTCTGAATCTGCATTCCAGGAAGGCTTTCGTTACACCACTGATGAATGTCCAAGTAATGCAATGCTGCTTCTTAGTGGTCTGTTCACACTCGAAACCGTGCTGTTCATTGGCTATCCACTCAATATCGGTCAGCTCTTCAATATCCTGTCCAGACTATCCAGATTCCTAAATGTTGGCAATCACCACTACAGAATGTTCCATTCAATCACGCGAATCTGGAATTCATCAGAGTCTCCACTCCTGGAAGGTTTTCGTGACACCACTGGTAAATGTCCAAGGAAGACAATGCTGGTTTTAAGCCGCCTGCTAACACACTCAGCCGTGCTGTTCAATTTGCTATCCACCCAACCCTATTCAGCTCTACATTTTCCTGTCCTCATAACCCAACCTTCAGAAATAATTGGTATCTCCTCCACAGAATGTTCCGTTCATTCACTGCGAATCTTAAATTCATCTGACTCTCAACTCCCGGCGGGTTATCGTTACACCACTTGTGAATGTCCAAGTAAGCCAATGCTGGTTTTCAGTGGCCTGTTCATACTAAGAGACGTGCTGTTCATTTGGCTATCCACTCCACCCTGTTCAGCTCTACATTCTCGTGTCCACAAAACCCAGCCTTCAGAAATCATTGGAATCACCACTAGAGAATGTTCCATTCATTCACTGCGAATCTGGAATTCCTCTGAACCTCCACTCCTGGCAGGTTTTCGTTACGCCACTGGTGAATGTCCAAGTAACTCAATACTGGTTTTCAGAGGCATGTTCAACTCGCAGAAGTGCTGTTCAATGGGCTATCCACTCAATATTGGTCAGCTCTTCATTTTCCTCTCCACACAAACCAGCCTTCAGAAATCATTGGGCTCTCCACTACAGACTGTTCCATTCATTCACTGCGATTCTGCAATTCATCTGACTCTCCGCTCCAGGCAGGTTTTCATTACAGCACTGGTGAATGACCAAGTAATCCAATGCTGGTTTTCAGCCGCCTTTTCACACTCGCAGTGTGCTGTTCAATTGTCTATCCACTCAAACCTGGTCAGCCTTTCATTTTCTTTTCCACAATATCAGACTTCAGAAATCATTGGAATCGCCAGTACAGAATGTTCCATTCATTCACTGCCAATCTGGAATTCATCTGAATCTGCACTCCAGGTAGGCTTTCATTACACCACTTATGAATGTCCAAGTAACACAATGCTGGTTTTCAGCGGTCTGTTCACACTCTAAGCCCTGCTTTTTACTGGGTATCCACACAACTGTGGTCAGCTCTTCATTTTCATGTCCGAACAATCCAGACTTGAGAAATCATTGCAATCTCCAGTACAGAATGTTCCATTCATTCACTGCGAATCTGGAATTCAACTGAATCTCCACTACCTGCAGATTTATCTTACACCACTTGTGAATGTCCAAGTAAAACAATGCTGGTTTTCAGAGGCCTGTTCATGTTCGCAGTCGTGCTGTTCAATTGGCTATCCACTCAACCTGTTTTGCTCCTCATTTTCCTGTGCACACAACCCAGCCTTCAGAAATCATTGTAATCTCCACTACAGGATGTTCCATTCATTCACTGGGAATCTGGAATTCATCTGAATCTGCACTCCACGCAGGCTTTCGTTACACCACTGCTGAAAGTCGAAGTAATGCAATACTGGTTTTCAGTGGTCTGTTCACATTCGAAGCCGAGGCTTTTTACAGGCTATCCACTCAACACTGGTCAGCTCTTCATTTTCGTGTCCCCACAATCCAGATTTCAGAAATCATTGCAATCTCCACTACAGAATGTTCCATTCATTCACTGCGAGTCTGGAGTTTATCTGATTCTCCACTCCCGCCTGGTTAACATTACACCACTTGTGAATGTCCAAGTAAGCCAATGCTGGTTTTCAGAGGCCTGTTCATACTCGCAGCCGTGCTGTTTAATTGACAATTCACTCCACCCTGTTCAGCTCTTCATTGTCCCACCACACTACCAGCCTTCAGAAATCTTTGTTATCTCCACTACAGAATGTTCCATTCATTCACTGCGAATCTGGAATTCATCTGACTCTCAACTCCACGCAGGTTTTCATTACACCACTGTTGAATGTCCAAGTAACCCAATGCTGGTTTTCAGCGGCCTGTTCATATTCGCAGCCCTGCTGTTTACTTGGCTATCGATTCAAGCCTGGTCAGCTCTTCATTTTCCTGTCCACACAACACAGGCTTCAGAAATCATTGGAATCTCCTCTACAGAATGTTCCATTCATTCACTGCGAATGTGGAATTCAACTGACTCTCCACTCCATGCAGGTTTTCCTTACACCACTGATGAATGTCCAAGTAACCCAATGCTGGTTTTCAGCTGCATGTTCACACTCGCAGCCATGCTATACAATTGGCTTTCCACTAAATCCTGATTAGTTCTTGATTTTCCTTCCACACGACCCAGCCTTCAGAAATCGTTGGAATCTCCACTAGAGAATGTTCCATTCATTCACTGCGAATCTGGAATTCCTCTGAACCTCCACTCCCGGCAGGTTTTCGTTACACCACTGTTGAATGTCCAAGTAACCCAATGTTTTAAGTGTTTTCTTCACAAGCGCAGTGGTGCTGTTCAATTGGCTATCCACTCAACCCTGGCCAGCTCTACATTTTCCTGTCCACACCACAGAGACTGGAGAAATCATTGTTATCTCCACTACAGAATGTTCCATTCATTCACAGCGAATCTGGAATTCATCTGAATCTCCACTCCCGGCAGGTTTTCGTGACACCACTGGTAAATATCCAAGTAAGCCAATGCTGGTTTTAAGTGGCCTGCTCATACTCTCAGCCGTGCTGTTCAATTTGCTATCCACTCAACCCTCTTCAGCTCCATTTTCCTGTCCACATAACCCAAACTTCAGAAACAATTGGTATCTCCTCCACAGAATGTTCCATTCATTGACGGCAAATCTGAAATTCATCTAATTCTCAACTCCCGTCAGGTTTTCGTTACACCACTTGTGAATGTCCAATTAAGCCAAAGCTGGTTTTCAGTGGCCTGTTCTTACTACGAGACGTGCTGTTCATTTGGCTATCCATTCCACCCTGTTCAGCTCTACATTTTCGTGTCCACAAAACCCAGCCTTCAGAAATCATTGGAATCACCACTAGAGAATGTTCCATTCATTCACTGCGAATCTGGAATTCATCTGAATCTCCACTCCCGGCAGGTTTTCATTGCACCACTGCTGAATGTTCAAGTAACGCAATGATGGTTTTCAGCGGTCTATTCACACTCGAACCCGTGCTGTTCACGGTCTAGCGACTCAACACTGGTGAGTTCTTCTTTTTCCAGTTCAGACAATACAAACCTCAGAAACCATTGCAATCTACACTACAGAATGTTTCATTCATTCAGGCGAATCTTGAATTCATCTTGTTCTCCACTCCCAGCAGGTTTTCGTTTCACCACTGGTGAATGTCCAAGCAACCCAAGGCTGGTTTCAGCTGCGTGTTAACACTCGCAGCCGTGCTGTTCAATTGGCTATCCAGTGAACGCTGGTTAGCTCTTGATTTTCCTTCCACACACCGAGCCTTCAGAAATCATTCTTATCTCCACTTCAGAATGTTCCATTCGTTCCCTGCGAATCTGGAATTCCTCTGACTCTCCACACCAGGCAGATTTTCCTAACAACACTGGTGAATGACCAGGTAATCCAATGCTGGTTTTCAGCGGCTGTTCACACTCACAGCCTTGCTGTTCAATTGGCAATCCAGTCAAACCTAGTCAGCTCTTCATTTTCCTGTCCACACAACCCAGCGTTCAGAAATCATTGGAATCTCTACTACAGAAATTTCCATTCATTCACTGTGAATCTGGAAATACTCTGAATCTGCATTCCAGGAAGGCTTTCGTTACACCACTGATGAATGTCCAAGTAATGCAATGCTGCTTCTTAGTGGTCTGTTCACACTCGAAACCGTGCTGTTCATTGGCTATCCACTCAATATCGGTCAGCTCTTCAATATCCTGTCCAGACTATCCAGATTCCTAAATGTTGGCAATCACCACTACAGAATGTTCCATTCAATCACGCGAATCTGGAATTCATCAGAGTCTCCACTCCTGGAAGGTTTTCGTGACACCACTGGTAAATGTCCAAGGAAGACAATGCTGGTTTTAAGCCGCCTGCTAACACACTCAGCCGTGCTGTTCAATTTGCTATCCACCCAACCCTATTCAGCTCTACATTTTCCTGTCCTCATAACCCAACCTTCAGAAATAATTGGTATCTCCTCCACAGAATGTTCCGTTCATTCACTGCGAATCTTAAATTCATCTGACTCTCAACTCCCGGCGGGTTATCGTTACACCACTTGTGAATGTCCAAGTAAGCCAATGCTGGTTTTCAGTGGCCTGTTCATACTAAGAGACGTGCTGTTCATTTGGCTATCCACTCCACCCTGTTCAGCTCTACATTCTCGTGTCCACAAAACCCAGCCTTCAGAAATCATTGGAATCACCACTAGAGAATGTTCCATTCATTCACTGCGAATCTGGAATTCCTCTGAACCTCCACTCCTGGCAGGTTTTCGTTACGCCACTGGTGAATGTCCAAGTAACTCAATACTGGTTTTCAGAGGCATGTTCAACTCGCAGAAGTGCTGTTCAATGGGCTATCCACTCAATATTGGTCAGCTCTTCATTTTCCTCTCCACACAAACCAGCCTTCAGAAATCATTGGGCTCTCCACTACAGACTGTTCCATTCATTCACTGCGATTCTGCAATTCATCTGACTCTCCGCTCCAGGCAGGTTTTCATTACAGCACTGGTGAATGACCAAGTAATCCAATGCTGGTTTTCAGCCGCCTTTTCACACTCGCAGTGTGCTGTTCAATTGTCTATCCACTCAAACCTGGTCAGCCTTTCATTTTCTTTTCCACAATATCAGACTTCAGAAATCATTGGAATCGCCAGTACAGAATGTTCCATTCATTCACTGCCAATCTGGAATTCATCTGAATCTGCACTCCAGGTAGGCTTTCATTACACCACTTATGAATGTCCAAGTAACACAATGCTGGTTTTCAGCGGTCTGTTCACACTCTAAGCCCTGCTTTTTACTGGGTATCCACACAACTGTGGTCAGCTCTTCATTTTCATGTCCGAACAATCCAGACTTGAGAAATCATTGCAATCTCCAGTACAGAATGTTCCATTCATTCACTGCGAATCTGGAATTCAACTGAATCTCCACTACCTGCAGATTTATCTTACACCACTTGTGAATGTCCAAGTAAAACAATGCTGGTTTTCAGAGGCCTGTTCATGTTCGCAGTCGTGCTGTTCAATTGGCTATCCACTCAACCTGTTTTGCTCCTCATTTTCCTGTGCACACAACCCAGCCTTCAGAAATCATTGTAATCTCCACTACAGGATGTTCCATTCATTCACTGGGAATCTGGAATTCATCTGAATCTGCACTCCACGCAGGCTTTCGTTACACCACTGCTGAAAGTCGAAGTAATGCAATACTGGTTTTCAGTGGTCTGTTCACATTCGAAGCCGAGGCTTTTTACAGGCTATCCACTCAACACTGGTCAGCTCTTCATTTTCGTGTCCCCACAATCCAGATTTCAGAAATCATTGCAATCTCCACTACAGAATGTTCCATTCATTCACTGCGAGTCTGGAGTTTATCTGATTCTCCACTCCCGCCTGGTTAACATTACACCACTTGTGAATGTCCAAGTAAGCCAATGCTGGTTTTCAGAGGCCTGTTCATACTCGCAGCCGTGCTGTTTAATTGACAATTCACTCCACCCTGTTCAGCTCTTCATTGTCCCACCACACTACCAGCCTTCAGAAATCTTTGTGATCTCCACTACAGAATGTTCCATTCATTCACTGCGAATCTGGAATTCATCTGACTCTCAACTCCACGCAGGTTTTCATTACACCACTGTTGAATGTCCAAGTAACCCAATGCTGGTTTTCAGCGGCCTGTTCATATTCGCAGCCCTGCTGTTTACTTGGCTATCGATTCAAGCCTGGTCAGCTCTTCATTTTCCTGTCCACACAACACAGGCTTCAGAAATCATTGGAATCTCCTCTACAGAATGTTCCATTCATTCACTGCGAATGTGGAATTCAACTGACTCTCCACTCCATGCAGGTTTTCCTTACACCACTGATGAATGTCCAAGTAACCCAATGCTGGTTTTCAGCTGCATGTTCACACTCGCAGCCATGCTATACAATTGGCTTTCCACTAAATCCTGATTAGTTCTTGATTTTCCTTCCACACGACCCAGCCTTCAGAAATCGTTGGAATCTCCACTAGAGAATGTTCCATTCATTCACTGCGAATCTGGAATTCCTCTGAACCTCCACTCCCGGCAGGTTTTCGTTACACCACTGTTGAATGTCCAAGTAACCCAATGTTTTAAGTGTTTTCTTCACAAGCGCAGTGGTGCTGTTCAATTGGCTATCCACTCAACCCTGGCCAGCTCTACATTTTCCTGTCCACACCACAGAGACTGGAGAAATCATTGTTATCTCCACTACAGAATGTTCCATTCATTCACAGCGAATCTGGAATTCATCTGAATCTCCACTCCCGGCAGGTTTTCGTGACACCACTGGTAAATATCCAAGTAAGCCAATACTGGTTTTAAGTGAGCTGCTCATACTCTCAGCCGTGCTGTTCAATTTGCTATCCACTCAACCCTCTTCAGCTCCATTTTCCTGTCCACATAACCCAAACTTCAGAAACAATTGGTATCTCCTCCACAGAATGTTCCATTCATTGACGGCAAATCTGAAATTCATCTAATTCTCAACTCCCGTCAGGTTTTCGTTACACCACTTGTGAATGTCCAATTAAGCCAAAGCTGGTTTTCAGTGGCCTGTTCTTACTACGAGACGTGCTGTTCATTTGGCTATCCATTCCACCCTGTTCAGCTCTACATTTTCGTGTCCACAAAACCCAGCCTTCAGAAATCATTGGAATCACCACTAGAGAATGTTCCATTCATTCACTGCGAATCTGGAATTCATCTGAATCTCCACTCCCGGCAGGTTTTCATTGCACCACTGCTGAATGTTCAAGTAACGCAATGATGGTTTTCAGCGGTCTATTCACACTCGAACCCGTGCTGTTCACGGTCTAGCGACTCAACACTGGTGAGTTCTTCTTTTTCCAGTTCAGACAATACAAACCTCAGAAACCATTGCAATCTACACTACAGAATGTTTCATTCATTCAGGCGAATCTTGAATTCATCTTGTTCTCCACTCCCAGCAGGTTTTCGTTTCACCACTGGTGAATGTCCAAGCAACCCAAGGCTGGTTTCAGCTGCGTGTTAACACTCGCAGCCGTGCTGTTCAATTGGCTATCCAGTGAACGCTGGTTAGCTCTTGATTTTCCTTCCACACACCGAGCCTTCAGAAATCATTCTTATCTCCACTTCAGAATGTTCCATTCGTTCCCTGCGAATCTGGAATTCCTCTGACTCTCCACACCAGGCAGATTTTCCTAACAACACTGGTGAATGACCAGGTAATCCAATGCTGGTTTTCAGCGGCTGTTCACACTCACAGCCTTGCTGTTCAATTGGCAATCCAGTCAAACCTAGTCAGCTCTTCATTTTCCTGTCCACACAACCCAGCGTTCAGAAATCATTGGAATCTCTACTACAGAAATTTCCATTCATTCACTGTGAATCTGGAAATACTCTGAATCTGCATTCCAGGAAGGCTTTCGTTACACCACTGATGAATGTCCAAGTAATGCAATGCTGCTTCTTAGTGGTCTGTTCACACTCGAAACCGTGCTGTTCATTGGCTATCCACTCAATATCGGTCAGCTCTTCAATATCCTGTCCAGACTATCCAGATTCCTAAATGTTGGCAATCACCACTACAGAATGTTCCATTCAATCACGTGAATCTGGAATTCATCAGAGTCTCCACTCCTGGAAGGTTTTCGTGACACCACTGGTAAATGTCCAAGGAAGACAATGCTGGTTTTAAGCCGCCTGCTAACACACTCAGCCGTGCTGTTCAATTTGCTATCCACCCAACCCTATTCAGCTCTACATTTTCCTGTCCTCATAACCCAACCTTCAGAAATAATTGGTATCTCCTCCACAGAATGTTCCGTTCATTCACTGCGAATCTTAAATTCATCTGACTCTCAACTCCCGGCGGGTTATCGTTACACCACTTGTGAATGTCCAAGTAAGCCAATGCTGGTTTTCAGTGGCCTGTTCATACTAAGAGACGTGCTGTTCATTTGGCTATCCACTCCACCCTGTTCAGCTCTACATTCTCGTGTCCACAAAACCCAGCCTTCAGAAATCATTGGAATCACCACTAGAGAATGTTCCATTCATTCACTGCGAATCTGGAATTCCTCTGAACCTCCACTCCTGGCAGGTTTTCGTTACGCCACTGGTGAATGTCCAAGTAACTCAATACTGGTTTTCAGAGGCATGTTCAACTCGCAGAAGTGCTGTTCAATGGGCTATCCACTCAATATTGGTCAGCTCTTCATTTTCCTCTCCACACAAACCAGCCTTCAGAAATCATTGGGCTCTCCACTACAGACTGTTCCATTCATTCACTGCGATTCTGCAATTCATCTGACTCTCCGCTCCAGGCAGGTTTTCATTACAGCACTGGTGAATGACCAAGTAATCCAATGCTGGTTTTCAGCCGCCTTTTCACACTCGCAGTGTGCTGTTCAATTGTCTATCCACTCAAACCTGGTCAGCCTTTCATTTTCTTTTCCACAATATCAGACTTCAGAAATCATTGGAATCGCCAGTACAGAATGTTCCATTCATTCACTGCCAATCTGGAATTCATCTGAATCTGCACTCCAGGTAGGCTTTCATTACACCACTTATGAATGTCCAAGTAACACAATGCTGGTTTTCAGCGGTCTGTTCACACTCTAAGCCCTGCTTTTTACTGGGTATCCACACAACTGTGGTCAGCTCTTCATTTTCATGTCCGAACAATCCAGACTTGAGAAATCATTGCAATCTCCAGTACAGAATGTTCCATTCATTCACTGCGAATCTGGAATTCAACTGAATCTCCACTACCTGCAGATTTATCTTACACCACTTGTGAATGTCCAAGTAAAACAATGCTGGTTTTCAGAGGCCTGTTCATGTTCGCAGTCGTGCTGTTCAATTGGCTATCCACTCAACCTGTTTTGCTCCTCATTTTCCTGTGCACACAACCCAGCCTTCAGAAATCATTGTAATCTCCACTACAGGATGTTCCATTCATTCACTGGGAATCTGGAATTCATCTGAATCTGCACTCCACGCAGGCTTTCGTTACACCACTGCTGAAAGTCGAAGTAATGCAATACTGGTTTTCAGTGGTCTGTTCACATTCGAAGCCGAGGCTTTTTACAGGCTATCCACTCAACACTGGTCAGCTCTTCATTTTCGTGTCCCCACAATCCAGATTTCAGAAATCATTGCAATCTCCACTACAGAATGTTCCATTCATTCACTGCGAGTCTGGAGTTTATCTGATTCTCCACTCCCGCCTGGTTAACATTACACCACTTGTGAATGTCCAAGTAAGCCAATGCTGGTTTTCAGAGGCCTGTTCATACTCGCAGCCGTGCTGTTTAATTGACAATTCACTCCACCCTGTTCAGCTCTTCATTGTCCCACCACACTACCAGCCTTCAGAAATCTTTGTGATCTCCACTACAGAATGTTCCATTCATTCACTGCGAATCTGGAATTCATCTGACTCTCAACTCCACGCAGGTTTTCATTACACCACTGTTGAATGTCCAAGTAACCCAATGCTGGTTTTCAGCGGCCTGTTCATATTCGCAGCCCTGCTGTTTACTTGGCTATCGATTCAAGCCTGGTCAGCTCTTCATTTTCCTGTCCACACAACACAGGCTTCAGAAATCATTGGAATCTCCTCTACAGAATGTTCCATTCATTCACTGCGAATGTGGAATTCAACTGACTCTCCACTCCATGCAGGTTTTCCTTACACCACTGATGAATGTCCAAGTAACCCAATGCTGGTTTTCAGCTGCATGTTCACACTCGCAGCCATGCTATACAATTGGCTTTCCACTAAATCCTGATTAGTTCTTGATTTTCCTTCCACACGACCCAGCCTTCAGAAATCGTTGGAATCTCCACTAGAGAATGTTCCATTCATTCACTGCGAATCTGGAATTCCTCTGAACCTCCACTCCCGGCAGGTTTTCGTTACACCACTGTTGAATGTCCAAGTAACCCAATGTTTTAAGTGTTTTCTTCACAAGCGCAGTGGTGCTGTTCAATTGGCTATCCACTCAACCCTGGCCAGCTCTACATTTTCCTGTCCACACCACAGAGACTGGAGAAATCATTGTTATCTCCACTACAGAATGTTCCATTCATTCACAGCGAATCTGGAATTCATCTGAATCTCCACTCCCGGCAGGTTTTCGTGACACCACTGGTAAATATCCAAGTAAGCCAATACTGGTTTTAAGTGAGCTGCTCATACTCTCAGCCGTGCTGTTCAATTTGCTATCCACTCAACCCTCTTCAGCTCCATTTTCCTGTCCACATAACCCAAACTTCAGAAACAATTGGTATCTCCTCCACAGAATGTTCCATTCATTGACGGCAAATCTGAAATTCATCTAATTCTCAACTCCCGTCAGGTTTTCGTTACACCACTTGTGAATGTCCAATTAAGCCAAAGCTGGTTTTCAGTGGCCTGTTCTTACTACGAGACGTGCTGTTCATTTGGCTATCCATTCCACCCTGTTCAGCTCTACATTTTCGTGTCCACAAAACCCAGCCTTCAGAAATCATTGGAATCACCACTAGAGAATGTTCCATTCATTCACTGCGAATCTGGAATTCATCTGAATCTCCACTCCCGGCAGGTTTTCATTGCACCACTGCTGAATGTTCAAGTAACGCAATGATGGTTTTCAGCGGTCTATTCACACTCGAACCCGTGCTGTTCACGGTCTAGCGACTCAACACTGGTGAGTTCTTCTTTTTCCAGTTCAGACAATACAAACCTCAGAAACCATTGCAATCTACACTACAGAATGTTTCATTCATTCAGGCGAATCTCGAATTCATCTTGTTCTCCACTCCCAGCAGGTTTTCGTTTCACCACTGGTGAATGTCCAAGCAACCCAAGGCTGGTTTCAGCTGCGTGTTAACACTCGCAGCCGTGCTGTTCAATTGGCTATCCAGTGAACGCTGGTTAGCTCTTGATTTTCCTTCCACACACCGAGCCTTCAGAAATCATTCTTATCTCCACTTCAGAGTGTTCCATTCGTTCCCTGCGAATCTGGAATTCCTCTGACTCTCCACACCAGGCAGATTTTCCTAACAACACTGGTGAATGACCAGGTAATCCAATGCTGGTTTTCAGCGGCTGTTCACACTCACAGCCTTGCTGTTCAATTGGCAATCCAGTCAAACCTAGTCAGCTCTTCATTTTCCTGTCCACACAACCCAGCGTTCAGAAATCATTGGAATCTCTACTACAGAAATTTCCATTCATTCACTGTGAATCTGGAAATACTCTGAATCTGCATTCCAGGAAGGCTTTCGTTACACCACTGATGAATGTCCAAGTAATGCAATGCTGCTTCTTAGTGGTCTGTTCACACTCGAAACCGTGCTGTTCATTGGCTATCCACTCAATATCGGTCAGCTCTTCAATATCCTGTCCAGACTATCCAGATTCCTAAATGTTGGCAATCACCACTACAGAATGTTCCATTCAATCACGCGAATCTGGAATTCATCAGAGTCTCCACTCCTGGAAGGTTTTCGTGACACCACTGGTAAATGTCCAAGGAAGACAATGCTGGTTTTAAGCCGCCTGCTAACACACTCAGCCGTGCTGTTCAATTTGCTATCCACCCAACCCTATTCAGCTCTACATTTTCCTGTCCTCATAACCCAACCTTCAGAAATAATTGGTATCTCCTCCACAGAATGTTCCGTTCATTCACTGCGAATCTTAAATTCATCTGACTCTCAACTCCCGGCGGGTTATCGTTACACCACTTGTGAATGTCCAAGTAAGCCAATGCTGGTTTTCAGTGGCCTGTTCATACTAAGAGACGTGCTGTTCATTTGGCTATCCACTCCACCCTGTTCAGCTCTACATTTTCGTGTCCACAAAACCCAGCCTTCAGAAATCATTGGAATCACCACTAGAGAATGTTCCATTCATTCACTGCGAATCTGGAATTCATCTGAATCTCCACTCCCGGCAGGTTTTCATTGCACCACTGCTGAATGTTCAAGTAACGCAATGATGGTTTTCAGCGGTCTATTCACACTCGAACCCGTGCTGTTCACGGTCTAGCGACTTAACACTGGTGAGTTCTTCTTTTTCCAGTTCAGACAATACAAACCTCAGAAACCATTGCAATCTACACTACAGAATGTTTCATTCATTCAGGCGAATCTTGAATTCATCTTGTTCTCCACTCCCAGCAGGTTTTCGTTTCACCACTGGTGAATGTCCAAGCAACCCAAGGCTGGTTTCAGCTGCGTGTTAACACTCGCAGCCGTGCTGTTCAATTGGCTATCCAGTGAACGCTGGTTAGCTCTTGATTTTCCTTCCACACACCGAGCCTTCAGAAATCATTCTTATCTCCACTTCAGAATGTTCCATTCGTTCCCTGCGAATCTGGAATTCCTCTGACTCTCCACACCAGGCAGATTTTCCTAACAACACTGGTGAATGACCAGGTAATCCAATGCTGGTTTTCAGCGGCTGTTCACACTCACAGCCTTGCTGTTCAATTGGCAATCCAGTCAAACCTAGTCAGCTCTTCATTTTCCTGTCCACACAACCCAGCGTTCAGAAATCATTGGAATCTCTACTACAGAAATTTCCATTCATTCACTGTGAATCTGGAAATACTCTGAATCTGCATTCCAGGAAGGCTTTCGTTACACCACTGATGAATGTCCAAGTAATGCAATGCTGCTTCTTAGTGGTCTGTTCACACTCGAAACCGTGCTGTTCATTGGCTATCCACTCAATATCGGTCAGCTCTTCAATATCCTGTCCAGACTATCCAGATTCCTAAATGTTGGCAATCACCACTACAGAATGTTCCATTCAATCACGCGAATCTGGAATTCATCAGAGTCTCCACTCCTGGAAGGTTTTCGTGACACCACTGGTAAATGTCCAAGGAAGACAATGCTGGTTTTAAGCCGCCTGCTAACACACTCAGCCGTGCTGTTCAATTTGCTATCCACCCAACCCTATTCAGCTCTACATTTTCCTGTCCTCATAACCCAACCTTCAGAAATAATTGGTATCTCCTCCACAGAATGTTCCGTTCATTCACTGCGAATCTTAAATTCATCTGACTCTCAACTCCCGGCGGGTTATCGTTACACCACTTGTGAATGTCCAAGTAAGCCAATGCTGGTTTTCAGTGGCCTGTTCATACTAAGAGACGTGCTGTTCATTTGGCTATCCACTCCACCCTGTTCAGCTCTACATTTTCGTGTCCACAAAACCCAGCCTTCAGAAATCATTGGAATCACCACTAGAGAATGTTCCATTCATTCACTGCGAATCTGGAATTCATCTGAATCTCCACTCCCGGCAGGTTTTCATTGCACCACTGCTGAATGTTCAAGTAACGCAATGATGGTTTTCAGCGGTCTATTCACACTCGAACCCGTGCTGTTCACGGTCTAGCGACTTAACACTGGTGAGTTCTTCTTTTTCCAGTTCAGACAATACAAACCTCAGAAACCATTGCAATCTACACTACAGAATGTTTCATTCATTCAGGCGAATCTTGAATTCATCTTGTTCTCCACTCCCAGCAGGTTTTCGTTTCACCACTGGTGAATGTCCACGCAACCCAAGGCTGGTTTCAGCTGCGTGTTAACACTCGCAGCCGTGCTGTTCAATTGGCTATCCAGTGAACGCTGGTTAGCTCTTGATTTTCCTTCCACACACCGAGCCTTCAGAAATCATTCTTATCTCCACTTCAGAATGTTCCATTCGTTCCCTGCGAATCTGGAATTCCTCTGACTCTCCACACCAGGCAGATTTTCCTAACAACACTGGTGAATGACCAGGTAATCCAATGCTGGTTTTCAGCGGCTGTTCACACTCACAGCCTTGCTGTTCAATTGGCAATCCAGTCAAACCTAGTCAGCTCTTCATTTTCCTGTCCACACAACCCAGCGTTCAGAAATCATTGGAATCTCTACTACAGAAATTTCCATTCATTCACTGTGAATCTGGAAATACTCTGAATCTGCATTCCAGGAAGGCTTTCGTTACACCACTGATGAATGTCCAAGTAATGCAATGCTGCTTCTTAGTGGTCTGTTCACACTCGAAACCGTGCTGTTCATTGGCTATCCACTCAATATCGGTCAGCTCTTCAATATCCTGTCCAGACTATCCAGATTCCTAAATGTTGGCAATCACCACTACAGAATGTTCCATTCAATCACGCGAATCTGGAATTCATCAGAGTCTCCACTCCTGGAAGGTTTTCGTGACACCACTGGTAAATGTCCAAGGAAGACAATGCTGGTTTTAAGCCGCCTGCTAACACACTCAGCCGTGCTGTTCAATTTGCTATCCACCCAACCCTATTCAGCTCTACATTTTCCTGTCCTCATAACCCAACCTTCAGAAATAATTGGTATCTCCTCCACAGAATGTTCCGTTCATTCACTGCGAATCTTAAATTCATCTGACTCTCAACTCCCGGCGGGTTATCGTTACACCACTTGTGAATGTCCAAGTAAGCCAATGCTGGTTTTCAGTGGCCTGTTCATACTAAGAGACGTGCTGTTCATTTGGCTATCCACTCCACCCTGTTCAGCTCTACATTCTCGTGTCCACAAAACCCAGCCTTCAGAAATCATTGGAATCACCACTAGAGAATGTTCCATTCATTCACTGCGAATCTGGAATTCCTCTGAACCTCCACTCCTGGCAGGTTTTCGTTACGCCACTGGTGAATGTCCAAGTAACTCAATACTGGTTTTCAGAGGCATGTTCAACTCGCAGAAGTGCTGTTCAATGGGCTATCCACTCAATATTGGTCAGCTCTTCATTTTCCTCTCCACACAAACCAGCCTTCAGAAATCATTGGGCTCTCCACTACAGACTGTTCCATTCATTCACTGCGATTCTGCAATTCATCTGACTCTCCGCTCCAGGCAGGTTTTCATTACAGCACTGGTGAATGACCAAGTAATCCAATGCTGGTTTTCAGCCGCCTTTTCACACTCGCAGTGTGCTGTTCAATTGTCTATCCACTCAAACCTGGTCAGCCTTTCATTTTCTTTTCCACAATATCAGACTTCAGAAATCATTGGAATCGCCAGTACAGAATGTCCCATTCATTCACTGCCAATCTGGAATTCATCTGAATCTGCACTCCAGGTAGGCTTTCATTACACCACTTATGAATGTCCAAGTAACACAATGCTGGTTTTCAGCGGTCTGTTCACACTCTAAGCCCTGCTTTTTACTGGGTATCCACACAACTGTGGTCAGCTCTTCATTTTCATGTCCGAACAATCCAGACTTGAGAAATCATTGCAATCTCCAGTACAGAATGTTCCATTCATTCACTGCGAATCTGGAATTCAACTGAATCTCCACTACCTGCAGATTTATCTTACACCACTTGTGAATGTCCAAGTAAAACAATGCTGGTTTTCAGAGGCCTGTTCATGTTCGCAGTCGTGCTGTTCAATTGGCTATCCACTCAACCTGTTTTGCTCCTCATTTTCCTGTGCACACAACCCAGCCTTCAGAAATCATTGTAATCTCCACTACAGGATGTTCCATTCATTCACTGGGAATCTGGAATTCATCTGAATCTGCACTCCACGCAGGCTTTCGTTACACCACTGCTGAAAGTCGAAGTAATGCAATACTGGTTTTCAGTGGTCTGTTCACATTCGAAGCCGAGGCTTTTTACAGGCTATCCACTCAACACTGGTCAGCTCTTCATTTTCGTGTCCCCACAATCCAGATTTCAGAAATCATTGCAATCTCCACTACAGAATGTTCCATTCATTCACTGCGAGTCTGGAGTTTATCTGATTCTCCACTCCCGCCTGGTTAACATTACACCACTTGTGAATGTCCAAGTAAGCCAATGCTGGTTTTCAGAGGCCTGTTCATACTCGCAGCCGTGCTGTTTAATTGACAATTCACTCCACCCTGTTCAGCTCTTCATTGTCCCACCACACTACCAGCCTTCAGAAATCTTTGTGATCTCCACTACAGAATGTTCCATTCATTCACTGCGAATCTGGAATTCATCTGACTCTCAACTCCACGCAGGTTTTCATTACACCACTGTTGAATGTCCAAGTAACCCAATGCTGGTTTTCAGCGGCCTGTTCATATTCGCAGCCCTGCTGTTTACTTGGCTATCGATTCAAGCCTGGTCAGCTCTTCATTTTCCTGTCCACACAACACAGGCTTCAGAAATCATTGGAATCTCCTCTACAGAATGTTCCATTCATTCACTGCGAATGTGGAATTCAACTGACTCTCCACTCCATGCAGGTTTTCCTTACACCACTGATGAATGTCCAAGTAACCCAATGCTGGTTTTCAGCTGCATGTTCACACTCGCAGCCATGCTATACAATTGGCTTTCCACTAAATCCTGATTAGTTCTTGATTTTCCTTCCACACGACCCAGCCTTCAGAAATCGTTGGAATCTCCACTAGAGAATGTTCCATTCATTCACTGCGAATCTGGAATTCCTCTGAACCTCCACTCCCGGCAGGTTTTCGTTACACCACTGTTGAATGTCCAAGTAACCCAATGTTTTAAGTGTTTTCTTCACAAGCGCAGTGGTGCTGTTCAATTGGCTATCCACTCAACCCTGGCCAGCTCTACATTTTCCTGTCCACACCACAGAGACTGGAGAAATCATTGTTATCTCCACTACAGAATGTTCCATTCATTCACAGCGAATCTGGAATTCATCTGAATCTCCACTCCCGGCAGGTTTTCGTGACACCACTGGTAAATATCCAAGTAAGCCAATGCTGGTTTTAAGTGGCCTGCTCATACTCTCAGCCGTGCTGTTCAATTTGCTATCCACTCAACCCTCTTCAGCTCCATTTTCCTGTCCACATAACCCAAACTTCAGAAACAATTGGTATCTCCTCCACAGAATGTTCCATTCATTGACGGCAAATCTGAAATTCATCTAATTCTCAACTCCCGTCAGGTTTTCGTTACACCACTTGTGAATGTCCAATTAAGCCAAAGCTGGTTTTCAGTGGCCTGTTCTTACTACGAGACGTGCTGTTCATTTGGCTATCCATTCCACCCTGTTCAGCTCTACATTTTCGTGTCCACAAAACCCAGCCTTCAGAAATCATTGGAATCACCACTAGAGAATGTTCCATTCATTCACTGCGAATCTGGAATTCATCTGAATCTCCACTCCCGGCAGGTTTTCATTGCACCACTGCTGAATGTTCAAGTAACGCAATGATGGTTTTCAGCGGTCTATTCACACTCGAACCCGTGCTGTTCACGGTCTAGCGACTCAACACTGGTGAGTTCTTCTTTTTCCAGTTCAGACAATACAAACCTCAGAAACCATTGCAATCTACACTACAGAATGTTTCATTCATTCAGGCGAATCTTGAATTCATCTTGTTCTCCACTCCCAGCAGGTTTTCGTTTCACCACTGGTGAATGTCCAAGCAACCCAAGGCTGGTTTCAGCTGCGTGTTAACACTCGCAGCCGTGCTGTTCAATTGGCTATCCAGTGAACGCTGGTTAGCTCTTGATTTTCCTTCCACACACCGAGCCTTCAGAAATCATTCTTATCTCCACTTCAGAATGTTCCATTCGTTCCCTGCGAATCTGGAATTCCTCTGACTCTCCACACCAGGCAGATTTTCCTAACAACACTGGTGAATGACCAGGTAATCCAATGCTGGTTTTCAGCGGCTGTTCACACTCACAGCCTTGCTGTTCAATTGGCAATCCAGTCAAACCTAGTCAGCTCTTCATTTTCCTGTCCACACAACCCAGCGTTCAGAAATCATTGGAATCTCTACTACAGAAATTTCCATTCATTCACTGTGAATCTGGAAATACTCTGAATCTGCATTCCAGGAAGGCTTTCGTTACACCACTGATGAATGTCCAAGTAATGCAATGCTGCTTCTTAGTGGTCTGTTCACACTCGAAACCGTGCTGTTCATTGGCTATCCACTCAATATCGGTCAGCTCTTCAATATCCTGTCCAGACTATCCAGATTCCTAAATGTTGGCAATCACCACTACAGAATGTTCCATTCAATCACGCGAATCTGGAATTCATCAGAGTCTCCACTCCTGGAAGGTTTTCGTGACACCACTGGTAAATGTCCAAGGAAGACAATGCTGGTTTTAAGCCGCCTGCTAACACACTCAGCCGTGCTGTTCAATTTGCTATCCACCCAACCCTATTCAGCTCTACATTTTCCTGTCCTCATAACCCAACCTTCAGAAATAATTGGTATCTCCTCCACAGAATGTTCCGTTCATTCACTGCGAATCTTAAATTCATCTGACTCTCAACTCCCGGCGGGTTATCGTTACACCACTTGTGAATGTCCAAGTAAGCCAATGCTGGTTTTCAGTGGCCTGTTCATACTAAGAGACGTGCTGTTCATTTGGCTATCCACTCCACCCTGTTCAGCTCTACATTCTCGTGTCCACAAAACCCAGCCTTCAGAAATCATTGGAATCACCACTAGAGAATGTTCCATTCATTCACTGCGAATCTGGAATTCCTCTGAACCTCCACTCCTGGCAGGTTTTCGTTACGCCACTGGTGAATGTCCAAGTAACTCAATACTGGTTTTCAGAGGCATGTTCAACTCGCAGAAGTGCTGTTCAATGGGCTATCCACTCAATATTGGTCAGCTCTTCATTTTCCTCTCCACACAAACCAGCCTTCAGAAATCATTGGGCTCTCCACTACAGACTGTTCCATTCATTCACTGCGATTCTGCAATTCATCTGACTCTCCGCTCCAGGCAGGTTTTCATTACAGCACTGGTGAATGACCAAGTAATCCAATGCTGGTTTTCAGCCGCCTTTTCACACTCGCAGTGTGCTGTTCAATTGTCTATCCACTCAAACCTGGTCAGCCTTTCATTTTCTTTTCCACAATATCAGACTTCAGAAATCATTGGAATCGCCAGTACAGAATGTTCCATTCATTCACTGCCAATCTGGAATTCATCTGAATCTGCACTCCAGGTAGGCTTTCATTACACCACTTATGAATGTCCAAGTAACACAATGCTGGTTTTCAGCGGTCTGTTCACACTCTAAGCCCTGCTTTTTACTGGGTATCCACACAACTGTGGTCAGCTCTTCATTTTCATGTCCGAACAATCCAGACTTGAGAAATCATTGCAATCTCCAGTACAGAATGTTCCATTCATTCACTGCGAATCTGGAATTCAACTGAATCTCCACTACCTGCAGATTTATCTTACACCACTTGTGAATGTCCAAGTAAAACAATGCTGGTTTTCAGAGGCCTGTTCATGTTCGCAGTCGTGCTGTTCAATTGGCTATCCACTCAACCTGTTTTGCTCCTCATTTTCCTGTGCACACAACCCAGCCTTCAGAAATCATTGTAATCTCCACTACAGGATGTTCCATTCATTCACTGGGAATCTGGAATTCATCTGAATCTGCACTCCACGCAGGCTTTCGTTACACCACTGCTGAAAGTCGAAGTAATGCAATACTGGTTTTCAGTGGTCTGTTCACATTCGAAGCCGAGGCTTTTTACAGGCTATCCACTCAACACTGGTCAGCTCTTCATTTTCGTGTCCCCACAATCCAGATTTCAGAAATCATTGCAATCTCCACTACAGAATGTTCCATTCATTCACTGCGAGTCTGGAGTTTATCTGATTCTCCACTCCCGCCTGGTTAACATTACACCACTTGTGAATGTCCAAGTAAGCCAATGCTGGTTTTCAGAGGCCTGTTCATACTCGCAGCCGTGCTGTTTAATTGACAATTCACTCCACCCTGTTCAGCTCTTCATTGTCCCACCACACTACCAGCCTTCAGAAATCTTTGTGATCTCCACTACAGAATGTTCCATTCATTCACTGCGAATCTGGAATTCATCTGACTCTCAACTCCACGCAGGTTTTCATTACACCACTGTTGAATGTCCAAGTAACCCAATGCTGGTTTTCAGCGGCCTGTTCATATTCGCAGCCCTGCTGTTTACTTGGCTATCGATTCAAGCCTGGTCAGCTCTTCATTTTCCTGTCCACACAACACAGGCTTCAGAAATCATTGGAATCTCCTCTACAGAATGTTCCATTCATTCACTGCGAATGTGGAATTCAACTGACTCTCCACTCCATGCAGGTTTTCCTTACACCACTGATGAATGTCCAAGTAACCCAATGCTGGTTTTCAGCTGCATGTTCACACTCGCAGCCATGCTATACAATTGGCTTTCCACTAAATCCTGATTAGTTCTTGATTTTCCTTCCACACGACCCAGCCTTCAGAAATCGTTGGAATCTCCACTAGAGAATGTTCCATTCATTCACTGCGAATCTGGAATTCCTCTGAACCTCCACTCCCGGCAGGTTTTCGTTACACCACTGTTGAATGTCCAAGTAACCCAATGTTTTAAGTGTTTTCTTCACAAGCGCAGTGGTGCTGTTCAATTGGCTATCCACTCAACCCTGGCCAGCTCTACATTTTCCTGTCCACACCACAGAGACTGGAGAAATCATTGTTATCTCCACTACAGAATGTTCCATTCATTCACAGCGAATCTGGAATTCATCTGAATCTCCACTCCCGGCAGGTTTTCGTGACACCACTGGTAAATATCCAAGTAAGCCAATACTGGTTTTAAGTGGCCTGCTCATACTCTCAGCCGTGCTGTTCAATTTGCTATCCACTCAACCCTCTTCAGCTCCATTTTCCTGTCCACATAACCCAAACTTCAGAAACAATTGGTATCTCCTCCACAGAATGTTCCATTCATTGACGGCAAATCTGAAATTCATCTAATTCTCAACTCCCGTCAGGTTTTCGTTACACCACTTGTGAATGTCCAATTAAGCCAAAGCTGGTTTTCAGTGGCCTGTTCTTACTACGAGACGTGCTGTTCATTTGGCTATCCATTCCACCCTGTTCAGCTCTACATTTTCGTGTCCACAAAACCCAGCCTTCAGAAATCATTGGAATCACCACTAGAGAATGTTCCATTCATTCACTGCGAATCTGGAATTCATCTGAATCTCCACTCCCGGCAGGTTTTCATTGCACCACTGCTGAATGTTCAAGTAACGCAATGATGGTTTTCAGCGGTCTATTCACACTCGAACCCGTGCTGTTCACGGTCTAGCGACTCAACACTGGTGAGTTCTTCTTTTTCCAGTTCAGACAATACAAACCTCAGAAACCATTGCAATCTACACTACAGAATGTTTCATTCATTCAGGCGAATCTCGAATTCATCTTGTTCTCCACTCCCAGCAGGTTTTCGTTTCACCACTGGTGAATGTCCAAGCAACCCAAGGCTGGTTTCAGCTGCGTGTTAACACTCGCAGCCGTGCTGTTCAATTGGCTATCCAGTGAACGCTGGTTAGCTCTTGATTTTCCTTCCACACACCGAGCCTTCAGAAATCATTCTTATCTCCACTTCAGAGTGTTCCATTCGTTCCCTGCGAATCTGGAATTCCTCTGACTCTCCACACCAGGCAGATTTTCCTAACAACACTGGTGAATGACCAGGTAATCCAATGCTGGTTTTCAGCGGCTGTTCACACTCACAGCCTTGCTGTTCAATTGGCAATCCAGTCAAACCTAGTCAGCTCTTCATTTTCCTGTCCACACAACCCAGCGTTCAGAAATCATTGGAATCTCTACTACAGAAATTTCCATTCATTCACTGTGAATCTGGAAATACTCTGAATCTGCATTCCAGGAAGGCTTTCGTTACACCACTGATGAATGTCCAAGTAATGCAATGCTGCTTCTTAGTGGTCTGTTCACACTCGAAACCGTGCTGTTCATTGGCTATCCACTCAATATCGGTCAGCTCTTCAATATCCTGTCCAGACTATCCAGATTCCTAAATGTTGGCAATCACCACTACAGAATGTTCCATTCAATCACGCGAATCTGGAATTCATCAGAGTCTCCACTCCTGGAAGGTTTTCGTGACACCACTGGTAAATGTCCAAGGAAGACAATGCTGGTTTTAAGCCGCCTGCTAACACACTCAGCCGTGCTGTTCAATTTGCTATCCACCCAACCCTATTCAGCTCTACATTTTCCTGTCCTCATAACCCAACCTTCAGAAATAATTGGTATCTCCTCCACAGAATGTTCCGTTCATTCACTGCGAATCTTAAATTCATCTGACTCTCAACTCCCGGCGGGTTATCGTTACACCACTTGTGAATGTCCAAGTAAGCCAATGCTGGTTTTCAGTGGCCTGTTCATACTAAGAGACGTGCTGTTCATTTGGCTATCCACTCCACCCTGTTCAGCTCTACATTTTCGTGTCCACAAAACCCAGCCTTCAGAAATCATTGGAATCACCACTAGAGAATGTTCCATTCATTCACTGCGAATCTGGAATTCATCTGAATCTCCACTCCCGGCAGGTTTTCATTGCACCACTGCTGAATGTTCAAGTAACGCAATGATGGTTTTCAGCGGTCTATTCACACTCGAACCCGTGCTGTTCACGGTCTAGCGACTTAACACTGGTGAGTTCTTCTTTTTCCAGTTCAGACAATACAAACCTCAGAAACCATTGCAATCTACACTACAGAATGTTTCATTCATTCAGGCGAATCTTGAATTCATCTTGTTCTCCACTCCCAGCAGGTTTTCGTTTCACCACTGGTGAATGTCCAAGCAACCCAAGGCTGGTTTCAGCTGCGTGTTAACACTCGCAGCCGTGCTGTTCAATTGGCTATCCAGTGAACGCTGGTTAGCTCTTGATTTTCCTTCCACACACCGAGCCTTCAGAAATCATTCTTATCTCCACTTCAGAATGTTCCATTCGTTCCCTGCGAATCTGGAATTCCTCTGACTCTCCACACCAGGCAGATTTTCCTAACAACACTGGTGAATGACCAGGTAATCCAATGCTGGTTTTCAGCGGCTGTTCACACTCACAGCCTTGCTGTTCAATTGGCAATCCAGTCAAACCTAGTCAGCTCTTCATTTTCCTGTCCACACAACCCAGCGTTCAGAAATCATTGGAATCTCTACTACAGAAATTTCCATTCATTCACTGTGAATCTGGAAATACTCTGAATCTGCATTCCAGGAAGGCTTTCGTTACACCACTGATGAATGTCCAAGTAATGCAATGCTGCTTCTTAGTGGTCTGTTCACACTCGAAACCGTGCTGTTCATTGGCTATCCACTCAATATCGGTCAGCTCTTCAATATCCTGTCCAGACTATCCAGATTCCTAAATGTTGGCAATCACCACTACAGAATGTTCCATTCAATCACGCGAATCTGGAATTCATCAGAGTCTCCACTCCTGGAAGGTTTTCGTGACACCACTGGTAAATGTCCAAGGAAGACAATGCTGGTTTTAAGCCGCCTGCTAACACACTCAGCCGTGCTGTTCAATTTGCTATCCACCCAACCCTATTCAGCTCTACATTTTCCTGTCCTCATAACCCAACCTTCAGAAATAATTGGTATCTCCTCCACAGAATGTTCCGTTCATTCACTGCGAATCTTAAATTCATCTGACTCTCAACTCCCGGCGGGTTATCGTTACACCACTTGTGAATGTCCAAGTAAGCCAATGCTGGTTTTCAGTGGCCTGTTCATACTAAGAGACGTGCTGTTCATTTGGCTATCCACTCCACCCTGTTCAGCTCTACATTCTCGTGTCCACAAAACCCAGCCTTCAGAAATCATTGGAATCACCACTAGAGAATGTTCCATTCATTCACTGCGAATCTGGAATTCCTCTGAACCTCCACTCCTGGCAGGTTTTCGTTACGCCACTGGTGAATGTCCAAGTAACTCAATACTGGTTTTCAGAGGCATGTTCAACTCGCAGAAGTGCTGTTCAATGGGCTATCCACTCAATATTGGTCAGCTCTTCATTTTCCTCTCCACACAAACCAGCCTTCAGAAATCATTGGGCTCTCCACTACAGACTGTTCCATTCATTCACTGCGATTCTGCAATTCATCTGACTCTCCGCTCCAGGCAGGTTTTCATTACAGCACTGGTGAATGACCAAGTAATCCAATGCTGGTTTTCAGCCGCCTTTTCACACTCGCAGTGTGCTGTTCAATTGTCTATCCACTCAAACCTGGTCAGCCTTTCATTTTCTTTTCCACAATATCAGACTTCAGAAATCATTGGAATCGCCAGTACAGAATGTCCCATTCATTCACTGCCAATCTGGAATTCATCTGAATCTGCACTCCAGGTAGGCTTTCATTACACCACTTATGAATGTCCAAGTAACACAATGCTGGTTTTCAGCGGTCTGTTCACACTCTAAGCCCTGCTTTTTACTGGGTATCCACACAACTGTGGTCAGCTCTTCATTTTCATGTCCGAACAATCCAGACTTGAGAAATCATTGCAATCTCCAGTACAGAATGTTCCATTCATTCACTGCGAATCTGGAATTCAACTGAATCTCCACTACCTGCAGATTTATCTTACACCACTTGTGAATGTCCAAGTAAAACAATGCTGGTTTTCAGAGGCCTGTTCATGTTCGCAGTCGTGCTGTTCAATTGGCTATCCACTCAACCTGTTTTGCTCCTCATTTTCCTGTGCACACAACCCAGCCTTCAGAAATCATTGTAATCTCCACTACAGGATGTTCCATTCATTCACTGGGAATCTGGAATTCATCTGAATCTGCACTCCACGCAGGCTTTCGTTACACCACTGCTGAAAGTCGAAGTAATGCAATACTGGTTTTCAGTGGTCTGTTCACATTCGAAGCCGAGGCTTTTTACAGGCTATCCACTCAACACTGGTCAGCTCTTCATTTTCGTGTCCCCACAATCCAGATTTCAGAAATCATTGCAATCTCCACTACAGAATGTTCCATTCATTCACTGCGAGTCTGGAGTTTATCTGATTCTCCACTCCCGCCTGGTTAACATTACACCACTTGTGAATGTCCAAGTAAGCCAATGCTGGTTTTCAGAGGCCTGTTCATACTCGCAGCCGTGCTGTTTAATTGACAATTCACTCCACCCTGTTCAGCTCTTCATTGTCCCACCACACTACCAGCCTTCAGAAATCTTTGTTATCTCCACTACAGAACGTTCCATTCATTCACTGCGAATCTGGAATTCATCTGACTCTCAACTCCACGCAGGTTTTCATTACACCACTGTTGAATGTCCAAGTAACCCAATGCTGGTTTTCAGCGGCCTGTTCATATTCGCAGCCCTGCTGTTTACTTGGCTATCGATTCAAGCCTGGTCAGCTCTTCATTTTCCTGTCCACACAACACAGGCTTCAGAAATCATTGGAATCTCCTCTACAGAATGTTCCATTCATTCACTGCGAATGTGGAATTCAACTGACTCTCCACTCCATGCAGGTTTTCCTTACACCACTGATGAATGTCCAAGTAACCCAATGCTGGTTTTCAGCTGCATGTTCACACTCGCAGCCATGCTATACAATTGGCTTTCCACTAAATCCTGATTAGTTCTTGATTTTCCTTCCACACGACCCAGCCTTCAGAAATCGTTGGAATCTCCACTAGAGAATGTTCCATTCATTCACTGCGAATCTGGAATTCCTCTGAACCTCCACTCCCGGCAGGTTTTCGTTACACCACTGTTGAATGTCCAAGTAACCCAATGTTTTAAGTGTTTTCTTCACAAGCGCAGTGGTGCTGTTCAATTGGCTATCCACTCAACCCTGGCCAGCTCTACATTTTCCTGTCCACACCACAGAGACTGGAGAAATCATTGTTATCTCCACTACAGAATGTTCCATTCATTCACAGCGAATCTGGAATTCATCTGAATCTCCACTCCCGGCAGGTTTTCGTGACACCACTGGTAAATATCCAAGTAAGCCAATGCTGGTTTTAAGTGGCCTGCTCATACTCTCAGCCGTGCTGTTCAATTTGCTATCCACTCAACCCTCTTCAGCTCCATTTTCCTGTCCACATAACCCAAACTTCAGAAACAATTGGTATCTCCTCCACAGAATGTTCCATTCATTGACGGCAAATCTGAAATTCATCTAATTCTCAACTCCCGTCAGGTTTTCGTTACAACACTTGTGAATGTCCAATTAAGCCAAAGCTGGTTTTCAGTGGCCTGTTCTTACTACGAGACGTGCTGTTCATTTGGCTATCCATTCCACCCTGTTCAGCTCTACATTTTCGTGTCCACAAAACCCAGCCTTCAGAAATCTTTGGAATCACCACTAGAGAATGTTCCTTTCATTCACTGCGAATCTGGAATTCATCTGAATCTCCACTCCCGGCAGGTTTTCATTGCACCACTGCTGAATGTTCAAGTAACGCAATGATGGTTTTCAGCGGTCTATTCACACTCGAACCCGTGCTGTTCACGGTCTAGCGACTCAACACTGGTGAGTTCTTCTTTTTCCAGTTCAGACAATACAAACCTCAGAAACCATTGCAATCTACACTACAGAATGTTTCATTCATTCAGGCGAATCTTGAATTCATCTTGTTCTCCACTCCCAGCAGGTTTTCGTTTCACCACTGGTGAATGTCCAAGCAACCCAAGGCTGGTTTCAGCTGCGTGTTAACACTCGCAGCCGTGCTGTTCAATTGGCTATCCAGTGAACGCTGGTTAGCTCTTGATTTTCCTTCCACACACCGAGCCTTCAGAAATCATTCTTATCTCCACTTCAGAATGTTCCATTCGTTCCCTGCGAATCTGGAATTCCTCTGACTCTCCACACCAGGCAGATTTTCCTAACAACACTGGTGAATGACCAGGTAATCCAATGCTGGTTTTCAGCGGCTGTTCACACTCACAGCCTTGCTGTTCAATTGGCAATCCAGTCAAACCTAGTCAGCTCTTCATTTTCCTGTCCACACAACCCAGCGTTCAGAAATCATTGGAATCTCTACTACAGAAATTTCCATTCATTCACTGTGAATCTGGAAATACTCTGAATCTGCATTCCAGGAAGGCTTTCGTTACACCACTGATGAATGTCCAAGTAATGCAATGCTGCTTCTTAGTGGTCTGTTCACACTCGAAACCGTGCTGTTCATTGGCTATCCACTCAATATCGGTCAGCTCTTCAATATCCTGTCCAGACTATCCAGATTCCTAAATGTTGGCAATCACCACTACAGAATGTTCCATTCAATCACGCGAATCTGGAATTCATCAGAGTCTCCACTCCTGGAAGGTTTTCGTGACACCACTGGTAAATGTCCAAGGAAGACAATGCTGGTTTTAAGCCGCCTGCTAACACACTCAGCCGTGCTGTTCAATTTGCTATCCACCCAACCCTATTCAGCTCTACATTTTCCTGTCCTCATAACCCAACCTTCAGAAATAATTGGTATCTCCTCCACAGAATGTTCCGTTCATTCACTGCGAATCTTAAATTCATCTGACTCTCAACTCCCGGCGGGTTATCGTTACACCACTTGTGAATGTCCAAGTAAGCCAATGCTGGTTTTCAGTGGCCTGTTCATACTAAGAGACGTGCTGTTCATTTGGCTATCCACTCCACCCTGTTCAGCTCTACATTCTCGTGTCCACAAAACCCAGCCTTCAGAAATCATTGGAATCACCACTAGAGAATGTTCCATTCATTCACTGCGAATCTGGAATTCCTCTGAACCTCCACTCCTGGCAGGTTTTCGTTACGCCACTGGTGAATGTCCAAGTAACTCAATACTGGTTTTCAGAGGCATGTTCAACTCGCAGAAGTGCTGTTCAATGGGCTATCCACTCAATATTGGTCAGCTCTTCATTTTCCTCTCCACACAAACCAGCCTTCAGAAATCATTGGGCTCTCCACTACAGACTGTTCCATTCATTCACTGCGATTCTGCAATTCATCTGACTCTCCGCTCCAGGCAGGTTTTCATTACAGCACTGGTGAATGACCAAGTAATCCAATGCTGGTTTTCAGCCGCCTTTTCACACTCGCAGTGTGCTGTTCAATTGTCTATCCACTCAAACCTGGTCAGCCTTTCATTTTCTTTTCCACAATATCAGACTTCAGAAATCATTGGAATCGCCAGTACAGAATGTTCCATTCATTCACTGCCAATCTGGAATTCATCTGAATCTGCACTCCAGGTAGGCTTTCATTACACCACTTATGAATGTCCAAGTAACACAATGCTGGTTTTCAGCGGTCTGTTCACACTCTAAGCCCTGCTTTTTACTGGGTATCCACACAACTGTGGTCAGCTCTTCATTTTCATGTCCAAACAATCCAGACTTGAGAAATCATTGCAATCTCCAGTACAGAATGTTCCATTCATTCACTGCGAATCTGGAATTCAACTGAATCTCCACTACCTGCAGATTTATCTTACACCACTTGTGAATGTCCAAGTAAAACAATGCTGGTTTTCAGAGGCCTGTTCATGTTCGCAGTCGTGCTGTTCAATTGGCTATCCACTCAACCTGTTTTGCTCCTCATTTTCCTGTGCACACAACCCAGCCTTCAGAAATCATTGTAATCTCCACTACAGGATGTTCCATTCATTCACTGGGAATCTGGAATTCATCTGAATCTGCACTCCACGCAGGCTTTCGTTACACCACTGCTGAAAGTCGAAGTAATGCAATACTGGTTTTCAGTGGTCTGTTCACATTCGAAGCCGAGGCTTTTTACAGGCTATCCACTCAACACTGGTCAGCTCTTCATTTTCGTGTCCCCACAATCCAGATTTCAGAAATCATTGCAATCTCCACTACAGAATGTTCCATTCATTCACTGCGAGTCTGGAGTTTATCTGATTCTCCACTCCCGCCTGGTTAACATTACACCACTTGTGAATGTCCAAGTAAGCCAATGCTGGTTTTCAGAGGCCTGTTCATACTCGCAGCCGTGCTGTTTAATTGACAATTCACTCCACCCTGTTCAGCTCTTCATTGTCCCACCACACTACCAGCCTTCAGAAATCTTTGTTATCTCCACTACAGAACGTTCCATTCATTCACTGCGAATCTGGAATTCATCTGACTCTCAACTCCACGCAGGTTTTCATTACACCACTGTTGAATGTCCAAGTAACCCAATGCTGGTTTTCAGCGGCCTGTTCATATTCGCAGCCCTGCTGTTTACTTGGCTATCGATTCAAGCCTGGTCAGCTCTTCATTTTCCTGTCCACACAACACAGGCTTCAGAAATCATTGGAATCTCCTCTACAGAATGTTCCATTCATTCACTGCGAATGTGGAATTCAACTGACTCTCCACTCCATGCAGGTTTTCCTTACACCACTGATGAATGTCCAAGTAACCCAATGCTGGTTTTCAGCTGCATGTTCACACTCGCAGCCATGCTATACAATTGGCTTTCCACTAAATCCTGATTAGTTCTTGATTTTCCTTCCACACGACCCAGCCTTCAGAAATCGTTGGAATCTCCACTAGAGAATGTTCCATTCATTCACTGCGAATCTGGAATTCCTCTGAACCTCCACTCCCGGCAGGTTTTCGTTACACCACTGTTGAATGTCCAAGTAACCCAATGTTTTAAGTGTTTTCTTCACAAGCGCAGTGGTGCTGTTCAATTGGCTATCCACTCAACCCTGGCCAGCTCTACATTTTCCTGTCCACACCACAGAGACTGGAGAAATCATTGTTATCTCCACTACAGAATGTTCCATTCATTCACAGCGAATCTGGAATTCATCTGAATCTCCACTCCCGGCAGGTTTTCGTGACACCACTGGTAAATATCCAAGTAAGCCAATGCTGGTTTTAAGTGGCCTGCTCATACTCTCAGCCGTGCTGTTCAATTTGCTATCCACTCAACCCTCTTCAGCTCCATTTTCCTGTCCACATAACCCAAACTTCAGAAACAATTGGTATCTCCTCCACAGAATGTTCCATTCATTGACGGCAAATCTGAAATTCATCTAATTCTCAACTCCCGTCAGGTTTTCGTTACACCACTTGTGAATGTCCAATTAAGCCAAAGCTGGTTTTCAGTGGCCTGTTCTTACTACGAGACGTGCTGTTCATTTGGCTATCCATTCCACCCTGTTCAGCTCTACATTTTCGTGTCCACAAAACCCAGCCTTCAGAAATCTTTGGAATCACCACTAGAGAATGTTCCATTCATTCACTGCGAATCTGGAATTCATCTGAATCTCCACTCCCGGCAGGTTTTCATTGCACCACTGCTGAATGTTCAAGTAACGCAATGATGGTTTTCAGCGGTCTATTCACACTCGAACCCGTGCTGTTCACGGTCTAGCGACTCAACACTGGTGAGTTCTTCTTTTTCCAGTTCAGACAATACAAACCTCAGAAACCATTGCAATCTACACTACAGAATGTTTCATTCATTCAGGCGAATCTTGAATTCATCTTGTTCTCCACTCCCAGCAGGTTTTCGTTTCACCACTGGTGAATGTCCAAGCAACCCAAGGCTGGTTTCAGCTGCGTGTTAACACTCGCAGCCGTGCTGTTCAATTGGCTATCCAGTGAACGCTGGTTAGCTCTTGATTTTCCTTCCACACACCGAGCCTTCAGAAATCATTCTTATCTCCACTTCAGAATGTTCCATTCGTTCCCTGCGAATCTGGAATTCCTCTGACTCTCCACACCAGGCAGATTTTCCTAACAACACTGGTGAATGACCAGGTAATCCAATGCTGGTTTTCAGCGGCTGTTCACACTCACAGCCTTGCTGTTCAATTGGCAATCCAGTCAAACCTAGTCAGCTCTTCATTTTCCTGTCCACACAACCCAGCGTTCAGAAATCATTGGAATCTCTACTACAGAAATTTCCATTCATTCACTGTGAATCTGGAAATACTCTGAATCTGCATTCCAGGAAGGCTTTCGTTACACCACTGATGAATGTCCAAGTAATGCAATGCTGCTTCTTAGTGGTCTGTTCACACTCGAAACCGTGCTGTTCATTGGCTATCCACTCAATATCGGTCAGCTCTTCAATATCCTGTCCAGACTATCCAGATTCCTAAATGTTGGCAATCACCACTACAGAATGTTCCATTCAATCACGCGAATCTGGAATTCATCAGAGTCTCCACTCCTGGAAGGTTTTCGTGACACCACTGGTAAATGTCCAAGGAAGACAATGCTGGTTTTAAGCCGCCTGCTAACACACTCAGCCGTGCTGTTCAATTTGCTATCCACCCAACCCTATTCAGCTCTACATTTTCCTGTCCTCATAACCCAACCTTCAGAAATAATTGGTATCTCCTCCACAGAATGTTCCGTTCATTCACTGCGAATCTTAAATTCATCTGACTCTCAACTCCCGGCGGGTTATCGTTACACCACTTGTGAATGTCCAAGTAAGCCAATGCTGGTTTTCAGTGGCCTGTTCATACTAAGAGACGTGCTGTTCATTTGGCTATCCACTCCACCCTGTTCAGCTCTACATTCTCGTGTCCACAAAACCCAGCCTTCAGAAATCATTGGAATCACCACTAGAGAATGTTCCATTCATTCACTGCGAATCTGGAATTCCTCTGAACCTCCACTCCTGGCAGGTTTTCGTTACGCCACTGGTGAATGTCCAAGTAACTCAATACTGGTTTTCAGAGGCATGTTCAACTCGCAGAAGTGCTGTTCAATGGGCTATCCACTCAATATTGGTCAGCTCTTCATTTTCCTCTCCACACAAACCAGCCTTCAGAAATCATTGGGCTCTCCACTACAGACTGTTCCATTCATTCACTGCGATTCTGCAATTCATCTGACTCTCCGCTCCAGGCAGGTTTTCATTACAGCACTGGTGAATGACCAAGTAATCCAATGCTGGTTTTCAGCCGCCTTTTCACACTCGCAGTGTGCTGTTCAATTGTCTATCCACTCAAACCTGGTCAGCCTTTCATTTTCTTTTCCACAATATCAGACTTCAGAAATCATTGGAATCGCCAGTACAGAATGTTCCATTCATTCACTGCCAATCTGGAATTCATCTGAATCTGCACTCCAGGTAGGCTTTCATTACACCACTTATGAATGTCCAAGTAACACAATGCTGGTTTTCAGCGGTCTGTTCACACTCTAAGCCCTGCTTTTTACTGGGTATCCACACAACTGTGGTCAGCTCTTCATTTTCATGTCCGAACAATCCAGACTTGAGAAATCATTGCAATCTCCAGTACAGAATGTTCCATTCATTCACTGCGA
Organism: Sorex fumeus; assembly: GCF_029834395.1. Taxonomy (NCBI): domain Eukaryota; kingdom Metazoa; phylum Chordata; class Mammalia; order Eulipotyphla; family Soricidae; genus Sorex; species Sorex fumeus. Next base: position 2,088,497 of record NW_026606113.1, read on the forward strand.
ATCTGGAATTCAACTGAATCTCCACTACCTGCAGATTTATCTTACACCACTTGTGAATGTCCAAGTAAAACAATGCTGGTTTTCAGAGGCCTGTTCATGTTCGCAGTCGTGCTGTTCAATTGGCTATCCACTCAACCTGTTTTGCTCCTCATTTTCCTGTGCACACAACCCAGCCTTCAGAAATCATTGTAATCTCCACTACAGGATGTTCCATTCATTCACTGGGAATCTGGAATTCATCTGAATCTGCACTCCACGCAGGCTTTCGTTACACCACTGCTGAAAGTCGAAGTAATGCAATACTGGTTTTCAGTGGTCTGTTCACATTCGAAGCCGAGGCTTTTTACAGGCTATCCACTCAACACTGGTCAGCTCTTCATTTTCGTGTCCCCACAATCCAGATTTCAGAAATCATTGCAATCTCCACTACAGAATGTTCCATTCATTCACTGCGAGTCTGGAGTTTATCTGATTCTCCACTCCCGCCTGGTTAACATTACACCACTTGTGAATGTCCAAGTAAGCCAATGCTGGTTTTCAGAGGCCTGTTCATACTCGCAGCCGTGCTGTTTAATTGACAATTCACTCCACCCTGTTCAGCTCTTCATTGTCCCACCACACTACCAGCCTTCAGAAATCTTTGTGATCTCCACTACAGAATGTTCCATTCATTCACTGCGAATCTGGAATTCATCTGACTCTCAACTCCACGCAGGTTTTCATTACACCACTGTTGAATGTCCAAGTAACCCAATGCTGGTTTTCAGCGGCCTGTTCATATTCGCAGCCCTGCTGTTTACTTGGCTATCGATTCAAGCCTGGTCAGCTCTTCATTTTCCTGTCCACACAACACAGGCTTCAGAAATCATTGGAATCTCCTCTACAGAATGTTCCATTCATTCACTGCGAATGTGGAATTCAACTGACTCTCCACTCCATGCAGGTTTTCCTTACACCACTGATGAATGTCCAAGTAACCCAATGCTGGTTTTCAGCTGCATGTTCACACTCGCAGCCATGCTATACAATTGGCTTTCCACTAAATCCTGATTAGTTCTTGATTTTCCTTCCACACGACCCAGCCTTCAGAAATCGTTGGAATCTCCACTAGAGAATGTTCCATTCATTCACTGCGAATCTGGAATTCCTCTGAACCTCCACTCCCGGCAGGTTTTCGTTACACCACTGTTGAATGTCCAAGTAACCCAATGTTTTAAGTGTTTTCTTCACAAGCGCAGTGGTGCTGTTCAATTGGCTATCCACTCAACCCTGGCCAGCTCTACATTTTCCTGTCCACACCACAGAGACTGGAGAAATCATTGTTATCTCCACTACAGAATGTTCCATTCATTCACAGCGAATCTGGAATTCATCTGAATCTCCACTCCCGGCAGGTTTTCGTGACACCACTGGTAAATATCCAAGTAAGCCAATACTGGTTTTAAGTGGCCTGCTCATACTCTCAGCCGTGCTGTTCAATTTGCTATCCACTCAACCCTCTTCAGCTCCATTTTCCTGTCCACATAACCCAAACTTCAGAAACAATTGGTATCTCCTCCACAGAATGTTCCATTCATTGACGGCAAATCTGAAATTCATCTAATTCTCAACTCCCGTCAGGTTTTCGTTACACCACTTGTGAATGTCCAATTAAGCCAAAGCTGGTTTTCAGTGGCCTGTTCTTACTACGAGACGTGCTGTTCATTTGGCTATCCATTCCACCCTGTTCAGCTCTACATTTTCGTGTCCACAAAACCCAGCCTTCAGAAATCATTGGAATCACCACTAGAGAATGTTCCATTCATTCACTGCGAATCTGGAATTCATCTGAATCTCCACTCCCGGCAGGTTTTCATTGCACCACTGCTGAATGTTCAAGTAACGCAATGATGGTTTTCAGCGGTCTATTCACACTCGAACCCGTGCTGTTCACGGTCTAGCGACTCAACACTGGTGAGTTCTTCTTTTTCCAGTTCAGACAATACAAACCTCAGAAACCATTGCAATCTACACTACAGAATGTTTCATTCATTCAGGCGAATCTCGAATTCATCTTGTTCTCCACTCCCAGCAGGTTTTCGTTTCACCACTGGTGAATGTCCAAGCAACCCAAGGCTGGTTTCAGCTGCGTGTTAACACTCGCAGCCGTGCTGTTCAATTGGCTATCCAGTGAACGCTGGTTAGCTCTTGATTTTCCTTCCACACACCGAGCCTTCAGAAATCATTCTTATCTCCACTTCAGAGTGTTCCATTCGTTCCCTGCGAATCTGGAATTCCTCTGACTCTCCACACCAGGCAGATTTTCCTAACAACACTGGTGAATGACCAGGTAATCCAATGCTGGTTTTCAGCGGCTGTTCACACTCACAGCCTTGCTGTTCAATTGGCAATCCAGTCAAACCTAGTCAGCTCTTCATTTTCCTGTCCACACAACCCAGCGTTCAGAAATCATTGGAATCTCTACTACAGAAATTTCCATTCATTCACTGTGAATCTGGAAATACTCTGAATCTGCATTCCAGGAAGGCTTTCGTTACACCACTGATGAATGTCCAAGTAATGCAATGCTGCTTCTTAGTGGTCTGTTCACACTCGAAACCGTGCTGTTCATTGGCTATCCACTCAATATCGGTCAGCTCTTCAATATCCTGTCCAGACTATCCAGATTCCTAAATGTTGGCAATCACCACTACAGAATGTTCCATTCAATCACGCGAATCTGGAATTCATCAGAGTCTCCACTCCTGGAAGGTTTTCGTGACACCACTGGTAAATGTCCAAGGAAGACAATGCTGGTTTTAAGCCGCCTGCTAACACACTCAGCCGTGCTGTTCAATTTGCTATCCACCCAACCCTATTCAGCTCTACATTTTCCTGTCCTCATAACCCAACCTTCAGAAATAATTGGTATCTCCTCCACAGAATGTTCCGTTCATTCACTGCGAATCTTAAATTCATCTGACTCTCAACTCCCGGCGGGTTATCGTTACACCACTTGTGAATGTCCAAGTAAGCCAATGCTGGTTTTCAGTGGCCTGTTCATACTAAGAGACGTGCTGTTCATTTGGCTATCCACTCCACCCTGTTCAGCTCTACATTTTCGTGTCCACAAAACCCAGCCTTCAGAAATCATTGGAATCACCACTAGAGAATGTTCCATTCATTCACTGCGAATCTGGAATTCATCTGAATCTCCACTCCCGGCAGGTTTTCATTGCACCACTGCTGAATGTTCAAGTAACGCAATGATGGTTTTCAGCGGTCTATTCACACTCGAACCCGTGCTGTTCACGGTCTAGCGACTTAACACTGGTGAGTTCTTCTTTTTCCAGTTCAGACAATACAAACCTCAGAAACCATTGCAATCTACACTACAGAATGTTTCATTCATTCAGGCGAATCTTGAATTCATCTTGTTCTCCACTCCCAGCAGGTTTTCGTTTCACCACTGGTGAATGTCCAAGCAACCCAAGGCTGGTTTCAGCTGCGTGTTAACACTCGCAGCCGTGCTGTTCAATTGGCTATCCAGTGAACGCTGGTTAGCTCTTGATTTTCCTTCCACACACCGAGCCTTCAGAAATCATTCTTATCTCCACTTCAGAATGTTCCATTCGTTCCCTGCGAATCTGGAATTCCTCTGACTCTCCACACCAGGCAGATTTTCCTAACAACACTGGTGAATGACCAGGTAATCCAATGCTGGTTTTCAGCGGCTGTTCACACTCACAGCCTTGCTGTTCAATTGGCAATCCAGTCAAACCTAGTCAGCTCTTCATTTTCCTGTCCACACAACCCAGCGTTCAGAAATCATTGGAATCTCTACTACAGAAATTTCCATTCATTCACTGTGAATCTGGAAATACTCTGAATCTGCATTCCAGGAAGGCTTTCGTTACACCACTGATGAATGTCCAAGTAATGCAATGCTGCTTCTTAGTGGTCTGTTCACACTCGAAACCGTGCTGTTCATTGGCTATCCACTCAATATCGGTCAGCTCTTCAATATCCTGTCCAGACTATCCAGATTCCTAAATGTTGGCAATCACCACTACAGAATGTTCCATTCAATCACGCGAATCTGGAATTCATCAGAGTCTCCACTCCTGGAAGGTTTTCGTGACACCACTGGTAAATGTCCAAGGAAGACAATGCTGGTTTTAAGCCGCCTGCTAACACACTCAGCCGTGCTGTTCAATTTGCTATCCACCCAACCCTATTCAGCTCTACATTTTCCTGTCCTCATAACCCAACCTTCAGAAATAATTGGTATCTCCTCCACAGAATGTTCCGTTCATTCACTGCGAATCTTAAATTCATCTGACTCTCAACTCCCGGCGGGTTATCGTTACACCACTTGTGAATGTCCAAGTAAGCCAATGCTGGTTTTCAGTGGCCTGTTCATACTAAGAGACGTGCTGTTCATTTGGCTATCCACTCCACCCTGTTCAGCTCTACATTCTCGTGTCCACAAAACCCAGCCTTCAGAAATCATTGGAATCACCACTAGAGAATGTTCCATTCATTCACTGCGAATCTGGAATTCCTCTGAACCTCCACTCCTGGCAGGTTTTCGTTACGCCACTGGTGAATGTCCAAGTAACTCAATACTGGTTTTCAGAGGCATGTTCAACTCGCAGAAGTGCTGTTCAATGGGCTATCCACTCAATATTGGTCAGCTCTTCATTTTCCTCTCCACACAAACCAGCCTTCAGAAATCATTGGGCTCTCCACTACAGACTGTTCCATTCATTCACTGCGATTCTGCAATTCATCTGACTCTCCGCTCCAGGCAGGTTTTCATTACAGCACTGGTGAATGACCAAGTAATCCAATGCTGGTTTTCAGCCGCCTTTTCACACTCGCAGTGTGCTGTTCAATTGTCTATCCACTCAAACCTGGTCAGCCTTTCATTTTCTTTTCCACAATATCAGACTTCAGAAATCATTGGAATCGCCAGTACAGAATGTCCCATTCATTCACTGCCAATCTGGAATTCATCTGAATCTGCACTCCAGGTAGGCTTTCATTACACCACTTATGAATGTCCAAGTAACACAATGCTGGTTTTCAGCGGTCTGTTCACACTCTAAGCCCTGCTTTTTACTGGGTATCCACACAACTGTGGTCAGCTCTTCATTTTCATGTCCGAACAATCCAGACTTGAGAAATCATTGCAATCTCCAGTACAGAATGTTCCATTCATTCACTGCGAATCTGGAATTCAACTGAATCTCCACTACCTGCAGATTTATCTTACACCACTTGTGAATGTCCAAGTAAAACAATGCTGGTTTTCAGAGGCCTGTTCATGTTCGCAGTCGTGCTGTTCAATTGGCTATCCACTCAACCTGTTTTGCTCCTCATTTTCCTGTGCACACAACCCAGCCTTCAGAAATCATTGTAATCTCCACTACAGGATGTTCCATTCATTCACTGGGAATCTGGAATTCATCTGAATCTGCACTCCACGCAGGCTTTCGTTACACCACTGCTGAAAGTCGAAGTAATGCAATACTGGTTTTCAGTGGTCTGTTCACATTCGAAGCCGAGGCTTTTTACAGGCTATCCACTCAACACTGGTCAGCTCTTCATTTTCGTGTCCCCACAATCCAGATTTCAGAAATCATTGCAATCTCCACTACAGAATGTTCCATTCATTCACTGCGAGTCTGGAGTTTATCTGATTCTCCACTCCCGCCTGGTTAACATTACACCACTTGTGAATGTCCAAGTAAGCCAATGCTGGTTTTCAGAGGCCTGTTCATACTCGCAGCCGTGCTGTTTAATTGACAATTCACTCCACCCTGTTCAGCTCTTCATTGTCCCACCACACTACCAGCCTTCAGAAATCTTTGTTATCTCCACTACAGAACGTTCCATTCATTCACTGCGAATCTGGAATTCATCTGACTCTCAACTCCACGCAGGTTTTCATTACACCACTGTTGAATGTCCAAGTAACCCAATGCTGGTTTTCAGCGGCCTGTTCATATTCGCAGCCCTGCTGTTTACTTGGCTATCGATTCAAGCCTGGTCAGCTCTTCATTTTCCTGTCCACACAACACAGGCTTCAGAAATCATTGGAATCTCCTCTACAGAATGTTCCATTCATTCACTGCGAATGTGGAATTCAACTGACTCTCCACTCCATGCAGGTTTTCCTTACACCACTGATGAATGTCCAAGTAACCCAATGCTGGTTTTCAGCTGCATGTTCACACTCGCAGCCATGCTATACAATTGGCTTTCCACTAAATCCTGATTAGTTCTTGATTTTCCTTCCACACGACCCAGCCTTCAGAAATCGTTGGAATCTCCACTAGAGAATGTTCCATTCATTCACTGCGAATCTGGAATTCCTCTGAACCTCCACTCCCGGCAGGTTTTCGTTACACCACTGTTGAATGTCCAAGTAACCCAATGTTTTAAGTGTTTTCTTCACAAGCGCAGTGGTGCTGTTCAATTGGCTATCCACTCAACCCTGGCCAGCTCTACATTTTCCTGTCCACACCACAGAGACTGGAGAAATCATTGTTATCTCCACTACAGAATGTTCCATTCATTCACAGCGAATCTGGAATTCATCTGAATCTCCACTCCCGGCAGGTTTTCGTGACACCACTGGTAAATATCCAAGTAAGCCAATGCTGGTTTTAAGTGGCCTGCTCATACTCTCAGCCGTGCTGTTCAATTTGCTATCCACTCAACCCTCTTCAGCTCCATTTTCCTGTCCACATAACCCAAACTTCAGAAACAATTGGTATCTCCTCCACAGAATGTTCCATTCATTGACGGCAAATCTGAAATTCATCTAATTCTCAACTCCCGTCAGGTTTTCGTTACAACACTTGTGAATGTCCAATTAAGCCAAAGCTGGTTTTCAGTGGCCTGTTCTTACTACGAGACGTGCTGTTCATTTGGCTATCCATTCCACCCTGTTCAGCTCTACATTTTCGTGTCCACAAAACCCAGCCTTCAGAAATCTTTGGAATCACCACTAGAGAATGTTCCATTCATTCACTGCGAATCTGGAATTCATCTGAATCTCCACTCCCGGCAGGTTTTCATTGCACCACTGCTGAATGTTCAAGTAACGCAATGATGGTTTTCAGCGGTCTATTCACACTCGAACCCGTGCTGTTCACGGTCTAGCGACTCAACACTGGTGAGTTCTTCTTTTTCCAGTTCAGACAATACAAACCTCAGAAACCATTGCAATCTACACTACAGAATGTTTCATTCATTCAGGCGAATCTTGAATTCATCTTGTTCTCCACTCCCAGCAGGTTTTCGTTTCACCACTGGTGAATGTCCAAGCAACCCAAGGCTGGTTTCAGCTGCGTGTTAACACTCGCAGCCGTGCTGTTCAATTGGCTATCCAGTGAACGCTGGTTAGCTCTTGATTTTCCTTCCACACACCGAGCCTTCAGAAATCATTCTTATCTCCACTTCAGAATGTTCCATTCGTTCCCTGCGAATCTGGAATTCCTCTGACTCTCCACACCAGGCAGATTTTCCTAACAACACTGGTGAATGACCAGGTAATCCAATGCTGGTTTTCAGCGGCTGTTCACACTCACAGCCTTGCTGTTCAATTGGCAATCCAGTCAAACCTAGTCAGCTCTTCATTTTCCTGTCCACACAACCCAGCGTTCAGAAATCATTGGAATCTCTACTACAGAAATTTCCATTCATTCACTGTGAATCTGGAAATACTCTGAATCTGCATTCCAGGAAGGCTTTCGTTACACCACTGATGAATGTCCAAGTAATGCAATGCTGCTTCTTAGTGGTCTGTTCACACTCGAAACCGTGCTGTTCATTGGCTATCCACTCAATATCGGTCAGCTCTTCAATATCCTGTCCAGACTATCCAGATTCCTAAATGTTGGCAATCACCACTACAGAATGTTCCATTCAATCACGCGAATCTGGAATTCATCAGAGTCTCCACTCCTGGAAGGTTTTCGTGACACCACTGGTAAATGTCCAAGGAAGACAATGCTGGTTTTAAGCCGCCTGCTAACACACTCAGCCGTGCTGTTCAATTTGCTATCCACCCAACCCTATTCAGCTCTACATTTTCCTGTCCTCATAACCCAACCTTCAGAAATAATTGGTATCTCCTCCACAGAATGTTCCGTTCATTCACTGCGAATCTTAAATTCATCTGACTCTCAACTCCCGGCGGGTTATCGTTACACCACTTGTGAATGTCCAAGTAAGCCAATGCTGGTTTTCAGTGGCCTGTTCATACTAAGAGACGTGCTGTTCATTTGGCTATCCACTCCACCCTGTTCAGCTCTACATTCTCGTGTCCACAAAACCCAGCCTTCAGAAATCATTGGAATCACCACTAGAGAATGTTCCATTCATTCACTGCGAATCTGGAATTCCTCTGAACCTCCACTCCTGGCAGGTTTTCGTTACGCCACTGGTGAATGTCCAAGTAACTCAATACTGGTTTTCAGAGGCATGTTCAACTCGCAGAAGTGCTGTTCAATGGGCTATCCACTCAATATTGGTCAGCTCTTCATTTTCCTCTCCACACAAACCAGCCTTCAGAAATCATTGGGCTCTCCACTACAGACTGTTCCATTCATTCACTGCGATTCTGCAATTCATCTGACTCTCCGCTCCAGGCAGGTTTTCATTACAGCACTGGTGAATGACCAAGTAATCCAATGCTGGTTTTCAGCCGCCTTTTCACACTCGCAGTGTGCTGTTCAATTGTCTATCCACTCAAACCTGGTCAGCCTTTCATTTTCTTTTCCACAATATCAGACTTCAGAAATCATTGGAATCGCCAGTACAGAATGTTCCATTCATTCACTGCCAATCTGGAATTCATCTGAATCTGCACTCCAGGTAGGCTTTCATTACACCACTTATGAATGTCCAAGTAACACAATGCTGGTTTTCAGCGGTCTGTTCACACTCTAAGCCCTGCTTTTTACTGGGTATCCACACAACTGTGGTCAGCTCTTCATTTTCATGTCCAAACAATCCAGACTTGAGAAATCATTGCAATCTCCAGTACAGAATGTTCCATTCATTCACTGCGAATCTGGAATTCAACTGAATCTCCACTACCTGCAGATTTATCTTACACCACTTGTGAATGTCCAAGTAAAACAATGCTGGTTTTCAGAGGCCTGTTCATGTTCGCAGTCGTGCTGTTCAATTGGCTATCCACTCAACCTGTTTTGCTCCTCATTTTCCTGTGCACACAACCCAGCCTTCAGAAATCATTGTAATCTCCACTACAGGATGTTCCATTCATTCACTGGGAATCTGGAATTCATCTGAATCTGCACTCCACGCAGGCTTTCGTTACACCACTGCTGAAAGTCGAAGTAATGCAATACTGGTTTTCAGTGGTCTGTTCACATTCGAAGCCGAGGCTTTTTACAGGCTATCCACTCAACACTGGTCAGCTCTTCATTTTCGTGTCCCCACAATCCAGATTTCAGAAATCATTGCAATCTCCACTACAGAATGTTCCATTCATTCACTGCGAGTCTGGAGTTTATCTGATTCTCCACTCCCGCCTGGTTAACATTACACCACTTGTGAATGTCCAAGTAAGCCAATGCTGGTTTTCAGAGGCCTGTTCATACTCGCAGCCGTGCTGTTTAATTGACAATTCACTCCACCCTGTTCAGCTCTTCATTGTCCCACCACACTACCAGCCTTCAGAAATCTTTGTTATCTCCACTACAGAACGTTCCATTCATTCACTGCGAATCTGGAATTCATCTGACTCTCAACTCCACGCAGGTTTTCATTACACCACTGTTGAATGTCCAAGTAACCCAATGCTGGTTTTCAGCGGCCTGTTCATATTCGCAGCCCTGCTGTTTACTTGGCTATCGATTCAAGCCTGGTCAGCTCTTCATTTTCCTGTCCACACAACACAGGCTTCAGAAATCATTGGAATCTCCTCTACAGAATGTTCCATTCATTCACTGCGAATGTGGAATTCAACTGACTCTCCACTCCATGCAGGTTTTCCTTACACCACTGATGAATGTCCAAGTAACCCAATGCTGGTTTTCAGCTGCATGTTCACACTCGCAGCCATGCTATACAATTGGCTTTCCACTAAATCCTGATTAGTTCTTGATTTTCCTTCCACACGACCCAGCCTTCAGAAATCGTTGGAATCTCCACTAGAGAATGTTCCATTCATTCACTGCGAATCTGGAATTCCTCTGAACCTCCACTCCCGGCAGGTTTTCGTTACACCACTGTTGAATGTCCAAGTAACCCAATGTTTTAAGTGTTTTCTTCACAAGCGCAGTGGTGCTGTTCAATTGGCTATCCACTCAACCCTGGCCAGCTCTACATTTTCCTGTCCACACCACAGAGACTGGAGAAATCATTGTTATCTCCACTACAGAATGTTCCATTCATTCACAGCGAATCTGGAATTCATCTGAATCTCCACTCCCGGCAGGTTTTCGTGACACCACTGGTAAATATCCAAGTAAGCCAATGCTGGTTTTAAGTGGCCTGCTCATACTCTCAGCCGTGCTGTTCAATTTGCTATCCACTCAACCCTCTTCAGCTCCATTTTCCTGTCCACATAACCCAAACTTCAGAAACAATTGGTATCTCCTCCACAGAATGTTCCATTCATTGACGGCAAATCTGAAATTCATCTAATTCTCAACTCCCGTCAGGTTTTCGTTACACCACTTGTGAATGTCCAATTAAGCCAAAGCTGGTTTTCAGTGGCCTGTTCTTACTACGAGACGTGCTGTTCATTTGGCTATCCATTCCACCCTGTTCAGCTCTACATTTTCGTGTCCACAAAACCCAGCCTTCAGAAATCTTTGGAATCACCACTAGAGAATGTTCCATTCATTCACTGCGAATCTGGAATTCATCTGAATCTCCACTCCCGGCAGGTTTTCATTGCACCACTGCTGAATGTTCAAGTAACGCAATGATGGTTTTCAGCGGTCTATTCACACTCGAACCCGTGCTGTTCACGGTCTAGCGACTCAACACTGGTGAGTTCTTCTTTTTCCAGTTCAGACAATACAAACCTCAGAAACCATTGCAATCTACACTACAGAATGTTTCATTCATTCAGGCGAATCTTGAATTCATCTTGTTCTCCACTCCCAGCAGGTTTTCGTTTCACCACTGGTGAATGTCCAAGCAACCCAAGGCTGGTTTCAGCTGCGTGTTAACACTCGCAGCCGTGCTGTTCAATTGGCTATCCAGTGAACGCTGGTTAGCTCTTGATTTTCCTTCCACACACCGAGCCTTCAGAAATCATTCTTATCTCCACTTCAGAATGTTCCATTCGTTCCCTGCGAATCTGGAATTCCTCTGACTCTCCACACCAGGCAGATTTTCCTAACAACACTGGTGAATGACCAGGTAATCCAATGCTGGTTTTCAGCGGCTGTTCACACTCACAGCCTTGCTGTTCAATTGGCAATCCAGTCAAACCTAGTCAGCTCTTCATTTTCCTGTCCACACAACCCAGCGTTCAGAAATCATTGGAATCTCTACTACAGAAATTTCCATTCATTCACTGTGAATCTGGAAATACTCTGAATCTGCATTCCAGGAAGGCTTTCGTTACACCACTGATGAATGTCCAAGTAATGCAATGCTGCTTCTTAGTGGTCTGTTCACACTCGAAACCGTGCTGTTCATTGGCTATCCACTCAATATCGGTCAGCTCTTCAATATCCTGTCCAGACTATCCAGATTCCTAAATGTTGGCAATCACCACTACAGAATGTTCCATTCAATCACGCGAATCTGGAATTCATCAGAGTCTCCACTCCTGGAAGGTTTTCGTGACACCACTGGTAAATGTCCAAGGAAGACAATGCTGGTTTTAAGCCGCCTGCTAACACACTCAGCCGTGCTGTTCAATTTGCTATCCACCCAACCCTATTCAGCTCTACATTTTCCTGTCCTCATAACCCAACCTTCAGAAATAATTGGTATCTCCTCCACAGAATGTTCCGTTCATTCACTGCGAATCTTAAATTCATCTGACTCTCAACTCCCGGCGGGTTATCGTTACACCACTTGTGAATGTCCAAGTAAGCCAATGCTGGTTTTCAGTGGCCTGTTCATACTAAGAGACGTGCTGTTCATTTGGCTATCCACTCCACCCTGTTCAGCTCTACATTCTCGTGTCCACAAAACCCAGCCTTCAGAAATCATTGGAATCACCACTAGAGAATGTTCCATTCATTCACTGCGAATCTGGAATTCCTCTGAACCTCCACTCCTGGCAGGTTTTCGTTACGCCACTGGTGAATGTCCAAGTAACTCAATACTGGTTTTCAGAGGCATGTTCAACTCGCAGAAGTGCTGTTCAATGGGCTATCCACTCAATATTGGTCAGCTCTTCATTTTCCTCTCCACACAAACCAGCCTTCAGAAATCATTGGGCTCTCCACTACAGACTGTTCCATTCATTCACTGCGATTCTGCAATTCATCTGACTCTCCGCTCCAGGCAGGTTTTCATTACAGCACTGGTGAATGACCAAGTAATCCAATGCTGGTTTTCAGCCGCCTTTTCACACTCGCAGTGTGCTGTTCAATTGTCTATCCACTCAAACCTGGTCAGCCTTTCATTTTCTTTTCCACAATATCAGACTTCAGAAATCATTGGAATCGCCAGTACAGAATGTTCCATTCATTCACTGCCAATCTGGAATTCATCTGAATCTGCACTCCAGGTAGGCTTTCATTACACCACTTATGAATGTCCAAGTAACACAATGCTGGTTTTCAGCGGTCTGTTCACACTCTAAGCCCTGCTTTTTACTGGGTATCCACACAACTGTGGTCAGCTCTTCATTTTCATGTCCAAACAATCCAGACTTGAGAAATCATTGCAATCTCCAGTACAGAATGTTCCATTCATTCACTGCGAATCTGGAATTCAACTGAATCTCCACTACCTGCAGATTTATCTTACACCACTTGTGAATGTCCAAGTAAAACAATGCTGGTTTTCAGAGGCCTGTTCATGTTCGCAGTCGTGCTGTTCAATTGGCTATCCACTCAACCTGTTTTGCTCCTCATTTTCCTGTGCACACAACCCAGCCTTCAGAAATCATTGTAATCTCCACTACAGGATGTTCCATTCATTCACTGGGAATCTGGAATTCATCTGAATCTGCACTCCACGCAGGCTTTCGTTACACCACTGCTGAAAGTCGAAGTAATGCAATACTGGTTTTCAGTGGTCTGTTCACATTCGAAGCCGAGGCTTTTTACAGGCTATCCACTCAACACTGGTCAGCTCTTCATTTTCGTGTCCCCACAATCCAGATTTCAGAAATCATTGCAATCTCCACTACAGAATGTTCCATTCATTCACTGCGAGTCTGGAGTTTATCTGATTCTCCACTCCCGCCTGGTTAACATTACACCACTTGTGAATGTCCAAGTAAGCCAATGCTGGTTTTCAGAGGCCTGTTCATACTCGCAGCCGTGCTGTTTAATTGACAATTCACTCCACCCTGTTCAGCTCTTCATTGTCCCACCACACTACCAGCCTTCAGAAATCTTTGTTATCTCCACTACAGAACGTTCCATTCATTCACTGCGAATCTGGAATTCATCTGACTCTCAACTCCACGCAGGTTTTCATTACACCACTGTTGAATGTCCAAGTAACCCAATGCTGGTTTTCAGCGGCCTGTTCATATTCGCAGCCCTGCTGTTTACTTGGCTATCGATTCAAGCCTGGTCAGCTCTTCATTTTCCTGTCCACACAACACAGGCTTCAGAAATCATTGGAATCTCCTCTACAGAATGTTCCATTCATTCACTGCGAATGTGGAATTCAACTGACTCTCCACTCCATGCAGGTTTTCCTTACACCACTGATGAATGTCCAAGTAACCCAATGCTGGTTTTCAGCTGCATGTTCACACTCGCAGCCATGCTATACAATTGGCTTTCCACTAAATCCTGATTAGTTCTTGATTTTCCTTCCACACGACCCAGCCTTCAGAAATCGTTGGAATCTCCACTAGAGAATGTTCCATTCATTCACTGCGAATCTGGAATTCCTCTGAACCTCCACTCCCGGCAGGTTTTCGTTACACCACTGTTGAATGTCCAAGTAACCCAATGTTTTAAGTGTTTTCTTCACAAGCGCAGTGGTGCTGTTCAATTGGCTATCCACTCAACCCTGGCCAGCTCTACATTTTCCTGTCCACACCACAGAGACTGGAGAAATCATTGTTATCTCCACTACAGAATGTTCCATTCATTCACAGCGAATCTGGAATTCATCTGAATCTCCACTCCCGGCAGGTTTTCGTGACACCACTGGTAAATATCCAAGTAAGCCAATGCTGGTTTTAAGTGGCCTGCTCATACTCTCAGCCGTCCTGTTCAATTTGCTATCCACTCAACCCTCTTCAGCTCCATTTTCCTGTCCACATAACCCAAACTTCAGAAACAATTGGTATCTCCTCCACAGAATGTTCCATTCATTGACGGCAAATCTGAAATTCATCTAATTCTCAACTCCCGTCAGGTTTTCGTTACACCACTTGTGAATGTCCAATTAAGCCAAAGCTGGTTTTCAGTGGCCTGTTCTTACTACGAGACGTGCTGTTCATTTGGCTATCCATTCCACCCTGTTCAGCTCTACATTTTCGTGTCCACAAAACCCAGCCTTCAGAAATCTTTGGAATCACCACTAGAGAATGTTCCATTCATTCACTGCGAATCTGGAATTCATCTGAATCTCCACTCCCGGCAGGTTTTCATTGCACCACTGCTGAATGTTCAAGTAACGCAATGATGGTTTTCAGCGGTCTATTCACACTCGAACCCGTGCTGTTCACGGTCTAGCGACTCAACACTGGTGAGTTCTTCTTTTTCCAGTTCAGACAATACAAACCTCAGAAACCATTGCAATCTACACTACAGAATGTTTCATTCATTCAGGCGAATCTTGAATTCATCTTGTTCTCCACTCCCAGCAGGTTTTCGTTTCACCACTGGTGAATGTCCAAGCAACCCAAGGCTGGTTTCAGCTGCGTGTTAACACTCGCAGCCGTGCTGTTCAATTGGCTATCCAGTGAACGCTGGTTAGCTCTTGATTTTCCTTCCACACACCGAGCCTTCAGAAATCATTCTTATCTCCACTTCAGAATGTTCCATTCGTTCCCTGCGAATCTGGAATTCCTCTGACTCTCCACACCAGGCAGATTTTCCTAACAACACTGGTGAATGACCAGGTAATCCAATGCTGGTTTTCAGCGGCTGTTCACACTCACAGCCTTGCTGTTCAATTGGCAATCCAGTCAAACCTAGTCAGCTCTTCATTTTCCTGTCCACACAACCCAGCGTTCAGAAATCATTGGAATCTCTACTACAGAAATTTCCATTCATTCACTGTGAATCTGGAAATACTCTGAATCTGCATTCCAGGAAGGCTTTCGTTACACCACTGATGAATGTCCAAGTAATGCAATGCTGCTTCTTAGTGGTCTGTTCACACTCGAAACCGTGCTGTTCATTGGCTATCCACTCAATATCGGTCAGCTCTTCAATATCCTGTCCAGACTATCCAGATTCCTAAATGTTGGCAATCACCACTACAGAATGTTCCATTCAATCACGCGAATCTGGAATTCATCAGAGTCTCCACTCCTGGAAGGTTTTCGTGACACCACTGGTAAATGTCCAAGGAAGACAATGCTGGTTTTAAGCCGCCTGCTAACACACTCAGCCGTGCTGTTCAATTTGCTATCCACCCAACCCTATTCAGCTCTACATTTTCCTGTCCTCATAACCCAACCTTCAGAAATAATTGGTATCTCCTCCACAGAATGTTCCGTTCATTCACTGCGAATCTTAAATTCATCTGACTCTCAACTCCCGGCGGGTTATCGTTACACCACTTGTGAATGTCCAAGTAAGCCAATGCTGGTTTTCAGTGGCCTGTTCATACTAAGAGACGTGCTGTTCATTTGGCTATCCACTCCACCCTGTTCAGCTCTACATTCTCGTGTCCACAAAACCCAGCCTTCAGAAATCATTGGAATCACCACTAGAGAATGTTCCATTCATTCACTGCGAATCTGGAATTCCTCTGAACCTCCACTCCTGGCAGGTTTTCGTTACGCCACTGGTGAATGTCCAAGTAACTCAATACTGGTTTTCAGAGGCATGTTCAACTCGCAGAAGTGCTGTTCAATGGGCTATCCACTCAATATTGGTCAGCTCTTCATTTTCCTCTCCACACAAACCAGCCTTCAGAAATCATTGGGCTCTCCACTACAGACTGTTCCATTCATTCACTGCGATTCTGCAATTCATCTGACTCTCCGCTCCAGGCAGGTTTTCATTACAGCACTGGTGAATGACCAAGTAATCCAATGCTGGTTTTCAGCCGCCTTTTCACACTCGCAGTGTGCTGTTCAATTGTCTATCCACTCAAACCTGGTCAGCCTTTCATTTTCTTTTCCACAATATCAGACTTCAGAAATCATTGGAATCGCCAGTACAGAATGTTCCATTCATTCACTGCCAATCTGGAATTCATCTGAATCTGCACTCCAGGTAGGCTTTCATTACACCACTTATGAATGTCCAAGTAACACAATGCTGGTTTTCAGCGGTCTGTTCACACTCTAAGCCCTGCTTTTTACTGGGTATCCACACAACTGTGGTCAGCTCTTCATTTTCATGTCCAAACAATCCAGACTTGAGAAATCATTGCAATCTCCAGTACAGAATGTTCCATTCATTCACTGCGAATCTGGAATTCAACTGAATCTCCACTACCTGCAGATTTATCTTACACCACTTGTGAATGTCCAAGTAAAACAATGCTGGTTTTCAGAGGCCTGTTCATGTTCGCAGTCGTGCTGTTCAATTGGCTATCCACTCAACCTGTTTTGCTCCTCATTTTCCTGTGCACACAACCCAGCCTTCAGAAATCATTGTAATCTCCACTACAGGATGTTCCATTCATTCACTGGGAATCTGGAATTCATCTGAATCTGCACTCCACGCAGGCTTTCGTTACACCACTGCTGAAAGTCGAAGTAATGCAATACTGGTTTTCAGTGGTCTGTTCACATTCGAAGCCGAGGCTTTTTACAGGCTATCCACTCAACACTGGTCAGCTCTTCATTTTCGTGTCCCCACAATCCAGATTTCAGAAATCATTGCAATCTCCACTACAGAATGTTCCATTCATTCACTGCGAGTCTGGAGTTTATCTGATTCTCCACTCCCGCCTGGTTAACATTACACCACTTGTGAATGTCCAAGTAAGCCAATGCTGGTTTTCAGAGGCCTGTTCATACTCGCAGCCCTGCTGTTTACTTGGCTATCGATTCAAGCCTGGTCAGCTCTTCATTTTCCTGTCCACACAACACAGGCTTCAGAAATCATTGGAATCTCCTCTACAGAATGTTCCATTCATTCACTGCGAATGTGGAATTCAACTGACTCTCCACTCCATGCAGGTTTTCCTTACACCACTGATGAATGTCCAAGTAACCCAATGCTGGTTTTCAGCTGCATGTTCACACTCGCAGCCATGCTATACAATTGGCTTTCCACTAAATCCTGATTAGTTCTTGATTTTCCTTCCACACGACCCAGCCTTCAGAAATCGTTGGAATCTCCACTAGAGAATGTTCCATTCATTCACTGCGAATCTGGAATTCCTCTGAACCTCCACTCCCGGCAGGTTTTCGTTACACCACTGTTGAATGTCCAAGTAACCCAATGTTTTAAGTGTTTTCTTCACAAGCGCAGTGGTGCTGTTCAATTGGCTATCCACTCAACCCTGGCCAGCTCTACATTTTCCTGTCCACACCACAGAGACTGGAGAAATCATTGTTATCTCCACTACAGAATGTTCCATTCATTCACAGCGAATCTGGAATTCATCTGAATCTCCACTCCCGGCAGGTTTTCGTGACACCACTGGTAAATATCCAAGTAAGCCAATGCTGGTTTTAAGTGGCCTGCTCATACTCTCAGCCGTCCTGTTCAATTTGCTATCCACTCAACCCTCTTCAGCTCCATTTTCCTGTCCACATAACCCAAACTTCAGAAACAATTGGTATCTCCTCCACAGAATGTTCCATTCATTGACGGCAAATCTGAAATTCATCTAATTCTCAACTCCCGTCAGGTTTTCGTTACACCACTTGTGAATGTCCAATTAAGCCAAAGCTGGTTTTCAGTGGCCTGTTCTTACTACGAGACGTGCTGTTCATTTGGCTATCCATTCCACCCTGTTCAGCTCTACATTTTCGTGTCCACAAAACCCAGCCTTCAGAAATCTTTGGAATCACCACTAGAGAATGTTCCATTCATTCACTGCGAATCTGGAATTCATCTGAATCTCCACTCCCGGCAGGTTTTCATTGCACCACTGCTGAATGTTCAAGTAACGCAATGATGGTTTTCAGCGGTCTATTCACACTCGAACCCGTGCTGTTCACGGTCTAGCGACTCAACACTGGTGAGTTCTTCTTTTTCCAGTTCAGACAATACAAACCTCAGAAACCATTGCAATCTACACTACAGAATGTTTCATTCATTCAGGCGAATCTTGAATTCATCTTGTTCTCCACTCCCAGCAGGTTTTCGTTTCACCACTGGTGAATGTCCAAGCAACCCAAGGCTGGTTTCAGCTGCGTGTTAACACTCGCAGCCGTGCTGTTCAATTGGCTATCCAGTGAACGCTGGTTAGCTCTTGATTTTCCTTCCACACACCGAGCCTTCAGAAATCATTCTTATCTCCACTTCAGAATGTTCCATTCGTTCCCTGCGAATCTGGAATTCCTCTGACTCTCCACACCAGGCAGATTTTCCTAACAACACTGGTGAATGACCAGGTAATCCAATGCTGGTTTTCAGCGGCTGTTCACACTCACAGCCTTGCTGTTCAATTGGCAATCCAGTCAAACCTAGTCAGCTCTTCATTTTCCTGTCCACACAACCCAGCGTTCAGAAATCATTGGAATCTCTACTACAGAAATTTCCATTCATTCACTGTGAATCTGGAAATACTCTGAATCTGCATTCCAGGAAGGCTTTCGTTACACCACTGATGAATGTCCAAGTAATGCAATGCTGCTTCTTAGTGGTCTGTTCACACTCGAAACCGTGCTGTTCATTGGCTATCCACTCAATATCGGTCAGCTCTTCAATATCCTGTCCAGACTATCCAGATTCCTAAATGTTGGCAATCACCACTACAGAATGTTCCATTCAATCACGCGAATCTGGAATTCATCAGAGTCTCCACTCCTGGAAGGTTTTCGTGACACCACTGGTAAATGTCCAAGGAAGACAATGCTGGTTTTAAGCCGCCTGCTAACACACTCAGCCGTGCTGTTCAATTTGCTATCCACCCAACCCTATTCAGCTCTACATTTTCCTGTCCTCATAACCCAACCTTCAGAAATAATTGGTATCTCCTCCACAGAATGTTCCGTTCATTCACTGCGAATCTTAAATTCATCTGACTCTCAACTCCCGGCGGGTTATCGTTACACCACTTGTGAATGTCCAAGTAAGCCAATGCTGGTTTTCAGTGGCCTGTTCATACTAAGAGACGTGCTGTTCATTTGGCTATCCACTCCACCCTGTTCAGCTCTACATTCTCGTGTCCACAAAACCCAGCCTTCAGAAATCATTGGAATCACCACTAGAGAATGTTCCATTCATTCACTGCGAATCTGGAATTCCTCTGAACCTCCACTCCTGGCAGGTTTTCGTTACGCCACTGGTGAATGTCCAAGTAACTCAATACTGGTTTTCAGAGGCATGTTCAACTCGCAGAAGTGCTGTTCAATGGGCTATCCACTCAATATTGGTCAGCTCTTCATTTTCCTCTCCACACAAACCAGCCTTCAGAAATCATTGGGCTCTCCACTACAGACTGTTCCATTCATTCACTGCGATTCTGCAATTCATCTGACTCTCCGCTCCAGGCAGGTTTTCATTACAGCACTGGTGAATGACCAAGTAATCCAATGCTGGTTTTCAGCCGCCTTTTCACACTCGCAGTGTGCTGTTCAATTGTCTATCCACTCAAACCTGGTCAGCCTTTCATTTTCTTTTCCACAATATCAGACTTCAGAAATCATTGGAATCGCCAGTACAGAATGTTCCATTCATTCACTGCCAATCTGGAATTCATCTGAATCTGCACTCCAGGTAGGCTTTCATTACACCACTTATGAATGTCCAAGTAACACAATGCTGGTTTTCAGCGGTCTGTTCACACTCTAAGCCCTGCTTTTTACTGGGTATCCACACAACTGTGGTCAGCTCTTCATTTTCATGTCCAAACAATCCAGACTTGAGAAATCATTGCAATCTCCAGTACAGAATGTTCCATTCATTCACTGCGAATCTGGAATTCAACTGAATCTCCACTACCTGCAGATTTATCTTACACCACTTGTGAATGTCCAAGTAAAACAATGCTGGTTTTCAGAGGCCTGTTCATGTTCGCAGTCGTGCTGTTCAATTGGCTATCCACTCAACCTGTTTTGCTCCTCATTTTCCTGTGCACACAACCCAGCCTTCAGAAATCATTGTAATCTCCACTACAGGATGTTCCATTCATTCACTGGGAATCTGGAATTCATCTGAATCTGCACTCCACGCAGGCTTTCGTTACACCACTGCTGAAAGTCGAAGTAATGCAATACTGGTTTTCAGTGGTCTGTTCACATTCGAAGCCGAGGCTTTTTACAGGCTATCCACTCAACACTGGTCAGCTCTTCATTTTCGTGTCCCCACAATCCAGATTTCAGAAATCATTGCAATCTCCACTACAGAATGTTCCATTCATTCACTGCGAGTCTGGAGTTTATCTGATTCTCCACTCCCGCCTGGTTAACATTACACCACTTGTGAATGTCCAAGTAAGCCAATGCTGGTTTTCAGAGGCCTGTTCATACTCGCAGCCGTGCTGTTTAATTGACAATTCACTCCACCCTGTTCAGCTCTTCATTGTCCCACCACACTACCAGCCTTCAGAAATCTTTGTTATCTCCACTACAGAACGTTCCATTCATTCACTGCGAATCTGGAATTCATCTGACTCTCAACTCCACGCAGGTTTTCATTACACCACTGTTGAATGTCCAAGTAACCCAATGCTGGTTTTCAGCGGCCTGTTCATATTCGCAGCCCTGCTGTTTACTTGGCTATCGATTCAAGCCTGGTCAGCTCTTCATTTTCCTGTCCACACAACACAGGCTTCAGAAATCATTGGAATCTCCTCTACAGAATGTTCCATTCATTCACTGCGAATGTGGAATTCAACTGACTCTCCACTCCATGCAGGTTTTCCTTACACCACTGATGAATGTCCAAGTAACCCAATGCTGGTTTTCAGCTGCATGTTCACACTCGCAGCCATGCTATACAATTGGCTTTCCACTAAATCCTGATTAGTTCTTGATTTTCCTTCCACACGACCCAGCCTTCAGAAATCGTTGGAATCTCCACTAGAGAATGTTCCATTCATTCACTGCGAATCTGGAATTCCTCTGAACCTCCACTCCCGGCAGGTTTTCGTTACACCACTGTTGAATGTCCAAGTAACCCAATGTTTTAAGTGTTTTCTTCACAAGCGCAGTGGTGCTGTTCAATTGGCTATCCACTCAACCCTGGCCAGCTCTACATTTTCCTGTCCACACCACAGAGACTGGAGAAATCATTGTTATCTCCACTACAGAATGTTCCATTCATTCACAGCGAATCTGGAATTCATCTGAATCTCCACTCCCGGCAGGTTTTCGTGACACCACTGGTAAATATCCAAGTAAGCCAATGCTGGTTTTAAGTGGCCTGCTCATACTCTCAGCCGTCCTGTTCAATTTGCTATCCACTCAACCCTCTTCAGCTCCATTTTCCTGTCCACATAACCCAAACTTCAGAAACAATTGGTATCTCCTCCACAGAATGTTCCATTCATTGACGGCAAATCTGAAATTCATCTAATTCTCAACTCCCGTCAGGTTTTCGTTACACCACTTGTGAATGTCCAATTAAGCCAAAGCTGGTTTTCAGTGGCCTGTTCTTACTACGAGACGTGCTGTTCATTTGGCTATCCATTCCACCCTGTTCAGCTCTACATTTTCGTGTCCACAAAACCCAGCCTTCAGAAATCTTTGGAATCACCACTAGAGAATGTTCCATTCATTCACTGCGAATCTGGAATTCATCTGAATCTCCACTCCCGGCAGGTTTTCATTGCACCACTGCTGAATGTTCAAGTAACGCAATGATGGTTTTCAGCGGTCTATTCACACTCGAACCCGTGCTGTTCACGGTCTAGCGACTCAACACTGGTGAGTTCTTCTTTTTCCAGTTCAGACAATACAAACCTCAGAAACCATTGCAATCTACACTACAGAATGTTTCATTCATTCAGGCGAATCTTGAATTCATCTTGTTCTCCACTCCCAGCAGGTTTTCGTTTCACCACTGGTGAATGTCCAAGCAACCCAAGGCTGGTTTCAGCTGCGTGTTAACACTCGCAGCCGTGCTGTTCAATTGGCTATCCAGTGAACGCTGGTTAGCTCTTGATTTTCCTTCCACACACCGAGCCTTCAGAAATCATTCTTATCTCCACTTCAGAATGTTCCATTCGTTCCCTGCGAATCTGGAATTCCTCTGACTCTCCACACCAGGCAGATTTTCCTAACAACACTGGTGAATGACCAGGTAATCCAATGCTGGTTTTCAGCGGCTGTTCACACTCACAGCCTTGCTGTTCAATTGGCAATCCAGTCAAACCTAGTCAGCTCTTCATTTTCCTGTCCACACAACCCAGCGTTCAGAAATCATTGGAATCTCTACTACAGAAATTTCCATTCATTCACTGTGAATCTGGAAATACTCTGAATCTGCATTCCAGGAAGGCTTTCGTTACACCACTGATGAATGTCCAAGTAATGCAATGCTGCTTCTTAGTGGTCTGTTCACACTCGAAACCGTGCTGTTCATTGGCTATCCACTCAATATCGGTCAGCTCTTCAATATCCTGTCCAGACTATCCAGATTCCTAAATGTTGGCAATCACCACTACAGAATGTTCCATTCAATCACGCGAATCTGGAATTCATCAGAGTCTCCACTCCTGGAAGGTTTTCGTGACACCACTGGTAAATGTCCAAGGAAGACAATGCTGGTTTTAAGCCGCCTGCTAACACACTCAGCCGTGCTGTTCAATTTGCTATCCACCCAACCCTATTCAGCTCTACATTTTCCTGTCCTCATAACCCAACCTTCAGAAATAATTGGTATCTCCTCCACAGAATGTTCCGTTCATTCACTGCGAATCTTAAATTCATCTGACTCTCAACTCCCGGCGGGTTATCGTTACACCACTTGTGAATGTCCAAGTAAGCCAATGCTGGTTTTCAGTGGCCTGTTCATACTAAGAGACGTGCTGTTCATTTGGCTATCCACTCCACCCTGTTCAGCTCTACATTCTCGTGTCCACAAAACCCAGCCTTCAGAAATCATTGGAATCACCACTAGAGAATGTTCCATTCATTCACTGCGAATCTGGAATTCCTCTGAACCTCCACTCCTGGCAGGTTTTCGTTACGCCACTGGTGAATGTCCAAGTAACTCAATACTGGTTTTCAGAGGCATGTTCAACTCGCAGAAGTGCTGTTCAATGGGCTATCCACTCAATATTGGTCAGCTCTTCATTTTCCTCTCCACACAAACCAGCCTTCAGAAATCATTGGGCTCTCCACTACAGACTGTTCCATTCATTCACTGCGATTCTGCAATTCATCTGACTCTCCGCTCCAGGCAGGTTTTCATTACAGCACTGGTGAATGACCAAGTAATCCAATGCTGGTTTTCAGCCGCCTTTTCACACTCGCAGTGTGCTGTTCAATTGTCTATCCACTCAAACCTGGTCAGCCTTTCATTTTCTTTTCCACAATATCAGACTTCAGAAATCATTGGAATCGCCAGTACAGAATGTTCCATTCATTCACTGCCAATCTGGAATTCATCTGAATCTGCACTCCAGGTAGGCTTTCATTACACCACTTATGAATGTCCAAGTAACACAATGCTGGTTTTCAGCGGTCTGTTCACACTCTAAGCCCTGCTTTTTACTGGGTATCCACACAACTGTGGTCAGCTCTTCATTTTCATGTCCAAACAATCCAGACTTGAGAAATCATTGCAATCTCCAGTACAGAATGTTCCATTCATTCACTGCGAATCTGGAATTCAACTGAATCTCCACTACCTGCAGATTTATCTTACACCACTTGTGAATGTCCAAGTAAAACAATGCTGGTTTTCAGAGGCCTGTTCATGTTCGCAGTCGTGCTGTTCAATTGGCTATCCACTCAACCTGTTTTGCTCCTCATTTTCCTGTGCACACAACCCAGCCTTCAGAAATCATTGTAATCTCCACTACAGGATGTTCCATTCATTCACTGGGAATCTGGAATTCATCTGAATCTGCACTCCACGCAGGCTTTCGTTACACCACTGCTGAAAGTCGAAGTAATGCAATACTGGTTTTCAGTGGTCTGTTCACATTCGAAGCCGAGGCTTTTTACAGGCTATCCACTCAACACTGGTCAGCTCTTCATTTTCGTGTCCCCACAATCCAGATTTCAGAAATCATTGCAATCTCCACTACAGAATGTTCCATTCATTCACTGCGAGTCTGGAGTTTATCTGATTCTCCACTCCCGCCTGGTTAACATTACACCACTTGTGAATGTCCAAGTAAGCCAATGCTGGTTTTCAGAGGCCTGTTCATACTCGCAGCCGTGCTGTTTAATTGACAATTCACTCCACCCTGTTCAGCTCTTCATTGTCCCACCACACTACCAGCCTTCAGAAATCTTTGTTATCTCCACTACAGAACGTTCCATTCATTCACTGCGAATCTGGAATTCATCTGACTCTCAACTCCACGCAGGTTTTCATTACACCACTGTTGAATGTCCAAGTAACCCAATGCTGGTTTTCAGCGGCCTGTTCATATTCGCAGCCCTGCTGTTTACTTGGCTATCGATTCAAGCCTGGTCAGCTCTTCATTTTCCTGTCCACACAACACAGGCTTCAGAAATCATTGGAATCTCCTCTACAGAATGTTCCATTCATTCACTGCGAATGTGGAATTCAACTGACTCTCCACTCCATGCAGGTTTTCCTTACACCACTGATGAATGTCCAAGTAACCCAATGCTGGTTTTCAGCTGCATGTTCACACTCGCAGCCATGCTATACAATTGGCTTTCCACTAAATCCTGATTAGTTCTTGATTTTCCTTCCACACGACCCAGCCTTCAGAAATCGTTGGAATCTCCACTAGAGAATGTTCCATTCATTCACTGCGAATCTGGAATTCCTCTGAACCTCCACTCCCGGCAGGTTTTCGTTACACCACTGTTGAATGTCCAAGTAACCCAATGTTTTAAGTGTTTTCTTCACAAGCGCAGTGGTGCTGTTCAATTGGCTATCCACTCAACCCTGGCCAGCTCTACATTTTCCTGTCCACACCACAGAGACTGGAGAAATCATTGTTATCTCCACTACAGAATGTTCCATTCATTCACAGCGAATCTGGAATTCATCTGAATCTCCACTCCCGGCAGGTTTTCGTGACACCACTGGTAAATATCCAAGTAAGCCAATGCTGGTTTTAAGTGGCCTGCTCATACTCTCAGCCGTCCTGTTCAATTTGCTATCCACTCAACCCTCTTCAGCTCCATTTTCCTGTCCACATAACCCAAACTTCAGAAACAATTGGTATCTCCTCCACAGAATGTTCCATTCATTGACGGCAAATCTGAAATTCATCTAATTCTCAACTCCCGTCAGGTTTTCGTTACACCACTTGTGAATGTCCAATTAAGCCAAAGCTGGTTTTCAGTGGCCTGTTCTTACTACGAGACGTGCTGTTCATTTGGCTATCCATTCCACCCTGTTCAGCTCTACATTTTCGTGTCCACAAAACCCAGCCTTCAGAAATCTTTGGAATCACCACTAGAGAATGTTCCATTCATTCACTGCGAATCTGGAATTCATCTGAATCTCCACTCCCGGCAGGTTTTCATTGCACCACTGCTGAATGTTCAAGTAACGCAATGATGGTTTTCAGCGGTCTATTCACACTCGAACCCGTGCTGTTCACGGTCTAGCGACTCAACACTGGTGAGTTCTTCTTTTTCCAGTTCAGACAATACAAACCTCAGAAACCATTGCAATCTACACTACAGAATGTTTCATTCATTCAGGCGAATCTTGAATTCATCTTGTTCTCCACTCCCAGCAGGTTTTCGTTTCACCACTGGTGAATGTCCAAGCAACCCAAGGCTGGTTTCAGCTGCGTGTTAACACTCGCAGCCGTGCTGTTCAATTGGCTATCCAGTGAACGCTGGTTAGCTCTTGATTTTCCTTCCACACACCGAGCCTTCAGAAATCATTCTTATCTCCACTTCAGAATGTTCCATTCGTTCCCTGCGAATCTGGAATTCCTCTGACTCTCCACACCAGGCAGATTTTCCTAACAACACTGGTGAATGACCAGGTAATCCAATGCTGGTTTTCAGCGGCTGTTCACACTCACAGCCTTGCTGTTCAATTGGCAATCCAGTCAAACCTAGTCAGCTCTTCATTTTCCTGTCCACACAACCCAGCGTTCAGAAATCATTGGAATCTCTACTACAGAAATTTCCATTCATTCACTGTGAATCTGGAAATACTCTGAATCTGCATTCCAGGAAGGCTTTCGTTACACCACTGATGAATGTCCAAGTAATGCAATGCTGCTTCTTAGTGGTCTGTTCACACTCGAAACCGTGCTGTTCATTGGCTATCCACTCAATATCGGTCAGCTCTTCAATATCCTGTCCAGACTATCCAGATTCCTAAATGTTGGCAATCACCACTACAGAATGTTCCATTCAATCACGCGAATCTGGAATTCATCAGAGTCTCCACTCCTGGAAGGTTTTCGTGACACCACTGGTAAATGTCCAAGGAAGACAATGCTGGTTTTAAGCCGCCTGCTAACACACTCAGCCGTGCTGTTCAATTTGCTATCCACCCAACCCTATTCAGCTCTACATTTTCCTGTCCTCATAACCCAACCTTCAGAAATAATTGGTATCTCCTCCACAGAATGTTCCGTTCATTCACTGCGAATCTTAAATTCATCTGACTCTCAACTCCCGGCGGGTTATCGTTACACCACTTGTGAATGTCCAAGTAAGCCAATGCTGGTTTTCAGTGGCCTGTTCATACTAAGAGACGTGCTGTTCATTTGGCTATCCACTCCACCCTGTTCAGCTCTACATTCTCGTGTCCACAAAACCCAGCCTTCAGAAATCATTGGAATCACCACTAGAGAATGTTCCATTCATTCACTGCGAATCTGGAATTCCTCTGAACCTCCACTCCTGGCAGGTTTTCGTTACGCCACTGGTGAATGTCCAAGTAACTCAATACTGGTTTTCAGAGGCATGTTCAACTCGCAGAAGTGCTGTTCAATGGGCTATCCACTCAATATTGGTCAGCTCTTCATTTTCCTCTCCACACAAACCAGCCTTCAGAAATCATTGGGCTCTCCACTACAGACTGTTCCATTCATTCACTGCGATTCTGCAATTCATCTGACTCTCCGCTCCAGGCAGGTTTTCATTACAGCACTGGTGAATGACCAAGTAATCCAATGCTGGTTTTCAGCCGCCTTTTCACACTCGCAGTGTGCTGTTCAATTGTCTATCCACTCAAACCTGGTCAGCCTTTCATTTTCTTTTCCACAATATCAGACTTCAGAAATCATTGGAATCGCCAGTACAGAATGTTCCATTCATTCACTGCCAATCTGGAATTCATCTGAATCTGCACTCCAGGTAGGCTTTCATTACACCACTTATGAATGTCCAAGTAACACAATGCTGGTTTTCAGCGGTCTGTTCACACTCTAAGCCCTGCTTTTTACTGGGTATCCACACAACTGTGGTCAGCTCTTCATTTTCATGTCCAAACAATCCAGACTTGAGAAATCATTGCAATCTCCAGTACAGAATGTTCCATTCATTCACTGCGAATCTGGAATTCAACTGAATCTCCACTACCTGCAGATTTATCTTACACCACTTGTGAATGTCCAAGTAAAACAATGCTGGTTTTCAGAGGCCTGTTCATGTTCGCAGTCGTGCTGTTCAATTGGCTATCCACTCAACCTGTTTTGCTCCTCATTTTCCTGTGCACACAACCCAGCCTTCAGAAATCATTGTAATCTCCACTACAGGATGTTCCATTCATTCACTGGGAATCTGGAATTCATCTGAATCTGCACTCCACGCAGGCTTTCGTTACACCACTGCTGAAAGTCGAAGTAATGCAATACTGGTTTTCAGTGGTCTGTTCACATTCGAAGCCGAGGCTTTTTACAGGCTATCCACTCAACACTGGTCAGCTCTTCATTTTCGTGTCCCCACAATCCAGATTTCAGAAATCATTGCAATCTCCACTACAGAATGTTCCATTCATTCACTGCGAGTCTGGAGTTTATCTGATTCTCCACTCCCGCCTGGTTAACATTACACCACTTGTGAATGTCCAAGTAAGCCAATGCTGGTTTTCAGAGGCCTGTTCATACTCGCAGCCCTGCTGTTTACTTGGCTATCGATTCAAGCCTGGTCAGCTCTTCATTTTCCTGTCCACACAACACAGGCTTCAGAAATCATTGGAATCTCCTCTACAGAATGTTCCATTCATTCACTGCGAATGTGGAATTCAACTGACTCTCCACTCCATGCAGGTTTTCCTTACACCACTGATGAATGTCCAAGTAACCCAATGCTGGTTTTCAGCTGCATGTTCACACTCGCAGCCATGCTATACAATTGGCTTTCCACTAAATCCTGATTAGTTCTTGATTTTCCTTCCACACGACCCAGCCTTCAGAAATCGTTGGAATCTCCACTAGAGAATGTTCCATTCATTCACTGCGAATCTGGAATTCCTCTGAACCTCCACTCCCGGCAGGTTTTCGTTACACCACTGTTGAATGTCCAAGTAACCCAATGTTTTAAGTGTTTTCTTCACAAGCGCAGTGGTGCTGTTCAATTGGCTATCCACTCAACCCTGGCCAGCTCTACATTTTCCTGTCCACACCACAGAGACTGGAGAAATCATTGTTATCTCCACTACAGAATGTTCCATTCATTCACAGCGAATCTGGAATTCATCTGAATCTCCACTCCCGGCAGGTTTTCGTGACACCACTGGTAAATATCCAAGTAAGCCAATGCTGGTTTTAAGTGGCCTGCTCATACTCTCAGCCGTCCTGTTCAATTTGCTATCCACTCAACCCTCTTCAGCTCCATTTTCCTGTCCACATAACCCAAACTTCAGAAACAATTGGTATCTCCTCCACAGAATGTTCCATTCATTGACGGCAAATCTGAAATTCATCTAATTCTCAACTCCCGTCAGGTTTTCGTTACACCACTTGTGAATGTCCAATTAAGCCAAAGCTGGTTTTCAGTGGCCTGTTCTTACTACGAGACGTGCTGTTCATTTGGCTATCCATTCCACCCTGTTCAGCTCTACATTTTCGTGTCCACAAAACCCAGCCTTCAGAAATCTTTGGAATCACCACTAGAGAATGTTCCATTCATTCACTGCGAATCTGGAATTCATCTGAATCTCCACTCCCGGCAGGTTTT
The DNA here is from genome assembly GCF_029834395.1 of Sorex fumeus. NCBI lineage: Eukaryota > Metazoa > Chordata > Mammalia > Eulipotyphla > Soricidae > Sorex > Sorex fumeus. Next base: position 2,118,228 of record NW_026606113.1, read on the forward strand.
CATTGCACCACTGCTGAATGTTCAAGTAACGCAATGATGGTTTTCAGCGGTCTATTCACACTCGAACCCGTGCTGTTCACGGTCTAGCGACTCAACACTGGTGAGTTCTTCTTTTTCCAGTTCAGACAATACAAACCTCAGAAACCATTGCAATCTACACTACAGAATGTTTCATTCATTCAGGCGAATCTTGAATTCATCTTGTTCTCCACTCCCAGCAGGTTTTCGTTTCACCACTGGTGAATGTCCAAGCAACCCAAGGCTGGTTTCAGCTGCGTGTTAACACTCGCAGCCGTGCTGTTCAATTGGCTATCCAGTGAACGCTGGTTAGCTCTTGATTTTCCTTCCACACACCGAGCCTTCAGAAATCATTCTTATCTCCACTTCAGAATGTTCCATTCGTTCCCTGCGAATCTGGAATTCCTCTGACTCTCCACACCAGGCAGATTTTCCTAACAACACTGGTGAATGACCAGGTAATCCAATGCTGGTTTTCAGCGGCTGTTCACACTCACAGCCTTGCTGTTCAATTGGCAATCCAGTCAAACCTAGTCAGCTCTTCATTTTCCTGTCCACACAACCCAGCGTTCAGAAATCATTGGAATCTCTACTACAGAAATTTCCATTCATTCACTGTGAATCTGGAAATACTCTGAATCTGCATTCCAGGAAGGCTTTCGTTACACCACTGATGAATGTCCAAGTAATGCAATGCTGCTTCTTAGTGGTCTGTTCACACTCGAAACCGTGCTGTTCATTGGCTATCCACTCAATATCGGTCAGCTCTTCAATATCCTGTCCAGACTATCCAGATTCCTAAATGTTGGCAATCACCACTACAGAATGTTCCATTCAATCACGCGAATCTGGAATTCATCAGAGTCTCCACTCCTGGAAGGTTTTCGTGACACCACTGGTAAATGTCCAAGGAAGACAATGCTGGTTTTAAGCCGCCTGCTAACACACTCAGCCGTGCTGTTCAATTTGCTATCCACCCAACCCTATTCAGCTCTACATTTTCCTGTCCTCATAACCCAACCTTCAGAAATAATTGGTATCTCCTCCACAGAATGTTCCGTTCATTCACTGCGAATCTTAAATTCATCTGACTCTCAACTCCCGGCGGGTTATCGTTACACCACTTGTGAATGTCCAAGTAAGCCAATGCTGGTTTTCAGTGGCCTGTTCATACTAAGAGACGTGCTGTTCATTTGGCTATCCACTCCACCCTGTTCAGCTCTACATTCTCGTGTCCACAAAACCCAGCCTTCAGAAATCATTGGAATCACCACTAGAGAATGTTCCATTCATTCACTGCGAATCTGGAATTCCTCTGAACCTCCACTCCTGGCAGGTTTTCGTTACGCCACTGGTGAATGTCCAAGTAACTCAATACTGGTTTTCAGAGGCATGTTCAACTCGCAGAAGTGCTGTTCAATGGGCTATCCACTCAATATTGGTCAGCTCTTCATTTTCCTCTCCACACAAACCAGCCTTCAGAAATCATTGGGCTCTCCACTACAGACTGTTCCATTCATTCACTGCGATTCTGCAATTCATCTGACTCTCCGCTCCAGGCAGGTTTTCATTACAGCACTGGTGAATGACCAAGTAATCCAATGCTGGTTTTCAGCCGCCTTTTCACACTCGCAGTGTGCTGTTCAATTGTCTATCCACTCAAACCTGGTCAGCCTTTCATTTTCTTTTCCACAATATCAGACTTCAGAAATCATTGGAATCGCCAGTACAGAATGTTCCATTCATTCACTGCCAATCTGGAATTCATCTGAATCTGCACTCCAGGTAGGCTTTCATTACACCACTTATGAATGTCCAAGTAACACAATGCTGGTTTTCAGCGGTCTGTTCACACTCTAAGCCCTGCTTTTTACTGGGTATCCACACAACTGTGGTCAGCTCTTCATTTTCATGTCCAAACAATCCAGACTTGAGAAATCATTGCAATCTCCAGTACAGAATGTTCCATTCATTCACTGCGAATCTGGAATTCAACTGAATCTCCACTACCTGCAGATTTATCTTACACCACTTGTGAATGTCCAAGTAAAACAATGCTGGTTTTCAGAGGCCTGTTCATGTTCGCAGTCGTGCTGTTCAATTGGCTATCCACTCAACCTGTTTTGCTCCTCATTTTCCTGTGCACACAACCCAGCCTTCAGAAATCATTGTAATCTCCACTACAGGATGTTCCATTCATTCACTGGGAATCTGGAATTCATCTGAATCTGCACTCCACGCAGGCTTTCGTTACACCACTGCTGAAAGTCGAAGTAATGCAATACTGGTTTTCAGTGGTCTGTTCACATTCGAAGCCGAGGCTTTTTACAGGCTATCCACTCAACACTGGTCAGCTCTTCATTTTCGTGTCCCCACAATCCAGATTTCAGAAATCATTGCAATCTCCACTACAGAATGTTCCATTCATTCACTGCGAGTCTGGAGTTTATCTGATTCTCCACTCCCGCCTGGTTAACATTACACCACTTGTGAATGTCCAAGTAAGCCAATGCTGGTTTTCAGAGGCCTGTTCATACTCGCAGCCGTGCTGTTTAATTGACAATTCACTCCACCCTGTTCAGCTCTTCATTGTCCCACCACACTACCAGCCTTCAGAAATCTTTGTTATCTCCACTACAGAACGTTCCATTCATTCACTGCGAATCTGGAATTCATCTGACTCTCAACTCCACGCAGGTTTTCATTACACCACTGTTGAATGTCCAAGTAACCCAATGCTGGTTTTCAGCGGCCTGCTCATACTCTCAGCCGTCCTGTTCAATTTGCTATCCACTCAACCCTCTTCAGCTCCATTTTCCTGTCCACATTACCCAAACTTCAGAAACAATTGGTATCTCCTCCACAGAATGTTCCATTCATTGACGGCAAATCTGAAATTCATCTAATTCTCAACTCCCGTCAGGTTTTCGTTACACCACTTGTGAATGTCCAATTAAGCCAAAGCTGGTTTTCAGTGGCCTGTTCTTACTACGAGACGTGCTGTTCATTTGGCTATCCATTCCACCCTGTTCAGCTCTACATTTTCGTGTCCACAAAACCCAGCCTTCAGAAATCTTTGGAATCACCACTAGAGAATGTTCCATTCATTCACTGCGAATCTGGAATTCATCTGAATCTCCACTCCCGGCAGGTTTTCATTGCACCACTGCTGAATGTTCAAGTAACGCAATGATGGTTTTCAGCGGTCTATTCACACTCGAACCCGTGCTGTTCACGGTCTAGCGACTCAACACTGGTGAGTTCTTCTTTTTCCAGTTCAGACAATACAAACCTCAGAAACCATTGCAATCTACACTACAGAATGTTTCATTCATTCAGGCGAATCTTGAATTCATCTTGTTCTCCACTCCCAGCAGGTTTTCGTTTCACCACTGGTGAATGTCCAAGCAACCCAAGGCTGGTTTCAGCTGCGTGTTAACACTCGCAGCCGTGCTGTTCAATTGGCTATCCAGTGAACGCTGGTTAGCTCTTGATTTTCCTTCCACACACCGAGCCTTCAGAAATCATTCTTATCTCCACTTCAGAATGTTCCATTCGTTCCCCGCGAATCTGGAATTCCTCTGACTCTCCACACCAGGCAGATTTTCCTAACAACACTGGTGAATGACCAGGTAATCCAATGCTGGTTTTCAGCGGCTGTTCACACTCACAGCCTTGCTGTTCAATTGGCAATCCAGTCAAACCTAGTCAGCTCTTCATTTTCCTGTCCACACAACCCAGCGTTCAGAAATCATTGGAATCTCTACTACAGAAATTTCCATTCATTCACTGTGAATCTGGAAATACTCTGAATCTGCATTCCAGGAAGGCTTTCGTTACACCACTGATGAATGTCCAAGTAATGCAATGCTGCTTCTTAGTGGTCTGTTCACACTCGAAACCGTGCTGTTCATTGGCTATCCACTCAATATCGGTCAGCTCTTCAATATCCTGTCCAGACTATCCAGATTCCTAAATGTTGGCAATCACCACTACAGAATGTTCCATTCAATCACGCGAATCTGGAATTCATCAGAGTCTCCACTCCTGGAAGGTTTTCGTGACACCACTGGTAAATGTCCAAGGAAGACAATGCTGGTTTTAAGCCGCCTGCTAACACACTCAGCCGTGCTGTTCAATTTGCTATCCACCCAACCCTATTCAGCTCTACATTTTCCTGTCCTCATAACCCAACCTTCAGAAATAATTGGTATCTCCTCCACAGAATGTTCCGTTCATTCACTGCGAATCTTAAATTCATCTGACTCTCAACTCCCGGCGGGTTATCGTTACACCACTTGTGAATGTCCAAGTAAGCCAATGCTGGTTTTCAGTGGCCTGTTCATACTAAGAGACGTGCTGTTCATTTGGCTATCCACTCCACCCTGTTCAGCTCTACATTTTCGTGTCCACAAAACCCAGCCTTCAGAAATCATTGGAATCACCACTAGAGAATGTTCCATTCATTCACTGCGAATCTGGAATTCCTCTGAACCTCCACTCCTGGCAGGTTTTCGTTACGCCACTGGTGAATGTCCAAGTAACTCAATACTGGTTTTCAGAGGCATGTTCAACTCGCAGAAGTGCTGTTCAATGGGCTATCCACTCAATATTGGTCAGCTCTTCATTTTCCTCTCCACACAAACCAGCCTTCAGAAATCATTGGGCTCTCCACTACAGACTGTTCCATTCATTCACTGCGATTCTGCAATTCATCTGACTCTCCGCTCCAGGCAGGTTTTCATTACAGCACTGGTGAATGACCAAGTAATCCAATGCTGGTTTTCAGCCGCCTTTTCACACTCGCAGTGTGCTGTTCAATTGTCTATCCACTCAAACCTGGTCAGCCTTTCATTTTCTTTTCCACAATATCAGACTTCAGAAATCATTGGAATCGCCAGTACAGAATGTTCCATTCATTCACTGCCAATCTGGAATTCATCTGAATCTGCACTCCAGGTAGGCTTTCATTACACCACTTATGAATGTCCAAGTAACACAATGCTGGTTTTCAGCGGTCTGTTCACACTCTAAGCCCTGCTTTTTACTGGGTATCCACACAACTGTGGTCAGCTCTTCATTTTCATGTCCAAACAATCCAGACTTGAGAAATCATTGCAATCTCCAGTACAGAATGTTCCATTCATTCACTGCGAATCTGGAATTCAACTGAATCTCCACTACCTGCAGATTTATCTTACACCACTTGTGAATGTCCAAGTAAAACAATGCTGGTTTTCAGAGGCCTGTTCATGTTCGCAGTCGTGCTGTTCAATTGGCTATCCACTCAACCTGTTTTGCTCCTCATTTTCCTGTGCACACAACCCAGCCTTCAGAAATCATTGTAATCTCCACTACAGGATGTTCCATTCATTCACTGGGAATCTGGAATTCATCTGAATCTGCACTCCACGCAGGCTTTCGTTACACCACTGCTGAAAGTCGAAGTAATGCAATACTGGTTTTCAGTGGTCTGTTCACATTCGAAGCCGAGGCTTTTTACAGGCTATCCACTCAACACTGGTCAGCTCTTCATTTTCGTGTCCCCACAATCCAGATTTCAGAAATCATTGCAATCTCCACTACAGAATGTTCCATTCATTCACTGCGAGTCTGGAGTTTATCTGATTCTCCACTCCCGCCTGGTTAACATTACACCACTTGTGAATGTCCAAGTAAGCCAATGCTGGTTTTCAGAGGCCTGTTCATACTCGCAGCCGTGCTGTTTAATTGACAATTCACTCCACCCTGTTCAGCTCTTCATTGTCCCACCACACTACCAGCCTTCAGAAATCTTTGTTATCTCCACTACAGAATGTTCCATTCATTCACTGCGAATCTGGAATTCATCTGACTCTCAACTCCACGCAGGTTTTCATTACACCACTGTTGAATGTCCAAGTAACCCAATGCTGGTTTTCAGCGGCCTGTTCATATTCGCAGCCCTGCTGTTTACTTGGCTATCGATTCAAGCCTGGTCAGCTCTTCATTTTCCTGTCCACACAACACAGGCTTCAGAAATCATTGGAATCTCCTCTACAGAATGTTCCATTCATTCACTGCGAATGTGGAATTCAACTGACTCTCCACTCCATGCAGGTTTTCCTTACACCACTGATGAATGTCCAAGTAACCCAATGCTGGTTTTCAGCTGCATGTTCACACTCGCAGCCATGCTATACAATTGGCTTTCCACTAAATCCTGATTAGTTCTTGATTTTCCTTCCACACGACCCAGCCTTCAGAAATCGTTGGAATCTCCACTAGAGAATGTTCCATTCATTCACTGCGAATCTGGAATTCCTCTGAACCGCCACTCCCGGCAGGTTTTCGTTACACCACTGTTGAATGTCCAAGTAACCCAATGTTTTAAGTGTTTTCTTCACAAGCGCAGTGGTGCTGTTCAATTGGCTATCCACTCAACCCTGGCCAGCTCTACATTTTCCTGTCCACACCACAGAGACTGGAGAAATCATTGTTATCTCCACTACAGAATGTTCCATTCATTCACAGCGAATCTGGAATTCATCTGAATCTCCACTCCCGGCAGGTTTTCGTGACACCACTGGTAAATATCCAAGTAAGCCAATGCTGGTTTTAAGTGGCCTGCTCATACTCTCAGCCGTGCTGTTCAATTTGCTATCCACTCAACCCTCTTCAGCTCCATTTTCCTGTCCACATAACCCAAACTTCAGAAACAATTGGTATCTCCTCCACAGAATGTTCCATTCATTGACGGCAAATCTGAAATTCATCTAATTCTCAACTCCCGTCAGGTTTTCGTTACACCACTTGTGAATGTCCAATTAAGCCAAAGCTGGTTTTCAGTGGCCTGTTCTTACTACGAGACGTGCTGTTCATTTGGCTATCCATTCCACCCTGTTCAGCTCTACATTTTCGTGTCCACAAAACCCAGCCTTCAGAAATCATTGGAATCACCACTAGAGAATGTTCCATTCATTCACTGCGAATCTGGAATTCATCTGAATCTCCACTCCCGGCAGGTTTTCATTGCACCACTGCTGAATGTTCAAGTAACGCAATGATGGTTTTCAGCGGTCTATTCACACTCGAACCCGTGCTGTTCACGGTCTAGCGACTCAACACTGGTGAGTTCTTCTTTTTCCAGTTCAGACAATACAAACCTCAGAAACCATTGCAATCTACACTACAGAATGTTTCATTCATTCAGGCGAATCTTGAATTCATCTTGTTCTCCACTCCCAGCAGGTTTTCGTTTCACCACTGGTGAATGTCCAAGCAACCCAAGGCTGGTTTCAGCTGCGTGTTAACACTCGCAGCCGTGCTGTTCAATTGGCTATCCAGTGAACGCTGGTTAGCTCTTGATTTTCCTTCCACACACCGAGCCTTCAGAAATCATTCTTATCTCCACTTCAGAATGTTCCATTCGTTCCCTGCGAATCTGGAATTCCTCTGACTCTCCACACCAGGCAGATTTTCCTAACAACACTGGTGAATGACCAGGTAATCCAATGCTGGTTTTCAGCGGCTGTTCACACTCACAGCCTTGCTGTTCAATTGGCAATCCAGTCAAACCTAGTCAGCTCTTCATTTTCCTGTCCACACAACCCAGCGTTCAGAAATCATTGGAATCTCTACTACAGAAATTTCCATTCATTCACTGTGAATCTGGAAATACTCTGAATCTGCATTCCAGGAAGGCTTTCGTTACACCACTGATGAATGTCCAAGTAATGCAATGCTGCTTCTTAGTGGTCTGTTCACACTCGAAACCGTGCTGTTCATTGGCTATCCACTCAATATCGGTCAGCTCTTCAATATCCTGTCCAGACTATCCAGATTCCTAAATGTTGGCAATCACCACTACAGAATGTTCCATTCAATCACGCGAATCTGGAATTCATCAGAGTCTCCACTCCTGGAAGGTTTTCGTGACACCACTGGTAAATGTCCAAGGAAGACAATGCTGGTTTTAAGCCGCCTGCTAACACACTCAGCCGTGCTGTTCAATTTGCTATCCACCCAACCCTATTCAGCTCTACATTTTCCTGTCCTCATAACCCAACCTTCAGAAATAATTGGTATCTCCTCCACAGAATGTTCCGTTCATTCACTGCGAATCTTAAATTCATCTGACTCTCAACTCCCGGCGGGTTATCGTTACACCACTTGTGAATGTCCAAGTAAGCCAATGCTGGTTTTCAGTGGCCTGTTCATACTAAGAGACGTGCTGTTCATTTGGCTATCCACTCCACCCTGTTCAGCTCTACATTTTCGTGTCCACAAAACCCAGCCTTCAGAAATCATTGGAATCACCACTAGAGAATGTTCCATTCATTCACTGCGAATCTGGAATTCCTCTGAACCTCCACTCCTGGCAGGTTTTCGTTACGCCACTGGTGAATGTCCAAGTAACTCAATACTGGTTTTCAGAGGCATGTTCAACTCGCAGAAGTGCTGTTCAATGGGCTATCCACTCAATATTGGTCAGCTCTTCATTTTCCTCTCCACACAAACCAGCCTTCAGAAATCATTGGGCTCTCCACTACAGACTGTTCCATTCATTCACTGCGATTCTGCAATTCATCTGACTCTCCGCTCCAGGCAGGTTTTCATTACAGCACTGGTGAATGACCAAGTAATCCAATGCTGGTTTTCAGCCGCCTTTTCACACTCGCAGTGTGCTGTTCAATTGTCTATCCACTCAAACCTGGTCAGCCTTTCATTTTCTTTTCCACAATATCAGACTTCAGAAATCATTGGAATCGCCAGTACAGAATGTTCCATTCATTCACTGCCAATCTGGAATTCATCTGAATCTGCACTCCAGGTAGGCTTTCATTACACCACTTATGAATGTCCAAGTAACACAATGCTGGTTTTCAGCGGTCTGTTCACACTCTAAGCCCTGCTTTTTACTGGGTATCCACACAACTGTGGTCAGCTCTTCATTTTCATGTCCAAACAATCCAGACTTGAGAAATCATTGCAATCTCCAGTACAGAATGTTCCATTCATTCACTGCGAATCTGGAATTCAACTGAATCTCCACTACCTGCAGATTTATCTTACACCACTTGTGAATGTCCAAGTAAAACAATGCTGGTTTTCAGAGGCCTGTTCATGTTCGCAGTCGTGCTGTTCAATTGGCTATCCACTCAACCTGTTTTGCTCCTCATTTTCCTGTGCGCACAACCCAGCCTTCAGAAATCATTGTAATCTCCACTACAGGATGTTCCATTCATTCACTGGGAATCTGGAATTCATCTGAATCTGCACTCCACGCAGGCTTTCGTTACACCACTGCTGAAAGTCGAAGTAATGCAATACTGGTTTTCAGTGGTCTGTTCACATTCGAAGCCGAGGCTTTTTACAGGCTATCCACTCAACACTGGTCAGCTCTTCATTTTCGTGTCCCCACAATCCAGATTTCAGAAATCATTGCAATCTCCACTACAGAATGTTCCATTCATTCACTGCGAGTCTGGAGTTTATCTGATTCTCCACTCCCGCCTGGTTAACATTACACCACTTGTGAATGTCCAAGTAAGCCAATGCTGGTTTTCAGAGGCCTGTTCATACTCGCAGCCGTGCTGTTTAATTGACAATTCACTCCACCCTGTTCAGCTCTTCATTGTCCCACCACACTACCAGCCTTCAGAAATCTTTGTTATCTCCACTACAGAATGTTCCATTCATTCACTGCGAATCTGGAATTCATCTGACTCTCAACTCCACGCAGGTTTTCATTACACCACTGTTGAATGTCCAAGTAACCCAATGCTGGTTTTCAGCGGCCTGTTCATATTCGCAGCCCTGCTGTTTACTTGGCTATCGATTCAAGCCTGGTCAGCTCTTCATTTTCCTGTCCACACAACACAGGCTTCAGAAATCATTGGAATCTCCTCTACAGAATGTTCCATTCATTCACTGCGAATGTGGAATTCAACTGACTCTCCACTCCATGCAGGTTTTCCTTACACCACTGATGAATGTCCAAGTAACCCAATGCTGGTTTTCAGCTGCATGTTCACACTCGCAGCCATGCTATACAATTGGCTTTCCACTAAATCCTGATTAGTTCTTGATTTTCCTTCCACACGACCCAGCCTTCAGAAATCGTTGGAATCTCCACTAGAGAATGTTCCATTCATTCACTGCGAATCTGGAATTCCTCTGAACCTCCACTCCCGGCAGGTTTTCGTTACACCACTGTTGAATGTCCAAGTAACCCAATGTTTTAAGTGTTTTCTTCACAAGCGCAGTGGTGCTGTTCAATTGGCTATCCACTCAACCCTGGCCAGCTCTACATTTTCCTGTCCACACCACAGAGACTGGAGAAATCATTGTTATCTCCACTACAGAATGTTCCATTCATTCACAGCGAATCTGGAATTCATCTGAATCTCCACTCCCGGCAGGTTTTCGTGACACCACTGGTAAATATCCAAGTAAGCCAATGCTGGTTTTAAGTGGCCTGCTCATACTCTCAGCCGTGCTGTTCAATTTGCTATCCACTCAACCCTCTTCAGCTCCATTTTCCTGTCCACATAACCCAAACTTCAGAAACAATTGGTATCTCCTCCACAGAATGTTCCATTCATTGACGGCAAATCTGAAATTCATCTAATTCTCAACTCCCGTCAGGTTTTCGTTACACCACTTGTGAATGTCCAATTAAGCCAAAGCTGGTTTTCAGTGGCCTGTTCTTACTACGAGACGTGCTGTTCATTTGGCTATCCATTCCACCCTGTTCAGCTCTACATTTTCGTGTCCACAAAACCCAGCCTTCAGAAATCATTGGAATCACCACTAGAGAATGTTCCATTCATTCACTGCGAATCTGGAATTCATCTGAATCTCCACTCCCGGCAGGTTTTCATTGCACCACTGCTGAATGTTCAAGTAACGCAATGATGGTTTTCAGCGGTCTATTCACACTCGAACCCGTGCTGTTCACGGTCTAGCGACTCAACACTGGTGAGTTCTTCTTTTTCCAGTTCAGACAATACAAACCTCAGAAACCATTGCAATCTACACTACAGAATGTTTCATTCATTCAGGCGAATCTTGAATTCATCTTGTTCTCCACTCCCAGCAGGTTTTCGTTTCACCACTGGTGAATGTCCAAGCAACCCAAGGCTGGTTTCAGCTGCGTGTTAACACTCGCAGCCGTGCTGTTCAATTGGCTATCCAGTGAACGCTGGTTAGCTCTTGATTTTCCTTCCACACACCGAGCCTTCAGAAATCATTCTTATCTCCACTTCAGAATGTTCCATTCGTTCCCTGCGAATCTGGAATTCCTCTGACTCTCCACACCAGGCAGATTTTCCTAACAACACTGGTGAATGACCAGGTAATCCAATGCTGGTTTTCAGCGGCTGTTCACACTCACAGCCTTGCTGTTCAATTGGCAATCCAGTCAAACCTAGTCAGCTCTTCATTTTCCTGTCCACACAACCCAGCGTTCAGAAATCATTGGAATCTCTACTACAGAAATTTCCATTCATTCACTGTGAATCTGGAAATACTCTGAATCTGCATTCCAGGAAGGCTTTCGTTACACCACTGATGAATGTCCAAGTAATGCAATGCTGCTTCTTAGTGGTCTGTTCACACTCGAAACCGTGCTGTTCATTGGCTATCCACTCAATATCGGTCAGCTCTTCAATATCCTGTCCAGACTATCCAGATTCCTAAATGTTGGCAATCACCACTACAGAATGTTCCATTCAATCACGCGAATCTGGAATTCATCAGAGTCTCCACTCCTGGAAGGTTTTCGTGACACCACTGGTAAATGTCCAAGGAAGACAATGCTGGTTTTAAGCCGCCTGCTAACACACTCAGCCGTGCTGTTCAATTTGCTATCCACCCAACCCTATTCAGCTCTACATTTTCCTGTCCTCATAACCCAACCTTCAGAAATAATTGGTATCTCCTCCACAGAATGTTCCGTTCATTCACTGCGAATCTTAAATTCATCTGACTCTCAACTCCCGGCGGGTTATCGTTACACCACTTGTGAATGTCCAAGTAAGCCAATGCTGGTTTTCAGTGGCCTGTTCATACTAAGAGACGTGCTGTTCATTTGGCTATCCACTCCACCCTGTTCAGCTCTACATTTTCGTGTCCACAAAACCCAGCCTTCAGAAATCATTGGAATCACCACTAGAGAATGTTCCATTCATTCACTGCGAATCTGGAATTCCTCTGAACCTCCACTCCTGGCAGGTTTTCGTTACGCCACTGGTGAATGTCCAAGTAACTCAATACTGGTTTTCAGAGGCATGTTCAACTCGCAGAAGTGCTGTTCAATGGGCTATCCACTCAATATTGGTCAGCTCTTCATTTTCCTCTCCACACAAACCAGCCTTCAGAAATCATTGGGCTCTCCACTACAGACTGTTCCATTCATTCACTGCGATTCTGCAATTCATCTGACTCTCCGCTCCAGGCAGGTTTTCATTACAGCACTGGTGAATGACCAAGTAATCCAATGCTGGTTTTCAGCCGCCTTTTCACACTCGCAGTGTGCTGTTCAATTGTCTATCCACTCAAACCTGGTCAGCCTTTCATTTTCTTTTCCACAATATCAGACTTCAGAAATCATTGGAATCGCCAGTACAGAATGTTCCATTCATTCACTGCCAATCTGGAATTCATCTGAATCTGCACTCCAGGTAGGCTTTCATTACACCACTTATGAATGTCCAAGTAACACAATGCTGGTTTTCAGCGGTCTGTTCACACTCTAAGCCCTGCTTTTTACTGGGTATCCACACAACTGTGGTCAGCTCTTCATTTTCATGTCCAAACAATCCAGACTTGAGAAATCATTGCAATCTCCAGTACAGAATGTTCCATTCATTCACTGCGAATCTGGAATTCAACTGAATCTCCACTACCTGCAGATTTAACTTACACCACTTGTGAATGTCCAAGTAAAACAATGCTGGTTTTCAGAGGCCTGTTCATGTTCGCAGTCGTGCTGTTCAATTGGCTATCCACTCAACCTGTTTTGCTCCTCATTTTCCTGTGCGCACAACCCAGCCTTCAGAAATCATTGTAATCTCCACTACAGGATGTTCCATTCATTCACTGGGAATCTGGAATTCATCTGAATCTGCACTCCACGCAGGCTTTCGTTACACCACTGCTGAAAGTCGAAGTAATGCAATACTGGTTTTCAGTGGTCTGTTCACATTCGAAGCCGAGGCTTTTTACAGGCTATCCACTCAACACTGGTCAGCTCTTCATTTTCGTGTCCCCACAATCCAGATTTCAGAAATCATTGCAATCTCCACTACAGAATGTTCCATTCATTCACTGCGAGTCTGGAGTTTATCTGATTCTCCACTCCCGCCTGGTTAACATTACACCACTTGTGAATGTCCAAGTAAGCCAATGCTGGTTTTCAGAGGCCTGTTCATACTCGCAGCCGTGCTGTTTAATTGACAATTCACTCCACCCTGTTCAGCTCTTCATTGTCCCACCACACTACCAGCCTTCAGAAATCTTTGTTATCTCCACTACAGAATGTTCCATTCATTCACTGCGAATCTGGAATTCATCTGACTCTCAACTCCACGCAGGTTTTCATTACACCACTGTTGAATGTCCAAGTAACCCAATGCTGGTTTTCAGCGGCCTGTTCATATTCGCAGCCCTGCTGTTTACTTGGCTATCGATTCAAGCCTGGTCAGCTCTTCATTTTCCTGTCCACACAACACAGGCTTCAGAAATCATTGGAATCTCCTCTACAGAATGTTCCATTCATTCACTGCGAATGTGGAATTCAACTGACTCTCCACTCCATGCAGGTTTTCCTTACACCACTGATGAATGTCCAAGTAACCCAATGCTGGTTTTCAGCTGCATGTTCACACTCGCAGCCATGCTATACAATTGGCTTTCCACTAAATCCTGATTAGTTCTTGATTTTCCTTCCACACGACCCAGCCTTCAGAAATCGTTGGAATCTCCACTAGAGAATGTTCCATTCATTCACTGCGAATCTGGAATTCCTCTGAACCTCCACTCCCGGCAGGTTTTCGTTACACCACTGTTGAATGTCCAAGTAACCCAATGTTTTAAGTGTTTTCTTCACAAGCGCAGTGGTGCTGTTCAATTCGCTATCCACTCAACCCTGGCCAGCTCTACATTTTCCTGTCCACACCACAGAGACTGGAGAAATCATAGTTATCTCCACTACAGAATGTTCCATTCATTCACAGCGAATCTGGAATTCATCTGAATCTCCACTCCCGGCAGGTTTTCGTGACACCACTTGTGAATGTCCAATTAAGCCAAAGCTGGTTTTCAGTGGCCTGTTCTTACTACGAGACGTGCTGTTCATTTGGCTATCCATTCCACCCTGTTCAGCTCTACATTTTCGTGTCCACAAAACCCAGCCTTCAGAAATCATTGGAATCACCACTAGAGAATGTTCCATTCATTCACTGCGAATCTGGAATTCATCTGAATCTCCACTCCCGGCAGGTTTTCATTGCACCACTGCTGAATGTTCAAGTAACGCAATGATGGTTTTCAGCGGTCTATTCACACTCGAACCCGTGCTGTTCACGGTCTAGCGACTCAACACTGGTGAGTTCTTCTTTTTCCAGTTCAGACAATACAAACCTCAGAAACCATTGCAATCTACACTACAGAATGTTTCATTCATTCAGGCGAATCTTGAATTCATCTTGTTCTCCACTCCCAGCAGGTTTTCGTTTCACCACTGGTGAATGTCCAAGCAACCCAAGGCTGGTTTCAGCTGCGTGTTAACACTCGCAGCCGTGCTGTTCAATTGGCTATCCAGTGAACGCTGGTTAGCTCTTGATTTTCCTTCCACACACCGAGCCTTCAGAAATCATTCTTATCTCCACTTCAGAATGTTCCATTCGTTCCCTGCGAATCTGGAATTCCTCTGACTCTCCACACCAGGCAGATTTTCCTAACAACACTGGTGAATGACCAGGTAATCCAATGCTGGTTTTCAGCGGCTGTTCACACTCACAGCCTTGCTGTTCAATTGGCAATCCAGTCAAACCTAGTCAGCTCTTCATTTTCCTGTCCACACAACCCAGCGTTCAGAAATCATTGGAATCTCTACTACAGAAATTTCCATTCATTCACTGTGAATCTGGAAATAATCTGAATCTGCATTCCAGGAAGGCTTTCGTTACACCACTGATGAATGTCCAAGTAATGCAATGCTGCTTCTTAGTGGTCTGTTCACACTCGAAACCGTACTGTTCATTGGCTATCCACTCAATATCGGTCAGCTCTTCAATATCCTGTCCAGACTATCCAGATTCCTAAATGTTGGCAATCACCACTACAGAATGTTCCATTCAATCACGCGAATCTGGAATTCATCAGAGTCTCCACTCCTGGAAGGTTTTCGTGACACCACTGGTAAATGTCCAAGGAAGACAATGCTGGTTTTAAGCCGCCTGCTAACACACTCAGCCGTGCTGTTCAATTTGCTATCCACCCAACCCTATTCAGCTCTACATTTTCCTGTCCTCATAACCCAACCTTCAGAAATAATTGGTATCTCCTCCACAGAATGTTCCGTTCATTCACTGCGAATCTTAAATTCATCTGACTCTCAACTCCCGGCGGGTTATCGTTACACCACTTGTGAATGTCCAAGTAAGCCAATGCTGGTTTTCAGTGGCCTGTTCATACTAAGAGACGTGCTGTTCATTTGGCTATCCACTCCACCCTGTTCAGCTCTACATTTTCGTGTCCACAAAACCCAGCCTTCAGAAATCATTGGAATCACCACTAGAGAATGTTCCATTCATTCACTGCGAATCTGGAATTCCTCTGAACCTCCACTCCTGGCAGGTTTTCGTTACGCCACTGGTGAATGTCCAAGTAACTCAATACTGGTTTTCAGAGGCATGTTCAACTCGCAGAAGTGCTGTTCAATGGGCTATCCACTCAATATTGGTCAGCTCTTCATTTTCCTCTCCACACAAACCAGCCTTCAGAAATCATTGGGCTCTCCACTACAGACTGTTCCATTCATTCACTGCGATTCTGCAATTCATCTGACTCTCCGCTCCAGGCAGGTTTTCATTACAGCACTGGTGAATGACCAAGTAATCCAATGCTGGTTTTCAGCCGCCTTTTCACACTCGCAGTGTGCTGTTCAATTGTCTATCCACTCAAACCTGGTCAGCCTTTCATTTTCTTTTCCACAATATCAGACTTCAGAAATCATTGGAATCGCCAGTACAGAATGTTCCATTCATTCACTGCCAATCTGGAATTCATCTGAATCTGCACTCCAGGTAGGCTTTCATTACACCACTTATGAATGTCCAAGTAACACAATGCTGGTTTTCAGCGGTCTGTTCACACTCTAAGCCCTGCTTTTTACTGGGTATCCACACAACTGTGGTCAGCTCTTCATTTTCATGTCCAAACAATCCAGACTTGAGAAATCATTGCAATCTCCAGTACAGAATGTTCCATTCATTCACTGCGAATCTGGAATTCAACTGAATCTCCACTACCTGCAGATTTATCTTACACCACTTGTGAATGTCCAAGTAAAACAATGCTGGTTTTCAGAGGCCTGTTCATGTTCGCAGTCGTGCTGTTCAATTGGCTATCCACTCAACCTGTTTTGCTCCTCATTTTCCTGTGCGCACAACCCAGCCTTCAGAAATCATTGTAATCTCCACTACAGGATGTTCCATTCATTCACTGGGAATCTGGAATTCATCTGAATCTGCACTCCACGCAGGCTTTCGTTACACCACTGCTGAAAGTCGAAGTAATGCAATACTGGTTTTCAGTGGTCTGTTCACATTCGAAGCCGAGGCTTTTTACAGGCTATCCACTCAACACTGGTCAGCTCTTCATTTTCGTGTCCCCACAATCCAGATTTCAGAAATCATTGCAATCTCCACTACAGAATGTTCCATTCATTCACTGCGAGTCTGGAGTTTATCTGATTCTCCACTCCCGCCTGGTTAACATTACACCACTTGTGAATGTCCAAGTAAGCCAATGCTGGTTTTCAGAGGCCTGTTCATACTCGCAGCCGTGCTGTTTAATTGACAATTCACTCCACCCTGTTCAGCTCTTCATTGTCCCACCACACTACCAGCCTTCAGAAATCTTTGTTATCTCCACTACAGAATGTTCCATTCATTCACTGCGAATCTGGAATTCATCTGACTCTCAACTCCACGCAGGTTTTCATTACACCACTGTTGAATGTCCAAGTAACCCAATGCTGGTTTTCAGCGGCCTGTTCATATTCGCAGCCCTGCTGTTTACTTGGCTATCGATTCAAGCCTGGTCAGCTCTTCATTTTCCTGTCCACACAACACAGGCTTCAGAAATCATTGGAATCTCCTCCACAGAATGTTCCATTCATTCACTGCGAATGTGGAATTCAACTGACTCTCCACTCCATGCAGGTTTTCCTTACACCACTGATGAATGTCCAAGTAACCCAATGCTGGTTTTCAGCTGCATGTTCACACTCGCAGCCATGCTATACAATTGGCTTTCCACTAAATCCTGATTAGTTCTTGATTTTCCTTCCACACGACCCAGCCTTCAGAAATCACTGGAATCTCCACTAGAGAATGTTCCATTCATTCACTGCGAATCTGGAATTCCTCTGAACCTCCACTCCCGGCAGGTTTTCGTTACACCACTGTTGAATGTCCAAGTAACCCAATGTTTTAAGTGTTTTCTTCACAAGCGCAGTGGTGCTGTTCAATTGGCTATCCACTCAACCCTGGCCAGCTCTACATTTTCCTGTCCACACCACAGAGACTGGAGAAATCATTGTTATCTCCACTACAGAATGTTCCATTCATTCACAGCGAATCTGGAATTCATCTGAATCTCCACTCCCGGCAGGTTTTCGTGACACCACTGGTAAATATCCAAGTAAGCCAATGCTGGTTTTAAGTGGCCTGCTCATACTCTCAGCCGTGCTGTTCAATTTGCTATCCACTCAACCCTCTTCAGCTCCATTTTCCTGTCCACATAACCCAAACTTCAGAAACAATTGGTATCTCCTCCACAGAATGTTCCATTCATTGACGGCAAATCTGAAATTCATCTAATTCTCAACTCCCGTCAGGTTTTCGTGACACCACTTGTGAATGTCCAATTAAGCCAAAGCTGGTTTTCAGTGGCCTGTTCTTACTACGAGACGTGCTGTTCATTTGGCTATCCATTCCACCCTGTTCAGCTCTACATTTTCGTGTCCACAAAACCCAGCCTTCAGAAATCATTGGAATCACCACTAGAGAATGTTCCATTCATTCACTGCGAATCTGGAATTCATCTGAATCTCCACTCCCGGCAGGTTTTCATTGCACCACTGCTGAATGTTCAAGTAACGCAATGATGGTTTTCAGCGGTCTATTCACACTCGAACCCGTGCTGTTCACGGTCTAGCGACTCAACACTGGTGAGTTCTTCTTTTTCCAGTTCAGACAATACAAACCTCAGAAACCATTGCAATCTACACTACAGAATGTTTCATTCATTCAGGCGAATCTTGAATTCATCTTGTTCTCCACTCCCAGCAGGTTTTCGTTTCACCACTGGTGAATGTCCAAGCAACCCAAGGCTGGTTTCAGCTGCGTGTTAACACTCGCAGCCGTGCTGTTCAATTGGCTATCCAGTGAACGCTGGTTAGCTCTTGATTTTCCTTCCACACACCGAGCCTTCAGAAATCATTCTTATCTCCACTTCAGAATGTTCCATTCGTTCCCTGCGAATCTGGAATTCCTCTGACTCTCCACACCAGGCAGATTTTCCTAACAACACTGGTGAATGACCAGGTAATCCAATGCTGGTTTTCAGCGGCTGTTCACACTCACAGCCTTGCTGTTCAATTGGCAATCCAGTCAAACCTAGTCAGCTCTTCATTTTCCTGTCCACACAACCCAGCGTTCAGAAATCATTGGAATCTCTACTACAGAAATTTCCATTCATTCACTGTGAATCTGGAAATAATCTGAATCTGCATTCTAGGAAGGCTTTCGTTACACCACTGATGAATGTCCAAGTAATGCAATGCTGCTTCTTAGTGGTCTGTTCACACTCGAAACCGTGCTGTTCATTGGCTATCCACTCAATATCGGTCAGCTCTTCAATATCCTGTCCAGACTATCCAGATTCCTAAATGTTGGCAATCACCACTACAGAATGTTCCATTCAATCACGCGAATCTGGAATTCATCAGAGTCTCCACTCCTGGAAGGTTTTCGTGACACCACTGGTAAATGTCCAAGGAAGACAATGCTGGTTTTAAGCCGCCTGCTAACACACTCAGCCGTGCTGTTCAATTTGCTATCCACCCAACCCTATTCAGCTCTACATTTTCCTGTCCTCATAACCCAACCTTCAGAAATAATTGGTATCTCCTCCACAGAATGTTCCGTTCATTCACTGCGAATCTTAAATTCATCTGACTCTCAACTCCCGGCGGGTTATCGTTACACCACTTGTGAATGTCCAAGTAAGCCAATGCTGGTTTTCAGTGGCCTGTTCATACTAAGAGACGTGCTGTTCATTTGGCTATCCACTCCACCCTGTTCAGCTCTACATTTTCGTGTCCACAAAACCCAGCCTTCAGAAATCATTGGAATCACCACTAGAGAATGTTCCATTCATTCACTGCGAATCTGGAATTCCTCTGAACCTCCACTCCTGGCAGGTTTTCGTTACGCCACTGGTGAATGTCCAAGTAACTCAATACTGGTTTTCAGAGGCATGTTCAACTCGCAGAAGTGCTGTTCAATGGGCTATCCACTCAATATTGGTCAGCTCTTCATTTTCCTCTCCACACAAACCAGCCTTCAGAAATCATTGGGCTCTCCACTACAGACTGTTCCATTCATTCACTGCGATTCTGCAATTCATCTGACTCTCCGCTCCAGGCAGGTTTTCATTACAGCACTGGTGAATGACCAAGTAATCCAATGCTGGTTTTCAGCCGCCTTTTCACACTCGCAGTGTGCTGTTCAATTGTCTATCCACTCAAACCTGGTCAGCCTTTCATTTTCTTTTCCACAATATCAGACTTCAGAAATCATTGGAATCGCCAGTACAGAATGTTCCATTCATTCACTGCCAATCTGGAATTCATCTGAATCTGCACTCCAGGTAGGCTTTCATTACACCACTTATGAATGTCCAAGTAACACAATGCTGGTTTTCAGCGGTCTGTTCACACTCTAAGCCCTGCTTTTTACTGGGTATCCACACAACTGTGGTCAGCTCTTCATTTTCATGTCCAAACAATCCAGACTTGAGAAATCATTGCAATCTCCAGTACAGAATGTTCCATTCATTCACTGCGAATCTGGAATTCAACTGAATCTCCACTACCTGCAGATTTATCTTACACCACTTGTGAATGTCCAAGTAAAACAATGCTGGTTTTCAGAGGCCTGTTCATGTTCGCAGTCGTGCTGTTCAATTGGCTATCCACTCAACCTGTTTTGCTCCTCATTTTCCTGTGCGCACAACCCAGCCTTCAGAAATCATTGTAATCTCCACTACAGGATGTTCCATTCATTCACTGGGAATCTGGAATTCATCTGAATCTGCACTCCACGCAGGCTTTCGTTACACCACTGCTGAAAGTCGAAGTAATGCAATACTGGTTTTCAGTGGTCTGTTCACATTCGAAGCCGAGGCTTTTTACAGGCTATCCACTCAACACTGGTCAGCTCTTCATTTTCGTGTCCCCACAATCCAGATTTCAGAAATCATTGCAATCTCCACTACAGAATGTTCCATTCATTCACTGCGAGTCTGGAGTTTATCTGATTCTCCACTCCCGCCTGGTTAACATTACACCACTTGTGAATGTCCAAGTAAGCCAATGCTGGTTTTCAGAGGCCTGTTCATACTCGCAGCCGTGCTGTTTAATTGACAATTCACTCCACCCTGTTCAGCTCTTCATTGTCCCACCACACTACCAGCCTTCAGAAATCTTTGTTATCTCCACTACAGAATGTTCCATTCATTCACTGCGAATCTGGAATTCATCTGACTCTCAACTCCACGCAGGTTTTCATTACACCACTGTTGAATGTCCAAGTAACCCAATGCTGGTTTTCAGCGGCCTGTTCATATTCGCAGCCCTGCTGTTTACTTGGCTATCGATTCAAGCCTGGTCAGCTCTTCATTTTCCTGTCCACACAACACAGGCTTCAGAAATCATTGGAATCTCCTCCACAGAATGTTCCATTCATTCACTGCGAATGTGGAATTCAACTGACTCTCCACTCCATGCAGGTTTTCCTTACACCACTGATGAATGTCCAAGTAACCCAATGCTGGTTTTCAGCTGCATGTTCACACTCGCAGCCATGCTATACAATTGGCTTTCCACTAAATCCTGATTAGTTCTTGATTTTCCTTCCACACGACCCAGCCTTCAGAAATCACTGGAATCTCCACTAGAGAATGTTCCATTCATTCACTGCGAATCTGGAATTCCTCTGAACCTCCACTCCCGGCAGGTTTTCGTTACACCACTGTTGAATGTCCAAGTAACCCAATGTTTTAAGTGTTTTCTTCACAAGCGCAGTGGTGCTGTTCAATTGGCTATCCACTCAACCCTGGCCAGCTCTACATTTTCCTGTCCACACCACAGAGACTGGAGAAATCATTGTTATCTCCACTACAGAATGTTCCATTCATTCACAGCGAATCTGGAATTCATCTGAATCTCCACTCCCGGCAGGTTTTCGTGACACCACTGGTAAATATCCAAGTAAGCCAATGCTGGTTTTAAGTGGCCTGCTCATACTCTCAGCCGTGCTGTTCAATTTGCTATCCACTCAACCCTCTTCAGCTCCATTTTCCTGTCCACATAACCCAAACTTCAGAAACAATTGGTATCTCCTCCACAGAATGTTCCATTCATTGACGGCAAATCTGAAATTCATCTAATTCTCAACTCCCGTCAGGTTTTCGTTACACCACTTGTGAATGTCCAATTAAGCCAAAGCTGGTTTTCAGTGGCCTGTTCTTACTACGAGACGTGCTGTTCATTTGGCTATCCATTCCACCCTGTTCAGCTCTACATTTTCGTGTCCACAAAACCCAGCCTTCAGAAATCATTGGAATCACCACTAGAGAATGTTCCATTCATTCACTGCGAATCTGGAATTCATCTGAATCTCCACTCCCGGCAGGTTTTCATTGCACCACTGCTGAATGTTCAAGTAACGCAATGATGGTTTTCAGCGGTCTATTCACACTCGAACCCGTGCTGTTCACGGTCTAGCGACTCAACACTGGTGAGTTCTTCTTTTTCCAGTTCAGACAATACAAACCTCAGAAACCATTGCAATCTACACTACAGAATGTTTCATTCATTCAGGCGAATCTTGAATTCATCTTGTTCTCCACTCCCAGCAGGTTTTCGTTTCACCACTGGTGAATGTCCAAGCAACCCAAGGCTGGTTTCAGCTGCGTGTTAACACTCGCAGCCGTGCTGTTCAATTGGCTATCCAGTGAACGCTGGTTAGCTCTTGATTTTCCTTCCACACACCGAGCCTTCAGAAATCATTCTTATCTCCACTTCAGAATGTTCCATTCGTTCCCTGCGAATCTGGAATTCCTCTGACTCTCCACACCAGGCAGATTTTCCTAACAACACTGGTGAATGACCAGGTAATCCAATGCTGGTTTTCAGCGGCTGTTCACACTCACAGCCTTGCTGTTCAATTGGCAATCCAGTCAAACCTAGTCAGCTCTTCATTTTCCTGTCCACACAACCCAGCGTTCAGAAATCATTGGAATCTCTACTACAGAAATTTCCATTCATTCACTGTGAATCTGGAAATAATCTGAATCTGCATTCTAGGAAGGCTTTCGTTACACCACTGATGAATGTCCAAGTAATGCAATGCTGCTTCTTAGTGGTCTGTTCACACTCGAAACCGTGCTGTTCATTGGCTATCCACTCAATATCGGTCAGCTCTTCAATATCCTGTCCAGACTATCCAGATTCCTAAATGTTGGCAATCACCACTACAGAATGTTCCATTCAATCACGCGAATCTGGAATTCATCAGAGTCTCCACTCCTGGAAGGTTTTCGTGACACCACTGGTAAATGTCCAAGGAAGACAATGCTGGTTTTAAGCCGCCTGCTAACACACTCAGCCGTGCTGTTCAATTTGCTATCCACCCAACCCTATTCAGCTCTACATTTTCCTGTCCTCATAACCCAACCTTCAGAAATAATTGGTATCTCCTCCACAGAATGTTCCGTTCATTCACTGCGAATCTTAAATTCATCTGACTCTCAACTCCCGGCGGGTTATCGTTACACCACTTGTGAATGTCCAAGTAAGCCAATGCTGGTTTTCAGTGGCCTGTTCATACTAAGAGACGTGCTGTTCATTTGGCTATCCACTCCACCCTGTTCAGCTCTACATTTTCGTGTCCACAAAACCCAGCCTTCAGAAATCATTGGAATCACCACTAGAGAATGTTCCATTCATTCACTGCGAATCTGGAATTCCTCTGAACCTCCACTCCTGGCAGGTTTTCGTTACGCCACTGGTGAATGTCCAAGTAACTCAATACTGGTTTTCAGAGGCATGTTCAACTCGCAGAAGTGCTGTTCAATGGGCTATCCACTCAATATTGGTCAGCTCTTCATTTTCCTCTCCACACAAACCAGCCTTCAGAAATCATTGGGCTCTCCACTACAGACTGTTCCATTCATTCACTGCGATTCTGCAATTCATCTGACTCTCCGCTCCAGGCAGGTTTTCATTACAGCACTGGTGAATGACCAAGTAATCCAATGCTGGTTTTCAGCCGCCTTTTCACACTCGCAGTGTGCTGTTCAATTGTCTATCCACTCAAACCTGGTCAGCCTTTCATTTTCTTTTCCACAATATCAGACTTCAGAAATCATTGGAATCGCCAGTACAGAATGTTCCATTCATTCACTGCCAATCTGGAATTCATCTGAATCTGCACTCCAGGTAGGCTTTCATTACACCACTTATGAATGTCCAAGTAACACAATGCTGGTTTTCAGCGGTCTGTTCACACTCTAAGCCCTGCTTTTTACTGGGTATCCACACAACTGTGGTCAGCTCTTCATTTTCATGTCCAAACAATCCAGACTTGAGAAATCATTGCAATCTCCAGTACAGAATGTTCCATTCATTCACTGCGAATCTGGAATTCAACTGAATCTCCACTACCTGCAGATTTATCTTACACCACTTGTGAATGTCCAAGTAAAACAATGCTGGTTTTCAGAGGCCTGTTCATGTTCGCAGTCGTGCTGTTCAATTGGCTATCCACTCAACCTGTTTTGCTCCTCATTTTCCTGTGCGCACAACCCAGCCTTCAGAAATCATTGTAATCTCCACTACAGGATGTTCCATTCATTCACTGGGAATCTGGAATTCATCTGAATCTGCACTCCACGCAGGCTTTCGTTACACCACTGCTGAAAGTCGAAGTAATGCAATACTGGTTTTCAGTGGTCTGTTCACATTCGAAGCCGAGGCTTTTTACAGGCTATCCACTCAACACTGGTCAGCTCTTCATTTTCGTGTCCCCACAATCCAGATTTCAGAAATCATTGCAATCTCCACTACAGAATGTTCCATTCATTCACTGCGAGTCTGGAGTTTATCTGATTCTCCACTCCCGCCTGGTTAACATTACACCACTTGTGAATGTCCAAGTAAGCCAATGCTGGTTTTCAGAGGCCTGTTCATACTCGCAGCCGTGCTGTTTAATTGACAATTCACTCCACCCTGTTCAGCTCTTCATTGTCCCACCACACTACCAGCCTTCAGAAATCTTTGTTATCTCCACTACAGAATGTTCCATTCATTCACTGCGAATCTGGAATTCATCTGACTCTCAACTCCACGCAGGTTTTCATTACACCACTGTTGAATGTCCAAGTAACCCAATGCTGGTTTTCAGCGGCCTGTTCATATTCGCAGCCCTGCTGTTTACTTGGCTATCGATTCAAGCCTGGTCAGCTCTTCATTTTCCTGTCCACACAACACAGGCTTCAGAAATCATTGGAATCTCCTCCACAGAATGTTCCATTCATTCACTGCGAATGTGGAATTCAACTGACTCTCCACTCCATGCAGGTTTTCCTTACACCACTGATGAATGTCCAAGTAACCCAATGCTGGTTTTCAGCTGCATGTTCACACTCGCAGCCATGCTATACAATTGGCTTTCCACTAAATCCTGATTAGTTCTTGATTTTCCTTCCACACGACCCAGCCTTCAGAAATCACTGGAATCTCCACTAGAGAATGTTCCATTCATTCACTGCGAATCTGGAATTCCTCTGAACCTCCACTCCCGGCAGGTTTTCGTTACACCACTGTTGAATGTCCAAGTAACCCAATGTTTTAAGTGTTTTCTTCACAAGCGCAGTGGTGCTGTTCAATTGGCTATCCACTCAACCCTGGCCAGCTCTACATTTTCCTGTCCACACCACAGAGACTGGAGAAATCATTGTTATCTCCACTACAGAATGTTCCATTCATTCACAGCGAATCTGGAATTCATCTGAATCTCCACTCCCGGCAGGTTTTCGTGACACCACTGGTAAATATCCAAGTAAGCCAATGGTGGTTTTAAGTGGCCTGCTCATACTCTCAGCCGTGCTGTTCAATTTGCTATCCACTCAACCCTCTTCAGCTCCATTTTCCTGTCCACATAACCCAAACTTCAGAAACAATTGGTATCTCCTCCACAGAATGTTCCATTCATTGACGGCAAATCTGAAATTCATCTAATTCTCAACTCCCGTCAGGTTTTCGTTACACCACTTGTGAATGTCCAATTAAGCCAAAGCTGGTTTTCAGTGGCCTGTTCTTACTACGAGACGTGCTGTTCATTTGGCTATCCATTCCACCCTGTTCAGCTCTACATCTTCGTGTCCACAAAACCCAGCCTTCAGAAATCATTGGAATCACCACTAGAGAATGTTCCATTCATTCACTGCGAATCTGGAATTCATCTGAATCTCCACTCCCGGCAGGTTTTCATTGCACCACTGCTGAATGTTCAAGTAACGCAATGATGGTTTTCAGCGGTCTATTCACACTCGAACCCGTGCTGTTCACGGTCTAGCGACTCAACACTGGTGAGTTCTTCTTTTTCCAGTTCAGACAATACAAACCTCAGAAACCATTGCAATCTACACTACAGAATGTTTCATTCATTCAGGCGAATCTTGAATTCATCTTGTTCTCCACTCCCAGCAGGTTTTCGTTTCACCACTGGTGAATGTCCAAGCAACCCAAGGCTGGTTTCAGCTGCGTGTTAACACTCGCAGCCGTGCTGTTCAATTGGCTATCCAGTGAACGCTGGTTAGCTCTTGATTTTCCTTCCACACACCGAGCCTTCAGAAATCATTCTTATCTCCACTTCAGAATGTTCCATTCGTTCCCTGCGAATCTGGAATTCCTCTGACTCTCCACACCAGGCAGATTTTCCTAACAACACTGGTGAATGACCAGGTAATCCAATGCTGGTTTTCAGCGGCTGTTCACACTCACAGCCTTGCTGTTCAATTGGCAATCCAGTCAAACCTAGTCAGCTCTTCATTTTCCTGTCCACACAACCCAGCGTTCAGAAATCATTGGAATCTCTACTACAGAAATTTCCATTCATTCACTGTGAATCTGGAAATAATCTGAATCTGCATTCTAGGAAGGCTTTCGTTACACCACTGATGAATGTCCAAGTAATGCAATGCTGCTTCTTAGTGGTCTGTTCACACTCGAAACCGTGCTGTTCATTGGCTATCCACTCAATATCGGTCAGCTCTTCAATATCCTGTCCAGACTATCCAGATTCCTAAATGTTGGCAATCACCACTACAGAATGTTCCATTCAATCACGCGAATCTGGAATTCATCAGAGTCTCCACTCCTGGAAGGTTTTCGTGACACCACTGGTAAATGTCCAAGGAAGACAATGCTGGTTTTAAGCCGCCTGCTAACACACTCAGCCGTGCTGTTCAATTTGCTATCCACCCAACCCTATTCAGCTCTACATTTTCCTGTCCTCATAACCCAACCTTCAGAAATAATTGGTATCTCCTCCACAGAATGTTCCGTTCATTCACTGCGAATCTTAAATTCATCTGACTCTCAACTCCCGGCGGGTTATCGTTACACCACTTGTGAATGTCCAAGTAAGCCAATGCTGGTTTTCAGTGGCCTGTTCATACTAAGAGACGTGCTGTTCATTTGGCTATCCACTCCACCCTGTTCAGCTCTACATTTTCGTGTCCACAAAACCCAGCCTTCAGAAATCATTGGAATCACCACTAGAGAATGTTCCATTCATTCACTGCGAATCTGGAATTCCTCTGAACCTCCACTCCTGGCAGGTTTTCGTTACGCCACTGGTGAATGTCCAAGTAACTCAATACTGGTTTTCAGAGGCATGTTCAACTCGCAGAAGTGCTGTTCAATGGGCTATCCACTCAATATTGGTCAGCTCTTCATTTTCCTCTCCACACAAACCAGCCTTCAGAAATCATTGGGCTCTCCACTACAGACTGTTCCATTCATTCACTGCGATTCTGCAATTCATCTGACTCTCCGCTCCAGGCAGGTTTTCATTACAGCACTGGTGAATGACCAAGTAATCCAATGCTGGTTTTCAGCCGCCTTTTCACACTCGCAGTGTGCTGTTCAATTGTCTATCCACTCAAACCTGGTCAGCCTTTCATTTTCTTTTCCACAATATCAGACTTCAGAAATCATTGGAATCGCCAGTACAGAATGTTCCATTCATTCACTGCCAATCTGGAATTCATCTGAATCTGCACTCCAGGTAGGCTTTCATTACACCACTTATGAATGTCCAAGTAACACAATGCTGGTTTTCAGCGGTCTGTTCACACTCTAAGCCCTGCTTTTTACTGGGTATCCACACAACTGTGGTCAGCTCTTCATTTTCATGTCCAAACAATCCAGACTTGAGAAATCATTGCAATCTCCAGTACAGAATGTTCCATTCATTCACTGCGAATCTGGAATTCAACTGAATCTCCACTACCTGCAGATTTATCTTACACCACTTGTGAATGTCCAAGTAAAACAATGCTGGTTTTCAGAGGCCTGTTCATGTTCGCAGTCGTGCTGTTCAATTGGCTATCCACTCAACCTGTTTTGCTCCTCATTTTCCTGTGCGCACAACCCAGCCTTCAGAAATCATTGTAATCTCCACTACAGGATGTTCCATTCATTCACTGGGAATCTGGAATTCATCTGAATCTGCACTCCACGCAGGCTTTCGTTACACCACTGCTGAAAGTCGAAGTAATGCAATACTGGTTTTCAGTGGTCTGTTCACATTCGAAGCCGAGGCTTTTTACAGGCTATCCACTCAACACTGGTCAGCTCTTCATTTTCGTGTCCCCACAATCCAGATTTCAGAAATCATTGCAATCTCCACTACAGAATGTTCCATTCATTCACTGCGAGTCTGGAGTTTATCTGATTCTCCACTCCCGCCTGGTTAACATTACACCACTTGTGAATGTCCAAGTAAGCCAATGCTGGTTTTCAGAGGCCTGTTCATACTCGCAGCCGTGCTGTTTAATTGACAATTCACTCCACCCTGTTCAGCTCTTCATTGTCCCACCACACTACCAGCCTTCAGAAATCTTTGTTATCTCCACTACAGAATGTTCCATTCATTCACTGCGAATCTGGAATTCATCTGACTCTCAACTCCACGCAGGTTTTCATTACACCACTGTTGAATGTCCAAGTAACCCAATGCTGGTTTTCAGCGGCCTGTTCATATTCGCAGCCCTGCTGTTTACTTGGCTATCGATTCAAGCCTGGTCAGCTCTTCATTTTCCTGTCCACACAACACAGGCTTCAGAAATCATTGGAATCTCCTCCACAGAATGTTCCATTCATTCACTGCGAATGTGGAATTCAACTGACTCTCCACTCCATGCAGGTTTTCCTTACACCACTGATGAATGTCCAAGTAACCCAATGCTGGTTTTCAGCTGCATGTTCACACTCGCAGCCATGCTATACAATTGGCTTTCCACTAAATCCTGATTAGTTCTTGATTTTCCTTCCACACGACCCAGCCTTCAGAAATCGTTGGAATCTCCACTAGAGAATGTTCCATTCATTCACTGCGAATCTGGAATTCCTCTGAACCGCCACTCCCGGCAGGTTTTCGTTACACCACTGTTGAATGTCCAAGTAACCCAATGTTTTAAGTGTTTTCTTCACAAGCGCAGTGGTGCTGTTCAATTGGCTATCCACTCAACCCTGGCCAGCTCTACATTTTCCTGTCCACACCACAGAGACTGGAGAAATCATTGTTATCTCCACTACAGAATGTTCCATTCATTCACAGCGAATCTGGAATTCATCTGAATCTCCACTCCCGGCAGGTTTTCGTGACACCACTGGTAAATATCCAAGTAAGCTAATGCTGGTTTTAAGTGACCTGCTCATACTCTCAGCCGTGCTGTTCAATTTGCTATCCACTCAACCCTCTTCAGCTCCATTTTCCTGTCCACATAACCCAAACTTCAGAAACAATTGGTATCTCCTCCACAGAATGTTCCATTCATTGACGGCAAATCTGAAATTCATCTAATTCTCAACTCCCGTCAGGTTTTCGTTACACCACTTGTGAATGTCCAATTAAGCCAAAGCTGGTTTTCAGTGGCCTGTTCTTACTACGAGACGTGCTGTTCATTTGGCTATCCATTCCACCCTGTTCAGCTCTACATTTTCGTGTCCACAAAACCCAGCCTTCAGAAATCATTGGAATCACCACTAGAGAATGTTCCATTCATTCACTGCGAATCTGGAATTCATCTGAATCTCCACTCCCGGCAGGTTTTCATTGCACCACTGCTGAATGTTCAAGTAACGCAATGATGGTTTTCAGCGGTCTATTCACACTCGAACCCGTGCTGTTCACGGTCTAGCGACTCAACACTGGTGAGTTCTTCTTTTTCCAGTTCAGACAATACAAACCTCAGAAACCATTGCAATCTACACTACAGAATGTTTCATTCATTCAGGCGAATCTTGAATTCATCTTGTTCTCCACTCCCAGCAGGTTTTCGTTTCACCACTGGTGAATGTCCAAGCAACCCAAGGCTGGTTTCAGCTGCGTGTTAACACTCGCAGCCGTGCTGTTCAATTGGCTATCCAGTGAACGCTGGTTAGCTCTTGATTTTCCTTCCACACACCGAGCCTTCAGAAATCATTCTTATCTCCACTTCAGAATGTTCCATTCGTTCCCTGCGAATCTGGAATTCCTCTGACTCTCCACACCAGGCAGATTTTCCTAACAACACTGGTGAATGACCAGGTAATCCAATGCTGGTTTTCAGCGGCTGTTCACACTCACAGCCTTGCTGTTCAATTGGCAATCCAGTCAAACCTAGTCAGCTCTTCATTTTCCTGTCCACACAACCCAGCGTTCAGAAATCATTGGAATCTCTACTACAGAAATTTCCATTCATTCACTGTGAATCTGGAAATACTCTGAATCTGCATTCCAGGAAGGCTTTCGTTACACCACTGATGAATGTCCAAGTAATGCAATGCTGCTTCTTAGTGGTCTGTTCACACTCGAAACCGTGCTGTTCATTGGCTATCCACTCAATATCGGTCAGCTCTTCAATATCCTGTCCAGACTATCCAGATTCCTAAATGTTGGCAATCACCACTACAGAATGTTCCATTCAATCACGCGAATCTGGAATTCATCAGAGTCTCCACTCCTGGAAGGTTTTCGTGACACCACTGGTAAATGTCCAAGGAAGACAATGCTGGTTTTAAGCCGCCTGCTAACACACTCAGCCGTGCTGTTCAATTTGCTATCCACCCAACCCTATTCAGCTCTACATTTTCCTGTCCTCATAACCCAACCTTCAGAAATAATTGGTATCTCCTCCACAGAATGTTCCGTTCATTCACTGCGAATCTTAAATTCATCTGACTCTCAACTCCCGGCGGGTTATCGTTACACCACTTGTGAATGTCCAAGTAAGCCAATGCTGGTTTTCAGTGGCCTGTTCATACTAAGAGACGTGCTGTTCATTTGGCTATCCACTCCACCCTGTTCAGCTCTACATTTTCGTGTCCACAAAACCCAGCCTTCAGAAATCATTGGAATCACCACTAGAGAATGTTCCATTCATTCACTGCGAATCTGGAATTCCTCTGAACCTCCACTCCTGGCAGGTTTTCGTTACGCCACTGGTGAATGTCCAAGTAACTCAATACTGGTTTTCAGAGGCATGTTCAACTCGCAGAAGTGCTGTTCAATGGGCTATCCACTCAATATTGGTCAGCTCTTCATTTTCCTCTCCACACAAACCAGCCTTCAGAAATCATTGGGCTCTCCACTACAGACTGTTCCATTCATTCACTGCGATTCTGCAATTCATCTGACTCTCCGCTCCAGGCAGGTTTTCATTACAGCACTGGTGAATGACCAAGTAATCCAATGCTGGTTTTCAGCCGCCTTTTCACACTCGCAGTGTGCTGTTCAATTGTCTATCCACTCAAACCTGGTCAGCCTTTCATTTTCTTTTCCACAATATCAGACTTCAGAAATCATTGGAATCGCCAGTACAGAATGTTCCATTCATTCACTGCCAATCTGGAATTCATCTGAATCTGCACTCCAGGTAGGCTTTCATTACACCACTTATGAATGTCCAAGTAACACAATGCTGGTTTTCAGCGGTCTGTTCACACTCTAAGCCCTGCTTTTTACTGGGTATCCACACAACTGTGGTCAGCTCTTCATTTTCATGTCCAAACAATCCAGACTTGAGAAATCATTGCAATCTCCAGTACAGAATGTTCCATTCATTCACTGCGAATCTGGAATTCAACTGAATCTCCACTACCTGCAGATTTATCTTACACCACTTGTGAATGTCCAAGTAAAACAATGCTGGTTTTCAGAGGCATGTTCATGTTCGCAGTCGTGCTGTTCAATTGGCTATCCACTCAACCTGTTTTGCTCCTCATTTTCCTGTGCGCACAACCCAGCCTTCAGAAATCATTGTAATCTCCACTACAGGATGTTCCATTCATTCACTGGGTATCTGGAATTCATCTGAATCTGCACTCCACGCAGGCTTTCGTTACACCACTGCTGAAAGTCGAAGTAATGCAATACTGGTTTTCAGTGGTCTGTTCACATTCGAAGCCGAGGCTTTTTACAGGCTATCCACTCAACACTGGTCAGCTCTTCATTTTCGTGTCCCCACAATCCAGATTTCAGAAATCATTGCAATCTCCACTACAGAATGTTCCATTCATTCACTGCGAGTCTGGAGTTTATCTGATTCTCCACTCCCGCCTGGTTAACATTACACCACTTGTGAATGTCCAAGTAAGCCAATGCTGGTTTTCAGAGGCCTGTTCATACTCGCAGCCGTGCTGTTTAATTGACAATTCACTCCACCCTGTTCAGCTCTTCATTGTCCCACCACACTACCAGCCTTCAGAAATCTTTGTTATCTCCACTACAGAATGTTCCATTCATTCACTGCGAATCTGGAATTCATCTGACTCTCAACTCCACGCAGGTTTTCATTACACCACTGTTGAATGTCCAAGTAACCCAATGCTGGTTTTCAGCGGCCTGTTCATATTCGCAGCCCTGCTGTTTACTTGGCTATCGATTCAAGCCTGGTCAGCTCTTCATTTTCCTGTCCACACAACACAGGCTTCAGAAATCATTGGAATCTCCTCCACAGAATGTTCCATTCATTCACTGCGAATGTGGAATTCAACTGACTCTCCACTCCATGCAGGTTTTCCTTACACCACTGATGAATGTCCAAGTAACCCAATGCTGGTTTTCAGCTGCATGTTCACACTCGCAGCCATGCTATACAATTGGCTTTCCACTAAATCCTGATTAGTTCTTGATTTTCCTTCCACACGACCCAGCCTTCAGAAATCACTGGAATCTCCACTAGAGAATGTTCCATTCATTCACTGCGAATCTGGAATTCCTCTGAACCTCCACTCCCGGCAGGTTTTCGTTACACCACTGTTGAATGTCCAAGTAACCCAATGTTTTAAGTGTTTTCTTCACAAGCGCAGTGGTGCTGTTCAATTGGCTATCCACTCAACCCTGGCCAGCTCTACATTTTCCTGTCCACACCACAGAGACTGGAGAAATCATTGTTATCTCCACTACAGAATGTTCCATTCATTCACAGCGAATCTGGAATTCATCTGAATCTCCACTCCCGGCAGGTTTTCGTGACACCACTGGTAAATATCCAAGTAAGCCAATGCTGGTTTTAAGTGGCCTGCTCATACTCTCAGCCGTGCTGTTCAATTTGCTATCCACTCAACCCTCTTCAGCTCCATTTTCCTGTCCACATAACCCAAACTTCAGAAACAATTGGTATCTCCTCCACAGAATGTTCCATTCATTGACGGCAAATCTGAAATTCATCTAATTCTCAACTCCCGTCAGGTTTTCGTTACACCACTTGTGAATGTCCAATTAAGCCAAAGCTGGTTTTCAGTGGCCTGTTCTTACTACGAGACGTGCTGTTCATTTGGCTATCCATTCCACCCTGTTCAGCTCTACATTTTCGTGTCCACAAAACCCAGCCTTCAGAAATCATTGGAATCACCACTAGAGAATGTTCCATTCATTCACTGCGAATCTGGAATTCATCTGAATCTCCACTCCCGGCAGGTTTTCATTGCACCACTGCTGAATGTTCAAGTAACGCAATGATGGTTTTCAGCGGTCTATTCACACTCGAACCCGTGCTGTTCACGGTCTAGCGACTCAACACTGGTGAGTTCTTCTTTTTCCAGTTCAGACAATACAAACCTCAGAAACCATTGCAATCTACACTACAGAATGTTTCATTCATTCAGGCGAATCTTGAATTCATCTTGTTCTCCACTCCCAGCAGGTTTTCGTTTCACCACTGGTGAATGTCCAAGCAACCCAAGGCTGGTTTCAGCTGCGTGTTAACACTCGCAGCCGTGCTGTTCAATTGGCTATCCAGTGAACGCTGGTTAGCTCTTGATTTTCCTTCCACACACCGAGCCTTCAGAAATCATTCTTATCTCCACTTCAGAATGTTCCATTCGTTCCCTGCGAATCTGGAATTCCTCTGACTCTCCACACCAGGCAGATTTTCCTAACAACACTGGTGAATGACCAGGTAATCCAATGCTGGTTTTCAGCGGCTGTTCACACTCACAGCCTTGCTGTTCAATTGGCAATCCAGTCAAACCTAGTCAGCTCTTCATTTTCCTGTCCACACAACCCAGCGTTCAGAAATCATTGGAATCTCTACTACAGAAATTTCCATTCATTCACTGTGAATCTGGAAATACTCTGAATCTGCATTCCAGGAAGGCTTTCGTTACACCACTGATGAATGTCCAAGTAATGCAATGCTGCTTCTTAGTGGTCTGTTCACACTCGAAACCGTGCTGTTCATTGGCTATCCACTCAATATCGGTCAGCTCTTCAATATCCTGTCCAGACTATCCAGATTCCTAAATGTTGGCAATCACCACTACAGAATGTTCCATTCAATCACGCGAATCTGGAATTCATCAGAGTCTCCACTCCTGGAAGGTTTTCGTGACACCACTGGTAAATGTCCAAGGAAGACAATGCTGGTTTTAAGCCGCCTGCTAACACACTCAGCCGTGCTGTTCAATTTGCTATCCACCCAACCCTATTCAGCTCTACATTTTCCTGTCCTCATAACCCAACCTTCAGAAATAATTGGTATCTCCTCCACAGAATGTTCCGTTCATTCACTGCGAATCTTAAATTCATCTGACTCTCAACTCCCGGCGGGTTATCGTTACACCACTTGTGAATGTCCAAGTAAGCCAATGCTGGTTTTCAGTGGCCTGTTCATACTAAGAGACGTGCTGTTCATTTGGCTATCCACTCCACCCTGTTCAGCTCTACATTTTCGTGTCCACAAAACCCAGCCTTCAGAAATCATTGGAATCACCACTAGAGAATGTTCCATTCATTCACTGCGAATCTGGAATTCCTCTGAACCTCCACTCCTGGCAGGTTTTCGTTACGCCACTGGTGAATGTCCAAGTAACTCAATACTGGTTTTCAGAGGCATGTTCAACTCGCAGAAGTGCTGTTCAATGGGCTATCCACTCAATATTGGTCAGCTCTTCATTTTCCTCTCCACACAAACCAGCCTTCAGAAATCATTGGGCTCTCCACTACAGACTGTTCCATTCATTCACTGCGATTCTGCAATTCATCTGACTCTCCGCTCCAGGCAGGTTTTCATTACAGCACTGGTGAATGACCAAGTAATCCAATGCTGGTTTTCAGCCGCCTTTTCACACTCGCAGTGTGCTGTTCAATTGTCTATCCACTCAAACCTGGTCAGCCTTTCATTTTCTTTTCCACAATATCAGACTTCAGAAATCATTGGAATCGCCAGTACAGAATGTTCCATTCATTCACTGCCAATCTGGAATTCATCTGAATCTGCACTCCAGGTAGGCTTTCATTACACCACTTATGAATGTCCAAGTAACACAATGCTGGTTTTCAGCGGTCTGTTCACACTCTAAGCCCTGCTTTTTACTGGGTATCCACACAACTGTGGTCAGCTCTTCATTTTCATGTCCAAACAATCCAGACTTGAGAAATCATTGCAATCTCCAGTACAGAATGTTCCATTCATTCACTGCGAATCTGGAATTCAACTGAATCTCCACTACCTGCAGATTTATCTTACACCACTTGTGAATGTCCAAGTAAAACAATGCTGGTTTTCAGAGGCCTGTTCATGTTCGCAGTCGTGCTGTTCAATTGGCTATCCACTCAACCTGTTTTGCTCCTCATTTTCCTGTGCGCACAACCCAGCCTTCAGAAATCATTGTAATCTCCACTACAGGATGTTCCATTCATTCACTGGGAATCTGGAATTCATCTGAATCTGCACTCCACGCAGGCTTTCGTTACACCACTGCTGAAAGTCGAAGTAATGCAATACTGGTTTTCAGTGGTCTGTTCACATTCGAAGCCGAGGCTTTTTACAGGCTATCCACTCAACACTGGTCAGCTCTTCATTTTCGTGTCCCCACAATCCAGATTTCAGAAATCATTGCAATCTCCACTACAGAATGTTCCATTCATTCACTGCGAGTCTGGAGTTTATCTGATTCTCCACTCCCGCCTGGTTAACATTACACCACTTGTGAATGTCCAAGTAAGCCAATGCTGGTTTTCAGAGGCCTGTTCATACTCGCAGCCGTGCTGTTTAATTGACAATTCACTCCACCCTGTTCAGCTCTTCATTGTCCCACCACACTACCAGCCTTCAGAAATCTTTGTTATCTCCACTACAGAATGTTCCATTCATTCACTGCGAATCTGGAATTCATCTGACTCTCAACTCCACGCAGGTTTTCATTACACCACTGTTGAATGTCCAAGTAACCCAATGCTGGTTTTCAGCGGCCTGTTCATATTCGCAGCCCTGCTGTTTACTTGGCTATCGATTCAAGCCTGGTCAGCTCTTCATTTTCCTGTCCACACAACACAGGCTTCAGAAATCATTGGAATCTCCTCCACAGAATGTTCCATTCATTCACTGCGAATGTGGAATTCAACTGACTCTCCACTCCATGCAGGTTTTCCTTACACCACTGATGAATGTCCAAGTAACCCAATGCTGGTTTTCAGCTGCATGTTCACACTCGCAGCCATGCTATACAATTGGCTTTCCACTAAATCCTGATTAGTTCTTGATTTTCCTTCCACACGACCCAGCCTTCAGAAATCACTGGAATCTCCACTAGAGAATGTTCCATTCATTCACTGCGAATCTGGAATTCCTCTGAACCTCCACTCCCGGCAGGTTTTCGTTACACCACTGTTGAATGTCCAAGTAACCCAATGTTTTAAGTGTTTTCTTCACAAGCGCAGTGGTGCTGTTCAATTGGCTATCCACTCAACCCTGGCCAGCTCTACATTTTCCTGTCCACACCACAGAGACTGGAGAAATCATTGTTATCTCCACTACAGAATGTTCCATTCATTCACAGCGAATCTGGAATTCATCTGAATCTCCACTCCCGGCAGGTTTTCGTGACACCACTGGTAAATATCCAAGTAAGCCAATGCTGGTTTTAAGTGGCCTGCTCATACTCTCAGCCGTGCTGTTCAATTTGCTATCCACTCAACCCTCTTCAGCTCCATTTTCCTGTCCACATAACCCAAACTTCAGAAACAATTGGTATCTCCTCCACAGAATGTTCCATTCATTGACGGCAAATCTGAAATTCATCTAATTCTCAACTCCCGTCAGGTTTTCGTTACACCACTTGTGAATGTCCAATTAAGCCAAAGCTGGTTTTCAGTGGCCTGTTCTTACTACGAGACGTGCTGTTCATTTGGCTATCCATTCCACCCTGTTCAGCTCTACATTTTCGTGTCCACAAAACCCAGCCTTCAGAAATCATTGGAATCACCACTAGAGAATGTTCCATTCATTCACTGCGAATCTGGAATTCATCTGAATCTCCACTCCCGGCAGGTTTTCATTGCACCACTGCTGAATGTTCAAGTAACGCAATGATGGTTTTCAGCGGTCTATTCACACTCGAACCCGTGCTGTTCACGGTCTAGCGACTCAACACTGGTGAGTTCTTCTTTTTCCAGTTCAGACAATACAAACCTCAGAAACCATTGCAATCTACACTACAGAATGTTTCATTCATTCAGGCGAATCTTGAATTCATCTTGTTCTCCACTCCCAGCAGGTTTTCGTTTCACCACTGGTGAATGTCCAAGCAACCCAAGGCTGGTTTCAGCTGCGTGTTAACACTCGCAGCCGTGCTGTTCAATTGGCTATCCAGTGAACGCTGGTTAGCTCTTGATTTTCCTTCCACACACCGAGCCTTCAGAAATCATTCTTATCTCCACTTCAGAATGTTCCATTCGTTCCCTGCGAATCTGGAATTCCTCTGACTCTCCACACCAGGCAGATTTTCCTAACAACACTGGTGAATGACCAGGTAATCCAATGCTGGTTTTCAGCGGCTGTTCACACTCACAGCCTTGCTGTTCAATTGGCAATCCAGTCAAACCTAGTCAGCTCTTCATTTTCCTGTCCACACAACCCAGCGTTCAGAAATCATTGGAATCTCTACTACAGAAATTTCCATTCATTCACTGTGAATCTGGAAATACTCTGAATCTGCATTCCAGGAAGGCTTTCGTTACACCACTGATGAATGTCCAAGTAATGCAATGCTGCTTCTTAGTGGTCTGTTCACACTCGAAACCGTGCTGTTCATTGGCTATCCACTCAATATCGGTCAGCTCTTCAATATCCTGTCCAGACTATCCAGATTCCTAAATGTTGGCAATCACCACTACAGAATGTTCCATTCAATCACGCGAATCTGGAATTCATCAGAGTCTCCACTCCTGGAAGGTTTTCGTGACACCACTGGTAAATGTCCAAGGAAGACAATGCTGGTTTTAAGCCGCCTGCTAACACACTCAGCCGTGCTGTTCAATTTGCTATCCACCCAACCCTATTCAGCTCTACATTTTCCTGTCCTCATAACCCAACCTTCAGAAATAATTGGTATCTCCTCCACAGAATGTTCCGTTCATTCACTGCGAATCTTAAATTCATCTGACTCTCAACTCCCGGCGGGTTATCGTTACACCACTTGTGAATGTCCAAGTAAGCCAATGCTGGTTTTCAGTGGCCTGTTCATACTAAGAGACGTGCTGTTCATTTGGCTATCCACTCCACCCTGTTCAGCTCTACATTTTCGTGTCCACAAAACCCAGCCTTCAGAAATCATTGGAATCACCACTAGAGAATGTTCCATTCATTCACTGCGAATCTGGAATTCCTCTGAACCTCCACTCCTGGCAGGTTTTCGTTACGCCACTGGTGAATGTCCAAGTAACTCAATACTGGTTTTCAGAGGCATGTTCAACTCGCAGAAGTGCTGTTCAATGGGCTATCCACTCAATATTGGTCAGCTCTTCATTTTCCTCTCCACACAAACCAGCCTTCAGAAATCATTGGGCTCTCCACTACAGACTGTTCCATTCATTCACTGCGATTCTGCAATTCATCTGACTCTCCGCTCCAGGCAGGTTTTCATTA
The DNA here is from genome assembly GCF_029834395.1 of Sorex fumeus. Lineage (NCBI taxonomy): Eukaryota > Metazoa > Chordata > Mammalia > Eulipotyphla > Soricidae > Sorex > Sorex fumeus. Next base: position 2,157,444 of record NW_026606113.1, read on the forward strand.
CAGCACTGGTGAATGACCAAGTAATCCAATGCTGGTTTTCAGCCGCCTTTTCACACTCGCAGTGTGCTGTTCAATTGTCTATCCACTCAAACCTGGTCAGCCTTTCATTTTCTTTTCCACAATATCAGACTTCAGAAATCATTGGAATCGCCAGTACAGAATGTTCCATTCATTCACTGCCAATCTGGAATTCATCTGAATCTGCACTCCAGGTAGGCTTTCATTACACCACTTATGAATGTCCAAGTAACACAATGCTGGTTTTCAGCGGTCTGTTCACACTCTAAGCCCTGCTTTTTACTGGGTATCCACACAACTGTGGTCAGCTCTTCATTTTCATGTCCAAACAATCCAGACTTGAGAAATCATTGCAATCTCCAGTACAGAATGTTCCATTCATTCACTGCGAATCTGGAATTCAACTGAATCTCCACTACCTGCAGATTTATCTTACACCACTTGTGAATGTCCAAGTAAAACAATGCTGGTTTTCAGAGGCCTGTTCATGTTCGCAGTCGTGCTGTTCAATTGGCTATCCACTCAACCTGTTTTGCTCCTCATTTTCCTGTGCGCACAACCCAGCCTTCAGAAATCATTGTAATCTCCACTACAGGATGTTCCATTCATTCACTGGGAATCTGGAATTCATCTGAATCTGCACTCCACGCAGGCTTTCGTTACACCACTGCTGAAAGTCGAAGTAATGCAATACTGGTTTTCAGTGGTCTGTTCACATTCGAAGCCGAGGCTTTTTACAGGCTATCCACTCAACACTGGTCAGCTCTTCATTTTCGTGTCCCCACAATCCAGATTTCAGAAATCATTGCAATCTCCACTACAGAATGTTCCATTCATTCACTGCGAGTCTGGAGTTTATCTGATTCTCCACTCCCGCCTGGTTAACATTACACCACTTGTGAATGTCCAAGTAAGCCAATGCTGGTTTTCAGAGGCCTGTTCATACTCGCAGCCGTGCTGTTTAATTGACAATTCACTCCACCCTGTTCAGCTCTTCATTGTCCCACCACACTACCAGCCTTCAGAAATCTTTGTTATCTCCACTACAGAATGTTCCATTCATTCACTGCGAATCTGGAATTCATCTGACTCTCAACTCCACGCAGGTTTTCATTACACCACTGTTGAATGTCCAAGTAACCCAATGCTGGTTTTCAGCGGCCTGTTCATATTCGCAGCCCTGCTGTTTACTTGGCTATCGATTCAAGCCTGGTCAGCTCTTCATTTTCCTGTCCACACAACACAGGCTTCAGAAATCATTGGAATCTCCTCCACAGAATGTTCCATTCATTCACTGCGAATGTGGAATTCAACTGACTCTCCACTCCATGCAGGTTTTCCTTACACCACTGATGAATGTCCAAGTAACCCAATGCTGGTTTTCAGCTGCATGTTCACACTCGCAGCCATGCTATACAATTGGCTTTCCACTAAATCCTGATTAGTTCTTGATTTTCCTTCCACACGACCCAGCCTTCAGAAATCGTTGGAATCTCCACTAGAGAATGTTCCATTCATTCACTGCGAATCTGGAATTCCTCTGAACCGCCACTCCCGGCAGGTTTTCGTTACACCACTGTTGAATGTCCAAGTAACCCAATGTTTTAAGTGTTTTCTTCACAAGCGCAGTGGTGCTGTTCAATTGGCTATCCACTCAACCCTGGCCAGCTCTACATTTTCCTGTCCACACCACAGAGACTGGAGAAATCATTGTTGTCTCCACTACAGAATGTTCCATTCATTCACAGCGAATCTGGAATTCATCTGAATCTCCACTCCCGGCAGGTTTTCGTGACACCACTGGTAAATATCCAAGTAAGCCAATGGTGGTTTTAAGTGGCCTGCTCATACTCTCAGCCGTGCTGTTCAATTTGCTATCCACTCAACCCTCTTCAGCTCCATTTTCCTGTCCACATAACCCAAACTTCAGAAACAATTGGTATCTCCTCCACAGAATGTTCCATTCATTGACGGCAAATCTGAAATTCATCTAATTCTCAACTCCCGTCAGGTTTTCGTTACACCACTTGTGAATGTCCAATTAAGCCAAAGCTGGTTTTCAGTGGCCTGTTCTTACTACGAGACGTGCTGTTCATTTGGCTATCCATTCCACCCTGTTCAGCTCTACATTTTCGTGTCCACAAAACCCAGCCTTCAGAAATCATTGGAATCACCACTAGAGAATGTTCCATTCATTCACTGCGAATCTGGAATTCATCTGAATCTCCACTCCCGGCAGGTTTTCATTGCACCACTGCTGAATGTTCAAGTAACGCAATGATGGTTTTCAGCGGTCTATTCACACTCGAACCCGTGCTGTTCACGGTCTAGCGACTCAACACTGGTGAGTTCTTCTTTTTCCAGTTCAGACAATACAAACCTCAGAAACCATTGCAATCTACACTACAGAATGTTTCATTCATTCAGGCGAATCTTGAATTCATCTTGTTCTCCACTCCCAGCAGGTTTTCGTTTCACCACTGGTGAATGTCCAAGCAACCCAAGGCTGGTTTCAGCTGCGTGTTAACACTCGCAGCCGTGCTGTTCAATTGGCTATCCAGTGAACGCTGGTTAGCTCTTGATTTTCCTTCCACACACCGAGCCTTCAGAAATCATTCTTATCTCCACTTCAGAATGTTCCATTCGTTCCCTGCGAATCTGGAATTCCTCTGACTCTCCACACCAGGCAGATTTTCCTAACAACACTGGTGAATGACCAGGTAATCCAATGCTGGTTTTCAGCGGCTGTTCACACTCACAGCCTTGCTGTTCAATTGGCAATCCAGTCAAACCTAGTCAGCTCTTCATTTTCCTGTCCACACAACCCAGCGTTCAGAAATCATTGGAATCTCTACTACAGAAATTTCCATTCATTCACTGTGAATCTGGAAATAATCTGAATCTGCATTCTAGGAAGGCTTTCGTTACACCACTGATGAATGTCCAAGTAATGCAATGCTGCTTCTTAGTGGTCTGTTCACACTCGAAACCGTGCTGTTCATTGGCTATCCACTCAATATCGGTCAGCTCTTCAATATCCTGTCCAGACTATCCAGATTCCTAAATGTTGGCAATCACCACTACAGAATGTTCCATTCAATCACGCGAATCTGGAATTCATCAGAGTCTCCACTCCTGGAAGGTTTTCGTGACACCACTGGTAAATGTCCAAGGAAGACAATGCTGGTTTTAAGCCGCCTGCTAACACACTCAGCCGTGCTGTTCAATTTGCTATCCACCCAACCCTATTCAGCTCTACATTTTCCTGTCCTCATAACCCAACCTTCAGAAATAATTGGTATCTCCTCCACAGAATGTTCCGTTCATTCACTGCGAATCTTAAATTCATCTGACTCTCAACTCCCGGCGGGTTATCGTTACACCACTTGTGAATGTCCAAGTAAGCCAATGCTGGTTTTCAGTGGCCTGTTCATACTAAGAGACGTGCTGTTCATTTGGCTATCCACTCCACCCTGTTCAGCTCTACATTTTCGTGTCCACAAAACCCAGCCTTCAGAAATCATTGGAATCACCACTAGAGAATGTTCCATTCATTCACTGCGAATCTGGAATTCCTCTGAACCTCCACTCCTGGCAGGTTTTCGTTACGCCACTGGTGAATGTCCAAGTAACTCAATACTGGTTTTCAGAGGCATGTTCAACTCGCAGAAGTGCTGTTCAATGGGCTATCCACTCAATATTGGTCAGCTCTTCATTTTCCTCTCCACACAAACCAGCCTTCAGAAATCATTGGGCTCTCCACTACAGACTGTTCCATTCATTCACTGCGATTCTGCAATTCATCTGACTCTCCGCTCCAGGCAGGTTTTCATTACAGCACTGGTGAATGACCAAGTAATCCAATGCTGGTTTTCAGCCGCCTTTTCACACTCGCAGTGTGCTGTTCAATTGTCTATCCACTCAAACCTGGTCAGCCTTTCATTTTCTTTTCCACAATATCAGACTTCAGAAATCATTGGAATCGCCAGTACAGAATGTTCCATTCATTCACTGCCAATCTGGAATTCATCTGAATCTGCACTCCAGGTAGGCTTTCATTACACCACTTATGAATGTCCAAGTAACACAATGCTGGTTTTCAGCGGTCTGTTCACACTCTAAGCCCTGCTTTTTACTGGGTATCCACACAACTGTGGTCAGCTCTTCATTTTCATGTCCAAACAATCCAGACTTGAGAAATCATTGCAATCTCCAGTACAGAATGTTCCATTCATTCACTGCGAATCTGGAATTCAACTGAATCTCCACTACCTGCAGATTTATCTTACACCACTTGTGAATGTCCAAGTAAAACAATGCTGGTTTTCAGAGGCCTGTTCATGTTCGCAGTCGTGCTGTTCAATTGGCTATCCACTCAACCTGTTTTGCTCCTCATTTTCCTGTGCGCACAACCCAGCCTTCAGAAATCATTGTAATCTCCACTACAGGATGTTCCATTCATTCACTGGGAATCTGGAATTCATCTGAATCTGCACTCCACGCAGGCTTTCGTTACACCACTGCTGAAAGTCGAAGTAATGCAATACTGGTTTTCAGTGGTCTGTTCACATTCGAAGCCGAGGCTTTTTACAGGCTATCCACTCAACACTGGTCAGCTCTTCATTTTCGTGTCCCCACAATCCAGATTTCAGAAATCATTGCAATCTCCACTACAGAATGTTCCATTCATTCACTGCGAGTCTGGAGTTTATCTGATTCTCCACTCCCGCCTGGTTAACATTACACCACTTGTGAATGTCCAAGTAAGCCAATGCTGGTTTTCAGAGGCCTGTTCATACTCGCAGCCGTGCTGTTTAATTGACAATTCACTCCACCCTGTTCAGCTCTTCATTGTCCCACCACACTACCAGCCTTCAGAAATCTTTGTTATCTCCACTACAGAATGTTCCATTCATTCACTGCGAATCTGGAATTCATCTGACTCTCAACTCCACGCAGGTTTTCATTACACCACTGTTGAATGTCCAAGTAACCCAATGCTGGTTTTCAGCGGCCTGTTCATATTCGCAGCCCTGCTGTTTACTTGGCTATCGATTCAAGCCTGGTCAGCTCTTCATTTTCCTGTCCACACAACACAGGCTTCAGAAATCATTGGAATCTCCTCCACAGAATGTTCCATTCATTCACTGCGAATGTGGAATTCAACTGACTCTCCACTCCATGCAGGTTTTCCTTACACCACTGATGAATGTCCAAGTAACCCAATGCTGGTTTTCAGCTGCATGTTCACACTCGCAGCCATGCTATACAATTGGCTTTCCACTAAATCCTGATTAGTTCTTGATTTTCCTTCCACACGACCCAGCCTTCAGAAATCGTTGGAATCTCCACTAGAGAATGTTCCATTCATTCACTGCGAATCTGGAATTCCTCTGAACCGCCACTCCCGGCAGGTTTTCGTTACACCACTGTTGAATGTCCAAGTAACCCAATGTTTTAAGTGTTTTCTTCACAAGCGCAGTGGTGCTGTTCAATTGGCTATCCACTCAACCCTGGCCAGCTCTACATTTTCCTGTCCACACCACAGAGACTGGAGAAATCATTGTTATCTCCACTACAGAATGTTCCATTCATTCACAGCGAATCTGGAATTCATCTGAATCTCCACTCCCGGCAGGTTTTCGTGACACCACTGGTAAATATCCAAGTAAGCTAATGCTGGTTTTAAGTGACCTGCTCATACTCTCAGCCGTGCTGTTCAATTTGCTATCCACTCAACCCTCTTCAGCTCCATTTTCCTGTCCACATAACCCAAACTTCAGAAACAATTGGTATCTCCTCCACAGAATGTTCCATTCATTGACGGCAAATCTGAAATTCATCTAATTCTCAACTCCCGTCAGGTTTTCGTTACACCACTTGTGAATGTCCAATTAAGCCAAAGCTGGTTTTCAGTGGCCTGTTCTTACTACGAGACGTGCTGTTCATTTGGCTATCCATTCCACCCTGTTCAGCTCTACATTTTCGTGTCCACAAAACCCAGCCTTCAGAAATCATTGGAATCACCACTAGAGAATGTTCCATTCATTCACTGCGAATCTGGAATTCATCTGAATCTCCACTCCCGGCAGGTTTTCATTGCACCACTGCTGAATGTTCAAGTAACGCAATGATGGTTTTCAGCGGTCTATTCACACTCGAACCCGTGCTGTTCACGGTCTAGCGACTCAACACTGGTGAGTTCTTCTTTTTCCAGTTCAGACAATACAAACCTCAGAAACCATTGCAATCTACACTACAGAATGTTTCATTCATTCAGGCGAATCTTGAATTCATCTTGTTCTCCACTCCCAGCAGGTTTTCGTTTCACCACTGGTGAATGTCCAAGCAACCCAAGGCTGGTTTCAGCTGCGTGTTAACACTCGCAGCCGTGCTGTTCAATTGGCTATCCAGTGAACGCTGGTTAGCTCTTGATTTTCCTTCCACACACCGAGCCTTCAGAAATCATTCTTATCTCCACTTCAGAATGTTCCATTCGTTCCCTGCGAATCTGGAATTCCTCTGACTCTCCACACCAGGCAGATTTTCCTAACAACACTGGTGAATGACCAGGTAATCCAATGCTGGTTTTCAGCGGCTGTTCACACTCACAGCCTTGCTGTTCAATTGGCAATCCAGTCAAACCTAGTCAGCTCTTCATTTTCCTGTCCACACAACCCAGCGTTCAGAAATCATTGGAATCTCTACTACAGAAATTTCCATTCATTCACTGTGAATCTGGAAATAATCTGAATCTGCATTCCAGGAAGGCTTTCGTTACACCACTGATGAATGTCCAAGTAATGCAATGCTGCTTCTTAGTGGTCTGTTCACACTCGAAACCGTACTGTTCATTGGCTATCCACTCAATATCGGTCAGCTCTTCAATATCCTGTCCAGACTATCCAGATTCCTAAATGTTGGCAATCACCACTACAGAATGTTCCATTCAATCACGCGAATCTGGAATTCATCAGAGTCTCCACTCCTGGAAGGTTTTCGTGACACCACTGGTAAATGTCCAAGGAAGACAATGCTGGTTTTAAGCCGCCTGCTAACACACTCAGCCGTGCTGTTCAATTTGCTATCCACCCAACCCTATTCAGCTCTACATTTTCCTGTCCTCATAACCCAACCTTCAGAAATAATTGGTATCTCCTCCACAGAATGTTCCGTTCATTCACTGCGAATCTTAAATTCATCTGACTCTCAACTCCCGGCGGGTTATCGTTACACCACTTGTGAATGTCCAAGTAAGCCAATGCTGGTTTTCAGTGGCCTGTTCATACTAAGAGACGTGCTGTTCATTTGGCTATCCACTCCACCCTGTTCAGCTCTACATTTTCGTGTCCACAAAACCCAGCCTTCAGAAATCATTGGAATCACCACTAGAGAATGTTCCATTCATTCACTGCGAATCTGGAATTCCTCTGAACCTCCACTCCTGGCAGGTTTTCGTTACGCCACTGGTGAATGTCCAAGTAACTCAATACTGGTTTTCAGAGGCATGTTCAACTCGCAGAAGTGCTGTTCAATGGGCTATCCACTCAATATTGGTCAGCTCTTCATTTTCCTCTCCACACAAACCAGCCTTCAGAAATCATTGGGCTCTCCACTACAGACTGTTCCATTCATTCACTGCGATTCTGCAATTCATCTGACTCTCCGCTCCAGGCAGGTTTTCATTACAGCACTGGTGAATGACCAAGTAATCCAATGCTGGTTTTCAGCCGCCTTTTCACACTCGCAGTGTGCTGTTCAATTGTCTATCCACTCAAACCTGGTCAGCCTTTCATTTTCTTTTCCACAATATCAGACTTCAGAAATCATTGGAATCGCCAGTACAGAATGTTCCATTCATTCACTGCCAATCTGGAATTCATCTGAATCTGCACTCCAGGTAGGCTTTCATTACACCACTTATGAATGTCCAAGTAACACAATGCTGGTTTTCAGCGGTCTGTTCACACTCTAAGCCCTGCTTTTTACTGGGTATCCACACAACTGTGGTCAGCTCTTCATTTTCATGTCCAAACAATCCAGACTTGAGAAATCATTGCAATCTCCAGTACAGAATGTTCCATTCATTCACTGCGAATCTGGAATTCAACTGAATCTCCACTACCTGCAGATTTATCTTACACCACTTGTGAATGTCCAAGTAAAACAATGCTGGTTTTCAGAGGCCTGTTCATGTTCGCAGTCGTGCTGTTCAATTGGCTATCCACTCAACCTGTTTTGCTCCTCATTTTCCTGTGCGCACAACCCAGCCTTCAGAAATCATTGTAATCTCCACTACAGGATGTTCCATTCATTCACTGGGAATCTGGAATTCATCTGAATCTGCACTCCACGCAGGCTTTCGTTACACCACTGCTGAAAGTCGAAGTAATGCAATACTGGTTTTCAGTGGTCTGTTCACATTCGAAGCCGAGGCTTTTTACAGGCTATCCACTCAACACTGGTCAGCTCTTCATTTTCGTGTCCCCACAATCCAGATTTCAGAAATCATTGCAATCTCCACTACAGAATGTTCCATTCATTCACTGCGAGTCTGGAGTTTATCTGATTCTCCACTCCCGCCTGGTTAACATTACACCACTTGTGAATGTCCAAGTAAGCCAATGCTGGTTTTCAGAGGCCTGTTCATACTCGCAGCCGTGCTGTTTAATTGACAATTCACTCCACCCTGTTCAGCTCTTCATTGTCCCACCACACTACCAGCCTTCAGAAATCTTTGTTATCTCCACTACAGAATGTTCCATTCATTCACTGCGAATCTGGAATTCATCTGACTCTCAACTCCACGCAGGTTTTCATTACACCACTGTTGAATGTCCAAGTAACCCAATGCTGGTTTTCAGCGGCCTGTTCATATTCGCAGCCCTGCTGTTTACTTGGCTATCGATTCAAGCCTGGTCAGCTCTTCATTTTCCTGTCCACACAACACAGGCTTCAGAAATCATTGGAATCTCCTCCACAGAATGTTCCATTCATTCACTGCGAATGTGGAATTCAACTGACTCTCCACTCCATGCAGGTTTTCCTTACACCACTGATGAATGTCCAAGTAACCCAATGCTGGTTTTCAGCTGCATGTTCACACTCGCAGCCATGCTATACAATTGGCTTTCCACTAAATCCTGATTAGTTCTTGATTTTCCTTCCACACGACCCAGCCTTCAGAAATCGTTGGAATCTCCACTAGAGAATGTTCCATTCATTCACTGCGAATCTGGAATTCCTCTGAACCTCCACTCCCGGCAGGTTTTCGTTACACCACTGTTGAATGTCCAAGTAACCCAATGTTTTAAGTGTTTTCTTCACAAGCGCAGTGGTGCTGTTCAATTGGCTATCCACTCAACCCTGGCCAGCTCTACATTTTCCTGTCCACACCACAGAGACTGGAGAAATCATTGTTGTCTCCACTACAGAATGTTCCATTCATTCACAGCGAATCTGGAATTCATCTGAATCTCCACTCCCGGCAGGTTTTCGTGACACCACTGGTAAATATCCAAGTAAGCCAATGCTGGTTTTAAGTGGCCTGCTCATACTCTCAGCCGTGCTGTTCAATTTGCTATCCACTCAACCCTCTTCAGCTCCATTTTCCTGTCCACATAACCCAAACTTCAGAAACAATTGGTATCTCCTCCACAGAATGTTCCATTCATTGACGGCAAATCTGAAATTCATCTAATTCTCAACTCCCGTCAGGTTTTCGTTACACCACTTGTGAATGTCCAATTAAGCCAAAGCTGGTTTTCAGTGGCCTGTTCTTACTACGAGACGTGCTGTTCATTTGGCTATCCATTCCACCCTGTTCAGCTCTACATTTTCGTGTCCACAAAACCCAGCCTTCAGAAATCATTGGAATCACCACTAGAGAATGTTCCATTCATTCACTGCGAATCTGGAATTCATCTGAATCTCCACTCCCGGCAGGTTTTCATTGCACCACTGCTGAATGTTCAAGTAACGCAATGATGGTTTTCAGCGGTCTATTCACACTCGAACCCGTGCTGTTCACGGTCTAGCGACTCAACACTGGTGAGTTCTTCTTTTTCCAGTTCAGACAATACAAACCTCAGAAACCATTGCAATCTACACTACAGAATGTTTCATTCATTCAGGCGAATCTTGAATTCATCTTGTTCTCCACTCCCAGCAGGTTTTCGTTTCACCACTGGTGAATGTCCAAGCAACCCAAGGCTGGTTTCAGCTGCGTGTTAACACTCGCAGCCGTGCTGTTCAATTGGCTATCCAGTGAACGCTGGTTAGCTCTTGATTTTCCTTCCACACACCGAGCCTTCAGAAATCATTCTTATCTCCACTTCAGAATGTTCCATTCGTTCCCTGCGAATCTGGAATTCCTCTGACTCTCCACACCAGGCAGATTTTCCTAACAACACTGGTGAATGACCAGGTAATCCAATGCTGGTTTTCAGCGGCTGTTCACACTCACAGCCTTGCTGTTCAATTGGCAATCCAGTCAAACCTAGTCAGCTCTTCATTTTCCTGTCCACACAACCCAGCGTTCAGAAATCATTGGAATCTCTACTACAGAAATTTCCATTCATTCACTGTGAATCTGGAAATAATCTGAATCTGCATTCCAGGAAGGCTTTCGTTACACCACTGATGAATGTCCAAGTAATGCAATGCTGCTTCTTAGTGGTCTGTTCACACTCGAAACCGTACTGTTCATTGGCTATCCACTCAATATCGGTCAGCTCTTCAATATCCTGTCCAGACTATCCAGATTCCTAAATGTTGGCAATCACCACTACAGAATGTTCCATTCAATCACGCGAATCTGGAATTCATCAGAGTCTCCACTCCTGGAAGGTTTTCGTGACACCACTGGTAAATGTCCAAGGAAGACAATGCTGGTTTTAAGCCGCCTGCTAACACACTCAGCCGTGCTGTTCAATTTGCTATCCACCCAACCCTATTCAGCTCTACATTTTCCTGTCCTCATAACCCAACCTTCAGAAATAATTGGTATCTCCTCCACAGAATGTTCCGTTCATTCACTGCGAATCTTAAATTCATCTGACTCTCAACTCCCGGCGGGTTATCGTTACACCACTTGTGAATGTCCAAGTAAGCCAATGCTGGTTTTCAGTGGCCTGTTCATACTAAGAGACGTGCTGTTCATTTGGCTATCCACTCCACCCTGTTCAGCTCTACATTTTCGTGTCCACAAAACCCAGCCTTCAGAAATCATTGGAATCACCACTAGAGAATGTTCCATTCATTCACTGCGAATCTGGAATTCCTCTGAACCTCCACTCCTGGCAGGTTTTCGTTACGCCACTGGTGAATGTCCAAGTAACTCAATACTGGTTTTCAGAGGCATGTTCAACTCGCAGAAGTGCTGTTCAATGGGCTATCCACTCAATATTGGTCAGCTCTTCATTTTCCTCTCCACACAAACCAGCCTTCAGAAATCATTGGGCTCTCCACTACAGACTGTTCCATTCATTCACTGCGATTCTGCAATTCATCTGACTCTCCGCTCCAGGCAGGTTTTCATTACAGCACTGGTGAATGACCAAGTAATCCAATGCTGGTTTTCAGCCGCCTTTTCACACTCGCAGTGTGCTGTTCAATTGTCTATCCACTCAAACCTGGTCAGCCTTTCATTTTCTTTTCCACAATATCAGACTTCAGAAATCATTGGAATCGCCAGTACAGAATGTTCCATTCATTCACTGCCAATCTGGAATTCATCTGAATCTGCACTCCAGGTAGGCTTTCATTACACCACTTATGAATGTCCAAGTAACACAATGCTGGTTTTCAGCGGTCTGTTCACACTCTAAGCCCTGCTTTTTACTGGGTATCCACACAACTGTGGTCAGCTCTTCATTTTCATGTCCAAACAATCCAGACTTGAGAAATCATTGCAATCTCCAGTACAGAATGTTCCATTCATTCACTGCGAATCTGGAATTCAACTGAATCTCCACTACCTGCAGATTTATCTTACACCACTTGTGAATGTCCAAGTAAAACAATGCTGGTTTTCAGAGGCCTGTTCATGTTCGCAGTCGTGCTGTTCAATTGGCTATCCACTCAACCTGTTTTCCTCCTCATTTTCCTGTGCGCACAACCCAGCCTTCAGAAATCATTGTAATCTCCACTACAGGATGTTCCATTCATTCACTGGGAATCTGGAATTCATCTGAATCTGCACTCCACGCAGGCTTTCGTTACACCACTGCTGAAAGTCGAAGTAATGCAATACTGGTTTTCAGTGGTCTGTTCACATTCGAAGCCGAGGCTTTTTACAGGCTATCCACTCAACACTGGTCAGCTCTTCATTTTCGTGTCCCCACAATCCAGATTTCAGAAATCATTGCAATCTCCACTACAGAATGTTCCATTCATTCACTGCGAGTCTGGAGTTTATCTGATTCTCCACTCCCGCCTGGTTAACATTACACCACTTGTGAATGTCCAAGTAAGCCAATGCTGGTTTTCAGAGGCCTGTTCATACTCGCAGCCGTGCTGTTTAATTGACAATTCACTCCACCCTGTTCAGCTCTTCATTGTCCCACCACACTACCAGCCTTCAGAAATCTTTGTTATCTCCACTACAGAATGTTCCATTCATTCACTGCGAATCTGGAATTCATCTGACTCTCAACTCCACGCAGGTTTTCATTACACCACTGTTGAATGTCCAAGTAACCCAATGCTGGTTTTCAGCGGCCTGTTCATATTCGCAGCCCTGCTGTTTACTTGGCTATCGATTCAAGCCTGGTCAGCTCTTCATTTTCCTGTCCACACAACACAGGCTTCAGAAATCATTGGAATCTCCTCTACAGAATGTTCCATTCATTCACTGCGAATGTGGAATTCAACTGACTCTCCACTCCATGCAGGTTTTCCTTACACCACTGATGAATGTCCAAGTAACCCAATGCTGGTTTTCAGCTGCATGTTCACACTCGCAGCCATGCTATACAATTGGCTTTCCACTAAATCCTGATTAGTTCTTGATTTTCCTTCCACACGACCCAGCCTTCAGAAATCGTTGGAATCTCCACTAGAGAATGTTCCATTCATTCACTGCGAATCTGGAATTCCTCTGAACCTCCACTCCCGGCAGGTTTTCGTTACACCACTGTTGAATGTCCAAGTAACCCAATGTTTTAAGTGTTTTCTTCACAAGCGCAGTGGTGCTGTTCAATTGGCTATCCACTCAACCCTGGCCAGCTCTACATTTTCCTGTCCACACCACAGAGACTGGAGAAATCATTGTTATCTCCACTACAGAATGTTCCATTCATTCACAGCGAATCTGGAATTCATCTGAATCTCCACTCCCGGCAGGTTTTCGTGACACCACTGGTAAATATCCAAGTAAGCCAATGCTGGTTTTAAGTGGCCTGCTCATACTCTCAGCCGTGCTGTTCAATTTGCTATCCACTCAACCCTCTTCAGCTCCATTTTCCTGTCCACATAACCCAAACTTCAGAAACAATTGGTATCTCCTCCACAGAATGTTCCATTCATTGACGGCAAATCTGAAATTCATCTAATTCTCAACTCCCGTCAGGTTTTCGTTACACCACTTGTGAATGTCCAATTAAGCCAAAGCTGGTTTTCAGTGGCCTGTTCTTACTACGAGACGTGCTGTTCATTTGGCTATCCATTCCACCCTGTTCAGCTCTACATTTTCGTGTCCACAAAACCCAGCCTTCAGAAATCATTGGAATCACCACTAGAGAATGTTCCATTCATTCACTGCGAATCTGGAATTCATCTGAATCTCCACTCCCGGCAGGTTTTCATTGCACCACTGCTGAATGTTCAAGTAACGCAATGATGGTTTTCAGCGGTCTATTCACACTCGAACCCGTGCTGTTCACGGTCTAGCGACTCAACACTGGTGAGTTCTTCTTTTTCCAGTTCAGACAATACAAACCTCAGAAACCATTGCAATCTACACTACAGAATGTTTCATTCATTCAGGCGAATCTTGAATTCATCTTGTTCTCCACTCCCAGCAGGTTTTCGTTTCACCACTGGTGAATGTCCAAGCAACCCAAGGCTGGTTTCAGCTGCGTGTTAACACTCGCAGCCGTGCTGTTCAATTGGCTATCCAGTGAACGCTGGTTAGCTCTTGATTTTCCTTCCACACACCGAGCCTTCAGAAATCATTCTTATCTCCACTTCAGAATGTTCCATTCGTTCCCTGCGAATCTGGAATTCCTCTGACTCTCCACACCAGGCAGATTTTCCTAACAACACTGGTGAATGACCAGGTAATCCAATGCTGGTTTTCAGCGGCTGTTCACACTCACAGCCTTGCTGTTCAATTGGCAATCCAGTCAAACCTAGTCAGCTCTTCATTTTCCTGTCCACACAACCCAGCGTTCAGAAATCATTGGAATCTCTACTACAGAAATTTCCATTCATTCACTGTGAATCTGGAAATAATCTGAATCTGCATTCCAGGAAGGCTTTCGTTACACCACTGATGAATGTCCAAGTAATGCAATGCTGCTTCTTAGTGGTCTGTTCACACTCGAAACCGTGCTGTTCATTGGCTATCCACTCAATATCGGTCAGCTCTTCAATATCCTGTCCAGACTATCCAGATTCCTAAATGTTGGCAATCACCACTACAGAATGTTCCATTCAATCACGCGAATCTGGAATTCATCAGAGTCTCCACTCCTGGAAGGTTTTCGTGACACCACTGGTAAATGTCCAAGGAAGACAATGCTGGTTTTAAGCCGCCTGCTAACACACTCAGCCGTGCTGTTCAATTTGCTATCCACCCAACCCTATTCAGCTCTACATTTTCCTGTCCTCATAACCCAACCTTCAGAAATAATTGGTATCTCCTCCACAGAATGTTCCGTTCATTCACTGCGAATCTTAAATTCATCTGACTCTCAACTCCCGGCGGGTTATCGTTACACCACTTGTGAATGTCCAAGTAAGCCAATGCTGGTTTTCAGTGGCCTGTTCATACTAAGAGACGTGCTGTTCATTTGGCTATCCACTCCACCCTGTTCAGCTCTACATTCTCGTGTCCACAAAACCCAGCCTTCAGAAATCATTGGAATCACCACTAGAGAATGTTCCATTCATTCACTGCGAATCTGGAATTCCTCTGAACCTCCACTCCTGGCAGGTTTTCGTTACGCCACTGGTGAATATCCAAGTAACTCAATACTGGTTTTCAGAGGCATGTTCAACTCGCAGAAGTGCTGTTCAATGGGCTATCCACTCAATATTGGTCAGCTCTTCATTTTCCTCTCCACACAAACCAGCCTTCAGAAATCATTGGGCTCTCCACTACAGACTGTTCCATTCATTCACTGCGATTCTGCAATTCATCTGACTCTCCGCTCCAGGCAGGTTTTCATTACAGCACTGGTGAATGACCAAGTAATCCAATGCTGGTTTTCAGCCGCCTTTTCACACTCGCAGTGTGCTGTTCAATTGTCTATCCACTCAAACCTGGTCAGCCTTTCATTTTCTTTTCCACAATATCAGACTTCAGAAATCATTGGAATCGCCAGTACAGAATGTTCCATTCATTCACTGCCAATCTGGAATTCATCTGAATCTGCACTCCAGGTAGGCTTTCATTACACCACTTATGAATGTCCAAGTAACACAATGCTGGTTTTCAGCGGTCTGTTCACACTCTAAGCCCTGCTTTTTACTGGGTATCCACACAACTGTGGTCAGCTCTTCATTTCATGTCCAAACAATCCAGACTTGAGAAATCATTGCAATCTCCAGTACAGAATGTTCCATTCATTCACTGCGAATCTGGAATTCAACTGAATCTCCACTACCTGCAGATTTATCTTACACCACTTGTGAATGTCCAAGTAAAACAATGCTGGTTTTCAGAGGCCTGTTCATGTTCGCAGTCGTGCTGTTCAATTGGCTATCCACTCAACCTGTTTTGCTCCTCATTTTCCTGTGCGCACAACCCAGCCTTCAGAAATCATTGTAATCTCCACTACAGGATGTTCCATTCATTCACTGGGAATCTGGAATTCATCTGAATCTGCACTCCACGCAGGCTTTCGTTACACCACTGCTGAAAGTCGAAGTAATGCAATACTGGTTTTCAGTGGTCTGTTCACATTCGAAGCCGAGGCTTTTTACAGGCTATCCACTCAACACTGGACAGCTCTTCATTTTCGTGTCCCCACAATCCAGATTTCAGAAATCATTGCAATCTCCACTACAGAATGTTCCATTCATTCACTGCGAGTCTGGAGTTTATCTGATTCTCCACTCCCGCCTGGTTAACATTACACCACTTGTGAATGTCCAAGTAAGCCAATGCTGGTTTTCAGAGGCCTGTTCATACTCGCAGCCGTGCTGTTTAATTGACAATTCACTCCACCCTGTTCAGCTCTTCATTGTCCCACCACACTACCAGCCTTCAGAAATCTTTGTTATCTCCACTACAGAATGTTCCATTCATTCACTGCGAATCTGGAATTCATCTGACTCTCAACTCCACGCAGGTTTTCATTACACCACTGTTGAATGTCCAAGTAACCCAATGCTGGTTTTCAGCGGCCTGTTCATATTCGCAGCCCTGCTGTTTACTTGGCTATCGATTCAAGCCTGGTCAGCTCTTCATTTTCCTGTCCACACAACACAGGCTTCAGAAATCATTGGAATCTCCTCTACAGAATGTTCCATTCATTCACTGCGAATGTGGAATTCAACTGACTCTCCACTCCATGCAGGTTTTCCTTACACCACTGATGAATGTCCAAGTAACCCAATGCTGGTTTTCAGCTGCATGTTCACACTCGCAGCCATGCTATACAATTGGCTTTCCACTAAATCCTGATTAGTTCTTGATTTTCCTTCCACACGACCCAGCCTTCAGAAATCACTGGAATCTCCACTAGAGAATGTTCCATTCATTCACTGCGAATCTGGAATTCCTCTGAACCTCCACTCCCGGCAGGTTTTCGTTACACCACTGTTGAATGTCCAAGTAACCCAATGTTTTAAGTGTTTTCTTCACAAGCGCAGTGGTGCTGTTCAATTGGCTATCCACTCAACCCTGGCCAGCTCTACATTTTCCTGTCCACACCACAGAGACTGGAGAAATCATTGTTATCTCCACTACAGAATGTTCCATTCATTCACAGCGAATCTGGAATTCATCTGAATCTCCACTCCCGGCAGGTTTTCGTGACACCACTGGTAAATATCCAAGTAAGCCAATGCTGGTTTTAAGTGGCCTGCTCATACTCTCAGCCGTGCTGTTCAATTTGCTATCCACTCAACCCTCTTCAGCTCCATTTTCCTGTCCACATAACCCAAACTTCAGAAACAATTGGTATCTCCTCCACAGAATGTTCCATTCATTGACGGCAAATCTGAAATTCATCTAATTCTCAACTCCCGTCAGGTTTTCGTTACACCACTTGTGAATGTCCAATTAAGCCAAAGCTGGTTTTCAGTGGCCTGTTCTTACTACGAGACGTGCTGTTCATTTGGCTATCCATTCCACCCTGTTCAGCTCTACATTTTCGTGTCCACAAAACCCAGCCTTCAGAAATCATTGGAATCACCACTAGAGAATGTTCCATTCATTCACTGCGAATCTGGAATTCATCTGAATCTCCACTCCCGGCAGGTTTTCATTGCACCACTCCTGAATGTTCAAGTAACGCAATGATGGTTTTCAGCGGTCTATTCACACTCGAACCCGTGCTGTTCACGGTCTAGCGACTCAACACTGGTGAGTTCTTCTTTTTCCAGTTCAGACAATACAAACCTCAGAAACCATTGCAATCTACACTACAGAATGTTTCATTCATTCAGGCGAATCTTGAATTCATCTTGTTCTCCACTCCCAGCAGGTTTTCGTTTCACCACTGGTGAATGTCCAAGCAACCCAAGGCTGGTTTCAGCTGCGTGTTAACACTCGCAGCCGTGCTGTTCAATTGGCTATCCAGTGAACGCTGGTTAGCTCTTGATTTTCCTTCCACACACCGAGCCTTCAGAAATCATTCTTATCTCCACTTCAGAATGTTCCATTCGTTCCCTGCGAATCTGGAATTCCTCTGACTCTCCACACCAGGCAGATTTTCCTAACAACACTGGTGAATGACCAGGTAATCCAATGCTGGTTTTCAGCGGCTGTTCACACTCACAGCCTTGCTGTTCAATTGGCAATCCAGTCAAACCTAGTCAGCTCTTCATTTTCCTGTCCACACAACCCAGCGTTCAGAAATCATTGGAATCTCTACTACAGAAATTTCCATTCATTCACTGTGAATCTGGAAATAATCTGAATCTGCATTCCAGGAAGGCTTTCGTTACACCACTGATGAATGTCCAAGTAATGCAATGCTGCTTCTTAGTGGTCTGTTCACACTCGAAACCGTGCTGTTCATTGGCTATCCACTCAATATCGGTCAGCTCTTCAATATCCTGTCCAGACTATCCAGATTCCTAAATGTTGGCAATCACCACTACAGAATGTTCCATTCAATCACGCGAATCTGGAATTCATCAGAGTCTCCACTCCTGGAAGGTTTTCGTGACACCACTGGTAAATGTCCAAGGAAGACAATGCTGGTTTTAAGCCGCCTGCTAACACACTCAGCCGTGCTGTTCAATTTGCTATCCACCCAACCCTATTCAGCTCTACATTTTCCTGTCCTCATAACCCAACCTTCAGAAATAATTGGTATCTCCTCCACAGAATGTTCCGTTCATTCACTGCGAATCTTAAATTCATCTGACTCTCAACTCCCGGCGGGTTATCGTTACACCACTTGTGAATGTCCAAGTAAGCCAATGCTGGTTTTCAGTGGCCTGTTCATACTAAGAGACGTGCTGTTCATTTGGCTATCCACTCCACCCTGTTCAGCTCTACATTTTCGTGTCCACAAAACCCAGCCTTCAGAAATCATTGGAATCACCACTAGAGAATGTTCCATTCATTCACTGCGAATCTGGAATTCCTCTGAACCTCCACTCCTGGCAGGTTTTCGTTACGCCACTGGTGAATGTCCAAGTAACTCAATACTGGTTTTCAGAGGCATGTTCAACTCGCAGAAGTGCTGTTCAATGGGCTATCCACTCAATATTGGTCAGCTCTTCATTTTCCTCTCCACACAAACCAGCCTTCAGAAATCATTGGGCTCTCCACTACAGACTGTTCCATTCATTCACTGCGATTCTGCAATTCATCTGACTCTCCGCTCCAGGCAGGTTTTCATTACAGCACTGGTGAATGACCAAGTAATCCAATGCTGGTTTTCAGCCGCCTTTTCACACTCGCAGTGTGCTGTTCAATTGTCTATCCACTCAAACCTGGTCAGCCTTTCATTTTCTTTTCCACAATATCAGACTTCAGAAATCATTGGAATCGCCAGTACAGAATGTTCCATTCATTCACTGCCAATCTGGAATTCATCTGAATCTGCACTCCAGGTAGGCTTTCATTACACCACTTATGAATGTCCAAGTAACACAATGCTGGTTTTCAGCGGTCTGTTCACACTCTAAGCCCTGCTTTTTACTGGGTATCCACACAACTGTGGTCAGCTCTTCATTTTCATGTCCAAACAATCCAGACTTGAGAAATCATTGCAATCTCCAGTACAGAATGTTCCATTCATTCACTGCGAATCTGGAATTCAACTGAATCTCCACTACCTGCAGATTTATCTTACACCACTTGTGAATGTCCAAGTAAAACAATGCTGGTTTTCAGAGGCCTGTTCATGTTCGCAGTCGTGCTGTTCAATTGGCTATCCACTCAACCTGTTTTGCTCCTCATTTTCCTGTGCACACAACCCAGCCTTCAGAAATCATTGTAATCTCCACTACAGGATGTTCCATTCATTCACTGGGAATCTGGAATTCATCTGAATCTGCACTCCACGCAGGCTTTCGTTACACCACTGCTGAAAGTCGAAGTAATGCAATACTGGTTTTCAGTGGTCTGTTCACATTCGAAGCCGAGGCTTTTTACAGGCTATCCACTCAACACTGGTCAGCTCTTCATTTTCGTGTCCCCACAATCCAGATTTCAGAAATCATTGCAATCTCCACTACAGAATGTTCCATTCATTCACTGCGAGTCTGGAGTTTATCTGATTCTCCACTCCCGCCTGGTTAACATTACACCACTTGTGAATGTCCAAGTAAGCCAATGCTGGTTTTCAGAGGCCTGTTCATACTCGCAGCCGTGCTGTTTAATTGACAATTCACTCCACCCTGTTCAGCTCTTCATTGTCCCACCACACTACCAGCCTTCAGAAATGTTTGTTATCTCCACTACAGAATGTTCCATTCATTCACTGCGAATCTGGAATTCATCTGACTCTCAACTCCACGCAGGTTTTCATTACACCACTGTTGAATGTCCAAGTAACCCAATGCTGGTTTTCAGCGGCCTGTTCATATTCGCAGCCCTGCTGTTTACTTGGCTATCGATTCAAGCCTGGTCAGCTCTTCATTTTCCTGTCCACACAACACAGGCTTCAGAAATCATTGGAATCTCCTCTACAGAATGTTCCATTCATTCACTGCGAATGTGGAATTCAACTGACTCTCCACTCCATGCAGGTTTTCCTTACACCACTGATGAATGTCCAAGTAACCCAATGCTGGTTTTCAGCTGCATGTTCACACTCGCAGCCATGCTATACAATTGGCTTTCCACTAAATCCTGATTAGTTCTTGATTTTCCTTCCACACGACCCAGCCTTCAGAAATCATTGGAATCTCCACTAGAGAATGTTCCATTCATTCACTGCGAATCTGGAATTCCACTCCCGGCAGGTTTTCGTTACACCACTGTTGAATGTCCAAGTAACCCAATGTTTTAAGTGTTTTCTTCACAAGCGCAGTGGTGCTGTTCAATTGGCTATCCACTCAACCCTGGCCAGCTCTACATTTTCCTGTCCACACCACAGAGACTGGAGAAATCATTGTTATCTCCACTACAGAATGTTCCATTCATTCACAGCGAATCTGGAATTCATCTGAATCTCCACTCCCGGCAGGTTTTCGTGACACCACTGGTAAATATCCAAGTAAGCCAATGCTGGTTTTAAGTGGCCTGCTCATACTCTCAGCCGTGCTGTTCAATTTGCTATCCACTCAACCCTCTTCAGCTCCATTTTCCTGTCCACATAACCCAAACTTCAGAAACAATTGGTATCTCCTCCACAGAATGTTCCATTCATTGACGGCAAATCTGAAATTCATCTAATTCTCAACTCCCGTCAGGTTTTCGTTACACCACTTGTGAATGTCCAATTAAGCCAAAGCTGGTTTTCAGTGGCCTGTTCTTACTACGAGACGTGCTGTTCATTTGGCTATCCATTCCACCCTGTTCAGCTCTACATTTTCGTGTCCACAAAACCCAGCCTTCAGAAATCATTGGAATCACCACTAGAGAATGTTCCATTCATTCACTGCGAATCTGGAATTCATCTGAATCTCCACTCCCGGCAGGTTTTCATTGCACCACTGCTGAATGTTCAAGTAACGCAATGATGGTTTTCAGCGGTCTATTCACACTCGAACCCGTGCTGTTCACGGTCTAGCGACTCAACACTGGTGAGTTCTTCTTTTTCCAGTTCAGACAATACAAACCTCAGAAACCATTGCAATCTACACTACAGAATGTTTCATTCATTCAGGCGAATCTTGAATTCATCTTGTTCTCCACTCCCAGCAGGTTTTCGTTTCACCACTGGTGAATGTCCAAGCAACCCAAGGCTGGTTTCAGCTGCGTGTTAACACTCGCAGCCGTGCTGTTCAATTGGCTATCCAGTGAACGCTGGTTAGCTCTTGATTTTCCTTCCACACACCGAGCCTTCAGAAATCATTCTTATCTCCACTTCAGAATGTTCCATTCGTTCCCTGCGAATCTGGAATTCCTCTGACTCTCCACACCAGGCAGATTTTCCTAACAACACTGGTGAATGACCAGGTAATCCAATGCTGGTTTTCAGCGGCTGTTCACACTCACAGCCTTGCTGTTCAATTGGCAATCCAGTCAAACCTAGTCAGCTCTTCATTTTCCTGTCCACACAACCCAGCGTTCAGAAATCATTGGAATCTCTACTACAGAAATTTCCATTCATTCACTGTGAATCTGGAAATACTCTGAATCTGCATTCCAGGAAGGCTTTCGTTACACCACTGATGAATGTCCAAGTAATGCAATGCTGCTTCTTAGTGGTCTGTTCACACTCGAAACCGTGCTGTTCATTGGCTATCCACTCAATATCGGTCAGCTCTTCAATATCCTGTCCAGACTATCCAGATTCCTAAATGTTGGCAATCACCACTACAGAATGTTCCATTCAATCACGCGAATCTGGAATTCATCAGAGTCTCCACTCCTGGAAGGTTTTCGTGACACCACTGGTAAATGTCCAAGGAAGACAATGCTGGTTTTAAGCCGCCTGCTAACACACTCAGCCGTGCTGTTCAATTTGCTATCCACCCAACCCTATTCAGCTCTACATTTTCCTGTCCTCATAACCCAACCTTCAGAAATAATTGGTATCTCCTCCACAGAATGTTCCGTTCATTCACTGCGAATCTTAAATTCATCTGACTCTCAACTCCCGGCGGGTTATCGTTACACCACTTGTGAATGTCCAAGTAAGCCAATGCTGGTTTTCAGTGGCCTGTTCATACTAAGAGACGTGCTGTTCATTTGGCTATCCACTCCACCCTGTTCAGCTCTACATTTTCGTGTCCACAAAACCCAGCCTTCAGAAATCATTGGAATCACCACTAGAGAATGTTCCATTCATTCACTGCGAATCTGGAATTCCTCTGAACCTCCACTCCTGGCAGGTTTTCGTTACGCCACTGGTGAATGTCCAAGTAACTCAATACTGGTTTTCAGAGGCATGTTCAACTCGCAGAAGTGCTGTTCAATGGGCTATCCACTCAATATTGGTCAGCTCTTCATTTTCCTCTCCACACAAACCAGCCTTCAGAAATCATTGGGCTCTCCACTACAGACTGTTCCATTCATTCACTGCGATTCTGCAATTCATCTGACTCTCCGCTCCAGGCAGGTTTTCATTACAGCACTGGTGAATGACCAAGTAATCCAATGCTGGTTTTCAGCCGCCTTTTCACACTCGCAGTGTGCTGTTCAATTGTCTATCCACTCAAACCTGGTCAGCCTTTCATTTTCTTTTCCACAATATCAGACTTCAGAAATCATTGGAATCGCCAGTACAGAATGTTCCATTCATTCACTGCCAATCTGGAATTCATCTGAATCTGCACTCCAGGTAGGCTTTCATTACACCACTTATGAATGTCCAAGTAACACAATGCTGGTTTTCAGCGGTCTGTTCACACTCTAAGCCCTGCTTTTTACTGGGTATCCACACAACTGTGGTCAGCTCTTCATTTTCATGTCCAAACAATCCAGACTTGAGAAATCATTGCAATCTCCAGTACAGAATGTTCCATTCATTCACTGCGAATCTGGAATTCAACTGAATCTCCACTACCTGCAGATTTATCTTACACCACTTGTGAATGTCCAAGTAAAACAATGCTGGTTTTCAGAGGCCTGTTCATGTTCGCAGTCGTGCTGTTCAATTGGCTATCCACTCAACCTGTTTTGCTCCTCATTTTCCTGTGCACACAACCCAGCCTTCAGAAATCATTGTAATCTCCACTACAGGATGTTCCATTCATTCACTGGGAATCTGGAATTCATCTGAATCTGCACTCCACGCAGGCTTTCGTTACACCACTGCTGAAAGTCGAAGTAATGCAATACTGGTTTTCAGTGGTCTGTTCACATTCGAAGCCGAGGCTTTTTACAGGCTATCCACTCAACACTGGTCAGCTCTTCATTTTCGTGTCCCCACAATCCAGATTTCAGAAATCATTGCAATCTCCACTACAGAATGTTCCATTCATTCACTGCGAGTCTGGAGTTTATCTGATTCTCCACTCCCGCCTGGTTAACATTACACCACTTGTGAATGTCCAAGTAAGCCAATGCTGGTTTTCAGAGGCCTGTTCATACTCGCAGCCGTGCTGTTTAATTGACAATTCACTCCACCCTGTTCAGCTCTTCATTGTCCCACCACACTACCAGCCTTCAGAAATCTTTGTTATCTCCACTACAGAATGTTCCATTCATTCACTGCGAATCTGGAATTCATCTGACTCTCAACTCCACGCAGGTTTTCATTACACCACTGTTGAATGTCCAAGTAACCCAATGCTGGTTTTCAGCGGCCTGTTCATATTCGCAGCCCTGCTGTTTACTTGGCTATCGATTCAAGCCTGGTCAGCTCTTCATTTTCCTGTCCACACAACACAGGCTTCAGAAATCATTGGAATCTCCTCTACAGAATGTTCCATTCATTCACTGCGAATGTGGAATTCAACTGACTCTCCACTCCATGCAGGTTTTCCTTACACCACTGATGAATGTCCAAGTAACCCAATGCTGGTTTTCAGCTGCATGTTCACACTCGCAGCCATGCTATACAATTGGCTTTCCACTAAATCCTGATTAGTTCTTGATTTTCCTTCCACACGACCCAGCCTTCAGAAATCGTTGGAATCTCCACTAGAGAATGTTCCATTCATTCACTGCGAATCTGGAATTCCTCTGAACCGCCACTCCCGGCAGGTTTTCGTTACACCACTGTTGAATGTCCAAGTAACCCAATGTTTTAAGTGTTTTCTTCACAAGCGCAGTGGTGCTGTTCAATTGGCTATCCACTCAACCCTGGCCAGCTCTACATTTTCCTGTCCACACCACAGAGACTGGAGAAATCATTGTTGTCTCCACTACAGAATGTTCCATTCATTCACAGCGAATCTGGAATTCATCTGAATCTCCACTCCCGGCAGGTTTTCGTGACACCACTGGTAAATATCCAAGTAAGCCAATGCTGGTTTTAAGTGGCCTGCTCATACTCTCAGCCGTGCTGTTCAATTTGCTATCCACTCAACCCTCTTCAGCTCCATTTTCCTGTCCACATAACCCAAACTTCAGAAACAATTGGTATCTCCTCCACAGAATGTTCCATTCATTGACGGCAAATCTGAAATTCATCTAATTCTCAACTCCCGTCAGGTTTTCGTTACACCACTTGTGAATGTCCAATTAAGCCAAAGCTGGTTTTCAGTGGCCTGTTCTTACTACGAGACGTGCTGTTCATTTGGCTATCCATTCCACCCTGTTCAGCTCTACATTTTCGTGTCCACAAAACCCAGCCTTCAGAAATCATTGGAATCACCACTAGAGAATGTTCCATTCATTCACTGCGAATCTGGAATTCATCTGAATCTCCACTCCCGGCAGGTTTTCATTGCACCACTGCTGAATGTTCAAGTAACGCAATGATGGTTTTCAGCGGTCTATTCACACTCGAACCCGTGCTGTTCACGGTCTAGCGACTCAACACTGGTGAGTTCTTCTTTTTCCAGTTCAGACAATACAAACCTCAGAAACCATTGCAATCTACACTACAGAATGTTTCATTCATTCAGGCGAATCTTGAATTCATCTTGTTCTCCACTCCCAGCAGGTTTTCGTTTCACCACTGGTGAATGTCCAAGCAACCCAAGGCTGGTTTCAGCTGCGTGTTAACACTCGCAGCCGTGCTGTTCAATTGGCTATCCAGTGAACGCTGGTTAGCTCTTGATTTTCCTTCCACACGCCGAGCCTTCAGAAATCATTCTTATCTCCACTTCAGAATGTTCCATTCGTTCCCTGCGAATCTGGAATTCCTCTGACTCTCCACACCAGGCAGATTTTCCTAACAACACTGGTGAATGACCAGGTAATCCAATGCTGGTTTTCAGCGGCTGTTCACACTCACAGCCTTGCTGTTCAATTGGCAATCCAGTCAAACCTAGTCAGCTCTTCATTTTCCTGTCCACACAACCCAGCGTTCAGAAATCATTGGAATCTCTACTACAGAAATTTCCATTCATTCACTGTGAATCTGGAAATACTCTGAATCTGCATTCCAGGAAGGCTTTCGTTACACCACTGATGAATGTCCAAGTAATGCAATGCTGCTTCTTAGTGGTCTGTTCACACTCGAAACCGTGCTGTTCATTGGCTATCCACTCAATATCGGTCAGCTCTTCAATATCCTGTCCAGACTATCCAGATTCCTAAATGTTGGCAATCACCACTACAGAATGTTCCATTCAATCACGCGAATCTGGAATTCATCAGAGTCTCCACTCCTGGAAGGTTTTCGTGACACCACTGGTAAATGTCCAAGGAAGACAATGCTGGTTTTAAGCCGCCTGCTAACACACTCAGCCGTGCTGTTCAATTTGCTATCCACCCAACCCTATTCAGCTCTACATTTTCCTGTCCTCATAACCCAACCTTCAGAAATAATTGGTATCTCCTCCACAGAATGTTCCGTTCATTCACTGCGAATCTTAAATTCATCTGACTCTCAACTCCCGGCGGGTTATCGTTACACCACTTGTGAATGTCCAAGTAAGCCAATGCTGGTTTTCAGTGGCCTGTTCATACTAAGAGACGTGCTGTTCATTTGGCTATCCACTCCACCCTGTTCAGCTCTACATTTTCGTGTCCACAAAACCCAGCCTTCAGAAATCATTGGAATCACCACTAGAGAATGTTCCATTCATTCACTGCGAATCTGGAATTCCTCTGAACCTCCACTCCTGGCAGGTTTTCGTTACGCCACTGGTGAATGTCCAAGTAACTCAATACTGGTTTTCAGAGGCATGTTCAACTCGCAGAAGTGCTGTTCAATGGGCTATCCACTCAATATTGGTCAGCTCTTCATTTTCCTCTCCACACAAACCAGCCTTCAGAAATCATTGGGCTCTCCACTACAGACTGTTCCATTCATTCACTGCGATTCTGCAATTCATCTGACTCTCCGCTCCAGGCAGGTTTTCATTACAGCACTGGTGAATGACCAAGTAATCCAATGCTGGTTTTCAGCCGCCTTTTCACACTCGCAGTGTGCTGTTCAATTGTCTATCCACTCAAACCTGGTCAGCCTTTCATTTTCTTTTCCACAATATCAGACTTCAGAAATCATTGGAATCGCCAGTACAGAATGTTCCATTCATTCACTGCCAATCTGGAATTCATCTGAATCTGCACTCCAGGTAGGCTTTCATTACACCACTTATGAATGTCCAAGTAACACAATGCTGGTTTTCAGCGGTCTGTTCACACTCTAAGCCCTGCTTTTTACTGGGTATCCACACAACTGTGGTCAGCTCTTCATTTTCATGTCCAAACAATCCAGACTTGAGAAATCATTGCAATCTCCAGTACAGAATGTTCCATTCATTCACTGCGAATCTGGAATTCAACTGAATCTCCACTACCTGCAGATTTATCTTACACCACTTGTGAATGTCCAAGTAAAACAATGCTGGTTTTCAGAGGCCTGTTCATGTTCGCAGTCGTGCTGTTCAATTGGCTATCCACTCAACCTGTTTTGCTCCTCATTTTCCTGTGCACACAACCCAGCCTTCAGAAATCATTGTAATCTCCACTACAGGATGTTCCATTCATTCACTGGGAATCTGGAATTCATCTGAATCTGCACTCCACGCAGGCTTTCGTTACACCACTGCTGAAAGTCGAAGTAATGCAATACTGGTTTTCAGTGGTCTGTTCACATTCGAAGCCGAGGCTTTTTACAGGCTATCCACTCAACACTGGTCAGCTCTTCATTTTCGTGTCCCCACAATCCAGATTTCAGAAATCATTGCAATCTCCACTACAGAATGTTCCATTCATTCACTGCGAGTCTGGAGTTTATCTGATTCTCCACTCCCGCCTGGTTAACATTACACCACTTGTGAATGTCCAAGTAAGCCAATGCTGGTTTTCAGAGGCCTGTTCATACTCGCAGCCGTGCTGTTTAATTGACAATTCACTCCACCCTGTTCAGCTCTTCATTGTCCCACCACACTACCAGCCTTCAGAAATGTTTGTTATCTCCACTACAGAATGTTCCATTCATTCACTGCGAATCTGGAATTCATCTGACTCTCAACTCCACGCAGGTTTTCATTACACCACTGTTGAATGTCCAAGTAACCCAATGCTGGTTTTCAGCGGCCTGTTCATATTCGCAGCCCTGCTGTTTACTTGGCTATCGATTCAAGCCTGGTCAGCTCTTCATTTTCCTGTCCACACAACACAGGCTTCAGAAATCATTGGAATCTCCTCTACAGAATGTTCCATTCATTCACTGCGAATGTGGAATTCAACTGACTCTCCACTCCATGCAGGTTTTCCTTACACCACTGATGAATGTCCAAGTAACCCAATGCTGGTTTTCAGCTGCATGTTCACACTCGCAGCCATGCTATACAATTGGCTTTCCACTAAATCCTGATTAGTTCTTGATTTTCCTTCCACACGACCCAGCCTTCAGAAATCGTTGGAATCTCCACTAGAGAATGTTCCATTCATTCACTGCGAATCTGGAATTCCTCTGAACCGCCACTCCCGGCAGGTTTTCGTTACACCACTGTTGAATGTCCAAGTAACCCAATGTTTTAAGTGTTTTCTTCACAAGCGCAGTGGTGCTGTTCAATTGGCTATCCACTCAACCCTGGCCAGCTCTACATTTTCCTGTCCACACCACAGAGACTGGAGAAATCATTGTTGTCTCCACTACAGAATGTTCCATTCATTCACAGCGAATCTGGAATTCATCTGAATCTCCACTCCCGGCAGGTTTTCGTGACACCACTGGTAAATATCCAAGTAAGCCAATGCTGGTTTTAAGTGGCCTGCTCATACTCTCAGCCGTGCTGTTCAATTTGCTATCCACTCAACCCTCTTCAGCTCCATTTTCCTGTCCACATAACCCAAACTTCAGAAACAATTGGTATCTCCTCCACAGAATGTTCCATTCATTGACGGCAAATCTGAAATTCATCTAATTCTCAACTCCCGTCAGGTTTTCGTTACACCACTTGTGAATGTCCAATTAAGCCAAAGCTGGTTTTCAGTGGCCTGTTCTTACTACGAGACGTGCTGTTCATTTGGCTATCCATTCCACCCTGTTCAGCTCTACATTTTCGTGTCCACAAAACCCAGCCTTCAGAAATCATTGGAATCACCACTAGAGAATGTTCCATTCATTCACTGCGAATCTGGAATTCATCTGAATCTCCACTCCCGGCAGGTTTTCATTGCACCACTGCTGAATGTTCAAGTAACGCAATGATGGTTTTCAGCGGTCTATTCACACTCGAACCCGTGCTGTTCACGGTCTAGCGACTCAACACTGGTGAGTTCTTCTTTTTCCAGTTCAGACAATACAAACCTCAGAAACCATTGCAATCTACACTACAGAATGTTTCATTCATTCAGGCGAATCTTGAATTCATCTTGTTCTCCACTCCCAGCAGGTTTTCGTTTCACCACTGGTGAATGTCCAAGCAACCCAAGGCTGGTTTCAGCTGCGTGTTAACACTCGCAGCCGTGCTGTTCAATTGGCTATCCAGTGAACGCTGGTTAGCTCTTGATTTTCCTTCCACACGCCGAGCCTTCAGAAATCATTCTTATCTCCACTTCAGAATGTTCCATTCGTTCCCTGCGAATCTGGAATTCCTCTGACTCTCCACACCAGGCAGATTTTCCTAACAACACTGGTGAATGACCAGGTAATCCAATGCTGGTTTTCAGCGGCTGTTCACACTCACAGCCTTGCTGTTCAATTGGCAATCCAGTCAAACCTAGTCAGCTCTTCATTTTCCTGTCCACACAACCCAGCGTTCAGAAATCATTGGAATCTCTACTACAGAAATTTCCATTCATTCACTGTGAATCTGGAAATACTCTGAATCTGCATTCCAGGAAGGCTTTCGTTACACCACTGATGAATGTCCAAGTAATGCAATGCTGCTTCTTAGTGGTCTGTTCACACTCGAAACCGTGCTGTTCATTGGCTATCCACTCAATATCGGTCAGCTCTTCAATATCCTGTCCAGACTATCCAGATTCCTAAATGTTGGCAATCACCACTACAGAATGTTCCATTCAATCACGCGAATCTGGAATTCATCAGAGTCTCCACTCCTGGAAGGTTTTCGTGACACCACTGGTAAATGTCCAAGGAAGACAATGCTGGTTTTAAGCCGCCTGCTAACACACTCAGCCGTGCTGTTCAATTTGCTATCCACCCAACCCTATTCAGCTCTACATTTTCCTGTCCTCATAACCCAACCTTCAGAAATAATTGGTATCTCCTCCACAGAATGTTCCGTTCATTCACTGCGAATCTTAAATTCATCTGACTCTCAACTCCCGGCGGGTTATCGTTACACCACTTGTGAATGTCCAAGTAAGCCAATGCTGGTTTTCAGTGGCCTGTTCATACTAAGAGACGTGCTGTTCATTTGGCTATCCACTCCACCCTGTTCAGCTCTACATTTTCGTGTCCACAAAACCCAGCCTTCAGAAATCATTGGAATCACCACTAGAGAATGTTCCATTCATTCACTGCGAATCTGGAATTCCTCTGAACCTCCACTCCTGGCAGGTTTTCGTTACGCCACTGGTGAATGTCCAAGTAACTCAATACTGGTTTTCAGAGGCATGTTCAACTCGCAGAAGTGCTGTTCAATGGGCTATCCACTCAATATTGGTCAGCTCTTCATTTTCCTCTCCACACAAACCAGCCTTCAGAAATCATTGGGCTCTCCACTACAGACTGTTCCATTCATTCACTGCGATTCTGCAATTCATCTGACTCTCCGCTCCAGGCAGGTTTTCATTACAGCACTGGTGAATGACCAAGTAATCCAATGCTGGTTTTCAGCCGCCTTTTCACACTCGCAGTGTGCTGTTCAATTGTCTATCCACTCAAACCTGGTCAGCCTTTCATTTTCTTTTCCACAATATCAGACTTCAGAAATCATTGGAATCGCCAGTACAGAATGTTCCATTCATTCACTGCCAATCTGGAATTCATCTGAATCTGCACTCCAGGTAGGCTTTCATTACACCACTTATGAATGTCCAAGTAACACAATGCTGGTTTTCAGCGGTCTGTTCACACTCTAAGCCCTGCTTTTTACTGGGTATCCACACAACTGTGGTCAGCTCTTCATTTTCATGTCCAAACAATCCAGACTTGAGAAATCATTGCAATCTCCAGTACAGAATGTTCCATTCATTCACTGCGAATCTGGAATTCAACTGAATCTCCACTACCTGCAGATTTATCTTACACCACTTGTGAATGTCCAAGTAAAACAATGCTGGTTTTCAGAGGCCTGTTCATGTTCGCAGTCGTGCTGTTCAATTGGCTATCCACTCAACCTGTTTTGCTCCTCATTTTCCTGTGCACACAACCCAGCCTTCAGAAATCATTGTAATCTCCACTACAGGATGTTCCATTCATTCACTGGGAATCTGGAATTCATCTGAATCTGCACTCCACGCAGGCTTTCGTTACACCACTGCTGAAAGTCGAAGTAATGCAATACTGGTTTTCAGTGGTCTGTTCACATTCGAAGCCGAGGCTTTTTACAGGCTATCCACTCAACACTGGTCAGCTCTTCATTTTCGTGTCCCCACAATCCAGATTTCAGAAATCATTGCAATCTCCACTACAGAATGTTCCATTCATTCACTGCGAGTCTGGAGTTTATCTGATTCTCCACTCCCGCCTGGTTCACATTACACCACTTGTGAATGTCCAAGTAAGCCAATGCTGGTTTTCAGAGGCCTGTTCATACTCGCAGCCGTGCTGTTTAATTGACAATTCACTCCACCCTGTTCAGCTCTTCATTGTCCCACCACACTACCAGCCTTCAGAAATGTTTGTTATCTCCACTACAGAATGTTCCATTCATTCACTGCGAATCTGGAATTCATCTGACTCTCAACTCCACGCAGGTTTTCATTACACCACTGTTGAATGTCCAAGTAACCCAATGCTGGTTTTCAGCGGCCTGTTCATATTCGCAGCCCTGCTGTTTACTTGGCTATCGATTCAAGCCTGGTCAGCTCTTCATTTTCCTGTCCACACAACACAGGCTTCAGAAATCATTGGAATCTCCTCTACAGAATGTTCCATTCATTCACTGCGAATGTGGAATTCAACTGACTCTCCACTCCATGCAGGTTTTCCTTACACCACTGATGAATGTCCAAGTAACCCAATGCTGGTTTTCAGCTGCATGTTCACACTCGCAGCCATGCTATACAATTGGCTTTCCACTAAATCCTGATTAGTTCTTGATTTTCCTTCCACACGACCCAGCCTTCAGAAATCGTTGGAATCTCCACTAGAGAATGTTCCATTCATTCACTGCGAATCTGGAATTCCTCTGAACCGCCACTCCCGGCAGGTTTTCGTTACACCACTGTTGAATGTCCAAGTAACCCAATGTTTTAAGTGTTTTCTTCACAAGCGCAGTGGTGCTGTTCAATTGGCTATCCACTCAACCCTGGCCAGCTCTACATTTTCCTGTCCACACCACAGAGACTGGAGAAATCATTGTTGTCTCCACTACAGAATGTTCCATTCATTCACAGCGAATCTGGAATTCATCTGAATCTCCACTCCCGGCAGGTTTTCGTGACACCACTGGTAAATATCCAAGTAAGCCAATGCTGGTTTTAAGTGGCCTGCTCATACTCTCAGCCGTGCTGTTCAATTTGCTATCCACTCAACCCTCTTCAGCTCCATTTTCCTGTCCACATAACCCAAACTTCAGAAACAATTGGTATCTCCTCCACAGAATGTTCCATTCATTGACGGCAAATCTGAAATTCATCTAATTCTCAACTCCCGTCAGGTTTTCGTTACACCACTTGTGAATGTCCAATTAAGCCAAAGCTGGTTTTCAGTGGCCTGTTCTTACTACGAGACGTGCTGTTCATTTGGCTATCCATTCCACCCTGTTCAGCTCTACATTTTCGTGTCCACAAAACCCAGCCTTCAGAAATCATTGGAATCACCACTAGAGAATGTTCCATTCATTCACTGCGAATCTGGAATTCATCTGAATCTCCACTCCCGGCAGGTTTTCATTGCACCACTGCTGAATGTTCAAGTAACGCAATGATGGTTTTCAGCGGTCTATTCACACTCGAACCCGTGCTGTTCACGGTCTAGCGACTCAACACTGGTGAGTTCTTCTTTTTCCAGTTCAGACAATACAAACCTCAGAAACCATTGCAATCTACACTACAGAATGTTTCATTCATTCAGGCGAATCTTGAATTCATCTTGTTCTCCACTCCCAGCAGGTTTTCGTTTCACCACTGGTGAATGTCCAAGCAACCCAAGGCTGGTTTCAGCTGCGTGTTAACACTCGCAGCCGTGCTGTTCAATTGGCTATCCAGTGAACGCTGGTTAGCTCTTGATTTTCCTTCCACACGCCGAGCCTTCAGAAATCATTCTTATCTCCACTTCAGAATGTTCCATTCGTTCCCTGCGAATCTGGAATTCCTCTGACTCTCCACACCAGGCAGATTTTCCTAACAACACTGGTGAATGACCAGGTAATCCAATGCTGGTTTTCAGCGGCTGTTCACACTCACAGCCTTGCTGTTCAATTGGCAATCCAGTCAAACCTAGTCAGCTCTTCATTTTCCTGTCCACACAACCCAGCGTTCAGAAATCATTGGAATCTCTACTACAGAAATTTCCATTCATTCACTGTGAATCTGGAAATACTCTGAATCTGCATTCCAGGAAGGCTTTCGTTACACCACTGATGAATGTCCAAGTAATGCAATGCTGCTTCTTAGTGGTCTGTTCACACTCGAAACCGTGCTGTTCATTGGCTATCCACTCAATATCGGTCAGCTCTTCAATATCCTGTCCAGACTATCCAGATTCCTAAATGTTGGCAATCACCACTACAGAATGTTCCATTCAATCACGCGAATCTGGAATTCATCAGAGTCTCCACTCCTGGAAGGTTTTCGTGACACCACTGGTAAATGTCCAAGGAAGACAATGCTGGTTTTAAGCCGCCTGCTAACACACTCAGCCGTGCTGTTCAATTTGCTATCCACCCAACCCTATTCAGCTCTACATTTTCCTGTCCTCATAACCCAACCTTCAGAAATAATTGGTATCTCCTCCACAGAATGTTCCGTTCATTCACTGCGAATCTTAAATTCATCTGACTCTCAACTCCCGGCGGGTTATCGTTACACCACTTGTGAATGTCCAAGTAAGCCAATGCTGGTTTTCAGTGGCCTGTTCATACTAAGAGACGTGCTGTTCATTTGGCTATCCACTCCACCCTGTTCAGCTCTACATTTTCGTGTCCACAAAACCCAGCCTTCAGAAATCATTGGAATCACCACTAGAGAATGTTCCATTCATTCACTGCGAATCTGGAATTCCTCTGAACCTCCACTCCTGGCAGGTTTTCGTTACGCCACTGGTGAATGTCCAAGTAACTCAATACTGGTTTTCAGAGGCATGTTCAACTCGCAGAAGTGCTGTTCAATGGGCTATCCACTCAATATTGGTCAGCTCTTCATTTTCCTCTCCACACAAACCAGCCTTCAGAAATCATTGGGCTCTCCACTACAGACTGTTCCATTCATTCACTGCGATTCTGCAATTCATCTGACTCTCCGCTCCAGGCAGGTTTTCATTACAGCACTGGTGAATGACCAAGTAATCCAATGCTGGTTTTCAGCCGCCTTTTCACACTCGCAGTGTGCTGTTCAATTGTCTATCCACTCAAACCTGGTCAGCCTTTCATTTTCTTTTCCACAATATCAGACTTCAGAAATCATTGGAATCGCCAGTACAGAATGTTCCATTCATTCACTGCCAATCTGGAATTCATCTGAATCTGCACTCCAGGTAGGCTTTCATTACACCACTTATGAATGTCCAAGTAACACAATGCTGGTTTTCAGCGGTCTGTTCACACTCTAAGCCCTGCTTTTTACTGGGTATCCACACAACTGTGGTCAGCTCTTCATTTTCATGTCCAAACAATCCAGACTTGAGAAATCATTGCAATCTCCAGTACAGAATGTTCCATTCATTCACTGCGAATCTGGAATTCAACTGAATCTCCACTACCTGCAGATTTATCTTACACCACTTGTGAATGTCCAAGTAAAACAATGCTGGTTTTCAGAGGCCTGTTCATGTTCGCAGTCGTGCTGTTCAATTGGCTATCCACTCAACCTGTTTTGCTCCTCATTTTCCTGTGCACACAACCCAGCCTTCAGAAATCATTGTAATCTCCACTACAGGATGTTCCATTCATTCACTGGGAATCTGGAATTCATCTGAATCTGCACTCCACGCAGGCTTTCGTTACACCACTGCTGAAAGTCGAAGTAATGCAATACTGGTTTTCAGTGGTCTGTTCACATTCGAAGCCGAGGCTTTTTACAGGCTATCCACTCAACACTGGTCAGCTCTTCATTTTCGTGTCCCCACAATCCAGATTTCAGAAATCATTGCAATCTCCACTACAGAATGTTCCATTCATTCACTGCGAGTCTGGAGTTTATCTGATTCTCCACTCCCGCCTGGTTCACATTACACCACTTGTGAATGTCCAAGTAAGCCAATGCTGGTTTTCAGAGGCCTGTTCATACTCGCAGCCGTGCTGTTTAATTGACAATTCACTCCACCCTGTTCAGCTCTTCATTGTCCCACCACACTACCAGCCTTCAGAAATGTTTGTTATCTCCACTACAGAATGTTCCATTCATTCACTGCGAATCTGGAATTCATCTGACTCTCAACTCCACGCAGGTTTTCATTACACCACTGTTGAATGTCCAAGTAACCCAATGCTGGTTTTCAGCGGCCTGTTCATATTCGCAGCCCTGCTGTTTACTTGGCTATCGATTCAAGCCTGGTCAGCTCTTCATTTTCCTGTCCACACAACACAGGCTTCAGAAATCATTGGAATCTCCTCTACAGAATGTTCCATTCATTCACTGCGAATGTGGAATTCAACTGACTCTCCACTCCATGCAGGTTTTCCTTACACCACTGATGAATGTCCAAGTAACCCAATGCTGGTTTTCAGCTGCATGTTCACACTCGCAGCCATGCTATACAATTGGCTTTCCACTAAATCCTGATTAGTTCTTGATTTTCCTTCCACACGACCCAGCCTTCAGAAATCGTTGGAATCTCCACTAGAGAATGTTCCATTCATTCACTGCGAATCTGGAATTCCTCTGAACCGCCACTCCCGGCAGGTTTTCGTTACACCACTGTTGAATGTCCAAGTAACCCAATGTTTTAAGTGTTTTCTTCACAAGCGCAGTGGTGCTGTTCAATTGGCTATCCACTCAACCCTGGCCAGCTCTACATTTTCCTGTCCACACCACAGAGACTGGAGAAATCATTGTTGTCTCCACTACAGAATGTTCCATTCATTCACAGCGAATCTGGAATTCATCTGAATCTCCACTCCCGGCAGGTTTTCGTGACACCACTGGTAAATATCCAAGTAAGCCAATGCTGGTTTTAAGTGGCCTGCTCATACTCTCAGCCGTGCTGTTCAATTTGCTATCCACTCAACCCTCTTCAGCTCCATTTTCCTGTCCACATAACCCAAACTTCAGAAACAATTGGTATCTCCTCCACAGAATGTTCCATTCATTGACGGCAAATCTGAAATTCATCTAATTCTCAACTCCCGTCAGGTTTTCGTTACACCACTTGTGAATGTCCAATTAAGCCAAAGCTGGTTTTCAGTGGCCTGTTCTTACTACGAGACGTGCTGTTCATTTGGCTATCCATTCCACCCTGTTCAGCTCTACATTTTCGTGTCCACAAAACCCAGCCTTCAGAAATCATTGGAATCACCACTAGAGAATGTTCCATTCATTCACTGCGAATCTGGAATTCATCTGAATCTCCACTCCCGGCAGGTTTTCATTGCACCACTGCTGAATGTTCAAGTAACGCAATGATGGTTTTCAGCGGTCTATTCACACTCGAACCCGTGCTGTTCACGGTCTAGCGACTCAACACTGGTGAGTTCTTCTTTTTCCAGTTCAGACAATACAAACCTCAGAAACCATTGCAATCTACACTACAGAATGTTTCATTCATTCAGGCGAATCTTGAATTCATCTTGTTCTCCACTCCCAGCAGGTTTTCGTTTCACCACTGGTGAATGTCCAAGCAACCCAAGGCTGGTTTCAGCTGCGTGTTAACACTCGCAGCCGTGCTGTTCAATTGGCTATCCAGTGAACGCTGGTTAGCTCTTGATTTTCCTTCCACACGCCGAGCCTTCAGAAATCATTCTTATCTCCACTTCAGAATGTTCCATTCGTTCCCTGCGAATCTGGAATTCCTCTGACTCTCCCACACCAGGCAGATTTCCTAACAACACTGGTGAATGACCAGGTAATCCAATGCTGGTTTTCAGCGGCTGTTCACACTCACAGCCTTGCTGTTCAATTGGCAATCCAGTCAAACCTAGTCAGCTCTTCATTTTCCTGTCCACACAACCCAGCGTTCAGAAATCATTGGAATCTCTACTACAGAAATTTCCATTCATTCACTGTGAATCTGGAAATACTCTGAATCTGCATTCCAGGAAGGCTTTCGTTACACCACTGATGAATGTCAAGTAATGCAATGCTGCTTCTTAGTGGTCTGTTCACACTCCGAAACCGTGCTGTTCATTGGCTATCCACTCAATATCGGTCAGCTCTTCAATATCCTGTCCAGACTATCCAGATTCCTAAATGTTGGCAATCACCACTACAGAATGTTCCATTCAATCACGCGAATCTGGAATTCATCAGAGTCTCCACTCCTGGAAGGTTTTCGTGACACCACTGGTAAATGTCCAAGGAAGACAATGCTGGTTTTAAGCCGCCTGCTAACACACTCAGCCGTGCTGTTCAATTGCTATCCACCCAACCCTATTCAGCTCTACATTTTCCTGTCCTCATAACCCAACCTTCAGAAATAATTGGTATCTCCTCCACAGAATGTTCCGTTCATTCACTGCGAATCTTAAATTCATCTGACTCTCAACTCCCGGCGGGTTATCGTTACACCACTTGTGAATGTCCAAGTAAGCCAATGCTGGTTTTCAGTGGCCTGTTCATACTAAGAGACGTGCTGTTCATTTGGCTATCCACTCCACCCTGTTCAGCTCTACATTTTCGTGTCCACAAAACCCAGCCTTCAGAAATCATTGGAATCACCACTAGAGAATGTTCCATTCATTCACTGCGAATCTGGAATTCCTCTGAACCTCCACTCCTGGCAGGTTTTCGTTACGCCACTGGTGAATGTCCAAGTAACTCAATACTGGTTTTCAGAGGCATGTTCAACTCGCAGAAGTGCTGTTCAATGGGCTATCCACTCAATATTGGTCAGCTCTTCATTTTCCTCTCCACACAAACCAGCCTTCAGAAATCATTGGGCTCTCCACTACAGACTGTTCCATTCATTCACTGCGATTCTGCAATTCATCTGACTCTCCGCTCCAGGCAGGTTTTCATTACAGCACTGGTGAATGACCAAGTAATCCAATGCTGGTTTTCAGCCGCCTTTTCACACTCGCAGTGTGCTGTTCAATTGTCTATCCACTCAAACCTGGTCAGCCTTTCATTTTCTTTTCCACAATATCAGACTTCAGAAATCATTGGAATCGCCAGTACAGAATGTTCCATTCATTCACTGCCAATCTGGAATTCATCTGAATCTGCACTCCAGGTAGGCTTTCATTACACCACTTATGAATGTCCAAGTAACACAATGCTGGTTTTCAGCGGTCTGTTCACACTCTAAGCCCTGCTTTTTACTGGGTATCCACACAACTGTGGTCAGCTCTTCATTTTCATGTCCAAACAATCCAGACTTGAGAAATCATTGCAATCTCCAGTACAGAATGTTCCATTCATTCACTGCGAATCTGGAATTCAATGAATCTCCACTACCTGCAGATTTATCTTACACCACTTGTGAATGTCCAAGTAAAACAATGCTGGTTTTCAGAGGCCTGTTCATGTTCGCAGTCGTGCTGTTCAATTGGCTATCCACTCAACCTGTTTTGCTCCTCATTTTCCTGTGCACACAACCCAGCCTCAGAAATCATTGTAATCTCCACTACAGGATGTTCCATTCATTCACTGGGAATCTGGAATTCATCTGAATCTGCACCTCCACGCAGGCTTTCGTTACACCACTGCTGAAAGTCGAAGTAATGCAATACTGGTTTTCAGTGGTCTGTTCACATTCGAAGCCGAGGCTTTTTACAGGCTATCCACTCAACACTGGTCCAGCTCTTCATTTTCGTGTCCCCCACAATCCAGATTTCAGAAATCATTGCAATCTCCACTACAGAATGTTCCATTCATTCACTGCGAGTCTGGAGTTTATCTGATTCTCCACTCCCGCCTGGTTCACATTACACCACTTGTGAATGTCCAAGTAAGCCAATGCTGGTTTTCAGAGGCCTGTTCATACTCGCAGCCGTGCTGTTTAATTGACAATTCACTCCACCCTGTTCAGCTCTTCATTGTCCCACCACACTACCAGCCTTCAGAAATCTTTGTTATCTCCACTACAGAATGTTCCATTCATTCACTGCGAATCTGGAATTCATCTGACTCTCAACTCCACGCAGGTTTTCATTACACCACTGTTGAATGTCCAAGTAACCCAATGCTGGTTTTCAGCGGCCTGTTCATATTCGCAGCCCTGCTGTTTACTTGGCTATCGATTCAAGCCTGGTCAGCTCTTCATTTTCCTGTCCACACAACACAGGCTTCAGAAATCATTGTTGGAATCTCCTCTACAGAATGTTCCATTCATTCACTGCGAATGTGGAATTCAACTGACTCTCCACTCCATGCAGGTTTTCCTTACACCACTGATGAATGTCCAAGTAACCCAATGCTGGTTTTCAGCTGCATGTTCACACTCGCAGCCATGCTATACAATTGGCTTTCCACTAAATCCTGATTAGTTCTTGATTTTCCTTCCACACGACCCAGCCTTCAGAAATCGTTGGAATCTCCACTAGAGAATGTTCCATTCATTCACTGCGAATCTGGAATTCCTCTGAACCTCCACTCCCGGCAGGTTTTCGTTACACCACTGTTGAATGTCCAAGTAACCCAATGTTTTAAGTGTTTTCTTCACAAGCGCAGTGGTGCTGTTCAATTGGCTATCCACTCAACCCTGGCCAGCTCTACATTTTCCTGTCCACACCACAGAGACTGGAGAAATCATTGTTATCTCCACTACAGAATGTTCCATTCATTCACAGCGAATCTGGAATTCATCTGAATCTCCACTCCCGGCAGGTTTTCGTGACACCACTGGTAAATATCCAAGTAAGCCAATGCTGGTTTTAAGTGGCCTGCTCATACTCTCAGCCGTGCTGTTCAATTTGCTATCCACTCAACCCTCTTCAGCTCCATTTTCCTGTCCACATAACCCAAACTTCAGAAACAATTGGTATCTCCTCCACAGAATGTTCCATTCATTGACGGCAAATCTGAAATTCATCTAATTCTCAACTCCCGTCAGGTTTTCGTTACACCACTTGTGAATGTCCAATTAAGCCAAAGCTGGTTTTCAGTGGCCTGTTCTTACTACGAGACGTGCTGTTCATTTGGCTATCCATTCCACCCTGTTCAGCTCTACATTTTCGTGTCCACAAAACCCAGCCTTCAGAAATCATTGGAATCACCACTAGAGAATGTTCCATTCATTCACTGCGAATCTGGAATTCATCTGAATCTCCACTCCCGGCAGGTTTTCATTGCACCACTGCTGAATGTTCAAGTAACGCAATGATGGTTTTCAGCGGTCTATTCACACTCGAACCCGTGCTGTTCACGGTCTAGCGACTCAACACTGGTGAGTTCTTCTTTTTCCAGTTCAGACAATACAAACCTCAGAAACCATTGCAATCTACACTACAGAATGTTTCATTCATTCAGGCGAATCTTGAATTCATCTTGTTCTCCACTCCCAGCAGGTTTTCGTTTCACCACTGGTGAATGTCCAAGCAACCCAAGGCTGGTTTCAGCTGCGTGTTAACACTCGCAGCCGTGCTGTTCA
This sequence comes from Sorex fumeus, assembly GCF_029834395.1. Lineage (NCBI taxonomy): Eukaryota > Metazoa > Chordata > Mammalia > Eulipotyphla > Soricidae > Sorex > Sorex fumeus. The sequence goes on from NW_026606113.1 coordinate 2,198,531, forward strand.
ATTGGCTATCCAGTGAACGCTGGTTAGCTCTTGATTTTCCTTCCACACACCGAGCCTTCAGAAATCATTCTTATCTCCACTTCAGAATGTTCCATTCGTTCCCTGCGAATCTGGAATTCCTCTGACTCTCCACACCAGGCAGATTTTCCTAACAACACTGGTGAATGACCAGGTAATCCAATGCTGGTTTTCAGCGGCTGTTCACACTCACAGCCTTGCTGTTCAATTGGCAATCCAGTCAAACCTAGTCAGCTCTTCATTTTCCTGTCCACACAACCCAGCGTTCAGAAATCATTGGAATCTCTACTACAGAAATTTCCATTCATTCACTGTGAATCTGGAAATACTCTGAATCTGCATTCCAGGAAGGCTTTCGTTACACCACTGATGAATGTCCAAGTAATGCAATGCTGCTTCTTAGTGGTCTGTTCACACTCGAAACCGTGCTGTTCATTGGCTATCCACTCAATATCGGTCAGCTCTTCAATATCCTGTCCAGACTATCCAGATTCCTAAATGTTGGCAATCACCACTACAGAATGTTCCATTCAATCACGCGAATCTGGAATTCATCAGAGTCTCCACTCCTGGAAGGTTTTCGTGACACCACTGGTAAATGTCCAAGGAAGACAATGCTGGTTTTAAGCCGCCTGCTAACACACTCAGCCGTGCTGTTCAATTTGCTATCCACCCAACCCTATTCAGCTCTACATTTTCCTGTCCTCATAACCCAACCTTCAGAAATAATTGGTATCTCCTCCACAGAATGTTCCGTTCATTCACTGCGAATCTTAAATTCATCTGACTCTCAACTCCCGGCGGGTTATCGTTACACCACTTGTGAATGTCCAAGTAAGCCAATGCTGGTTTTCAGTGGCCTGTTCATACTAAGAGACGTGCTGTTCATTTGGCTATCCACTCCACCCTGTTCAGCTCTACATTTTCGTGTCCACAAAACCCAGCCTTCAGAAATCATTGGAATCACCACTAGAGAATGTTCCATTCATTCACTGCGAATCTGGAATTCCTCTGAACCTCCACTCCTGGCAGGTTTTCGTTACGCCACTGGTGAATGTCCAAGTAACTCAATACTGGTTTTCAGAGGCATGTTCAACTCGCAGAAGTGCTGTTCAATGGGCTATCCACTCAATATTGGTCAGCTCTTCATTTTCCTCTCCACACAAACCAGCCTTCAGAAATCATTGGGCTCTCCACTACAGACTGTTCCATTCATTCACTGCGATTCTGCAATTCATCTGACTCTCCGCTCCAGGCAGGTTTTCATTACAGCACTGGTGAATGACCAAGTAATCCAATGCTGGTTTTCAGCCGCCTTTTCACACTCGCAGTGTGCTGTTCAATTGTCTATCCACTCAAACCTGGTCAGCCTTTCATTTTCTTTTCCACAATATCAGACTTCAGAAATCATTGGAATCGCCAGTACAGAATGTTCCATTCATTCACTGCCAATCTGGAATTCATCTGAATCTGCACTCCAGGTAGGCTTTCATTACACCACTTATGAATGTCCAAGTAACACAATGCTGGTTTTCAGCGGTCTGTTCACACTCTAAGCCCTGCTTTTTACTGGGTATCCACACAACTGTGGTCAGCTCTTCATTTTCATGTCCAAACAATCCAGACTTGAGAAATCATTGCAATCTCCAGTACAGAATGTTCCATTCATTCACTGCGAATCTGGAATTCAACTGAATCTCCACTACCTGCAGATTTATCTTACACCACTTGTGAATGTCCAAGTAAAACAATGCTGGTTTTCAGAGGCCTGTTCATGTTCGCAGTCGTGCTGTTCAATTGGCTATCCACTCAACCTGTTTTGCTCCTCATTTTCCTGTGCACACAACCCAGCCTTCAGAAATCATTGTAATCTCCACTACAGGGTGTTCCATTCATTCACTGGGAATCTGGAATTCATCTGAATCTGCACTCCACGCAGGCTTTCGTTACACCACTGCTGAAAGTCGAAGTAATGCAATACTGGTTTTCAGTGGTCTGTTCACATTCGAAGCCGAGGCTTTTTACAGGCTATCCACTCAACACTGGTCAGCTCTTCATTTTCGTGTCCCCACAATCCAGATTTCAGAAATCATTGCAATCTCCACTACAGAATGTTCCATTCATTCACTGCGAGTCTGGAGTTTATCTGATTCTCCACTCCCGCCTGGTTAACATTACACCACTTGTGAATGTCCAAGTAAGCCAATGCTGGTTTTCAGAGGCCTGTTCATACTCGCAGCCGTGCTGTTTAATTGACAATTCACTCCACCCTGTTCAGCTCTTCATTGTCCCACCACACTACCAGCCTTCAGAAATCTTTGTTATCTCCACTACAGAATGTTCCATTCATTCACTGCGAATCTGGAATTCATCTGACTCTCAACTCCACGCAGGTTTTCATTACACCACTGTTGAATGTCCAAGTAACCCAATGCTGGTTTTCAGCGGCCTGTTCATATTCGCAGCCCTGCTGTTTACTTGGCTATCGATTCAAGCCTGGTCAGCTCTTCATTTTCCTGTCCACACAACACAGGCTTCAGAAATCATTGGAATCTCCTCTACAGAATGTTCCATTCATTCACTGCGAATGTGGAATTCAACTGACTCTCCACTCCATGCAGGTTTTCCTTACACCACTGATGAATGTCCAAGTAACCCAATGCTGGTTTTCAGCTGCATGTTCACACTCGCAGCCATGCTATACAATTGGCTTTCCACTAAATCCTGATTAGTTCTTGATTTTCCTTCCACACGACCCAGCCTTCAGAAATCGTTGGAATCTCCACTAGAGAATGTTCCATTCATTCACTGCGAATCTGGAATTCCTCTGAACCTCCACTCCCGGCAGGTTTTCGTTACACCACTGTTGAATGTCCAAGTAACCCAATGTTTTAAGTGTTTTCTTCACAAGCGCAGTGGTGCTGTTCAATTGGCTATCCACTCAACCCTGGCCAGCTCTACATTTTCCTGTCCACACCACAGAGACTGGAGAAATCATTGTTATCTCCACTACAGAATGTTCCATTCATTCACAGCGAATCTGGAATTCATCTGAATCTCCACTCCCGGCAGGTTTTCGTGACACCACTGGTAAATATCCAAGTAAGCCAATGCTGGTTTTAAGTGGCCTGCTCATACTCTCAGCCGTGCTGTTCAATTTGCTATCCACTCAACCCTCTTCAGCTCCATTTTCCTGTCCACATAACCCAAACTTCAGAAACAATTGGTATCTCCTCCACAGAATGTTCCATTCATTGACGGCAAATCTGAAATTCATCTAATTCTCAACTCCCGTCAGGTTTTCGTTACACCACTTGTGAATGTCCAATTAAGCCAAAGCTGGTTTTCAGTGGCCTGTTCTTACTACGAGACGTGCTGTTCATTTGGCTATCCATTCCACCCTGTTCAGCTCTACATTTTCGTGTCCACAAAACCCAGCCTTCAGAAATCATTGGAATCACCACTAGAGAATGTTCCATTCATTCACTGCGAATCTGGAATTCATCTGAATCTCCACTCCCGGCAGGTTTTCATTGCACCACTGCTGAATGTTCAAGTAACGCAATGATGGTTTTCAGCGGTCTATTCACACTCGAACCCGTGCTGTTCACGGTCTAGCGACTCAACACTGGTGAGTTCTTCTTTTTCCAGTTCAGACAATACAAACCTCAGAAACCATTGCAATCTACACTACAGAATGTTTCATTCATTCAGGCGAATCTTGAATTCATCTTGTTCTCCACTCCCAGCAGGTTTTCGTTTCACCACTGGTGAATGTCCAAGCAACCCAAGGCTGGTTTCAGCTGCGTGTTAACACTCGCAGCCGTGCTGTTCAATTGGCTATCCAGTGAACGCTGGTTAGCTCTTGATTTTCCTTCCACACACCGAGCCTTCAGAAATCATTCTTATCTCCACTTCAGAATGTTCCATTCGTTCCCTGCGAATCTGGAATTCCTCTGACTCTCCACACCAGGCAGATTTTCCTAACAACACTGGTGAATGACCAGGTAATCCAATGCTGGTTTTCAGCGGCTGTTCACACTCACAGCCTTGCTGTTCAATTGGCAATCCAGTCAAACCTAGTCAGCTCTTCATTTTCCTGTCCACACAACCCAGCGTTCAGAAATCATTGGAATCTCTACTACAGAAATTTCCATTCATTCACTGTGAATCTGGAAATACTCTGAATCTGCATTCCAGGAAGGCTTTCGTTACACCACTGATGAATGTCCAAGTAATGCAATGCTGCTTCTTAGTGGTCTGTTCACACTCGAAACCGTGCTGTTCATTGGCTATCCACTCAATATCGGTCAGCTCTTCAATATCCTGTCCAGACTATCCAGATTCCTAAATGTTGGCAATCACCACTACAGAATGTTCCATTCAATCACGCGAATCTGGAATTCATCAGAGTCTCCACTCCTGGAAGGTTTTCGTGACACCACTGGTAAATGTCCAAGGAAGACAATGCTGGTTTTAAGCCGCCTGCTAACACACTCAGCCGTGCTGTTCAATTTGCTATCCACCCAACCCTATTCAGCTCTACATTTTCCTGTCCTCATAACCCAACCTTCAGAAATAATTGGTATCTCCTCCACAGAATGTTCCGTTCATTCACTGCGAATCTTAAATTCATCTGACTCTCAACTCCCGGCGGGTTATCGTTACACCACTTGTGAATGTCCAAGTAAGCCAATGCCGGTTTTCAGTGGCCTGTTCATACTAAGAGACGTGCTGTTCATTTGGCTATCCACTCCACCCTGTTCAGCTCTACATTTTCGTGTCCACAAAACCCAGCCTTCAGAAATCATTGGAATCACCACTAGAGAATGTTCCATTCATTCACTGCGAATCTGGAATTCATCTGAACCTCCACTCCTGGCAGGTTTTCGTTACGCCACTGGTGAATGTCCAAGTAACTCAATACTGGTTTTCAGAGGCATGTTCAACTCGCAGAAGTGCTGTTCAATGGGCTATCCACTCAATATTGGTCAGCTCTTCATTTTCCTCTCCACACAAACCAGCCTTCAGAAATCATTGGGCTCTCCACTACAGACTGTTCCATTCATTCACTGCGATTCTGCAATTCATCTGACTCTCCGCTCCAGGCAGGTTTTCATTACAGCACTGGTGAATGACCAAGTAATCCAATGCTGGTTTTCAGCCGCCTTTTCACACTCGCAGTGTGCTGTTCAATTGTCTATCCACTCAAACCTGGTCAGCCTTTCATTTTCTTTTCCACAATATCAGACTTCAGAAATCATTGGAATCGCCAGTACAGAATGTTCCATTCATTCACTGCCAATCTGGAATTCATCTGAATCTGCACTCCAGGTAGGCTTTCATTACACCACTTATGAATGTCCAAGTAACACAATGCTGGTTTTCAGCGGTCTGTTCACACTCTAAGCCCTGCTTTTTACTGGGTATCCACACAACTGTGGTCAGCTCTTCATTTTCATGTCCAAACAATCCAGACTTGAGAAATCATTGCAATCTCCAGTACAGAATGTTCCATTCATTCACTGCGAATCTGGAATTCAACTGAATCTCCACTACCTGCAGATTTATCTTACACCACTTGTGAATGTCCAAGTAAAACAATGCTGGTTTTCAGAGGCCTGTTCATGTTCGCAGTCGTGCTGTTCAATTGGCTATCCACTCAACCTGTTTTGCTCCTCATTTTCCTGTGCACACAACCCAGCCTTCAGAAATCATTGTAATCTCCACTACAGGATGTTCCATTCATTCACTGGGAATCTGGAATTCATCTGAATCGCACTCCACGCAGGCTTTCGTTACACCACTGCTGAAAGTCGAAGTAATGCAATACTGGTTTTCAGTGGTCTGTTCACATTCGAAGCCGAGGCTTTTTACAGGCTATCCACTCAACACTGGTCAGCTCTTCATTTTCGTGTCCCCACAATCCAGATTTCAGAAATCATTGCAATCTCCACTACAGAATGTTCCATTCATTCACTGCGAGTCTGGAGTTTATCTGATTCTCCACTCCCGCCTGGTTAACATTACACCACTTGTGAATGTCCAAGTAAGCCAATGCTGGTTTTCAGAGGCCTGTTCATACTCGCAGCCGTGCTGTTTAATTGACAATTCACTCCACCCTGTTCAGCTCTTCATTGTCCCACCACACTACCAGCCTTCAGAAATCTTTGTTATCTCCACTACAGAATGTTCCATTCATTCACTGCGAATCTGGAATTCATCTGACTCTCAACTCCACGCAGGTTTTCATTACACCACTGTTGAATGTCCAAGTAACCCAATGCTGGTTTTCAGCGGCCTGTTCATATTCGCAGCCCTGCTGTTTACTTGGCTATCGATTCAAGCCTGGTCAGCTCTTCATTTTCCTGTCCACACAACACAGGCTTCAGAAATCATTGGAATCTCCTCTACAGAATGTTCCATTCATTCACTGCGAATGTGGAATTCAACTGACTCTCCACTCCATGCAGGTTTTCCTTACACCACTGATGAATGTCCAAGTAACCCAATGCTGGTTTTCAGCTGCATGTTCACACTCGCAGCCATGCTATACAATTGGCTTTCCACTAAATCCTGATTAGTTCTTGATTTTCCTTCCACACGACCCAGCCTTCAGAAATCGTTGGAATCTCCACTAGAGAATGTTCCATTCATTCACTGCGAATCTGGAATTCCTCTGAACCTCCACTCCCGGCAGGTTTTCGTTACACCACTGTTGAATGTCCAAGTAACCCAATGTTTTAAGTGTTTTCTTCACAAGCGCAGTGGTGCTGTTCAATTGGCTATCCACTCAACCCTGGCCAGCTCTACATTTTCCTGTCCACACCACAGAGACTGGAGAAATCATTGTTATCTCCACTACAGAATGTTCCATTCATTCACAGCGAATCTGGAATTCATCTGAATCTCCACTCCCGGCAGGTTTTCGTGACACCACTGGTAAATATCCAAGTAAGCCAATGCTGGTTTTAAGTGGCCTGCTCATACTCTCAGCCGTGCTGTTCAATTTGCTATCCACTCAACCCTCTTCAGCTCCATTTTCCTGTCCACATAACCCAAACTTCAGAAACAATTGGTATCTCCTCCACAGAATGTTCCATTCATTGACGGCAAATCTGAAATTCATCTAATTCTCAACTCCCGTCAGGTTTTCGTTACACCACTTGTGAATGTCCAATTAAGCCAAAGCTGGTTTTCAGTGGCCTGTTCTTACTACGAGACGTGCTGTTCATTTGGCTATCCATTCCACCCTGTTCAGCTCTACATTTTCGTGTCCACAAAACCCAGCCTTCAGAAATAATTGGTATCTCCTCCACAGAATGTTCCGTTCATTCACTGCGAATCTTAAATTCATCTGACTCTCAACTCCCGGCGGGTTATCGTTACACCACTTGTGAATGTCCAAGTAAGCCAATGCTGGTTTTCAGTGGCCTGTTCATACTAAGAGACGTGCTGTTCATTTGGCTATCCACTCCACCCTGTTCAGCTCTACATTTTCGTGTCCACAAAACCCAGCCTTCAGAAATCATTGGAATCACCACTAGAGAATGTTCCGTTCATTCACTGCGAATCTGGAATTCATCTGAACCTCTACTCCTGGCAGGTTTTCGTTACGCCACTGGTGAATGTCCAAGTAACTCAATACTGGTTTTCAGAGGCATGTTCAACTCGCAGAAGTGCTGTTCAATGGGCTATCCACTCAATATTGGTCAGCTCTTCATTTTCCTCTCCACACAAACCAGCCTTCAGAAATCATTGGGCTCTCCACTACAGACTGTTCCATTCATTCACTGCGATTCTGCAATTCATCTGACTCTCCGCTCCAGGCAGGTTTTCATTACAGCACTGGTGAATGACCAAGTAATCCAATGCTGGTTTTCAGCCGCCTTTTCACACTCGCAGTGTGCTGTTCAATTGTCTATCCACTCAAACCTGGTCAGCCTTTCATTTTCTTTTCCACAATATCAGACTTCAGAAATCATTGGAATCGCCAGTACAGAATGTTCCATTCATTCACTGCCAATCTGGAATTCATCTGAATCTGCACTCCAGGTAGGCTTTCATTACACCACTTATGAATGTCCAAGTAACACAATGCTGGTTTTCAGCGGTCTGTTCACACTCTAAGCCCTGCTTTTTACTGGGTATCCACACAACTGTGGTCAGCTCTTCATTTTCATGTCCAAACAATCCAGACTTGAGAAATCATTGCAATCTCCAGTACAGAATGTTCCATTCATTCACTGCGAATCTGGAATTCAACTGAATCTCCACTACCTGCAGATTTATCTTACACCACTTGTGAATGTCCAAGTAAAACAATGCTGGTTTTCAGAGGCCTGTTCATGTTCGCAGTCGTGCTGTTCAATTGGCTATCCACTCAACCTGTTTTGCTCCTCATTTTCCTGTGCACACAACCCAGCCTTCAGAAATCATTGTAATCTCCACTACAGGATGTTCCATTCATTCACTGGGAATCTGGAATTCATCTGAATCTGCACTCCACGCAGGCTTTCGTTACACCACTGCTGAAAGTCGAAGTAATGCAATACTGGTTTTCAGTGGTCTGTTCACATTCGAAGCCGAGGCTTTTTACAGGCTATCCACTCAACACTGGTCAGCTCTTCATTTTCGTGTCCCCACAATCCAGATTTCAGAAATCATTGCAATCTCCACTACAGAATGTTCCATTCATTCACTGCGAGTCTGGAGTTTATCTGATTCTCCACTCCCGCCTGGTTAACATTACACCACTTGTGAATGTCCAAGTAAGCCAATGCTGGTTTTCAGAGGCCTGTTCATACTCGCAGCCGTGCTGTTTAATTGACAATTCACTCCACCCTGTTCAGCTCTTCATTGTCCCACCACACTACCAGCCTTCAGAAATCTTTGTTATCTCCACTACAGAATGTTCCATTCATTCACTGCGAATCTGGAATTCATCTGACTCTCAACTCCACGCAGGTTTTCATTACACCACTGTTGAATGTCCAAGTAACCCAATGCTGGTTTTCAGTGGCCTGTTCATATTCGCAGCACTGCTGTTTACTTGGCTATCGATTCAAGCCTGGTCAGCTCTTCATTTTCCTGTCCACACAACACAGGCTTCAGAAATCATTGGAATCTCCTCTACAGAATGTTCCATTCATTCACTGCGAATGTGGAATTCAACTGACTCTCCACTCCATGCAGGTTTTCCTTACACCACTGATGAATGTCCAAGTAACCCAATGCTGGTTTTCAGCTGCATGTTCACACTCGCAGCCATGCTATACAATTGGCTTTCCACTAAATCCTGATTAGTTCTTGATTTTCCTTCCACACGGCCCAGCCTTCAGAAATCGTTGGAATCTCCACTAGAGAATGTTCCATTCATTCACTGCGAATCTGGAATTCCTCTGAACCTCCACTCCCGGCAGGTTTTCGTTACACCACTGTTGAATGTCCAAGTAACCCAATGTTTTAAGTATTTTCTTCACAAGCGCAGTGGTGCTGTTCAATTGGCTATCCACTCAACCCTGGCCAGCTCTACATTTTCCTGTCCACACCACAGAGACTGGAGAAATCATTGTTATCTCCACTACAGAATGTTCCATTCATTCACAGCGAATCTGGAATTCATCTGAATCTCCACTCCCGGCAGGTTTTCGTGACACCACTGGTAAATATCCAAGTAAGCCAATGCTGGTTTTAAGTGGCCTGCTCATACTCTCAGCCGTGCTGTTCAATTTGCTATCCACTCAACCCTCTTCAGCTCCATTTTCCTGTCCACATAACCCAAACTTCAGAAACAATTGGTATCTCCTCCACAGAATGTTCCATTCATTGACGGCAAATCTGAAATTCATCTAATTCTCAACTCCCGTCAGGTTTTCGTTACACCACTTGTGAATGTCCAATTAAGCCAAAGCTGGTTTTCAGTGGCCTGTTCTTACTACGAGACGTGCTGTTCATTTGGCTATCCATTCCACCCTGTTCAGCTCTACATTTTCGTGTCCACAAAACCCAGCCTTCAGAAATCATTGGAATCACCACTAGAGAATGTTCCATTCATTCACTGCGAATCTGGAATTCATCTGAATCTCCACTCCCGGCAGGTTTTCATTGCACCACTGCTGAATGTTCAAGTAACGCAATGATGGTTTTCAGCGGTCTATTCACACTCGAACCCGTGCTGTTCACGGTCTAGCGACTCAACACTGGTGAGTTCTTCTTTTTCCAGTTCAGACAATACAAACCTCAGAAACCATTGCAATCTACACTACAGAATGTTTCATTCATTCAGGCGAATCTTGAATTCATCTTGTTCTCCACTCCCAGCAGGTTTTCGTTTCACCACTGGTGAATGTCCAAGCAACCCAAGGCTGGTTTCAGCTGCGTGTTAACACTCGCAGCCGTGCTGTTCAATTGGCTATCCAGTGAACGCTGGTTAGCTCTTGATTTTCCTTCCACACACCGAGCCTTCAGAAATCATTCTTATCTCCACTTCAGAATGTTCCATTCGTTCCCTGCGAATCTGGAATTCCTCTGACTCTCCACACCAGGCAGATTTTCCTAACAACACTGGTGAATGACCAGGTAATCCAATGCTGGTTTTCAGCGGCTGTTCACACTCACAGCCTTGCTGTTCAATTGGCAATCCAGTCAAACCTAGTCAGCTCTTCATTTTCCTGTCCACACAACCCAGCGTTCAGAAATCATTGGAATCTCTACTACAGAAATTTCCATTCATTCACTGTGAATCTGGAAATACTCTGAATCTGCATTCCAGGAAGGCTTTCGTTACACCACTGATGAATGTCCAAGTAATGCAATGCTGCTTCTTAGTGGTCTGTTCACACTCGAAACCGTGCTGTTCATTGGCTATCTACTCAATATCGGTCAGCTCTTCAATATCCTGTCCAGACTATCCAGATTCCTAAATGTTGGCAATCACCACTACAGAATGTTCCATTCAATCACGCGAATCTGGAATTCATCAGAGTCTCCACTCCTGGAAGGTTTTCGTGACACCACTGGTAAATGTCCAAGGAAGACAATGCTGGTTTTAAGCCGCCTGCTAACACACTCAGCCGTGCTGTTCAATTTGCTATCCACCCAACCCTATTCAGCTCTACATTTTCCTGTCCTCATAACCCAACCTTCAGAAATAATTGGTATCTCCTCCACAGAATGTTCCGTTCATTCACTGCGAATCTTAAATTCATCTGACTCTCAACTCCCGGCGGGTTATCGTTACACCACTTGTGAATGTCCAAGTAAGCCAATGCTGGTTTTCAGTGGCCTGTTCATACTAAGAGACGTGCTGTTCATTTGGCTATCCACTCCACCCTGTTCAGCTCTACATTCTCGTGTCCACAAAACCCAGCCTTCAGAAATCATTGGAATCACCACTAGAGAATGTTCCATTCATTCACTGCGAATCTGGAATTCCTCTGAACCTCCACTCCTGGCAGGTTTTCGTTACGCCACTGGTGAATGTCCAAGTAACTCAATACTGGTTTTCAGAGGCATGTTCAACTCGCAGAAGTGCTGTTCAATGGGCTATCCACTCAATATTGGTCAGCTCTTCATTTTCCTCTCCACACAAACCAGCCTTCAGAAATCATTGGGCTCTCCACTACAGACTGTTCCATTCATTCACTGCGATTCTGCAATTCATCTGACTCTCCGCTCCAGGCAGGTTTTCATTACAGCACTGGTGAATGACCAAGTAATCCAATGCTGGTTTTCAGCCGCCTTTTCACACTCGCAGTGTGCTGTTCAATTGTCTATCCACTCAAACCTGGTCAGCCTTTCATTTTCTTTTCCACAATATCAGACTTCAGAAATCATTGGAATCGCCAGTACAGAATGTTCCATTCATTCACTGCCAATCTGGAATTCATCTGAATCTGCACTCCAGGTAGGCTTTCATTACACCACTTATGAATGTCCAAGTAACACAATGCTGGTTTTCAGCGGTCTGTTCACACTCTAAGCCCTGCTTTTTACTGGGTATCCACACAACTGTGGTCAGCTCTTCATTTTCATGTCCAAACAATCCAGACTTGAGAAATCATTGCAATCTCCAGTACAGAATGTTCCATTCATTCACTGCGAATCTGGAATTCAACTGAATCTCCACTACCTGCAGATTTATCTTACACCACTTGTGAATGTCCAAGTAAAACAATGCTGGTTTTCAGAGGCCTGTTCATGTTCGCAGTCGTGCTGTTCAATTGGCTATCCACTCAACCTGTTTTGCTCCTCATTTTCCTGTGCACACAACCCAGCCTTCAGAAATCATTGTAATCTCCACTACAGGATGTTCCATTCATTCACTGGGAATCTGGAATTCATCTGAATCTGCACTCCACGCAGGCTTTCGTTACACCACTGCTGAAAGTCGAAGTAATGCAATACTGGTTTTCAGTGGTCTGTTCACATTCGAAGCCGAGGCTTTTTACAGGCTATCCACTCAACACTGGTCAGCTCTTCATTTTCGTGTCCCCACAATCCAGATTTCAGAAATCATTGCAATCTCCACTACAGAATGTTCCATTCATTCACTGCGAGTCTGGAGTTTATCTGATTCTCCACTCCCGCCTGGTTAACATTACACCACTTGTGAATGTCCAAGTAAGCCAATGCTGGTTTTCAGAGGCCTGTTCATACTCGCAGCCGTGCTGTTTAATTGACAATTCACTCCACCCTGTTCAGCTCTTCATTGTCCCACCACACTACCAGCCTTCAGAAATCTTTGTTATCTCCACTACAGAATGTTCCATTCATTCACTGCGAATCTGGAATTCATCTGACTCTCAACTCCACGCAGGTTTTCATTACACCACTGTTGAATGTCCAAGTAACCCAATGCTGGTTTTCAGCGGCCTGTTCATATTCGCAGCCCTGCTGTTTACTTGGCTATCGATTCAAGCCTGGTCAGCTCTTCATTTTCCTGTCCACACAACACAGGCTTCAGAAATCATTGGAATCTCCTCTACAGAATGTTCCATTCATTCACTGCGAATGTGGAATTCAACTGACTCTCCACTCCATGCAGGTTTTCCTTACACCACTGATGAATGTCCAAGTAACCCAATGCTGGTTTTCAGCTGCATGTTCACACTCGCAGCCATGCTATACAATTGGCTTTCCACTAAATCCTGATTAGTTCTTGATTTTCCTTCCACACGGCCCAGCCTTCAGAAATCGTTGGAATCTCCACTAGAGAATGTTCCATTCATTCACTGCGAATCTGGAATTCCTCTGAACCTCCACTCCCGGCAGGTTTTCGTTACACCACTGTTGAATGTCCAAGTAACCCAATGTTTTAAGTGTTTTCTTCACAAGCGCAGTGGTGCTGTTCAATTGGCTATCCACTCAACCCTGGCCAGCTCTACATTTTCCTGTCCACACCACAGAGACTGGAGAAATCATTGTTATCTCCACTACAGAATGTTCCATTCATTCACAGCGAATCTGGAATTCATCTGAATCTCCACTCCCGGCAGGTTTTCGTGACACCACTGGTAAATATCCAAGTAAGCCAATGCTGGTTTTAAGTGGCCTGCTCATACTCTCAGCCGTGCTGTTCAATTTGCTATCCACTCAACCCTCTTCAGCTCCATTTTCCTGTCCACATAACCCAAACTTCAGAAACAATTGGTATCTCCTCCACAGAATGTTCCATTCATTGACGGCAAATCTGAAATTCATCTAATTCTCAACTCCCGTCAGGTTTTCGTTACACCACTTGTGAATGTCCAATTAAGCCAAAGCTGGTTTTCAGTGGCCTGTTCTTACTACGAGACGTGCTGTTCATTTGGCTATCCATTCCACCCTGTTCAGCTCTACATTTTCGTGTCCACAAAACCCAGCCTTCAGAAATCATTGGAATCACCACTAGAGAATGTTCCATTCATTCACTGCGAATCTGGAATTCATCTGAATCTCCACTCCCGGCAGGTTTTCATTGCACCACTGCTGAATGTTCAAGTAACGCAATGATGGTTTTCAGCGGTCTATTCACACTCGAACCCGTGCTGTTCACGGTCTAGCGACTCAACACTGGTGAGTTCTTCTTTTTCCAGTTCAGACAATACAAACCTCAGAAACCATTGCAATCTACACTACAGAATGTTTCATTCATTCAGGCGAATCTTGAATTCATCTTGTTCTCCACTCCCAGCAGGTTTTCGTTTCACCACTGGTGAATGTCCAAGCAACCCAAGGCTGGTTTCAGCTGCGTGTTAACACTCGCAGCCGTGCTGTTCAATTGGCTATCCAGTGAACGCTGGTTAGCTCTTGATTTTCCTTCCACACACCGAGCCTTCAGAAATCATTCTTATCTCCACTTCAGAATGTTCCATTCGTTCCCTGCGAATCTGGAATTCCTCTGACTCTCCACACCAGGCAGATTTTCCTAACAACACTGGTGAATGACCAGGTAATCCAATGCTGGTTTTCAGCGGCTGTTCACACTCACAGCCTTGCTGTTCAATTGGCAATCCAGTCAAACCTAGTCAGCTCTTCATTTTCCTGTCCACACAACCCAGCGTTCAGAAATCATTGGAATCTCTACTACAGAAATTTCCATTCATTCACTGTGAATCTGGAAATACTCTGAATCTGCATTCCAGGAAGGCTTTCGTTACACCACTGATGAATGTCCAAGTAATGCAATGCTGCTTCTTAGTGGTCTGTTCACACTCGAAACCGTGCTGTTCATTGGCTATCCACTCAATATCGGTCAGCTCTTCAATATCCTGTCCAGACTATCCAGATTCCTAAATGTTGGCAATCACCACTACAGAATGTTCCATTCAATCACGCGAATCTGGAATTCATCAGAGTCTCCACTCCTGGAAGGTTTTCGTGACACCACTGGTAAATGTCCAAGGAAGACAATGCTGGTTTTAAGCCGCCTGCTAACACACTCAGCCATGCTGTTCAATTTGCTATCCACCCAACCCTATTCAGCTCTACATTTTCCTGTCCTCATAACCCAACCTTCAGAAATAATTGGTATCTCCTCCACAGAATGTTCCGTTCATTCACTGCGAATCTTAAATTCATCTGACTCTCAACTCCCGGCGGGTTATCGTTACACCACTTGTGAATGTCCAAGTAAGCCAATGCTGGTTTTCAGTGGCCTGTTCATACTAAGAGACGTGCTGTTCATTTGGCTATCCACTCCACCCTGTTCAGCTCTACATTTTCGTGTCCACAAAACCCAGCCTTCAGAAATCATTGGAATCACCACTAGAGAATGTTCCATTCATTCACTGCGAATCTGGAATTCCTCTGAACCTCCACTCCTGGCAGGTTTTCGTTACGCCACTGGTGAATGTCCAAGTAACTCAATACTGGTTTTCAGAGGCATGTTCAACTCGCAGAAGTGCTGTTCAATGGGCTATCCACTCAATATTGGTCAGCTCTTCATTTTCCTCTCCACACAAACCAGCCTTCAGAAATCATTGGGCTCTCCACTACAGACTGTTCCATTCATTCACTGCGATTCTGCAATTCATCTGACTCTCCGCTCCAGGCAGGTTTTCATTACAGCACTGGTGAATGACCAAGTAATCCAATGCTGGTTTTCAGCCGCCTTTTCACACTCGCAGTGTGCTGTTCAATTGTCTATCCACTCAAACCTGGTCAGCCTTTCATTTTCTTTTCCACAATATCAGACTTCAGAAATCATTGGAATCGCCAGTACAGAATGTTCCATTCATTCACTGCCAATCTGGAATTCATCTGAATCTGCACTCCAGGTAGGCTTTCATTACACCACTTATGAATGTCCAAGTAACACAATGCTGGTTTTCAGCGGTCTGTTCACACTCTAAGCCCTGCTTTTTACTGGGTATCCACACAACTGTGGTCAGCTCTTCATTTTCATGTCCAAACAATCCAGACTTGAGAAATCATGGCAATCTCCAGTACAGAATGTTCCATTCATTCACTGCGAATCTGGAATTCAACTGAATCTCCACTACCTGCAGATTTATCTTACACCACTTGTGAATGTCCAAGTAAAACAATGCTGGTTTTCAGAGGCCTGTTCATGTTCGCAGTCGTGCTGTTCAATTGGCTATCCACTCAACCTGTTTTGCTCCTCATTTTCCTGTGCACACAACCCAGCCTTCAGAAATCATTGTAATCTCCACTACAGGATGTTCCATTCATTCACTGGGAATCTGGAATTCATCTGAATCTGCACTCCACGCAGGCTTTCGTTACACCACTGCTGAAAGTCGAAGTAATGCAATACTGGTTTTCAGTGGTCTGTTCACATTCGAAGCCGAGGCTTTTTACAGGCTATCCACTCAACACTGGTCAGCTCTTCATTTTCGTGTCCCCACAATCCAGATTTCAGAAATCATTGCAATCTCCACTACAGAATGTTCCATTCATTCACTGCGAGTCTGGAGTTTATCTGATTCTCCACTCCCGCCTGGTTAACATTACACCACTTGTGAATGTCCAAGTAAGCCAATGCTGGTTTTCAGAGGCCTGTTCATACTCGCAGCCGTGCTGTTTAATTGACAATTCACTCCACCCTGTTCAGCTCTTCATTGTCCCACCACACTACCAGCCTTCAGAAATCTTTGTTATCTCCACTACAGAATGTTCCATTCATTCACTGCGAATCTGGAATTCATCTGACTCTCAACTCCACGCAGGTTTTCATTACACCACTGTTGAATGTCCAAGTAACCCAATGCTGGTTTTCAGCGGCCTGTTCATATTCGCAGCCCTGCTGTTTACTTGGCTATCGATTCAAGCCTGGTCAGCTCTTCATTTTCCTGTCCACACAACACAGGCTTCAGAAATCATTGGAATCTCCTCTACAGAATGTTCCATTCATTCACTGCGAATGTGGAATTCAACTGACTCTCCACTCCATGCAGGTTTTCCTTACACCACTGATGAATGTCCAAGTAACCCAATGCTGGTTTTCAGCTGCATGTTCACACTCGCAGCCATGCTATACAATTGGCTTTCCACTAAATCCTGATTAGTTCTTGATTTTCCTTCCACACGGCCCAGCCTTCAGAAATCGTTGGAATCTCCACTAGAGAATGTTCCATTCATTCACTGCGAATCTGGAATTCCTCTGAACCTCCACTCCCGGCAGGTTTTCGTTACACCACTGTTGAATGTCCAAGTAACCCAATGTTTTAAGTGTTTTCTTCACAAGCGCAGTGGTGCTGTTCAATTGGCTATCCACTCAACCCTGGCCAGCTCTACATTTTCCTGTCCACACCACAGAGACTGGAGAAATCATTGTTATCTCCACTACAGAATGTTCCATTCATTCACAGCGAATCTGGAATTCATCTGAATCTCCACTCCCGGCAGGTTTTCGTGACACCACTGGTAAATATCCAAGTAAGCCAATGCTGGTTTTAAGTGGCCTGCTCATACTCTCAGCCGTGCTGTTCAATTTGCTATCCACTCAACCCTCTTCAGCTCCATTTTCCTGTCCACATAACCCAAACTTCAGAAACAATTGGTATCTCCTCCACAGAATGTTCCATTCATTGACGGCAAATCTGAAATTCATCTAATTCTCAACTCCCGTCAGGTTTTCGTTACACCACTTGTGAATGTCCAATTAAGCCAAAGCTGGTTTTCAGTGGCCTGTTCTTACTACGAGACGTGCTGTTCATTTGGCTATCCATTCCACCCTGTTCAGCTCTACATTTTCGTGTCCACAAAACCCAGCCTTCAGAAATCATTGGAATCACCACTAGAGAATGTTCCATTCATTCACTGCGAATCTGGAATTCATCTGAATCTCCACTCCCGGCAGGTTTTCATTGCACCACTGCTGAATGTTCAAGTAACGCAATGATGGTTTTCAGCGGTCTATTCACACTCGAACCCGTGCTGTTCACGGTCTAGCGACTCAACACTGGTGAGTTCTTCTTTTTCCAGTTCAGACAATACAAACCTCAGAAACCATTGCAATCTACACTACAGAATGTTTCATTCATTCAGGCGAATCTTGAATTCATCTTGTTCTCCACTCCCAGCAGGTTTTCGTTTCACCACTGGTGAATGTCCAAGCAACCCAAGGCTGGTTTCAGCTGCGTGTTAACACTCGCAGCCGTGCTGTTCAATTGGCTATCCAGTGAACGCTGGTTAGCTCTTGATTTTCCTTCCACACACCGAGCCTTCAGAAATCATTCTTATCTCCACTTCAGAATGTTCCATTCGTTCCCTGCGAATCTGGAATTCCTCTGACTCTCCACACCAGGCAGATTTTCCTAACAACACTGGTGAATGACCAGGTAATCCAATGCTGGTTTTCAGCGGCTGTTCACACTCACAGCCTTGCTGTTCAATTGGCAATCCAGTCAAACCTAGTCAGCTCTTCATTTTCCTGTCCACACAACCCAGCGTTCAGAAATCATTGGAATCTCTACTACAGAAATTTCCATTCATTCACTGTGAATCTGGAAATACTCTGAATCTGCATTCCAGGAAGGCTTTCGTTACACCACTGATGAATGTCCAAGTAATGCAATGCTGCTTCTTAGTGGTCTGTTCACACTCGAAACCGTGCTGTTCATTGGCTATCTACTCAATATCGGTCAGCTCTTCAATATCCTGTCCAGACTATCCAGATTCCTAAATGTTGGCAATCACCGCTACAGAATGTTCCATTCAATCACGCGAATCTGGAATTCATCAGAGTCTCCACTCCTGGAAGGTTTTCGTGACACCACTGGTAAATGTCCAAGGAAGACAATGCTGGTTTTAAGCCGCCTGCTAACACACTCAGCCGTGCTGTTCAATTTGCTATCCACCCAACCCTATTCAGCTCTACATTTTCCTGTCCTCATAACCCAACCTTCAGAAATAATTGGTATCTCCTCCACAGAATGTTCCGTTCATTCACTGCGAATCTTAAATTCATCTGACTCTCAACTCCCGGCGGGTTATCGTTACACCACTTGTGAATGTCCAAGTAAGCCAATGCTGGTTTTCAGTGGCCTGTTCATACTAAGAGACGTGCTGTTCATTTGGCTATCCACTCCACCCTGTTCAGCTCTACATTCTCGTGTCCACAAAACCCAGCCTTCAGAAATCATTGGAATCACCACTAGAGAATGTTCCATTCATTCACTGCGAATCTGGAATTCCTCTGAACCTCCACTCCTGGCAGGTTTTCGTTACGCCACTGGTGAATGTCCAAGTAACTCAATACTGGTTTTCAGAGGCATGTTCAACTCGCAGAAGTGCTGTTCAATGGGCTATCCACTCAATATTGGTCAGCTCTTCATTTTCCTCTCCACACAAACCAGCCTTCAGAAATCATTGGGCTCTCCACTACAGACTGTTCCATTCATTCACTGCGATTCTGCAATTCATCTGACTCTCCGCTCCAGGCAGGTTTTCATTACAGCACTGGTGAATGACCAAGTAATCCAATGCTGGTTTTCAGCCGCCTTTTCACACTCGCAGTGTGCTGTTCAATTGTCTATCCACTCAAACCTGGTCAGCCTTTCATTTTCTTTTCCACAATATCAGACTTCAGAAATCATTGGAATCGCCAGTACAGAATGTTCCATTCATTCACTGCCAATCTGGAATTCATCTGAATCTGCACTCCAGGTAGGCTTTCATTACACCACTTATGAATGTCCAAGTAACACAATGCTGGTTTTCAGCGGTCTGTTCACACTCTAAGCCCTGCTTTTTACTGGGTATCCACACAACTGTGGTCAGCTCTTCATTTTCATGTCCAAACAATCCAGACTTGAGAAATCATTGCAATCTCCAGTACAGAATGTTCCATTCATTCACTGCGAATCTGGAATTCAACTGAATCTCCACTACCTGCAGATTTATCTTACACCACTTGTGAATGTCCAAGTAAAACAATGCTGGTTTTCAGAGGCCTGTTCATGTTCGCAGTCGTGCTGTTCAATTGGCTATCCACTCAACCTGTTTTGCTCCTCATTTTCCTGTGCACACAACCCAGCCTTCAGAAATCATTGTAATCTCCACTACAGGATGTTCCATTCATTCACTGGGAATCTGGAATTCATCTGAATCTGCACTCCACGCAGGCTTTCGTTACACCACTGCTGAAAGTCGAAGTAATGCAATACTGGTTTTCAGTGGTCTGTTCACATTCGAAGCCGAGGCTTTTTACAGGCTATCCACTCAACACTGGTCAGCTCTTCATTTTCGTGTCCCCACAATCCAGATTTCAGAAATCATTGCAATCTCCACTACAGAATGTTCCATTCATTCACTGCGAGTCTGGAGTTTATCTGATTCTCCACTCCCGCCTGGTTAACATTACACCACTTGTGAATGTCCAAGTAAGCCAATGCTGGTTTTCAGAGGCCTGTTCATACTCGCAGCCGTGCTGTTTAATTGACAATTCACTCCACCCTGTTCAGCTCTTCATTGTCCCACCACACTACCAGCCTTCAGAAATCTTTGTTATCTCCACTACAGAATGTTCCATTCATTCACTGCGAATCTGGAATTCATCTGACTCTCAACTCCACGCAGGTTTTCATTACACCACTGTTGAATGTCCAAGTAACCCAATGCTGGTTTTCAGCGGCCTGTTCATATTCGCAGCCCTGCTGTTTACTTGGCTATCGATTCAAGCCTGGTCAGCTCTTCATTTTCCTGTCCACACAACACAGGCTTCAGAAATCATTGGAATCTCCTCTACAGAATGTTCCATTCATTCACTGCGAATGTGGAATTCAACTGACTCTCCACTCCATGCAGGTTTTCCTTACACCACTGATGAATGTCCAAGTAACCCAATGCTGGTTTTCAGCTGCATGTTCACACTCGCAGCCATGCTATACAATTGGCTTTCCACTAAATCCTGATTAGTTCTTGATTTTCCTTCCACACGGCCCAGCCTTCAGAAATCGTTGGAATCTCCACTAGAGAATGTTCCATTCATTCACTGCGAATCTGGAATTCCTCTGAACCTCCACTCCCGGCAGGTTTTCGTTACACCACTGTTGAATGTCCAAGTAACCCAATGTTTTAAGTGTTTTCTTCACAAGCGCAGTGGTGCTGTTCAATTGGCTATCCACTCAACCCTGGCCAGCTCTACATTTTCCTGTCCACACCACAGAGACTGGAGAAATCATTGTTATCTCCACTACAGAATGTTCCATTCATTCACAGCGAATCTGGAATTCATCTGAATCTCCACTCCCGGCAGGTTTTCGTGACACCACTGGTAAATATCCAAGTAAGCCAATGCTGGTTTTAAGTGGCCTGCTCATACTCTCAGCCGTGCTGTTCAATTTGCTATCCACTCAACCCTCTTCAGCTCCATTTTCCTGTCCACATAACCCAAACTTCAGAAACAATTGGTATCTCCTCCACAGAATGTTCCATTCATTGACGGCAAATCTGAAATTCATCTAATTCTCAACTCCCGTCAGGTTTTCGTTACACCACTTGTGAATGTCCAATTAAGCCAAAGCTGGTTTTCAGTGGCCTGTTCTTACTACGAGACGTGCTGTTCATTTGGCTATCCATTCCACCCTGTTCAGCTCTACATTTTCGTGTCCACAAAACCCAGCCTTCAGAAATCATTGGAATCACCACTAGAGAATGTTCCATTCATTCACTGCGAATCTGGAATTCATCTGAATCTCCACTCCCGGCAGGTTTTCATTGCACCACTGCTGAATGTTCAAGTAACGCAATGATGGTTTTCAGCGGTCTATTCACACTCGAACCCGTGCTGTTCACGGTCTAGCGACTCAACACTGGTGAGTTCTTCTTTTTCCAGTTCAGACAATACAAACCTCAGAAACCATTGCAATCTACACTACAGAATGTTTCATTCATTCACGCGAATCTTGAATTCATCTTGTTCTCCACTCCCAGCAGGTTTTCGTTTCACCACTGGTGAATGTCCAAGCAACCCAAGGCTGGTTTCAGCTGCGTGTTAACACTCGCAGCCGTGCTGTTCAATTGGCTATCCAGTGAACGCTGGTTAGCTCTTGATTTTCCTTCCACACACCGAGCCTTCAGAAATCATTCTTATCTCCACTTCAGAATGTTCCATTCGTTCCCTGCGAATCTGGAATTCCTCTGACTCTCCACACCAGGCAGATTTTCCTAACAACACTGGTGAATGACCAGGTAATCCAATGCTGGTTTTCAGCGGCTGTTCACACTCACAGCCTTGCTGTTCAATTGGCAATCCAGTCAAACCTAGTCAGCTCTTCATTTTCCTGTCCACACAACCCAGCGTTCAGAAATCATTGGAATCTCTACTACAGAAATTTCCATTCATTCACTGTGAATCTGGAAATACTCTGAATCTGCATTCCAGGAAGGCTTTCGTTACACCACTGATGAATGTCCAAGTAATGCAATGCTGCTTCTTAGTGGTCTGTTCACACTCGAAACCGTGCTGTTCATTGGCTATCCACTCAATATCGGTCAGCTCTTCAATATCCTGTCCAGACTATCCAGATTCCTAAATGTTGGCAATCACCACTACAGAATGTTCCATTCAATCACGCGAATCTGGAATTCATCAGAGTCTCCACTCCTGGAAGGTTTTCGTGACACCACTGGTAAATGTCCAAGGAAGACAATGCTGGTTTTAAGCCGCCTGCTAACACACTCAGCCGTGCTGTTCAATTTGCTATCCACCCAACCCTATTCAGCTCTACATTTTCCTGTCCTCATAACCCAACCTTCAGAAATCATTGGTATCTCCTCCACAGAATGTTCCGTTCATTCACTGCGAATCTTAAATTCATCTGACTCTCAACTCCCGGCGGGTTATCGTTACACCACTTGTGAATGTCCAAGTAAGCCAATGCCGGTTTTCAGTGGCCTGTTCATACTAAGAGACGTGCTGTTCATTTGGCTATCCACTCCACCCTGTTCAGCTCTACATTTTCGTGTCCACAAAACCCAGCCTTCAGAAATCATTGGAATCACCACTAGAGAATGTTCCATTCATTCACTGCGAATCTGGAATTCCTCTGAACCTCCACTCCTGGCAGGTTTTCGTTACGCCACTGGTGAATGTCCAAGTAACTCAATACTGGTTTTCAGAGGCATGTTCAACTCGCAGAAGTGCTGTTCAATGGGCTATCCACTCAATATTGGTCAGCTCTTCATTTTCCTCTCCACACAAACCAGCCTTCAGAAATCATTGGGCTCTCCACTACAGACTGTTCCATTCATTCACTGCGATTCTGCAATTCATCTGACTCTCCGCTCCAGGCAGGTTTTCATTACAGCACTGGTGAATGACCAAGTAATCCAATGCTGGTTTTCAGCCGCCTTTTCACACTCGCAGTGTGCTGTTCAATTGTCTATCCACTCAAACCTGGTCAGCCTTTCATTTTCTTTTCCACAATATCAGACTTCAGAAATCATTGGAATCGCCAGTACAGAATGTTCCATTCATTCACTGCCAATCTGGAATTCATCTGAATCTGCACTCCAGGTAGGCTTTCATTACACCACTTATGAATGTCCAAGTAACACAATGCTGGTTTTCAGCGGTCTGTTCACACTCTAAGCCCTGCTTTTTACTGGGTATCCACACAACTGTGGTCAGCTCTTCATTTTCATGTCCAAACAATCCAGACTTGAGAAATCATTGCAATCTCCAGTACAGAATGTTCCATTCATTCACTGCGAATCTGGAATTCAACTGAATCTCCACTACCTGCAGATTTATCTTACACCACTTGTGAATGTCCAAGTAAAACAATGCTGGTTTTCAGAGGCCTGTTCATGTTCGCAGTCGTGCTGTTCAATTGGCTATCCACTCAACCTGTTTTGCTCCTCATTTTCCTGTGCACACAACCCAGCCTTCAGAAATCATTGTAATCTCCACTACAGGATGTTCCATTCATTCACTGGGAATCTGGAATTCATCTGAATCTGCACTCCACGCAGGCTTTCGTTACACCACTGCTGAAAGTCGAAGTAATGCAATACTGGTTTTCAGTGGTCTGTTCACATTCGAAGCCCAGGCTTTTTACAGGCTATCCACTCAACACTGGTCAGCTCTTCATTTTCGTGTCCCCACAATCCAGATTTCAGAAATCATTGCAATCTCCACTACAGAATGTTCCATTCATTCACTGCGAGTCTGGAGTTTATCTGATTCTCCACTCCCGCCTGGTTAACATTACACCACTTGTGAATGTCCAAGTAAGCCAATGCTGGTTTTCAGAGGCCTGTTCATACTCGCAGCCGTGCTGTTTAATTGACAATTCACTCCACCCTGTTCAGCTCTTCATTGTCCCACCACACTACCAGACTTCAGAAATCTTTGTTATCTCCACTACAGAATGTTCCATTCATTCACTGCGAATCTGGAATTCATCTGACTCTCAACTCCACGCAGGTTTTCATTACACCACTGTTGAATGTCCAAGTAACCCAATGCTGGTTTTCAGCGGCCTGTTCATATTCGCAGCCCTGCTGTTTACTTGGCTATCGATTCAAGCCTGGTCAGCTCTTCATTTTCCTGTCCACACAACACAGGCTTCAGAAATCATTGGAATCTCCTCTACAGAATGTTCCATTCATTCACTGCGAATGTGGAATTCAACTGACTCTCCACTCCATGCAGGTTTTCCTTACACCACTGATGAATGTCCAAGTAACCCAATGCTGGTTTTCAGCTGCATGTTCACACTCGCAGCCATGCTATACAATTGGCTTTCCACTAAATCCTGATTAGTTCTTGATTTTCCTTCCACACGACCCAGCCTTCAGAAATCGTTGGAATCTCCACTAGAGAATGTTCCATTCATTCACTGCGAATCTGGAATTCCTCTGAACCTCCACTCCCGGCAGGTTTTCGTTACACCACTGTTGAATGTCCAAGTAACCCAATGTTTTAAGTGTTTTCTTCACAAGCGCAGTGGTGCTGTTCAATTGGCTATCCACTCAACCCTGGCCAGCTCTACATTTTCCTGTCCACACCACAGAGACTGGAGAAATCATTGTTATCTCCACTACAGAATGTTCCATTCATTCACAGCGAATCTGGAATTCATCTGAATCTCCACTCCCGGCAGGTTTTCGTGACACCACTGGTAAATATCCAAGTAAGCCAATGCTGGTTTTAAGTGGCCTGCTCATACTCTCAGCCGTGCTGTTCAATTTGCTATCCACTCAACCCTCTTCAGCTCCATTTTCCTGTCCACATAACCCAAACTTCAGAAACAATTGGTATCTCCTCCACAGAATGTTCCATTCATTGACGGCAAATCTGAAATTCATCTAATTCTCAACTCCCGTCAGGTTTTCGTTACACCACTTGTGAATGTCCAATTAAGCCAAAGCTGGTTTTCAGTGGCCTGTTCTTACTACGAGACGTGCTGTTCATTTGGCTATCCATTCCACCCTGTTCAGCTCTACATTTTCGTGTCCACAAAACCCAGCCTTCAGAAATCATTGGAATCACCACTAGAGAATGTTCCATTCATTCACTGCGAATCTGGAATTCATCTGAATCTCCACTCCCGGCAGGTTTTCATTGCACCACTGCTGAATGTTCAAGTAACGCAATGATGGTTTTCAGCGGTCTATTCACACTCGAACCCGTGCTGTTCACGGTCTAGCGACTCAACACTGGTGAGTTCTTCTTTTTCCAGTTCAGACAATACAAACCTCAGAAACCATTGCAATCTACACTACAGAATGTTTCATTCATTCAGGCGAATCTTGAATTCATCTTGTTCTCCACTCCCAGCAGGTTTTCGTTTCACCACTGGTGAATGTCCAAGCAACCCAAGGCTGGTTTCAGCTGCGTGTTAACACTCGCAGCCGTGCTGTTCAATTGGCTATCCAGTGAACGCTGGTTAGCTCTTGATTTTCCTTCCACACACCGAGCCTTCAGAAATCATTCTTATCTCCACTTCAGAATGTTCCATTCGTTCCCTGCGAATCTGGAATTCCTCTGACTCTCCACACCAGGCAGATTTTCCTAACAACACTGGTGAATGACCAGGTAATCCAATGCTGGTTTTCAGCGGCTGTTCACACTCACAGCCTTGCTGTTCAATTGGCAATCCAGTCAAACCTAGTCAGCTCTTCATTTTCCTGTCCACACAACCCAGCGTTCAGAAATCATTGGAATCTCTACTACAGAAATTTCCATTCATTCACTGTGAATCTGGAAATACTCTGAATCTGCATTCCAGGAAGGCTTTCGTTACACCACTGATGAATGTCCAAGTAATGCAATGCTGCTTCTTAGTGGTCTGTTCACACTCGAAACCGTGCTGTTCATTGGCTATCCACTCAATATCGGTCAGCTCTTCAATATCCTGTCCAGACTATCCAGATTCCTAAATGTTGGCAATCACCACTACAGAATGTTCCATTCAATCACGCGAATCTGGAATTCATCAGAGTCTCCACTCCTGGAAGGTTTTCGTGACACCACTGGTAAATGTCCAAGGAAGACAATGCTGGTTTTAAGCCGCCTGCTAACACACTCACCCGTGCTGTTCAATTTGCTATCCACCCAACCCTATTCAGCTCTACATTTTCCTGTCCTCATAACCCAACCTTCAGAAATAATTGGTATCTCCTCCACAGAATGTTCCGTTCATTCACTGCGAATCTTAAATTCATCTGACTCTCAACTCCCGGCGGGTTATCGTTACACCACTTGTGAATGTCCAAGTAAGCCAATGCCGGTTTTCAGTGGCCTGTTCATACTAAGAGACGTGCTGTTCATTTGGCTATCCACTCCACCCTGTTCAGCTCTACATTTTCGTGTCCACAAAACCCAGCCTTCAGAAATCATTGGAATCACCACTAGAGAATGTTCCATTCATTCACTGCGAATCTGGAATTCATCTGAACCTCCACTCCTGGCAGGTTTTCGTTACGCCACTGGTGAATGTCCAAGTAACTCAATACTGGTTTTCAGAGGCATGTTCAACTCGCAGAAGTGCTGTTCAATGGGCTATCCACTCAATATTGGTCAGCTCTTCATTTTCCTCTCCACACAAACCAGCCTTCAGAAATCATTGGGCTCTCCACTACAGACTGTTCCATTCATTCACTGCGATTCTGCAATTCATCTGACTCTCCGCTCCAGGCAGGTTTTCATTACAGCACTGGTGAATGACCAAGCAATCCAATGCTGGTTTTCAGCCGCCTTTTCACACTCGCAGTGTGCTGTTCAATTGTCTATCCACTCAAACCTGGTCAGCCTTTCATTTTCTTTTCCACAATATCAGACTTCAGAAATCATTGGAATCGCCAGTACAGAATGTTCCATTCATTCACTGCCAATCTGGAATTCATCTGAATCTGCACTCCAGGTAGGCTTTCATTACACCACTTATGAATGTCCAAGTAACACAATGCTGGTTTTCAGCGGTCTGTTCACACTCTAAGCCCTGCTTTTTACTGGGTATCCACACAACTGTGGTCAGCTCTTCATTTTCATGTCCAAACAATCCAGACTTGAGAAATCATTGCAATCTCCAGTACAGAATGTTCCATTCATTCACTGCGAATCTGGAATTCAACTGAATCTCCACTACCTGCAGATTTATCTTACACCACTTGTGAATGTCCAAGTAAAACAATGCTGGTTTTCAGAGGCCTGTTCATGTTCGCAGTCGTGCTGTTCAATTGGCTATCCACTCAACCTGTTTTGCTCCTCATTTTCCTGTGCACACAACCCAGCCTTCAGAAATCATTGTAATCTCCACTACAGGATGTTCCATTCATTCACTGGGAATCTGGAATTCATCTGAATCTGCACTCCACGCAGGCTTTCGTTACACCACTGCTGAAAGTCGAAGTAATGCAATACTGGTTTTCAGTGGTCTGTTCACATTCGAAGCCGAGGCTTTTTACAGGCTATCCACTCAACACTGGTCAGCTCTTCATTTTCGTGTCCCCACAATCCAGATTTCAGAAATCATTGCAATCTCCACTACAGAATGTTCCATTCATTCACTGCGAGTCTGGAGTTTATCTGATTCTCCACTCCCGCCTGGTTAACATTACACCACTTGTGAATGTCCAAGTAAGCCAATGCTGGTTTTCAGAGGCCTGTTCATACTCGCAGCCGTGCTGTTTAATTGACAATTCACTCCACCCTGTTCAGCTCTTCATTGTCCCACCACACTACCAGCCTTCAGAAATCTTTGTTATCTCCACTACAGAATGTTCCATTCATTCACTGCGAATCTGGAATTCATCTGACTCTCAACTCCACGCAGGTTTTCATTACACCACTGTTGAATGTCCAAGTAACCCAATGCTGGTTTTCAGCGGCCTGTTCATATTCGCAGCCCTGCTGTTTACTTGGCTATCGATTCCAGCCTGGTCAGCTCTTCATTTTCCTGTCCACACAACACAGGCTTCAGAAATCATTGGAATCTCCTCTACAGAATGTTCCATTCATTCACTGCGAATGTGGAATTCAACTGACTCTCCACTCCATGCAGGTTTTCCTTACACCACTGATGAATGTCCAAGTAACCCAATGCTGGTTTTCAGCTGCATGTTCACACTCGCAGCCATGCTATACAATTGGCTTTCCACTAAATCCTGATTAGTTCTTGATTTTCCTTCCACACGGCCCAGCCTTCAGAAATCGTTGGAATCTCCACTAGAGAATGTTCCATTCATTCACTGCGAATCTGGAATTCCTCTGAACCTCCACTCCCGGCAGGTTTTCGTTACACCACTGTTGAATGTCCAAGTAACCCAATGTTTTAAGTGTTTTCTTCACAAGCGCAGTGGTGCTGTTCAATTGGCTATCCACTCAACCCTGGCCAGCTCTACATTTTCCTGTCCACACCACAGAGACTGGAGAAATCATTGTTATCTCCACTACAGAATGTTCCATTCATTCACAGCGAATCTGGAATTCATCTGAATCTCCACTCCCGGCAGGTTTTCGTGACACCACTGGTAAATATCCAAGTAAGCCAATGCTGGTTTTAAGTGGCCTGCTCATACTCTCAGCCGTGCTGTTCAATTTGCTATCCACTCAACCCTCTTCAGCTCCATTTTCCTGTCCACATAACCCAAACTTCAGAAACAATTGGTATCTCCTCCACAGAATGTTCCATTCATTGACGGCAAATCTGAAATTCATCTAATTCTCAACTCCCGTCAGGTTTTCGTTACACCACTTGTGAATGTCCAATTAAGCCAAAGCTGGTTTTCAGTGGCCTGTTCTTACTACGAGACGTGCTGTTCATTTGGCTATCCATTCCACCCTGTTCAGCTCTACATTTTCGTGTCCACAAAACCCAGCCTTCAGAAATCATTGGAATCACCACTAGAGAATGTTCCATTCATTCACTGCGAATCTGGAATTCATCTGAATCTCCACTCCCGGCAGGTTTTCATTGCACCACTGCTGAATGTTCAAGTAACGCAATGATGGTTTTCAGCGGTCTATTCACACTCGAACCCGTGCTGTTCATGGTCTAGCGACTCAACACTGGTGAGTTCTTCTTTTTCCAGTTCAGACAATACAAACCTCAGAAACCATTGCAATCTACACTACAGAATGTTTCATTCATTCAGGCGAATCTTGAATTCATCTTGTTCTCCACTCCCAGCAGGTTTTCGTTTCACCACTGGTGAATGTCCAAGCAACCCAAGGCTGGTTTCAGCTGCGTGTTAACACTCGCAGCCGTGCTGTTCAATTGGCTATCCAGTGAACGCTGGTTAGCTCTTGATTTTCCTTCCACACACCGAGCCTTCAGAAATCATTCTTATCTCCACTTCAGAATGTTCCATTCGTTCCCTGCGAATCTGGAATTCCTCTGACTCTCCACACCAGGCAGATTTTCCTAACAACACTGGTGAATGACCAGGTAATCCAATGCTGGTTTTCAGCGGCTGTTCACACTCACAGCCTTGCTGTTCAATTGGCAATCCAGTCAAACCTAGTCAGCTCTTCATTTTCCTGTCCACACAACCCAGCGTTCAGAAATCATTGGAATCTCTACTACAGAAATTTCCATTCATTCACTGTGAATCTGGAAATACTCTGAATCTGCATTCCAGGAAGGCTTTCGTTACACCACTGATGAATGTCCAAGTAATGCAATGCTGCTTCTTAGTGGTCTGTTCACACTCGAAACCGTGCTGTTCATTGGCTATCCACTCAATATCGGTCAGCTCTTCAATATCCTGTCCAGACTATCCAGATTCCTAAATGTTGGCAATCACCACTACAGAATGTTCCATTCAATCACGCGAATCTGGAATTCATCAGAGTCTCCACTCCTGGAAGGTTTTCGTGACACCACTGGTAAATGTCCAAGGAAGACAATGCTGGTTTTAAGCCGCCTGCTAACACACTCAGCCGTGCTGTTCAATTTGCTATCCACCCAACCCTATTCAGCTCTACATTTTCCTGTCCTCATAACCCAACCTTCAGAAATAATTGGTATCTCCTCCACAGAATGTTCCGTTCATTCACTGCGAATCTTAAATTCATCTGACTCTCAACTCCCGGCGGGTTATCGTTACACCACTTGTGAATGTCCAAGTAAGCCAATGCCGGTTTTCAGTGGCCTGTTCATACTAAGAGACGTGCTGTTCATTTGGCTATCCACTCCACCCTGTTCAGCTCTACATTTTCGTGTCCACAAAACCCAGCCTTCAGAAATCATTGGAATCACCACTAGAGAATGTTCCATTCATTCACTGCGAATCTGGAATTCCTCTGAACCTCCACTCCTGGCAGGTTTTCGTTACGCCACTGGTGAATGTCCAAGTAACTCAATACTGGTTTTCAGAGGCATGTTCAACTCGCAGAAGTGCTGTTCAATGGGCTATCCACTCAATATTGGTCAGCTCTTCATTTTCCTCTCCACACAAACCAGCCTTCAGAAATCATTGGGCTCTCCACTACAGACTGTTCCATTCATTCACTGCGATTCTGCAATTCATCTGACTCTCCGCTCCAGGCAGGTTTTCATTACAGCACTGGTGAATGACCAAGTAATCCAATGCTGGTTTTCAGCCGCCTTTTCACACTCGCAGTGTGCTGTTCAATTGTCTATCCACTCAAACCTGGTCAGCCTTTCATTTTCTTTTCCACAATATCAGACTTCAGAAATCATTGGAATCGCCAGTACAGAATGTTCCATTCATTCACTGCCAATCTGGAATTCATCTGAATCTGCACTCCAGGTAGGCTTTCATTACACCACTTATGAATGTCCAAGTAACACAATGCTGGTTTTCAGCGGTCTGTTCACACTCTAAGCCCTGCTTTTTACTGGGTATCCACACAACTGTGGTCAGCTCTTCATTTTCATGTCCAAACAATCCAGACTTGAGAAATCATTGCAATCTCCAGTACAGAATGTTCCATTCATTCACTGCGAATCTGGAATTCAACTGAATCTCCACTACCTGCAGATTTATCTTACACCACTTGTGAATGTCCAAGTAAAACAATGCTGGTTTTCAGAGGCCTGTTCATGTTCGCAGTCGTGCTGTTCAATTGGCTATCCACTCAACCTGTTTTGCTCCTCATTTTCCTGTGCACACAACCCAGCCTTCAGAAATCATTGTAATCTCCACTACAGGATGTTCCATTCATTCACTGGGAATCTGGAATTCATCTGAATCTGCACTCCACGCAGGCTTTCGTTACACCACTGCTGAAAGTCGAAGTAATGCAATACTGGTTTTCAGTGGTCTGTTCACATTCGAAGCCGAGGCTTTTTACAGGCTATCCACTCAACACTGGTCAGCTCTTCATTTTCGTGTCCCCACAATCCAGATTTCAGAAATCATTGCAATCTCCACTACAGAATGTTCCATTCATTCACTGCGAGTCTGGAGTTTATCTGATTCTCCACTCCCGCCTGGTTAACATTACACCACTTGTGAATGTCCAAGTAAGCCAATGCTGGTTTTCAGAGGCCTGTTCATACTCGCAGCCGTGCTGTTTAATTGACAATTCACTCCACCCTGTTCAGCTCTTCATTGTCCCACCACACTACCAGACTTCAGAAATCTTTGTTATCTCCACTACAGAATGTTCCATTCATTCACTGCGAATCTGGAATTCATCTGACTCTCAACTCCACGCAGGTTTTCATTACACCACTGTTGAATGTCCAAGTAACCCAATGCTGGTTTTCAGCGGCCTGTTCATATTCGCAGCCCTGCTGTTTACTTGGCTATCGATTCAAGCCTGGTCAGCTCTTCATTTTCCTGTCCACACAACACAGGCTTCAGAAATCATTGGAATCTCCTCTACAGAATGTTCCATTCATTCACTGCGAATGTGGAATTCAACTGACTCTCCACTCCATGCAGGTTTTCCTTACACCACTGATGAATGTCCAAGTAACCCAATGCTGGTTTTCAGCTGCATGTTCACACTCGCAGCCATGCTATACAATTGGCTTTCCACTAAATCCTGATTAGTTCTTGATTTTCCTTCCACACGGCCCAGCCTTCAGAAATCGTTGGAATCTCCACTAGAGAATGTTCCATTCATTCACTGCGAATCTGGAATTCCTCTGAACCTCCACTCCCGGCAGGTTTTCGTTACACCACTGTTGAATGTCCAAGTAACCCAATGTTTTAAGTGTTTTCTTCACAAGCGCAGTGGTGCTGTTCAATTGGCTATCCACTCAACCCTGGCCAGCTCTACATTTTCCTGTCCACACCACAGAGACTGGAGAAATCATTGTTATCTCCACTACAGAATGTTCCATTCATTCACAGCGAATCTGGAATTCATCTGAATCTCCACTCCCGGCAGGTTTTCGTGACACCACTGGTAAATATCCAAGTAAGCCAATGCTGGTTTTAAGTGGCCTGCTCATACTCTCAGCCGTGCTGTTCAATTTGCTATCCACTCAACCCTCTTCAGCTCCATTTTCCTGTCCACATAACCCAAACTTCAGAAACAATTGGTATCTCCTCCACAGAATGTTCCATTCATTGACGGCAAATCTGAAATTCATCTAATTCTCAACTCCCGTCAGGTTTTCGTTACACCACTTGTGAATGTCCAATTAAGCCAAAGCTGGTTTTCAGTGGCCTGTTCTTACTACGAGACGTGCTGTTCATTTGGCTATCCATTCCACCCTGTTCAGCTCTACATTTTCGTGTCCACAAAACCCAGCCTTCAGAAATCATTGGAATCACCACTAGAGAATGTTCCATTCATTCACTGCGAATCTGGAATTCATCTGAATCTCCACTCCCGGCAGGTTTTCATTGCACCACTGCTGAATGTTCAAGTAACGCAATGATGGTTTTCAGCGGTCTATTCACACTCGAACCCGTGCTGTTCACGGTCTAGCGACTCAACACTGGTGAGTTCTTCTTTTTCCAGTTCAGACAATACAAACCTCAGAAACCATTGCAATCTACACTACAGAATGTTTCATTCATTCAGGCGAATCTTGAATTCATCTTGTTCTCCACTCCCAGCAGGTTTTCGTTTCACCACTGGTGAATGTCCAAGCAACCCAAGGCTGGTTTCAGCTGCGTGTTAACACTCGCAGCCGTGCTGTTCAATTGGCTATCCAGTGAACGCTGGTTAGCTCTTGATTTTCCTTCCACACACCGAGCCTTCAGAAATCATTCTTATCTCCACTTCAGAATGTTCCATTCGTTCCCTGCGAATCTGGAATTCCTCTGACTCTCCACACCAGGCAGATTTTCCTAACAACACTGGTGAATGACCAGGTAATCCAATGCTGGTTTTCAGCGGCTGTTCACACTCACAGCCTTGCTGTTCAATTGGCAATCCAGTCAAACCTAGTCAGCTCTTCATTTTCCTGTCCACACAACCCAGCGTTCAGAAATCATTGGAATCTCTACTACAGAAATTTCCATTCATTCACTGTGAATCTGGAAATACTCTGAATCTGCATTCCAGGAAGGCTTTCGTTACACCACTGATGAATGTCCAAGTAATGCAATGCTGCTTCTTAGTGGTCTGTTCACACTCGAAACCGTGCTGTTCATTGGCTATCCACTCAATATCGGTCAGCTCTTCAATATCCTGTCCAGACTATCCAGATTCCTAAATGTTGGCAATCACCACTACAGAATGTTCCATTCAATCACGCGAATCTGGAATTCATCAGAGTCTCCACACCTGGAAGGTTTTCGTGACACCACTGGTAAATGTCCAAGGAAGACAATGCTGGTTTTAAGCCGCCTGCTAACACACTCAGCCGTGCTGTTCAATTTGCTATCCACCCAACCCTATTCAGCTCAACATTTTCCTGTCCTCATAACCCAACCTTCAGAAATAATTGGTATCTCCTCCTCAGAATGTTCCGTTCATTCACTGCGAATCTTAAATTCATCTGACTCTCAACTCCCGGCGGGTTATCGTTACACCACTTGTGAATGTCCAAGTAAGCCAATGCCGGTTTTCAGTGGCCTGTTCATACTAAGAGACGTGCTGTTCATTTGGCTATCCACTCCACCCTGTTCAGCTCTACATTTTCGTGTCCACAAAACCCAGCCTTCAGAAATCATTGGAATCACCACTAGAGAATGTTCCATTCATTCACTGCGAATCTGGAATTCATCTGAACCTCCACTCCTGGCAGGTTTTCGTTACGCCACTGGTGAATGTCCAAGTAACTCAATACTGGTTTTCAGAGGCATGTTCAACTCGCAGAAGTGCTGTTCAATGGGCTATCCACTCAATATTGGTCAGCTCTTCATTTTCCTCTCCACACAAACCAGCCTTCAGAAATCATTGGGCTCTCCACTACAGACTGTTCCATTCATTCACTGCGATTCTGCAATTCATCTGACTCTCCGCTCCAGGCAGGTTTTCATTACAGCACTGGTGAATGACCAAGTAATCCAATGCTGGTTTTCAGCCGCCTTTTCACACTCGCAGTGTGCTGTTCAATTGTCTATCCACTCAAACCTGGTCAGCCTTTCATTTTCTTTTCCACAATATCAGACTTCAGAAATCATTGGAATCGCCAGTACAGAATGTTCCATTCATTCACTGCCAATCTGGAATTCATCTGAATCTGCACTCCAGGTAGGCTTTCATTACACCACTTATGAATGTCCAAGTAACACAATGCTGGTTTTCAGCGGTCTGTTCACACTCTAAGCCCTGCTTTTTACTGGGTATCCACACAACTGTGGTCAGCTCTTCATTTTCATGTCCAAACAATCCAGACTTGAGAAATCATTGCAATCTCCAGTACAGAATGTTCCATTCATTCACTGCGAATCTGGAATTCAACTGAATCTCCACTACCTGCAGATTTATCTTACACCACTTGTGAATGTCCAAGTAAAACAATGCTGGTTTTCAGAGGCCTGTTCATGTTCGCAGTCGTGCTGTTCAATTGGCTATCCACTCAACCTGTTTTGCTCCTCATTTTCCTGTGCACACAACCCAGCCTTCAGAAATCATTGTAATCTCCACTACAGGATGTTCCATTCATTCACTGGGAATCTGGAATTCATCTGAATCTGCACTCCACGCAGGCTTTCGTTACACCACTGCTGAAAGTCGAAGTAATGCAATACTGGTTTTCAGTGGTCTGTTCACATTCGAAGCCGAGGCTTTTTACAGGCTATCCACTCAACACTGGTCAGCTCTTCATTTTCGTGTCCCCACAATCCAGATTTCAGAAATCATTGCAATCTCCACTACAGAATGTTCCATTCATTCACTGCGAGTCTGGAGTTTATCTGATTCTCCACTCCCGCCTGGTTAACATTACACCACTTGTGAATGTCCAAGTAAGCCAATGCTGGTTTTCAGAGGCCTGTTCATACTCGCAGCCGTGCTGTTTAATTGACAATTCACTCCACCCTGTTCAGCTCTTCATTGTCCCACCACACTACCAGCCTTCAGAAATCTTTGTTATCTCCACTACAGAATGTTCCATTCATTCACTGCGAATCTGGAATTCATCTGACTCTCAACTCCACGCAGGTTTTCATTACACCACTGTTGAATGTCCAAGTAACCCAATGCTGGTTTTCAGCGGCCTGTTCATATTCGCAGCCCTGCTGTTTACTTGGCTATCGATTCAAGCCTGGTCAGCTCTTCATTTTCCTGTCCACACAACACAGGCTTCAGAAATCACTGGAATCTCCTCTACAGAATGTTCCATTCATTCACTGCGAATGTGGAATTCAACTGACTCTCCACTCCATGCAGGTTTTCCTTACACCACTGATGAATGTCCAAGTAACCCAATGCTGGTTTTCAGCTGCATGTTCACACTCGCAGCCATGCTATACAATTGGCTTTCCACTAAATCCTGATTAGTTCTTGATTTTCCTTCCACACGACCCAGCCTTCAGAAATCGTTGGAATCTCCACTAGAGAATGTTCCATTCATTCACTGCGAATCTGGAATTCCTCTGAACCTCCACTCCCGGCAGGTTTTCGTTACACCACTGTTGAATGTCCAAGTAACCCAATGTTTTAAGTGTTTTCTTCACAAGCGCAGTGGTGCTGTTCAATTGGCTATCCACTCAACCCTGGCCAGCTCTACATTTTCCTGTCCACACCACAGAGACTGGAGAAATCATTGTTATCTCCACTACAGAATGTTCCATTCATTCACAGCGAATCTGGAATTCATCTGAATCTCCACTCCCGGCAGGTTTTCGTGACACCACTGGTAAATATCCAAGTAAGCCAATGCTGGTTTTAAGTGGCCTGCTCATACTCTCAGCCGTGCTGTTCAATTTGCTATCCACTCAACCCTCTTCAGCTCCATTTTCCTGTCCACATAACCCAAACTTCAGAAACAATTGGTATCTCCTCCACAGAATGTTCCATTCATTGACGGCAAATCTGAAATTCATCTAATTCTCAACTCCCGTCAGGTTTTCGTTACACCACTTGTGAATGTCCAATTAAGCCAAAGCTGGTTTTCAGTGGCCTGTTCTTACTACGAGACGTGCTGTTCATTTGGCTATCCATTCCACCCTGTTCAGCTCTACATTTTCGTGTCCACAAAACCCAGCCTTCAGAAATCATTGGAATCACCACTAGAGAATGTTCCATTCATTCACTGCGAATCTGGAATTCATCTGAATCTCCACTCCCGGCAGGTTTTCATTGCACCACTGCTGAATGTTCAAGTAACGCAATGATGGTTTTCAGCGGTCTATTCACACTCGAACCCGTGCTGTTCACGGTCTAGCGACTCAACACTGGTGAGTTCTTCTTTTTCCAGTTCAGACAATACAAACCTCAGAAACCATTGCAATCTACACTACAGAATGTTTCATTCATTCAGGCGAATCTTGAATTCATCTTGTTCTCCACTCCCAGCAGGTTTTCGTTTCACCACTGGTGAATGTCCAAGCAACCCAAGGCTGGTTTCAGCTGCGTGTTAACACTCGCAGCCGTGCTGTTCAATTGGCTATCCAGTGAACGCTGGTTAGCTCTTGATTTTCCTTCCACACACCGAGCCTTCAGAAATCATTCTTATCTCCACTTCAGAATGTTCCATTCGTTCCCTGCGAATCTGGAATTCCTCTGACTCTCCACACCAGGCAGATTTTCCTAACAACACTGGTGAATGACCAGGTAATCCAATGCTGGTTTTCAGCGGCTGTTCACACTCACAGCCTTGCTGTTCAATTGGCAATCCAGTCAAACCTAGTCAGCTCTTCATTTTCCTGTCCACACAACCCAGCGTTCAGAAATCATTGGAATCTCTACTACAGAAATTTCCATTCATTCACTGTGAATCTGGAAATACTCTGAATCTGCATTCCAGGAAGGCTTTCGTTACACCACTGATGAATGTCCAAGCAATGCAATGCTGCTTCTTAGTGGTCTGTTCACACTCGAAACCGTGCTGTTCATTGGCTATCCACTCAATATCGGTCAGCTCTTCAATATCCTGTCCAGACTATCCAGATTCCTAAATGTTGGCAATCACCACTACAGAATGTTCCATTCAATCACGCGAATCTGGAATTCATCAGAGTCTCCACTCCTGGAAGGTTTTCGTGACACCACTGGTAAATGTCCAAGGAAGACAATGCTGGTTTTAAGCCGCCTGCTAACACACTCAGCCGTGCTGTTCAATTTGCTATCCACCCAACCCTATTCAGCTCTACATTTTCCTGTCCTCATAACCCAACCTTCAGAAATAATTGGTATCTCCTCCACAGAATGTTCCGTTCATTCACTGCGAATCTTAAATTCATCTGACTCTCAACTCCCGGCGGGTTATCGTTACACCACTTGTGAATGTCCAAGTAAGCCAATGCTGGTTTTCAGTGGCCTGTTCATACTAAGAGACGTGCTGTTCATTTGGCTATCCACTCCACCCTGTTCAGCTCTACATTTTCGTGTCCACAAAACCCAGCCTTCAGAAATCATTGGAATCACCACTAGAGAATGTTCCATTCATTCACTGCGAATCTGGAATTCATCTGAACCTCCACTCCTTGCAGGTTTTCGTTACGCCACTGGTGAATGTCCAAGTAACTCAATACTGGTTTTCAGAGGCATGTTCAACTCGCAGAAGTGCTGTTCAATGGGCTATCCACTCAATATTGGTCAGCTCTTCATTTTCCTCTCCACACAAACCAGCCTTCAGAAATCATTGGGCTCTCCACTACAGACTGTTCCATTCATTCACTGCGATTCTGCAATTCATCTGACTCTCCGCTCCAGGCAGGTTTTCATTACAGCACTGGTGAATGACCAAGTAATCCAATGCTGGTTTTCAGCCGCCTTTTCACACTCGCAGTGTGCTGTTCAATTGTCTATCCACTCAAACCTGGTCAGCCTTTCATTTTCTTTTCCACAATATCAGACTTCAGAAATCATTGGAATCGCCAGTACAGAATGTTCCATTCATTCACTGCCAATCTGGAATTCATCTGAATCTGCACTCCAGGTAGGCTTTCATTACACCACTTATGAATGTCCAAGTAACACAATGCTGGTTTTCAGCGGTCTGTTCACACTCTAAGCCCTGCTTTTTACTGGGTATCCACACAACTGTGGTCAGCTCTTCATTTTCATGTCCAAACAATCCAGACTTGAGAAATCATTGCAATCTCCAGTACAGAATGTTCCATTCATTCACTGCGAATCTGGAATTCAACTGAATCTCCACTACCTGCAGATTTATCTTACACCACTTGTGAATGTCCAAGTAAAACAATGCTGGTTTTCAGAGGCCTGTTCATGTTCGCAGTCGTGCTGTTCAATTGGCTATCCACTCAACCTGTTTTGCTCCTCATTTTCCTGTGCACACAACCCAGCCTTCAGAAATCATTGTAATCTCCACTACAGGATGTTCCATTCATTCACTGGGAATCTGGAATTCATCTGAATCTGCACTCCACGCAGGCTTTCGTTACACCACTGCTGAAAGTCGAAGTAATGCAATACTGGTTTTCAGTGGTCTGTTCACATTCGAAGCCGAGGCTTTTTACAGGCTATCCACTCAACACTGGTCAGCTCTTCATTTTCGTGTCCCCACAATCCAGATTTCAGAAATCATTGCAATCTCCACTACAGAATGTTCCATTCATTCACTGCGAGTCTGGAGTTTATCTGATTCTCCACTCCCGCCTGGTTAACATTACACCACTTGTGAATGTCCAAGTAAGCCAATGCTGGTTTTCAGAGGCCTGTTCATACTCGCAGCCGTGCTGTTTAATTGACAATTCACTCCACCCTGTTCAGCTCTTCATTGTCCCACCACACTACCAGCCTTCAGAAATCTTTGTTATCTCCACTACAGAATGTTCCATTCATTCACTGCGAATCTGGAATTCATCTGACTCTCAACTCCACGCAGGTTTTCATTACACCACTGTTGAATGTCCAAGTAACCCAATGCTGGTTTTCAGCGGCCTGTTCATATTCGCAGCCCTGCTGTTTACTTGGCTATCGATTCAAGCCTGGTCAGCTCTTCATTTTCCTGTCCACACAACACAGGCTTCAGAAATCATTGGAATCTCCTCTACAGAATGTTCCATTCATTCACTGCGAATGTGGAATTCAACTGACTCTCCACTCCATGCAGGTTTTCCTTACACCACTGATGAATGTCCAAGTAACCCAATGCTGGTTTTCAGCTGCATGTTCACACTCGCAGCCATGCTATACAATTGGCTTTCCACTAAATCCTGATTAGTTCTTGATTTTCCTTCCACACGGCCCAGCCTTCAGAAATCGTTGGAATCTCCACTAGAGAATGTTCCATTCATTCACTGCGAATCTGGAATTCCTCTGAACCTCCACTCCCGGCAGGTTTTCGTTACACCACTGTTGAATGTCCAAGTAACCCAATGTTTTAAGTGTTTTCTTCACAAGCGCAGTGGTGCTGTTCAATTGGCTATCCACTCAACCCTGGCCAGCTCTACATTTTCCTGTCCACACCACAGAGACTGGAGAAATCATTGTTATCTCCACTACAGAATGTTCCATTCATTCACAGCGAATCTGGAATTCATCTGAATCTCCACTCCCGGCAGGTTTTCGTGACACCACTGGTAAATATCCAAGTAAGCCAATGCTGGTTTTAAGTGGCCTGCTCATACTCTCAGCCGTGCTGTTCAATTTGCTATCCACTCAACCCTCTTCAGCTCCATTTTCCTGTCCACATAACCCAAACTTCAGAAACAATTGGTATCTCCTCCACAGAATGTTCCATTCATTGACGGCAAATCTGAAATTCATCTAATTCTCAACTCCCGTCAGGTTTTCGTTACACCACTTGTGAATGTCCAATTAAGCCAAAGCTGGTTTTCAGTGGCCTGTTCTTACTACGAGACGTGCTGTTCATTTGGCTATCCATTCCACCCTGTTCAGCTCTACATTTTCGTGTCCACAAAACCCAGCCTTCAGAAATCATTGGAATCACCACTAGAGAATGTTCCATTCATTCACTGCGAATCTGGAATTCATCTGAATCTCCACTCCCGGCAGGTTTTCATTGCACCACTGCTGAATGTTCAAGTAACGCAATGATGGTTTTCAGCGGTCTATTCACACTCGAACCCGTGCTGTTCACGGTCTCGCGACTCAACACTGGTGAGTTCTTCTTTTTCCAGTTCAGACAATACAAACCTCAGAAACCATTGCAATCTACACTACAGAATGTTTCATTCATTCAGGCGAATCTTGAATTCATCTTGTTCTCCACTCCCAGCAGGTTTTCGTTTCACCACTGGTGAATGTCCAAGCAACCCAAGGCTGGTTTCAGCTGCGTGTTAACACTCGCAGCCGTGCTGTTCAATTGGCTATCCAGTGAACGCTGGTTAGCTCTTGATTTTCCTTCCACACACCGAGCCTTCAGAAATCATTCTTATCTCCACTTCAGAATGTTCCATTCGTTCCCTGCGAATCTGGAATTCCTCTGACTCTCCACACCAGGCAGATTTTCCTAACAACACTGGTGAATGACCAGGTAATCCAATGCTGGTTTTCAGCGGCTGTTCACACTCACAGCCTTGCTGTTCAATTGGCAATCCAGTCAAACCTAGTCAGCTCTTCATTTTCCTGTCCACACAACCCAGCGTTCAGAAATCATTGGAATCTCTACTACAGAAATTTCCATTCATTCACTGTGAATCTGGAAATACTCTGAATCTGCATTCCAGGAAGGCTTTCGTTACACCACTGATGAATGTCCAAGTAATGCAATGCTGCTTCTTAGTGGTCTGTTCACACTCGAAACCGTGCTGTTCATTGGCTATCCACTCAATATCGGTCAGCTCTTCAATATCCTGTCCAGACTATCCAGATTCCTAAATGTTGGCAATCACCACTACAGAATGTTCCATTCAATCACGCGAATCTGGAATTCATCAGAGTCTCCACTCCTGGAAGGTTTTCGTGACACCACTGGTAAATGTCCAAGGAAGACAATGCTGGTTTTAAGCCGCCTGCTAACACACTCAGCCGTGCTGTTCAATTTGCTATCCACCCAACCCTATTCAGCTCTACATTTTCCTGTCCTCATAACCCAACCTTCAGAAATAATTGGTATCTCCTCCACAGAATGTTCCGTTCATTCACTGCGAATCTTAAATTCATCTGACTCTCAACTCCCGGCGGGTTATCGTTACACCACTTGTGAATGTCCAAGTAAGCCAATGCTGGTTTTCAGTGGCCTGTTCATACTAAGAGACGTGCTGTTCATTTGGCTATCCACTCCACCCTGTTCAGCTCTACATTCTCGTGTCCACAAAACCCAGCCTTCAGAAATCATTGGAATCACCACTAGAGAATGTTCCATTCATTCACTGCGAATCTGGAATTCATCTGAACCTCCACTCCTGGCAGGTTTTCGTTACGCCACTGGTGAATGTCCAAGTAACTCAATACTGGTTTTCAGAGGCATGTTCAATTCGCAGAAGTGCTGTTCAATGGGCTATCCACTCAATATTGGTCAGCTCTTCATTTTCCTCTCCACACAAACCAGCCTTCAGAAATCATTGGGCTCTCCACTACAGACTGTTCCATTCATTCACTGCGATTCTGCAATTCATCTGACTCTCCGCTCCAGGCAGGTTTTCATTACAGCACTGGTGAATGACCAAGTAATCCAATGCTGGTTTTCAGCCGCCTTTTCACACTCGCAGTGTGCTGTTCAATTGTCTATCCACTCAAACCTGGTCAGCCTTTCATTTTCTTTTCCACAATCTCAGACTTCAGAAATCATTGGAATCGCCAGTACAGAATGTTCCATTCATTCACTGCCAATCTGGAATTCATCTGAATCTGCACTCCAGGTAGGCTTTCATTACACCACTTATGAATGTCCAAGTAACACAATGCTGGTTTTCAGCGGTCTGTTCACACTCTAAGCCCTGCTTTTTACTGGGTATCCACACAACTGTGGTCAGCTCTTCATTTTCATGTCCAAACAATCCAGACTTGAGAAATCATTGCAATCTCCAGTACAGAATGTTCCATTCATTCACTGCGAATCTGGAATTCAACTGAATCTCCACTACCTGCAGATTTATCTTACACCACTTGTGAATGTCCAAGTAAAACAATGCTGGTTTTCAGAGGCCTGTTCATGTTCGCAGTCGTGCTGTTCAATTGGCTATCCACTCAACCTGTTTTGCTCCTCATTTTCCTGTGCACACAACCCAGCCTTCAGAAATCATTGTAATCTCCACTACAGGATGTTCCATTCATTCACTGGGAATCTGGAATTCATCTGAATCTGCACTCCACGCAGGCTTTCGTTACACCACTGCTGAAAGTCGAAGTAATGCAATACTGGTTTTCAGTGGTCTGTTCACATTCGAAGCCGAGGCTTTTTACAGGCTATCCACTCAACACTGGTCAGCTCTTCATTTTCGTGTCCCCACAATCCAGATTTCAGAAATCATTGCAATCTCCACTACAGAATGTTCCATTCATTCACTGCGAGTCTGGAGTTTATCTGATTCTCCACTCCCGCCTGGTTAACATTACACCACTTGTGAATGTCCAAGTAAGCCAATGCTGGTTTTCAGAGGCCTGTTCATACTCGCAGCCGTGCTGTTTAATTGACAATTCACTCCACCCTGTTCAGCTCTTCATTGTCCCACCACACTACCAGCCTTCAGAAATCTTTGTTATCTCCACTACAGAATGTTCCATTCATTCACTGCGAATCTGGAATTCATCTGACTCTCAACTCCACGCAGGTTTTCATTACACCACTGTTGAATGTCCAAGTAACCCAATGCTGGTTTTCAGCGGCCTGTTCATATTCGCAGCCCTGCTGTTTACTTGGCTATCGATTCAAGCCTGGTCAGCTCTTCATTTTCCTGTCCACACAACACAGGCTTCAGAAATCATTGGAATCTCCTCTACAGAATGTTCCATTCATTCACTGCGAATGTGGAATTCAACTGACTCTCCACTCCATGCAGGTTTTCCTTACACCACTGATGAATGTCCAAGTAACCCAATGCTGGTTTTCAGCTGCATGTTCACACTCGCAGCCATGCTATACAATTGGCTTTCCACTAAATCCTGATTAGTTCTTGATTTTCCTTCCACACGGCCCAGCCTTCAGAAATCGTTGGAATCTCCACTAGAGAATGTTCCATTCATTTACTGCGAATCTGGAATTCCTCTGAACCTCCACTCCCGGCAGGTTTTCGTTACACCACTGTTGAATGTCCAAGTAACCCAATGTTTTAAGTGTTTTCTTCACAAGCGCAGTGGTGCTGTTCAATTGGCTATCCACTCAACCCTGGCCAGCTCTACATTTTCCTGTCCACACCACAGAGACTGGAGAAATCATTGTTATCTCCACTACAGAATGTTCCATTCATTCACAGCGAATCTGGAATTCATCTGAATCTCCACTCCCGGCAGGTTTTCGTGACACCACTGGTAAATATCCAAGTAAGCCAATGCTGGTTTTAAGTGGCCTGCTCATACTCTCAGCCGTGCTGTTCAATTTGCTATCCACTCAACCCTCTTCAGCTCCATTTTCCTGTCCACATAACCCAAACTTCAGAAACAATTGGTATCTCCTCCACAGAATGTTCCATTCATTGACGGCAAATCTGAAATTCATCTAATTCTCAACTCCCGTCAGGTTTTCGTTACACCACTTGTGAATGTCCAATTAAGCCAAAGCTGGTTTTCAGTGGCCTGTTCTTACTACGAGACGTGCTGTTCATTTGGCTATCCATTCCACCCTGTTCAGCTCTACATTTTCGTGTCCACAAAACCCAGCCTTCAGAAATCATTGGAATCACCACTAGAGAATGTTCC
Source organism: Sorex fumeus (assembly GCF_029834395.1). Lineage (NCBI taxonomy): Eukaryota > Metazoa > Chordata > Mammalia > Eulipotyphla > Soricidae > Sorex > Sorex fumeus. The sequence goes on from NW_026606113.1 coordinate 2,243,277, forward strand.
ATTCATTCACTGCGAATCTGGAATTCATCTGAATCTCCACTCCCGGCAGGTTTTCATTGCACCACTGCTGAATGTTCAAGTAACGCAATGATGGTTTTCAGCGGTCTATTCACACTCGAACCCGTGCTGTTCACGGTCTAGCGACTCAACACTGGTGAGTTCTTCTTTTTCCAGTTCAGACAATACAAACCTCAGAAACCATTGCAATCTACACTACAGAATGTTTCATTCATTCAGGCGAATCTTGAATTCATCTTGTTCTCCACTCCCAGCAGGTTTTCGTTTCACCACTGGTGAATGTCCAAGCAACCCAAGGCTGGTTTCAGCTGCGTGTTAACACTCGCAGCCGTGCTGTTCAATTGGCTATCCAGTGAACGCTGGTTAGCTCTTGATTTTCCTTCCACACACCGAGCCTTCAGAAATCATTCTTATCTCCACTTCAGAATGTTCCATTCGTTCCCTGCGAATCTGGAATTCCTCTGACTCTCCACACCAGGCAGATTTTCCTAACAACACTGGTGAATGACCAGGTAATCCAATGCTGGTTTTCAGCGGCTGTTCACACTCACAGCCTTGCTGTTCAATTGGCAATCCAGTCAAACCTAGTCAGCTCTTCATTTTCCTGTCCACACAACCCAGCGTTCAGAAATCATTGGAATCTCTACTACAGAAATTTCCATTCATTCACTGTGAATCTGGAAATACTCTGAATCTGCATTCCAGGAAGGCTTTCGTTACACCACTGATGAATGTCCAAGTAATGCAATGCTGCTTCTTAGTGGTCTGTTCACACTCGAAACCGTGCTGTTCATTGGCTATCCACTCAATATCGGTCAGCTCTTCAATATCCTGTCCAGACTATCCAGATTCCTAAATGTTGGCAATCACCACTACAGAATGTTCCATTCAATCACGCGAATCTGGAATTCATCAGAGTCTCCACTCCTGGAAGGTTTTCGTGACACCACTGGTAAATGTCCAAGGAAGACAATGCTGGTTTTAAGCCGCCTGCTAACACACTCAGCCGTGCTGTTCAATTTGCTATCCACCCAACCCTATTCAGCTCTACATTTTCCTGTCCTCATAACCCAACCTTCAGAAATAATTGGTATCTCCTCCACAGAATGTTCCGTTCATTCACTGCGAATCTTAAATTCATCTGACTCTCAACTCCCGGCGGGTTATCGTTACACCACTTGTGAATGTCCAAGTAAGCCAATGCCGGTTTTCAGTGGCCTGTTCATACTAAGAGACGTGCTGTTCATTTGGCTATCCACTCCACCCTGTTCAGCTCTACATTTTCGTGTCCACAAAACCCAGCCTTCAGAAATCATTGGAATCACCACTAGAGAATGTTCCATTCATTCACTGCGAATCTGGAATTCCTCTGAACCTCCACTCCTGGCAGGTTTTCGTTACGCCACTGGTGAATGTCCAAGTAACTCAATACTGGTTTTCAGAGGCATGTTCAACTCGCAGAAGTGCTGTTCAATGGGCTATCCACTCAATATTGGTCAGCTCTTCATTTTCCTCTCCACACAAACCAGCCTTCAGAAATCATTGGGCTCTCCACTACAGACTGTTCCATTCATTCACTGCGATTCTGCAATTCATCTGACTCTCCGCTCCAGGCAGGTTTTCATTACAGCACTGGTGAATGACCAAGTAATCCAATGCTGGTTTTCAGCCGCCTTTTCACACTCGCAGTGTGCTGTTCAATTGTCTATCCACTCAAACCTGGTCAGCCTTTCATTTTCTTTTCCACAATATCAGACTTCAGAAATCATTGGAATCGCCAGTACAGAATGTTCCATTCATTCACTGCCAATCTGGAATTCATCTGAATCTGCACTCCAGGTAGGCTTTCATTACACCACTTATGAATGTCCAAGTAACACAATGCTGGTTTTCAGCGGTCTGTTCACACTCTAAGCCCTGCTTTTTACTGGGTATCCACACAACTGTGGTCAGCTCTTCATTTTCATGTCCAAACAATCCAGACTTGAGAAATCATTGCAATCTCCAGTACAGAATGTTCCATTCATTCACTGCGAATCTGGAATTCAACTGAATCTCCACTACCTGCAGATTTATCTTACACCACTTGTGAATGTCCAAGTAAAACAATGCTGGTTTTCAGAGGCCTGTTCATGTTCGCAGTCGTGCTGTTCAATTGGCTATCCACTCAACCTGTTTTGCTCCTCATTTTCCTGTGCACACAACCCAGCCTTCAGAAATCATTGTAATCTCCACTACAGGATGTTCCATTCATTCACTGGGAATCTGGAATTCATCTGAATCTGCACTCCACGCAGGCTTTCGTTACACCACTGCTGAAAGTCGAAGTAATGCAATACTGGTTTTCAGTGGTCTGTTCACATTCGAAGCCGAGGCTTTTTACAGGCTATCCACTCAACACTGGTCAGCTCTTCATTTTCGTGTCCCCACAATCCAGATTTCAGAAATCATTGCAATCTCCACTACAGAATGTTCCATTCATTCACTGCGAGTCTGGAGTTTATCTGATTCTCCACTCCCGCCTGGTTAACATTACACCACTTGTGAATGTCCAAGTAAGCCAATGCTGGTTTTCAGAGGCCTGTTCATACTCGCAGCCGTGCTGTTTAATTGACAATTCACTCCACCCTGTTCAGCTCTTCATTGTCCCACCACACTACCAGCCTTCAGAAATCTTTGTTATCTCCACTACAGAATGTTCCATTCATTCACTGCGAATCTGGAATTCATCTGACTCTCAACTCCACGCAGGTTTTCATTACACCACTGTTGAATGTCCAAGTAACCCAATGCTGGTTTTCAGCGGCCTGTTCATATTCGCAGCCCTGCTGTTTACTTGGCTATCGATTCAAGCCTGGTCAGCTCTTCATTTTCCTGTCCACACAACACAGGCTTCAGAAATCATTGGAATCTCCTCTACAGAATGTTCCATTCATTCACTGCGAATGTGGAATTCAACTGACTCTCCACTCCATGCAGGTTTTCCTTACACCACTGATGAATGTCCAAGTAACCCAATGCTGGTTTTCAGCTGCATGTTCACACTCGCAGCCATGCTATACAATTGGCTTTCCACTAAATCCTGATTAGTTCTTGATTTTCCTTCCACACGGCCCAGCCTTCAGAAATCGTTGGAATCTCCACTAGAGAATGTTCCATTCATTCACTGCGAATCTGGAATTCCTCTGAACCTCCACTCCCGGCAGGTTTTCGTTACACCACTGTTGAATGTCCAAGTAACCCAATGTTTTAAGTGTTTTCTTCACAAGCGCAGTGGTGCTGTTCAATTGGCTATCCACTCAACCCTGGCCAGCTCTACATTTTCCTGTCCACACCACAGAGACTGGAGAAATCATTGTTATCTCCACTACAGAATGTTCCATTCATTCACAGCGAATCTGGAATTCATCTGAATCTCCACTCCCGGCAGGTTTTCGTGACACCACTGGTAAATATCCAAGTAAGCCAATGCTGGTTTTAAGTGGCCTGCTCATACTCTCAGCCGTGCTGTTCAATTTGCTATCCACTCAACCCTCTTCAGCTCCATTTTCCTGTCCACATAACCCAAACTTCAGAAACAATTGGTATCTCCTCCACAGAATGTTCCATTCATTGACGGCAAATCTGAAATTCATCTAATTCTCAACTCCCGTCAGGTTTTCGTTACACCACTTGTGAATGTCCAATTAAGCCAAAGCTGGTTTTCAGTGGCCTGTTCTTACTACGAGACGTGCTGTTCATTTGGCTATCCATTCCACCCTGTTCAGCTCTACATTTTCGTGTCCACAAAACCCAGCCTTCAGAAATCATTGGAATCACCACTAGAGAATGTTCCATTCATTCACTGCGAATCTGGAATTCATCTGAATCTCCACTCCCGGCAGGTTTTCATTGCACCACTGCTGAATGTTCAAGTAACGCAATGATGGTTTTCAGCGGTCTATTCACACTCGAACCCGTGCTGTTCACGGTCTCGCGACTCAACACTGGTGAGTTCTTCTTTTTCCAGTTCAGACAATACAAACCTCAGAAACCATTGCAATCTACACTACAGAATGTTTCATTCATTCAGGCGAATCTTGAATTCATCTTGTTCTCCACTCCCAGCAGGTTTTCGTTTCACCACTGGTGAATGTCCAAGCAACCCAAGGCTGGTTTCAGCTGCGTGTTAACACTCGCAGCCGTGCTGTTCAATTGGCTATCCAGTGAACGCTGGTTAGCTCTTGATTTTCCTTCCACACACCGAGCCTTCAGAAATCATTCTTATCTCCACTTCAGAATGTTCCATTCGTTCCCTGCGAATCTGGAATTCCTCTGACTCTCCACACCAGGCAGATTTTCCTAACAACACTGGTGAATGACCAGGTAATCCAATGCTGGTTTTCAGCGGCTGTTCACACTCACAGCCTTGCTGTTCAATTGGCAATCCAGTCAAACCTAGTCAGCTCTTCATTTTCCTGTCCACACAACCCAGCGTTCAGAAATCATTGGAATCTCTACTACAGAAATTTCCATTCATTCACTGTGAATCTGGAAATACTCTGAATCTGCATTCCAGGAAGGCTTTCGTTACACCACTGATGAATGTCCAAGTAATGCAATGCTGCTTCTTAGTGGTCTGTTCACACTCGAAACCGTGCTGTTCATTGGCTATCCACTCAATATCGGTCAGCTCTTCAATATCCTGTCCAGACTATCCAGATTCCTAAATGTTGGCAATCACCACTACAGAATGTTCCATTCAATCACGCGAATCTGGAATTCATCAGAGTCTCCACTCCTGGAAGGTTTTCGTGACACCACTGGTAAATGTCCAAGGAAGACAATGCTGGTTTTAAGCCGCCTGCTAACACACTCAGCCGTGCTGTTCAATTTGCTATCCACCCAACCCTATTCAGCTCTACATTTTCCTGTCCTCATAACCCAACCTTCAGAAATAATTGGTATCTCCTCCACAGAATGTTCCGTTCATTCACTGCGAATCTTAAATTCATCTGACTCTCAACTCCCGGCGGGTTATCGTTACACCACTTGTGAACGTCCAAGTAAGCCAATGCTGGTTTTCAGTGGCCTGTTCATACTAAGAGACGTGCTGTTCATTTGGCTATCCACTCCACCCTGTTCAGCTCTACATTTTCGTGTCCACAAAACCCAGCCTTCAGAAATCATTGGAATCACCACTAGAGAATGTTCCATTCATTCACTGCGAATCTGGAATTCCTCTGAACCTCCACTCCTGGCAGGTTTTCGTTATGCCACTGGTGAATGTCCAAGTAACTCAATACTGGTTTTCAGAGGCATGTTCAACTCGCAGAAGTGCTGTTCAATGGGCTATCCACTCAATATTGGTCAGCTCTTCATTTTCCTCTCCACACAAACCAGCCTTCAGAAATCATTGGGCTCTCCACTACAGACTGTTCCATTCATTCACTGCGATTCTGCAATTCATCTGACTCTCCGCTCCAGGCAGGTTTTCATTACAGCACTGGTGAATGACCAAGTAATCCAATGCTGGTTTTCAGCCGCCTTTTCACACTCGCAGTGTGCTGTTCAATTGTCTATCCACTCAAACCTGGTCAACCTTTCATTTTCTTTTCCACAATATCAGACTTCAGAAATCATTGGAATCGCCAGTACAGAATGTTCCATTCATTCACTGCCAATCTGGAATTCATCTGAATCTGCACTCCAGGTAGGCTTTCATTACACCACTTATGAATGTCCAAGTAACACAATGCTGGTTTTCAGCGGTCTGTTCACACTCTAAGCCCTGCTTTTTACTGGGTATCCACACAACTGTGGTCAGCTCTTCATTTTCATGTCCAAACAATCCAGACTTGAGAAATCATTGCAATCTCCAGTACAGAATGTTCCATTCATTCACTGCGAATCTGGAATTCAACTGAATCTCCACTACCTGCAGATTTATCTTACACCACTTGTGAATGTCCAAGTAAAACAATGCTGGTTTTCAGAGGCCTGTTCATGTTCGCAGTCGTGCTGTTCAATTGGCTATCCACTCAACCTGTTTTGCTCCTCATTTTCCTGTGCACACAACCCAGCCTTCAGAAATCATTGTAATCTCCACTACAGGATGTTCCATTCATTCACTGGGAATCTGGAATTCATCTGAATCTGCACTCCACGCAGGCTTTCGTTACACCACTGCTGAAAGTCGAAGTAATGCAATACTGGTTTTCAGTGGTCTGTTCACATTCGAAGCCGAGGCTTTTTACAGGCTATCCACTCAACACTGGTCAGCTCTTCATTTTCGTGTCCCCACAATCCAGATTTCAGAAATCATTGCAATCTCCACTACAGAATGTTCCATTCATTCACTGCGAGTCTGGAGTTTATCTGATTCTCCACTCCCGCCTGGTTAACATTACACCACTTGTGAATGTCCAAGTAAGCCAATGCTGGTTTTCAGAGGCCTGTTCATACTCGCAGCCGTGCTGTTTAATTGACAATTCACTCCACCCTGTTCAGCTCTTCATTGTCCCACCACACTACCAGCCTTCAGAAATCTTTGTTATCTCCACTACAGAATGTTCCATTCATTCACTGCGAATCTGGAATTCATCTGACTCTCAACTCCACGCAGGTTTTCATTACACCACTGTTGAATGTCCAAGTAACCCAATGCTGGTTTTCAGCGGCCTGTTCATATTCGCAGCCCTGCTGTTTACTTGGCTATCGATTCAAGCCTGGTCAGCTCTTCATTTTCCTGTCCACACAACACAGGCTTCAGAAATCATTGGAATCTCCTCTACAGAATGTTCCATTCATTCACTGCGAATGTGGAATTCAACTGACTCTCCACTCCATGCAGGTTTTCCTTACACCACTGATGAATGTCCAAGTAACCCAATGCTGGTTTTCAGCTGCATGTTCACACTCGCAGCCATGCTATACAATTGGCTTTCCACTAAATCCTGATTAGTTCTTGATTTTCCTTCCACACGGCCCAGCCTTCAGAAATCGTTGGAATCTCCACTAGAGAATGTTCCATTCATTCACTGCGAATCTGGAATTCCTCTGAACCTCCACTCCCGGCAGGTTTTCGTTACACCACTGTTGAATGTCCAAGTAACCCAATGTTTTAAGTGTTTTCTTCACAAGCGCAGTGGTGCTGTTCAATTGGCTATCCACTCAACCCTGGCCAGCTCTACATTTTCCTGTCCACACCACAGAGACTGGAGAAATCATTGTTATCTCCACTACAGAATGTTCCATTCATTCACAGCGAATCTGGAATTCATCTGAATCTCCACTCCCGGCAGGTTTTCGTGACACCACTGGTAAATATCCAAGTAAGCCAATGCTGGTTTTAAGTGGCCTGCTCATACTCTCAGCCGTGCTGTTCAATTTGCTATCCACTCAACCCTCTTCAGCTCCATTTTCCTGTCCACATAACCCAAACTTCAGAAACAATTGGTATCTCCTCCACAGAATGTTCCATTCATTGACGGCAAATCTGAAATTCATCTAATTCTCAACTCCCGTCAGGTTTTCGTTGCACCACTTGTGAATGTCCAATTAAGCCAAAGCTGGTTTTCAGTGGCCTGTTCTTACTACGAGACGTGCTGTTCATTTGGCTATCCATTCCACCCTGTTCAGCTCTACATTTTCGTGTCCACAAAACCCAGCCTTCAGAAATCATTGGAATCACCACTAGAGAATGTTCCATTCATTCACTGCGAATCTGGAATTCATCTGAATCTCCACTCCCGGCAGGTTTTCATTGCACCACTGCTGAATGTTCAAGTAACGCAATGATGGTTTTCAGCGGTCTATTCACACTCGAACCCGTGCTGTTCACGGTCTCGCGACTCAACACTGGTGAGTTCTTCTTTTTCCAGTTCAGACAATACAAACCTCAGAAACCATTGCAATCTACACTACAGAATGTTTCATTCATTCAGGCGAATCTTGAATTCATCTTGTTCTCCACTCCCAGCAGGTTTTCGTTTCACCACTGGTGAATGTCCAAGCAACCCAAGGCTGGTTTCAGCTGCGTGTTAACACTCGCAGCCGTGCTGTTCAATTGGCTATCCAGTGAACGCTGGTTAGCTCTTGATTTTCCTTCCACACACCGAGCCTTCAGAAATCATTCTTATCTCCACTTCAGAATGTTCCATTCGTTCCCTGCGAATCTGGAATTCCTCTGACTCTCCACACCAGGCAGATTTTCCTAACAACACTGGTGAATGACCAGGCAATCCAATGCTGGTTTTCAGCGGCTGTTCACACTCACAGCCTTGCTGTTCAATTGGCAATCCAGTCAAACCTAGTCAGCTCTTCATTTTCCTGTCCACACAACCCAGCGTTCAGAAATCATTGGAATCTCTACTACAGAAATTTCCATTCATTCACTGTGAATCTGGAAATACTCTGAATCTGCATTCCAGGAAGGCTTTCGTTACACCACTGATGAATGTCCAAGTAATGCAATGCTGCTTCTTAGTGGTCTGTTCACACTCGAAACCGTGCTGTTCATTGGCTATCCACTCAATATCGGTCAGCTCTTCAATATCCTGTCCAGACTATCCAGATTCCTAAATGTTGGCAATCACCACTACAGAATGTTCCATTCAATCACGCGAATCTGGAATTCATCAGAGTCTCCACTCCTGGAAGGTTTTCGTGACACCACTGGTAAATGTCCAAGGAAGACAATGCTGGTTTTAAGCCGCCTGCTAACACACTCAGCCGTGCTGTTCAATTTGCTATCCACCCAACCCTATTCAGCTCTACATTTTCCTGTCCTCATAACCCAACCTTCAGAAATAATTGGTATCTCCTCCACAGAATGTTGCGTTCATTCACTGCGAATCTTAAATTCATCTGACTCTCAACTCCCGGCGGGTTATCGTTACACCACTTGTGAACGTCCAAGTAAGCCAATGCTGGTTTTCAGTGGCCTGTTCATACTAAGAGACGTGCTGTTCATTTGGCTATCCACTCCACCCTGTTCAGCTCTACATTTTCGTGTCCACAAAACCCAGCCTTCAGAAATCATTGGAATCACCACTAGAGAATGTTCCATTCATTCACTGCGAATCTGGAATTCCTCTGAACCTCCACTCCTGGCAGGTTTTCGTTATGCCACTGGTGAATGTCCAAGTAACTCAATACTGGTTTTCAGAGGCATGTTCAACTCGCAGAAGTGCTGTTCAATGGGCTATCCACTCAATATTGGTCAGCTCTTCATATTCCTCTCCACACAAACCAGCCTTCAGAAATCATTGGGCTCTCCACTACAGACTGTTCCATTCATTCACTGCGATTCTGCAATTCATCTGACTCTCCGCTCCAGGCAGGTTTTCATTACAGCACTGGTGAATGACCAAGTAATCCAATGCTGGTTTTCAGCCGCCTTTTCACACTCGCAGTGTGCTGTTCAATTGTCTATCCACTCAAACCTGGTCAGCCTTTCATTTTCTTTTCCACAATATCAGACTTCAGAAATCATTGGAATCGCCAGTACAGAATGTTCCATTCATTCACTGCCAATCTGGAATTCATCTGAATCTGCACTCCAGGTAGGCTTTCATTACACCACTTATGAATGTCCAAGTAACACAATGCTGGTTTTCAGCGGTCTGTTCACACTCTAAGCCCTGCTTTTTACTGGGTATCCACACAACTGTGGTCAGCTCTTCATTTTCATGTCCAAACAATCCAGACTTGAGAAATCATTGCAATCTCCAGTACAGAATGTTCCATTCATTCACTGCGAATCTGGAATTCAACTGAATCTCCACTACCTGCAGATTTATCTTACACCACTTGTGAATGTCCAAGTAAAACAATGCTGGTTTTCAGAGGCCTGTTCATGTTCGCAGTCGTGCTGTTCAATTGGCTATCCACTCAACCTGTTTTGCTCCTCATTTTCCTGTGCACACAACCCAGCCTTCAGAAATCATTGTAATCTCCACTACAGGATGTTCCATTCATTCACTGGGAATCTGGAATTCATCTGAATCTGCACTCCACGCAGGCTTTCGTTACACCACTGCTGAAAGTCGAAGTAATGCAATACTGGTTTTCAGTGGTCTGTTCACATTCGAAGCCGAGGCTTTTTACAGGCTATCCACTCAACACTGGTCAGCTCTTCATTTTCGTGTCCCCACAATCCAGATTTCAGAAATCATTGCAATCTCCACTACAGAATGTTCCATTCATTCACTGCGAGTCTGGAGTTTATCTGATTCTCCACTCCCGCCTGGTTAACATTACACCACTTGTGAATGTCCAAGTAAGCCAATGCTGGTTTTCAGAGGCCTGTTCATACTCGCAGCCGTGCTGTTTAATTGACAATTCACTCCACCCTGTTCAGCTCTTCATTGTCCCACCACACTACCAGCCTTCAGAAATCTTTGTTATCTCCACTACAGAATGTTCCATTCATTCACTGCGAATCTGGAATTCATCTGACTCTCAACTCCACGCAGGTTTTCATTACACCACTGTTGAATGTCCAAGTAACCCAATGCTGGTTTTCAGCGGCCTGTTCATATTCGCAGCCCTGCTGTTTACTTGGCTATCGATTCAAGCCTGGTCAGCTCTTCATTTTCCTGTCCACACAACACAGGCTTCAGAAATCATTGGAATCTCCTCTACAGAATGTTCCATTCATTCACTGCGAATGTGGAATTCAACTGACTCTCCACTCCATGCAGGTTTTCCTTACACCACTGATGAATGTCCAAGTAACCCAATGCTGGTTTTCAGCTGCATGTTCACACTCGCAGCCATGCTATACAATTGGCTTTCCACTAAATCCTGATTAGTTCTTGATTTTCCTTCCACACGGCCCAGCCTTCAGAAATCGTTGGAATCTCCACTAGAGAATGTTCCATTCATTCACTGCGAATCTGGAATTCCTCTGAACCTCCACTCCCGGCAGGTTTTCGTTACACCACTGTTGAATGTCCAAGTAACCCAATGTTTTAAGTGTTTTCTTCACAAGCGCAGTGGTGCTGTTCAATTGGCTATCCACTCAACCCTGGCCAGCTCTACATTTTCCTGTCCACACCACAGAGACTGGAGAAATCATTGTTATCTCCACTACAGAATGTTCCATTCATTCACAGCGAATCTGGAATTCATCTGAATCTCCACTCCCGGCAGGTTTTCGTGACACCACTGGTAAATATCCAAGTAAGCCAATGCTGGTTTTAAGTGGCCTGCTCATACTCTCAGCCGTGCTGTTCAATTTGCTATCCACTCAACCCTCTTCAGCTCCATTTTCCTGTCCACATAACCCAAACTTCAGAAACAATTGGTATCTCCTCCACAGAATGTTCCATTCATTGACGGCAAATCTGAAATTCATCTAATTCTCAACTCCCGTCAGGTTTTCGTTACACCACTTGTGAATGTCCAATTAAGCCAAAGCTGGTTTTCAGTGGCCTGTTCTTACTACGAGACGTGCTGTTCATTTGGCTATCCATTCCACCCTGTTCAGCTCTACATTTTCGTGTCCACAAAACCCAGCCTTCAGAAATCATTGGAATCACCACTAGAGAATGTTCCATTCATTCACTGCGAATCTGGAATTCATCTGAATCTCCACTCCCGGCAGGTTTTCATTGCACCACTGCTGAATGTTCAAGTAACGCAATGATGGTTTTCAGCGGTCTATTCACACTCGAACCCGTGCTGTTCACGGTCTAGCGACTCAACACTGGTGAGTTCTTCTTTTTCCAGTTCAGACAATACACACCTCAGAAACCATTGCAATCTACACTACAGAATGTTTCATTCATTCAGGCGAATCTTGAATTCATCTTGTTCTCCACTCCCAGCAGGTTTTCGTTTCACCACTGGTGAATGTCCAAGCAACCCAAGGCTGGTTTCAGCTGCGTGTTAACACTCGCAGCCGTGCTGTTCAATTGGCTATCCAGTGAACGCTGGTTAGCTCTTGATTTTCCTTCCACACACCGAGCCTTCAGAAATCATTCTTATCTCCACTTCAGAATGTTCCATTCGTTCCCTGCGAATCTGGAATTCCTCTGACTCTCCACACCAGGCAGATTTTCCTAACAACACTGGTGAATGACCAGGTAATCCAATGCTGGTTTTCAGCGGCTGTTCACACTCACAGCCTTGCTGTTCAATTGGCAATCCAGTCAAACCTAGTCAGCTCTTCATTTTCCTGTCCACACAACCCAGCGTTCAGAAATCATTGGAATCTCTACTACAGAAATTTCCATTCATTCACTGTGAATCTGGAAATACTCTGAATCTGCATTCCAGGAAGGCTTTCGTTACACCACTGATGAATGTCCAAGTAATGCAATGCTGCTTCTTAGTGGTCTGTTCACACTCGAAACCGTGCTGTTCATTGGCTATCCACTCAATATCGGTCAGCTCTTCAATATCCTGTCCAGACTATCCAGATTCCTAAATGTTGGCAATCACCACTACAGAATGTTCCATTCAATCACGCGAATCTGGAATTCATCAGAGTCTCCACTCCTGGAAGGTTTTCGTGACACCACTGGTAAATGTCCAAGGAAGACAATGCTGGTTTTAAGCCGCCTGCTAACACACTCAGCCGTGCTGTTCAATTTGCTATCCACCCAACCCTATTCAGCTCTACATTTTCCTGTCCTCATAACCCAACCTTCAGAAATAATTGGTATCTCCTCCACAGAATGTTCCGTTCATTCACTGCGAATCTTAAATTCATCTGACTCTCAACTCCCGGCGGGTTATCGTTACACCACTTGTGAATGTCCAAGTAAGCCAATGCTGGTTTTCAGTGGCCTGTTCATACTAAGAGACGTGCTGTTCATTTGGCTATCCACTCCACCCTGTTCAGCTCTACATTTTCGTGTCCACAAAACCCAGCCTTCAGAAATCATTGGAATCACCACTAGAGAATGTTCCATTCATTCACTGCGAATCTGGAATTCCTCTGAACCTCCACTCCTGGCAGGTTTTCGTTACGCCACTGGTGAATGTCCAAGTAACTCAATACTGGTTTTCAGAGGCATGTTCAACTCGCAGAAGTGCTGTTCAATGGGCTATCCACTCAATATTGGTCAGCTCTTCATTTTCCTCTCCACACAAACCAGCCTTCAGAAATCATTGGGCTCTCCACTACAGACTGTTCCATTCATTCACTGCGATTCTGCAATTCATCTGACTCTCCGCTCCAGGCAGGTTTTCATTACAGCACTGGTGAATGACCAAGTAATCCAATGCTGGTTTTCAGCCGCCTTTTCACACTCGCAGTGTGCTGTTCAATTGTCTATCCACTCAAACCTGGTCAGCCTTTCATTTTCTTTTCCACAATATCAGACTTCAGAAATCATTGGAATCGCCAGTACAGAATGTTCCATTCATTCACTGCCAATCTGGAATTCATCTGAATCTGCACTCCAGGTAGGCTTTCATTACACCACTTATGAATGTCCAAGTAACACAATGCTGGTTTTCAGCGGTCTGTTCACACTCTAAGCCCTGCTTTTTACTGGGTATCCACACAACTGTGGTCAGCTCTTCATTTTCATGTCCAAACAATCCAGACTTGAGAAATCATTGCAATCTCCAGTACAGAATGTTCCATTCATTCACTGCGAATCTGGAATTCAACTGAATCTCCACTACCTGCAGATTTATCTTACACCACTTGTGAATGTCCAAGTAAAACAATGCTGGTTTTCAGAGGCCTGTTCATGTTCGCAGTCGTGCTGTTCAATTGGCTATCCACTCAACCTGTTTTGCTCCTCATTTTCCTGTGCACACAACCCAGCCTTCAGAAATCATTGTAATCTCCACTACAGGATGTTCCATTCATTCACTGGGAATCTGGAATTCATCTGAATCTGCACTCCACGCAGGCTTTCGTTACACCACTGCTGAAAGTCGAAGTAATGCAATACTGGTTTTCAGTGGTCTGTTCACATTCGAAGCCGAGGCTTTTTACAGGCTATCCACTCAACACTGGTCAGCTCTTCATTTTCGTGTCCCCACAATCCAGATTTCAGAAATCATTGCAATCTCCACTACAGAATGTTCCATTCATTCACTGCGAGTCTGGAGTTTATCTGATTCTCCACTCCCGCCTGGTTAACATTACACCACTTGTGAATGTCCAAGTAAGCCAATGCTGGTTTTCAGAGGCCTGTTCATACTCGCAGCCGTGCTGTTTAATTGACAATTCACTCCACCCTGTTCAGCTCTTCATTGTCCCACCACACTACCAGCCTTCAGAAATCTTTGTTATCTCCACTACAGAATGTTCCATTCATTCACTGCGAATCTGGAATTCATCTGACTCTCAACTCCACGCAGGTTTTCATTACACCACTGTTGAATGTCCAAGTAACCCAATGCTGGTTTTCAGCGGCCTGTTCATATTCGCAGCCCTGCTGTTTACTTGGCTATCGATTCAAGCCTGGTCAGCTCTTCATTTTCCTGTCCACACAACACAGGCTTCAGAAATCATTGGAATCTCCTCTACAGAATGTTCCATTCATTCACTGCGAATGTGGAATTCAACTGACTCTCCACTCCATGCAGGTTTTCCTTACACCACTGATGAATGTCCAAGTAACCCAATGCTGGTTTTCAGCTGCATGTTCACACTCGCAGCCATGCTATACAATTGGCTTTCCACTAAATCCTGATTAGTTCTTGATTTTCCTTCCACACGGCCCAGCCTTCAGAAATCGTTGGAATCTCCACTAGAGAATGTTCCATTCATTCACTGCGAATCTGGAATTCCTCTGAACCTCCACTCCCGGCAGGTTTTCGTTACACCACTGTTGAATGTCCAAGTAACCCAATGTTTTAAGTGTTTTCTTCACAAGCGCAGTGGTGCTGTTCAATTGGCTATCCACTCAACCCTGGCCAGCTCTACATTTTCCTGTCCACACCACAGAGACTGGAGAAATCATTGTTATCTCCACTACAGAATGTTCCATTCATTCACAGCGAATCTGGAATTCATCTGAATCTCCACTCCCGGCAGGTTTTCGTGACACCACTGGTAAATATCCAAGTAAGCCAATGCTGGTTTTAAGTGGCCTGCTCATACTCTCAGCCGTGCTGTTCAATTTGCTATCCACTCAACCCTCTTCAGCTCCATTTTCCTGTCCACATAACCCAAACTTCAGAAACAATTGGTATCTCCTCCACAGAATGTTCCATTCATTGACGGCAAATCTGAAATTCATCTAATTCTCAACTCCCGTCAGGTTTTCGTTGCACCACTTGTGAATGTCCAATTAAGCCAAAGCTGGTTTTCAGTGGCCTGTTCTTACTACGAGACGTGCTGTTCATTTGGCTATCCATTCCACCCTGTTCAGCTCTACATTTTCGTGTCCACAAAACCCAGCCTTCAGAAATCATTGGAATCACCACTAGAGAATGTTCCATTCATTCACTGCGAATCTGGAATTCATCTGAATCTCCACTCCCGGCAGGTTTTCATTGCACCACTGCTGAATGTTCAAGTAACGCAATGATGGTTTTCAGCGGTCTATTCACACTCGAACCCGTGCTGTTCACGGTCTCGCGACTCAACACTGGTGAGTTCTTCTTTTTCCAGTTCAGACAATACAAACCTCAGAAACCATTGCAATCTACACTACAGAATGTTTCATTCATTCAGGCGAATCTTGAATTCATCTTGTTCTCCACTCCCAGCAGGTTTTCGTTTCACCACTGGTGAATGTCCAAGCAACCCAAGGCTGGTTTCAGCTGCGTGTTAACACTCGCAGCCGTGCTGTTCAATTGGCTATCCAGTGAACGCTGGTTAGCTCTTGATTTTCCTTCCACACACCGAGCCTTCAGAAATCATTCTTATCTCCACTTCAGAATGTTCCATTCGTTCCCTGCGAATCTGGAATTCCTCTGACTCTCCACACCAGGCAGATTTTCCTAACAACACTGGTGAATGACCAGGTAATCCAATGCTGGTTTTCAGCGGCTGTTCACACTCACAGCCTTGCTGTTCAATTGGCAATCCAGTCAAACCTAGTCAGCTCTTCATTTTCCTGTCCACACAACCCAGCGTTCAGAAATCATTGGAATCTCTACTACAGAAATTTCCATTCATTCACTGTGAATCTGGAAATACTCTGAATCTGCATTCCAGGAAGGCTTTCGTTACACCACTGATGAATGTCCAAGTAATGCATTGCTGCTTCTTAGTGGTCTGTTCACACTCGAAACCGTGCTGTTCATTGGCTATCCACTCAATATCGGTCAGCTCTTCAATATCCTGTCCAGACTATCCAGATTCCTAAATGTTGGCAATCACCACTACAGAATGTTCCATTCAATCACGCGAATCTGGAATTCATCAGAGTCTCCACTCCTGGAAGGTTTTCGTGACACCACTGGTAAATGTCCAAGGAAGACAATGCTGGTTTTAAGCCGCCTGCTAACACACTCAGCCGTGCTGTTCAATTTGCTATCCACCCAACCCTATTCAGCTCTACATTTTCCTGTCCTCATAACCCAACCTTCAGAAATAATTGGTATCTCCTCCACAGAATGTTCCGTTCATTCACTGCGAATCTTAAATTCATCTGACTCTCAACTCCCGGCGGGTTATCGTTACACCACTTGTGAACGTCCAAGTAAGCCAATGCTGGTTTTCAGTGGCCTGTTCATACTAAGAGACGTGCTGTTCATTTGGCTATCCACTCCACCCTGTTCAGCTCTACATTTTCGTGTCCACAAAACCCAGCCTTCAGAAATCATTGGAATCACCACTAGAGAATGTTCCATTCATTCACTGCGAATCTGGAATTCCTCTGAACCTCCACTCCTGGCAGGTTTTCGTTACGCCACTGGTGAATGTCCAAGTAACTCAATACTGGTTTTCAGGGCATGTTCAACTCGCAGAAGTGCTGTTCAATGGGCTATCCACTCAATATTGGTCAGCTCTTCATTTTCCTCTCCACACAAACCAGCCTTCAGAAATCATTGGGCTCTCCACTACAGACTGTTCCATTCATTCACTGCGATTCTGCAATTCATCTGACTCTCCGCTCCAGGCAGGTTTTCATTACAGCACTGGTGAATGACCAAGTAATCCAATGCTGGTTTTCAGCCGCCTTTTCACACTCGCAGTGTGCTGTTCAATTTTCTATCCACTCAAACCTGGTCAGCCTTTCATTTTCTTTTCCACAATATCAGACTTCAGAAATCATTGGAATCGCCAGTACAGAATGTTCCATTCATTCACTGCCAATCTGGAATTCATCTGAATCTGCACTCCAGGTAGGCTTTCATTACACCACTTATGAATGTCCAAGTAACACAATGCTGGTTTTCAGCGGTCTGTTCACACTCTAAGCCCTGCTTTTTACTGGGTATCCACACAACTGTGGTCAGCTCTTCATTTTCATGTCCAAACAATCCAGACTTGAGAAATCATTGCAATCTCCAGTACAGAATGTTCCATTCATTCACTGCGAATCTGGAATTCAACTGAATCTCCACTACCTGCAGATTTATCTTACACCACTTGTGAATGTCCAAGTAAAACAATGCTGGTTTTCAGAGGCCTGTTCATGTTCGCAGTCGTGCTGTTCAATTGGCTATCCACTCAACCTGTTTTGCTCCTCATTTTCCTGTGCACACAACCCAGCCTTCAGAAATCATTGTAATCTCCACTACAGGATGTTCCATTCATTCACTGGGAATCTGGAATTCATCTGAATCTGCACTCCACGCAGGCTTTCGTTACACCACTGCTGAAAGTCGAAGTAATGCAATACTGGTTTTCAGTGGTCTGTTCACATTCGAAGCCGAGGCTTTTTACAGGCTATCCACTCAACACTGCTCAGCTCTTCATTTTCGTGTCCCCACAATCCAGATTTCAGAAATCATTGCAATCTCCACTACAGAATGTTCCATTCATTCACTGCGAGTCTGGAGTTTATCTGATTCTCCACTCCCGCCTGGTTAACATTACACCACTTGTGAATGTCCAAGTAAGCCAATGCTGGTTTTCAGAGGCCTGTTCATACTCGCAGCCGTGCTGTTTAATTGACAATTCACTCCACCCTGTTCAGCTCTTCATTGTCCCACCACACTACCAGCCTTCAGAAATCTTTGTTATCTCCACTACAGAATGTTCCATTCATTCACTGCGAATCTGGAATTCATCTGACTCTCAACTCCACGCAGGTTTTCATTACACCACTGTTGAATGTCCAAGTAACCCAATGCTGGTTTTCAGCGGCCTGTTCATATTCGCAGCCCTGCTGTTTACTTGGCTATCGATTCAAGCCTGGTCAGCTCTTCATTTTCCTGTCCACACAACACAGGCTTCAGAAATCATTGGAATCTCCTCTACAGAATGTTCCATTCATTCACTGCGAATGTGGAATTCAACTGACTCTCCACTCCATGCAGGTTTTCCTTACACCACTGATGAATGTCCAAGTAACCCAATGCTGGTTTTCAGCTGCATGTTCACACTCGCAGCCATGCTATACAATTGGCTTTCCACTAAATCCTGATTAGTTCTTGATTTTCCTTCCACACGGCCCAGCCTTCAGAAATCGTTGGAATCTCCACTAGAGAATGTTCCATTCATTCACTGCGAATCTGGAATTCCTCTGAACCTCCACTCCCGGCAGGTTTTCGTTACACCACTGTTGAATGTCCAAGTAACCCAATGTTTTAAGTGTTTTCTTCACAAGCGCAGTGGTGCTGTTCAATTGGCTATCCACTCAACCCTGGCCAGCTCTACATTTTCCTGTCCACACCACAGAGACTGGAGAAATCATTGTTATCTCCACTACAGAATGTTCCATTCATTCACAGCGAATCTGGAATTCATCTGAATCTCCACTCCCGGCAGGTTTTCGTGACACCACTGGTAAATATCCAAGTAAGCCAATGCTGGTTTTAAGTGGCCTGCTCATACTCTCAGCCGTGCTGTTCAATTTGCTATCCACTCAACCCTC
Organism: Sorex fumeus; assembly: GCF_029834395.1. Classification (NCBI taxonomy): domain Eukaryota; kingdom Metazoa; phylum Chordata; class Mammalia; order Eulipotyphla; family Soricidae; genus Sorex; species Sorex fumeus. The sequence continues at coordinate 2,262,242 of NW_026606113.1, forward strand.
TTCAGCTCCATTTTCCTGTCCACATAACCCAAACTTCAGAAACAATTGGTATCTCCTCCACAGAATGTTCCATTCATTGACGGCAAATCTGAAATTCATCTAATTCTCAACTCCCGTCAGGTTTTCGTTGCACCACTTGTGAATGTCCAATTAAGCCAAAGCTGGTTTTCAGTGGCCTGTTCTTACTACGAGACGTGCTGTTCATTTGGCTATCCATTCCACCCTGTTCAGCTCTACATTTTCGTGTCCACAAAACCCAGCCTTCAGAAATCATTGGAATCACCACTAGAGAATGTTCCATTCATTCACTGCGAATCTGGAATTCATCTGAATCTCCACTCCCGGCAGGTTTTCATTGCACCACTGCTGAATGTTCAAGTAACGCAATGATGGTTTTCAGCGGTCTATTCACACTCGAACCCGTGCTGTTCACGGTCTCGCGACTCAACACTGGTGAGTTCTTCTTTTTCCAGTTCAGACAATACACACCTCAGAAACCATTGCAATCTACACTACAGAATGTTTCATTCATTCAGGCGAATCTTGAATTCATCTTGTTCTCCACTCCCAGCAGGTTTTCGTTTCACCACTGGTGAATGTCCAAGCAACCCAAGGCTGGTTTCAGCTGCGTGTTAACACTCGCAGCCGTGCTGTTCAATTGGCTATCCAGTGAACGCTGGTTAGCTCTTGATTTTCCTTCCACACACCGAGCCTTCAGAAATCATTCTTATCTCCACTTCAGAATGTTCCATTCGTTCCCTGCGAATCTGGAATTCCTCTGACTCTCCACACCAGGCAGATTTTCCTAACAACACTGGTGAATGACCAGGTAATCCAATGCTGGTTTTCAGCGGCTGTTCACACTCACAGCCTTGCTGTTCAATTGGCAATCCAGTCAAACCTAGTCAGCTCTTCATTTTCCTGTCCACACAACCCAGCGTTCAGAAATCATTGGAATCTCTACTACAGAAATTTCCATTCATTCACTGTGAATCTGGAAATACTCTGAATCTGCATTCCAGGAAGGCTTTCGTTACACCACTGATGAATGTCCAAGTAATGCAATGCTGCTTCTTAGTGGTCTGTTCACACTCGAAACCGTGCTGTTCATTGGCTATCCACTCAATATCGGTCAGCTCTTCAATATCCTGTCCAGACTATCCAGATTCCTAAATGTTGGCAATCACCACTACAGAATGTTCCATTCAATCACGCGAATCTGGAATTCATCAGAGTCTCCACTCCTGGAAGGTTTTCGTGACACCACTGGTAAATGTCCAAGGAAGACAATGCTGGTTTTAAGCCGCCTGCTAACACACTCAGCCGTGCTGTTCAATTTGCTATCCACCCAACCCTATTCAGCTCTACATTTTCCTGTCCTCATAACCCAACCTTCAGAAATAATTGGTATCTCCTCCACAGAATGTTCCGTTCATTCACTGCGAATCTTAAATTCATCTGACTCTCAACTCCCGGCGGGTTATCGTTACACCACTTGTGAATGTCCAAGTAAGCCAATGCTGGTTTTCAGTGGCCTGTTCATACTAAGAGACGTGCTGTTCATTTGGCTATCCACTCCACCCTGTTCAGCTCTACATTTTCGTGTCCACAAAACCCAGCCTTCAGAAATCATTGGAATCACCACTAGAGAATGTTCCATTCATTCACTGCGAATCTGGAATTCCTCTGAACCTCCACTCCTGGCAGGTTTTCGTTACGCCACTGGTGAATGTCCAAGTAACTCAATACTGGTTTTCAGAGGCATGTTCAACTCGCAGAAGTGCTGTTCAATGGGCTATCCACTCAATATTGGTCAGCTCTTCATTTTCCTCTCCACACAAACCAGCCTTCAGAAATCATTGGGCTCTCCACTACAGACTGTTCCATTCATTCACTGCGATTCTGCAATTCATCTGACTCTCCGCTCCAGGCAGGTTTTCATTACAGCACTGGTGAATGACCAAGTAATCCAATGCTGGTTTTCAGCCGCCTTTTCACACTCGCAGTGTGCTGTTCAATTGTCTATCCACTCAAACCTGGTCAGCCTTTCATTTTCTTTTCCACAATATCAGACTTCAGAAATCATTGGAATCGCCAGTACAGAATGTTCCATTCATTCACTGCCAATCTGGAATTCATCTGAATCTGCACTCCAGGTAGGCTTTCATTACACCACTTATGAATGTCCAAGTAACACAATGCTGGTTTTCAGCGGTCTGTTCACACTCTAAGCCCTGCTTTTTACTGGGTATCCACACAACTGTGGTCAGCTCTTCATTTTCATGTCCAAACAATCCAGACTTGAGAAATCATTGCAATCTCCAGTACAGAATGTTCCATTCATTCACTGCGAATCTGGAATTCAACTGAATCTCCACTACCTGCAGATTTATCTTACACCACTTGTGAATGTCCAAGTAAAACAATGCTGGTTTTCAGAGGCCTGTTCATGTTCGCAGTCGTGCTGTTCAATTGGCTATCCACTCAACCTGTTTTGCTCCTCATTTTCCTGTGCACACAACCCAGCCTTCAGAAATCATTGTAATCTCCACTACAGGATGTTCCATTCATTCACTGGGAATCTGGAATTCATCTGAATCTGCACTCCACGCAGGCTTTCGTTACACCACTGCTGAAAGTCGAAGTAATGCAATACTGGTTTTCAGTGGTCTGTTCACATTCGAAGCCGAGGCTTTTTACAGGCTATCCACTCAACACTGGTCAGCTCTTCATTTTCGTGTCCCCACAATCCAGATTTCAGAAATCATTGCAATCTCCACTACAGAATGTTCCATTCATTCACTGCGAGTCTGGAGTTTATCTGATTCTCCACTCCCGCCTGGTTAACATTACACCACTTGTGAATGTCCAAGTAAGCCAATGCTGGTTTTCAGAGGCCTGTTCATACTCGCAGCCGTGCTGTTTAATTGACAATTCACTCCACCCTGTTCAGCTCTTCATTGTCCCACCACACTACCAGCCTTCAGAAATCTTTGTTATCTCCACTACAGAATGTTCCATTCATTCACTGCGAATCTGGAATTCATCTGACTCTCAACTCCACGCAGGTTTTCATTACACCACTGTTGAATGTCCAAGTAACCCAATGCTGGTTTTCAGCGGCCTGTTCATATTCGCAGCCCTGCTGTTTACTTGGCTATCGATTCAAGCCTGGTCAGCTCTTCATTTTCCTGTCCACACAACACAGGCTTCAGAAATCATTGGAATCTCCTCTACAGAATGTTCCATTCATTCACTGCGAATGTGGAATTCAACTGACTCTCCACTCCATGCAGGTTTTCCTTACACCACTGATGAATGTCCAAGTAACCCAATGCTGTTTTTCAGCTGCATGTTCACACTCGCAGCCATGCTATACAATTGGCTTTCCACTAAATCCTGATTAGTTCTTGATTTTCCTTCCACACGGCCCAGCCTTCAGAAATCGTTGGAATCTCCACTAGAGAATGTTCCATTCATTCACTGCGAATCTGGAATTCCTCTGAACCTCCACTCCCGGCAGGTTTTCGTTACACCACTGTTGAATGTCCAAGTAACCCAATGTTTTAAGTGTTTTCTTCACAAGCGCAGTGGTGCTGTTCAATTGGCTATCCACTCAACCCTGGCCAGCTCTACATTTTCCTGTCCACACCACAGAGACTGGAGAAATCATTGTTATCTCCACTACAGAATGTTCCATTCATTCACAGCGAATCTGGAATTCATCTGAATCTCCACTCCCGGCAGGTTTTCGTGACACCACTGGTAAATATCCAAGTAAGCCAATGCTGGTTTTAAGTGGCCTGCTCATACTCTCAGCCGTGCTGTTCAATTTGCTATCCACTCAACCCTCTTCAGCTCCATTTTCCTGTCCACATAACCCAAACTTCAGAAACAATTGGTATCTCCTCCACAGAATGTTCCATTCATTGACGGCAAATCTGAAATTCATCTAATTCTCAACTCCCGTCAGGTTTTCGTTACACCACTTGTGAATGTCCAATTAAGCCAAAGCTGGTTTTCAGTGGCCTGTTCTTACTACGAGACGTGCTGTTCATTTGGCTATCCATTCCACCCTGTTCAGCTCTACATTTTCGTGTCCACAAAACCCAGCCTTCAGAAATCATTGGAATCACCACTAGAGAATGTTCCATTCATTCACTGCGAATCTGGAATTCATCTGAATCTCCACTCCCGGCAGGTTTTCATTGCACCACTGCTGAATGTTCAAGTAACGCAATGATGGTTTTCAGCGGTCTATTCACACTCGAACCCGTGCTGTTCACGGTCTAGCGACTCAACACTGGTGAGTTCTTCTTTTTCCAGTTCAGACAATACACACCTCAGAAACCATTGCAATCTACACTACAGAATGTTTCATTCATTCAGGCGAATCTTGAATTCATCTTGTTCTCCACTCCCAGCAGGTTTTCGTTTCACCACTGGTGAATGTCCAAGCAACCCAAGGCTGGTTTCAGCTGCGTGTTAACACTCGCAGCCGTGCTGTTCAATTGGCTATCCAGTGAACGCTGGTTAGCTCTTGATTTTCCTTCCACACACCGAGCCTTCAGAAATCATTCTTATCTCCACTTCAGAATGTTCCATTCGTTCCCTGCGAATCTGGAATTCCTCTGACTCTCCACACCAGGCAGATTTTCCTAACAACACTGGTGAATGACCAGGTAATCCAATGCTGGTTTTCAGCGGCTGTTCACACTCACAGCCTTGCTGTTCAATTGGCAATCCAGTCAAACCTAGTCAGCTCTTCATTTTCCTGTCCACACAACCCAGCGTTCAGAAATCATTGGAATCTCTACTACAGAAATTTCCATTCATTCACTGTGAATCTGGAAATACTCTGAATCTGCATTCCAGGAAGGCTTTCGTTACACCACTGATGAATGTCCAAGTAATGCAATGCTGCTTCTTAGTGGTCTGTTCACACTCGAAACCGTGCTGTTCATTGGCTATCCACTCAATATCGGTCAGCTCTTCAATATCCTGTCCAGACTATCCAGATTCCTAAATGTTGGCAATCACCACTACAGAATGTTCCATTCAATCACGCGAATCTGGAATTCATCAGAGTCTCCACTCCTGGAAGGTTTTCGTGACACCACTGGTAAATGTCCAAGGAAGACAATGCTGGTTTTAAGCCGCCTGCTAACACACTCAGCCGTGCTGTTCAATTTGCTATCCACCCAACCCTATTCAGCTCTACATTTTCCTGTCCTCATAACCCAACCTTCAGAAATAATTGGTATCTCCTCCACAGAATGTTCCGTTCATTCACTGCGAATCTTAAATTCATCTGACTCTCAACTCCCGGCGGGTTATCGTTACACCACTTGTGAATGTCCAAGTAAGCCAATGCTGGTTTTCAGTGGCCTGTTCATACTAAGAGACGTGCTGTTCATTTGGCTATCCACTCCACCCTGTTCAGCTCTACATTTTCGTGTCCACAAAACCCAGCCTTCAGAAATCATTGGAATCACCACTAGAGAATGTTCCATTCATTCACTGCGAATCTGGAATTCCTCTGAACCTCCACTCCTGGCAGGTTTTCGTTACGCCACTGGTGAATGTCCAAGTAACTCAATACTGGTTTTCAGAGGCATGTTCAACTCGCAGAAGTGCTGTTCAATGGGCTATCCACTCAATATTGGTCAGCTCTTCATTTTCCTCTCCACACAAACCAGCCTTCAGAAATCATTGGGCTCTCCACTACAGACTGTTCCATTCATTCACTGCGATTCTGCAATTCATCTGACTCTCCGCTCCAGGCAGGTTTTCATTACAGCACTGGTGAATGACCAAGTAATCCAATGCTGGTTTTCAGCCGCCTTTTCACACTCGCAGTGTGCTGTTCAATTGTCTATCCACTCAAACCTGGTCAGCCTTTCATTTTCTTTTCCACAATATCAGACTTCAGAAATCATTGGAATCGCCAGTACAGAATGTTCCATTCATTCACTGCCAATCTGGAATTCATCTGAATCTGCACTCCAGGTAGGCTTTCATTACACCACTTATGAATGTCCAAGTAACACAATGCTGGTTTTCAGCGGTCTGTTCACACTCTAAGCCCTGCTTTTTACTGGGTATCCACACAACTGTGGTCAGCTCTTCATTTTCATGTCCAAACAATCCAGACTTGAGAAATCATTGCAATCTCCAGTACAGAATGTTCCATTCATTCACTGCGAATCTGGAATTCAACTGAATCTCCACTACCTGCAGATTTATCTTACACCACTTGTGAATGTCCAAGTAAAACAATGCTGGTTTTCAGAGGCCTGTTCATGTTCGCAGTCGTGCTGTTCAATTGGCTATCCACTCAACCTGTTTTGCTCCTCATTTTCCTGTGCACACAACCCAGCCTTCAGAAATCATTGTAATCTCCACTACAGGATGTTCCATTCATTCACTGGGAATCTGGAATTCATCTGAATCTGCACTCCACGCAGGCTTTCGTTACACCACTGCTGAAAGTCGAAGTAATGCAATACTGGTTTTCAGTGGTCTGTTCACATTCGAAGCCGAGGCTTTTTACAGGCTATCCACTCAACACTGGTCAGCTCTTCATTTTCGTGTCCCCACAATCCAGATTTCAGAAATCATTGCAATCTCCACTACAGAATGTTCCATTCATTCACTGCGAGTCTGGAGTTTATCTGATTCTCCACTCCCGCCTGGTTAACATTACACCACTTGTGAATGTCCAAGTAAGCCAATGCTGGTTTTCAGAGGCCTGTTCATACTCGCAGCCGTGCTGTTTAATTGACAATTCACTCCACCCTGTTCAGCTCTTCATTGTCCCACCACACTACCAGCCTTCAGAAATCTTTGTTATCTCCACTACAGAATGTTCCATTCATTCACTGCGAATCTGGAATTCATCTGACTCTCAACTCCACGCAGGTTTTCATTACACCACTGTTGAACGTCCAAGTAACCCAATGCTGGTTTTCAGCGGCCTGTTCATATTCGCAGCCCTGCTGTTTACTTGGCTATCGATTCAAGCCTGGTCAGCTCTTCATTTTCCTGTCCACACAACACAGGCTTCAGAAATCATTGGAATCTCCTCTACAGAATGTTCCATTCATTCACTGCGAATGTGGAATTCAACTGACTCTCCACTCCATGCAGGTTTTCCTTACACCACTGATGAATGTCCAAGTAACCCAATGCTGGTTTTCAGCTGCATGTTCACACTCGCAGCCATGCTATACAATTGGCTTTCCACTAAATCCTGATTAGTTCTTGATTTTCCTTCCACACGACCCAGCCTTCAGAAATCGTTGGAATCTCCACTAGAGAATGTTCCATTCATTCACTGCGAATCTGGAATTCCTCTGAACCTCCACTCCCGGCAGGTTTTCGTTACACCACTGTTGAATGTCCAAGTAACCCAATGTTTTAAGTGTTTTCTTCACAAGCGCAGTGGTGCTGTTCAATTGGCTATCCACTCAACCCTGGCCAGCTCTACATTTTGCTGTCCACACCACAGAGACTGGAGAAATCATTGTTATCTCCACTACAGAATGTTCCATTCATTCACAGCGAATCTGGAATTCATCTGAATCTCCACTCCCGGCAGGTTTTCGTGACACCACTGGTAAATATCCAAGTAAGCCAATGCTGGTTTTAAGTGGCCTGCTCATACTCTCAGCCGTGCTGTTCAATTTGCTATCCACTCAACCCTCTTCAGCTCCATTTTCCTGTCCACATAACCCAAACTTCAGAAACAATTGGTATCTCCTCCACAGAATGTTCCATTCATTGACGGCAAATCTGAAATTCATCTAATTCTCAACTCCCGTCAGGTTTTCGTTACACCACTTGTGAATGTCCAATTAAGCCAAAGCTGGTTTTCAGTGGCCTGTTCTTACTACGAGACGTGCTGTTCATTTGGCTATCCATTCCACCCTGTTCAGCTCTACATTTTCGTGTCCACAAAACCCAGCCTTCAGAAATCATTGGAATCACCACTAGAGAATGTTCCATTCATTCACTGCGAATCTGGAATTCATCTGAATCTCCACTCCCGGCAGGTTTTCATTGCACCACTGCTGAATGTTCAAGTAACGCAATGATGGTTTTCAGCGGTCTATTCACACTCGAACCCGTGCTGTTCACGGTCTAGCGACTCAACACTGGTGAGTTCTTCTTTTTCCAGTTCAGACAATACAAACCTCAGAAACCATTGCAATCTACACTACAGAATGTTTCATTCATTCAGGCGAATCTTGAATTCATCTTGTTCTCCACTCCCAGCAGGTTTTCGTTTCACCACTGGTGAATGTCCAAGCAACCCAAGGCTGGTTTCAGCTGCGTGTTAACACTCGCAGCCGTGCTGTTCAATTGGCTATCCAGTGAACGCTGGTTAGCTCTTGATTTTCCTTCCACACACCGAGCCTTCAGAAATCATTCTTATCTCCACTTCAGAATGTTCCATTCGTTCCCTGCGAATCTGGAATTCCTCTGACTCTCCACACCAGGCAGATTTTCCTAACAACACTGGTGAATGACCAGGTAATCCAATGCTGGTTTTCAGCGGCTGTTCACACTCACAGCCTTGCTGTTCAATTGGCAATCCAGTCAAACCTAGTCAGCTCTTCATTTTCCTGTCCACACAACCCAGCGTTCAGAAATCATTGGAATCTCTACTACAGAAATTTCCATTCATTCACTGTGAATCTGGAAATACTCTGAATCTGCATTCCAGGAAGGCTTTCGTTACACCACTGATGAATGTCCAAGTAATGCAATGCTGCTTCTTAGTGGTCTGTTCACACTCGAAACCGTGCTGTTCATTGGCTATCCACTCAATATCGGTCAGCTCTTCAATATCCTGTCCAGACTATCCAGATTCCTAAATGTTGGCAATCACCACTACAGAATGTTCCATTCAATCACGCGAATCTGGAATTCATCAGAGTCTCCACTCCTGGAAGGTTTTCGTGACACCACTGGTAAATGTCCAAGGAAGACAATGCTGGTTTTAAGCCGCCTGCTAACACACTCAGCCGTGCTGTTCAATTTGCTATCCACCCAACCCTATTCAGCTCTACATTTTCCTGTCCTCATAACCCAACCTTCAGAAATAATTGGTATCTCCTCCACAGAATGTTCCGTTCATTCACTGCGAATCTTAAATTCATCTGACTCTCAACTCCCGGCGGGTTATCGTTACACCACTTGTGAATGTCCAAGTAAGCCAATGCTGGTTTTCAGTGGCCTGTTCATACTAAGAGACGTGCTGTTCATTTGGCTATCCACTCCACCCTGTTCAGCTCTACATTTTCGTGTCCACAAAACCCAGCCTTCAGAAATCATTGGAATCACCACTAGAGAATGTTCCATTCATTCACTGCGAATCTGGAATTCCTCTGAACCTCCACTCCTGGCAGGTTTTCGTTACGCCACTGGTGAATGTCCAAGTAACTCAATACTGGTTTTCAGAGGCATGTTCAACTCGCAGAAGTGCTGTTCAATGGGCTATCCACTCAATATTGGTCAGCTCTTCATTTTCCTCTCCACACAAACCAGCCTTCAGAAATCATTGGGCTCTCCACTACAGACTGTTCCATTCATTCACTGCGATTCTGCAATTCATCTGACTCTCCGCTCCAGGCAGGTTTTCATTACAGCACTGGTGAATGACCAAGTAATCCAATGCTGGTTTTCAGCCGCCTTTTCACACTCGCAGTGTGCTGTTCAATTGTCTATCCACTCAAACCTGGTCAGCCTTTCATTTTCTTTTCCACAATATCAGACTTCAGAAATCATTGGAATCGCCAGTACAGAATGTTCCATTCATTCACTGCCAATCTGGAATTCATCTGAATCTGCACTCCAGGTAGGCTTTCATTACACCACTTATGAATGTCCAAGTAACACAATGCTGGTTTTCAGCGGTCTGTTCACACTCTAAGCCCTGCTTTTTACTGGGTATCCACACAACTGTGGTCAGCTCTTCATTTTCATGTCCAAACAATCCAGACTTGAGAAATCATTGCAATCTCCAGTACAGAATGTTCCATTCATTCACTGCGAATCTGGAATTCAACTGAATCTCCACTACCTGCAGATTTATCTTACACCACTTGTGAATGTCCAAGTAAAACAATGCTGGTTTTCAGAGGCCTGTTCATGTTCGCAGTCGTGCTGTTCAATTGGCTATCCACTCAACCTGTTTTGCTCCTCATTTTCCTGTGCACACAACCCAGCCTTCAGAAATCATTGTAATCTCCACTACAGGATGTTCCATTCATTCACTGGGAATCTGGAATTCATCTGAATCTGCACTCCACGCAGGCTTTCGTTACACCACTGCTGAAAGTCGAAGTAATGCAATACTGGTTTTCAGTGGTCTGTTCACATTCGAAGCCGAGGCTTTTTACAGGCTATCCACTCAACACTGCTCAGCTCTTCATTTTCGTGTCCCCACAATCCAGATTTCAGAAATCATTGCAATCTCCACTACAGAATGTTCCATTCATTCACTGCGAGTCTGGAGTTTATCTGATTCTCCACTCCCGCCTGGTTAACATTACACCACTTGTGAATGTCCAAGTAAGCCAATGCTGGTTTTCAGAGGCCTGTTCATACTCGCAGCCGTGCTGTTTAATTGACAATTCACTCCACCCTGTTCAGCTCTTCATTGTCCCACCACACTACCAGCCTTCAGAAATCTTTGTTATCTCCACTACAGAATGTTCCATTCATTCACTGCGAATCTGGAATTCATCTGACTCTCAACTCCACGCAGGTTTTCATTACACCACTGTTGAATGTCCAAGTAACCCAATGCTGGTTTTCAGCGGCCTGTTCATATTCGCAGCCCTGCTGTTTACTTGGCTATCGATTCAAGCCTGGTCAGCTCTTCATTTTCCTGTCCACACAACACAGGCTTCAGAAATCATTGGAATCTCCTCTACAGAATGTTCCATTCATTCACTGCGAATGTGGAATTCAACTGACTCTCCACTCCATGCAGGTTTTCCTTACACCACTGATGAATGTCCAAGTAACCCAATGCTGTTTTTCAGCTGCATGTTCACACTCGCAGCCATGCTATACAATTGGCTTTCCACTAAATCCTGATTAGTTCTTGATTTTCCTTCCACACGGCCCAGCCTTCAGAAATCGTTGGAATCTCCACTAGAGAATGTTCCATTCATTCACTGCGAATCTGGAATTCCTCTGAACCTCCACTCCCGGCAGGTTTTCGTTACACCACTGTTGAATGTCCAAGTAACCCAATGTTTTAAGTGTTTTCTTCACAAGCGCAGTGGTGCTGTTCAATTGGCTATCCACTCAACCCTGGCCAGCTCTACATTTTCCTGTCCACACCACAGAGACTGGAGAAATCATTGTTATCTCCACTACAGAATGTTCCATTCATTCACAGCGAATCTGGAATTCATCTGAATCTCCACTCCCGGCAGGTTTTCGTGACACCACTGGTAAATATCCAAGTAAGCCAATGCTGGTTTTAAGTGGCCTGCTCATACTCTCAGCCGTGCTGTTCAATTTGCTATCCACTCAACCCTCTTCAGCTCCATTTTCCTGTCCACATAACCCAAACTTCAGAAACAATTGGTATCTCCTCCACAGAATGTTCCATTCATTGACGGCAAATCTGAAATTCATCTAATTCTCAACTCCCGTCAGGTTTTCGTTACACCACTTGTGAATGTCCAATTAAGCCAAAGCTGGTTTTCAGTGGTCTGTTCTTACTACGAGACGTGCTGTTCATTTGGCTATCCATTCCACCCTGTTCAGCTCTACATTTTCGTGTCCACAAAACCCAGCCTTCAGAAATCATTGGAATCACCACTAGAGAATGTTCCATTCATTCACTGCGAATCTGGAATTCATCTGAATCTCCACTCCCGGCAGGTTTTCATTGCACCACTGCTGAATGTTCAAGTAACGCAATGATGGTTTTCAGCGGTCTATTCACACTCGAACCCGTGCTGTTCACGGTCTAGCGACTCAACACTGGTGAGTTCTTCTTTTTCCAGTTCAGACAATACACACCTCAGAAACCATTGCAATCTACACTACAGAATGTTTCATTCATTCAGGCGAATCTTGAATTCATCTTGTTCTCCACTCCCAGCAGGTTTTCGTTTCACCACTGGTGAATGTCCAAGCAACCCAAGGCTGGTTTCAGCTGCGTGTTAACACTCGCAGCCGTGCTGTTCAATTGGCTATCCAGTGAACGCTGGTTAGCTCTTGATTTTCCTTCCACACACCGAGCCTTCAGAAATCATTCTTATCTCCACTTCAGAATGTTCCATTCGTTCCCTGCGAATCTGGAATTCCTCTGACTCTCCACACCAGGCAGATTTTCCTAACAACACTGGTGAATGACCAGGTAATCCAATGCTGGTTTTCAGCGGCTGTTCACACTCACAGCCTTGCTGTTCAATTGGCAATCCAGTCAAACCTAGTCAGCTCTTCATTTTCCTGTCCACACAACCCAGCGTTCAGAAATCATTGGAATCTCTACTACAGAAATTTCCATTCATTCACTGTGAATCTGGAAATACTCTGAATCTGCATTCCAGGAAGGCTTTCGTTACACCACTGATGAATGTCCAAGTAATGCAATGCTGCTTCTTAGTGGTCTGTTCACACTCGAAACCGTGCTGTTCATTGGCTATCCACTCAATATCGGTCAGCTCTTCAATATCCTGTCCAGACTATCCAGATTCCTAAATGTTGGCAATCACCACTACAGAATGTTCCATTCAATCACGCGAATCTGGAATTCATCAGAGTCTCCACTCCTGGAAGGTTTTCGTGACACCACTGGTAAATGTCCAAGGAAGACAATGCTGGTTTTAAGCCGCCTGCTAACACACTCAGCCGTGCTGTTCAATTTGCTATCCACCCAACCCTATTCAGCTCTACATTTTCCTGTCCTCATAACCCAACCTTCAGAAATAATTGGTATCTCCTCCACAGAATGTTCCGTTCATTCACTGCGAATCTTAAATTCATCTGACTCTCAACTCCCGGCGGGTTATCGTTACACCACTTGTGAATGTCCAAGTAAGCCAATGCTGGTTTTCAGTGGCCTGTTCATACTAAGAGACGTGCTGTTCATTTGGCTATCCACTCCACCCTGTTCAGCTCTACATTTTCGTGTCCACAAAACCCAGCCTTCAGAAATCATTGGAATCACCACTAGAGAATGTTCCATTCATTCACTGCGAATCTGGAATTCCTCTGAACCTCCACTCCTGGCAGGTTTTCGTTACGCCACTGGTGAATGTCCAAGTAACTCAATACTGGTTTTCAGAGGCATGTTCAACTCGCAGAAGTGCTGTTCAATGGGCTATCCACTCAATATTGGTCAGCTCTTCATTTTCCTCTCCACACAAACCAGCCTTCAGAAATCATTGGGCTCTCCACTACAGACTGTTCCATTCATTCACTGCGATTCTGCAATTCATCTGACTCTCCGCTCCAGGCAGGTTTTCATTACAGCACTGGTGAATGACCAAGTAATCCAATGCTGGTTTTCAGCCGCCTTTTCACACTCGCAGTGTGCTGTTCAATTGTCTATCCACTCAAACCTGGTCAGCCTTTCATTTTCTTTTCCACAATATCAGACTTCAGAAATCATTGGAATCGCCAGTACAGAATGTTCCATTCATTCACTGCCAATCTGGAATTCATCTGAATCTGCACTCCAGGTAGGCTTTCATTACACCACTTATGAATGTCCAAGTAACACAATGCTGGTTTTCAGCGGTCTGTTCACACTCTAAGCCCTGCTTTTTACTGGGTATCCACACAACTGTGGTCAGCTCTTCATTTTCATGTCCAAACAATCCAGACTTGAGAAATCATTGCAATCTCCAGTACAGAATGTTCCATTCATTCACTGCGAATCTGGAATTCAACTGAATCTCCACTACCTGCAGATTTATCTTACACCACTTGTGAATGTCCAAGTAAAACAATGCTGGTTTTCAGAGGCCTGTTCATGTTCGCAGTCGTGCTGTTCAATTGGCTATCCACTCAACCTGTTTTGCTCCTCATTTTCCTGTGCACACAACCCAGCCTTCAGAAATCATTGTAATCTCCACTACAGGATGTTCCATTCATTCACTGGGAATCTGGAATTCATCTGAATCTGCACTCCACGCAGGCTTTCGTTACACCACTGCTGAAAGTCGAAGTAATGCAATACTGGTTTTCAGTGGTCTGTTCACATTCGAAGCCGAGGCTTTTTACAGGCTATCCACTCAACACTGCTCAGCTCTTCATTTTCGTGTCCCCACAATCCAGATTTCAGAAATCATTGCAATCTCCACTACAGAATGTTCCATTCATTCACTGCGAGTCTGGAGTTTATCTGATTCTCCACTCCCGCCTGGTTAACATTACACCACTTGTGAATGTCCAAGTAAGCCAATGCTGGTTTTCAGAGGCCTGTTCATACTCGCAGCCGTGCTGTTTAATTGACAATTCACTCCACCCTGTTCAGCTCTTCATTGTCCCACCACACTACCAGCCTTCAGAAATCTTTGTTATCTCCACTACAGAATGTTCCATTCATTCACTGCGAATCTGGAATTCATCTGACTCTCAACTCCACGCAGGTTTTCATTACACCACTGTTGAATGTCCAAGTAACCCAATGCTGGTTTTCAGCGGCCTGTTCATATTCGCAGCCCTGCTGTTTACTTGGCTATCGATTCAAGCCTGGTCAGCTCTTCATTTTCCTGTCCACACAACACAGGCTTCAGAAATCATTGGAATCTCCTCTACAGAATGTTCCATTCATTCACTGCGAATGTGGAATTCAACTGACTCTCCACTCCATGCAGGTTTTCCTTACACCACTGATGAATGTCCAAGTAACCCAATGCTGTTTTTCAGCTGCATGTTCACACTCGCAGCCATGCTATACAATTGGCTTTCCACTAAATCCTGATTAGTTCTTGATTTTCCTTCCACACGGCCCAGCCTTCAGAAATCGTTGGAATCTCCACTAGAGAATGTTCCATTCATTCACTGCGAATCTGGAATTCCTCTGAACCTCCACTCCCGGCAGGTTTTCGTTACACCACTGTTGAATGTCCAAGTAACCCAATGTTTTAAGTGTTTTCTTCACAAGCGCAGTGGTGCTGTTCAATTGGCTATCCACTCAACCCTGGCCAGCTCTACATTTTCCTGTCCACACCACAGAGACTGGAGAAATCATTGTTATCTCCACTACAGAATGTTCCATTCATTCACAGCGAATCTGGAATTCATCTGAATCTCCACTCCCGGCAGGTTTTCGTGACACCACTGGTAAATATCCAAGTAAGCCAATGCTGGTTTTAAGTGGCCTGCTCATACTCTCAGCCGTGCTGTTCAATTTGCTATCCACTCAACCCTCTTCAGCTCCATTTTCCTGTCCACATAACCCAAACTTCAGAAACAATTGGTATCTCCTCCACAGAATGTTCCATTCATTGACGGCAAATCTGAAATTCATCTAATTCTCAACTCCCGTCAGGTTTTCGTTACACCACTTGTGAATGTCCAATTAAGCCAAAGCTGGTTTTCAGTGGCCTGTTCTTACTACGAGACGTGCTGTTCATTTGGCTATCCATTCCACCCTGTTCAGCTCTACATTTTCGTGTCCACAAAACCCAGCCTTCAGAAATCATTGGAATCACCACTAGAGAATGTTCCATTCATTCACTGCGAATCTGGAATTCATCTGAATCTCCACTCCCGGCAGGTTTTCATTGCACCACTGCTGAATGTTCAAGTAACGCAATGATGGTTTTCAGCGGTCTATTCACACTCGAACCCGTGCTGTTCACGGTCTAGCGACTCAACACTGGTGAGTTCTTCTTTTTCCAGTTCAGACAATACACACCTCAGAAACCATTGCAATCTACACTACAGAATGTTTCATTCATTCAGGCGAATCTTGAATTCATCTTGTTCTCCACTCCCAGCAGGTTTTCGTTTCACCACTGGTGAATGTCCAAGCAACCCAAGGCTGGTTTCAGCTGCGTGTTAACACTCGCAGCCGTGCTGTTCAATTGGCTATCCAGTGAACGCTGGTTAGCTCTTGATTTTCCTTCCACACACCGAGCCTTCAGAAATCATTCTTATCTCCACTTCAGAATGTTCCATTCGTTCCCTGCGAATCTGGAATTCCTCTGACTCTCCACACCAGGCAGATTTTCCTAACAACACTGGTGAATGACCAGGTAATCCAATGCTGGTTTTCAGCGGCTGTTCACACTCACAGCCTTGCTGTTCAATTGGCAATCCAGTCAAACCTAGTCAGCTCTTCATTTTCCTGTCCACACAACCCAGCGTTCAGAAATCATTGGAATCTCTACTACAGAAATTTCCATTCATTCACTGTGAATCTGGAAATACTCTGAATCTGCATTCCAGGAAGGCTTTCGTTACACCACTGATGAATGTCCAAGTAATGCAATGCTGCTTCTTAGTGGTCTGTTCACACTCGAAACCGTGCTGTTCATTGGCTATCCACTCAATATCGGTCAGCTCTTCAATATCCTGTCCAGACTATCCAGATTCCTAAATGTTGGCAATCACCACTACAGAATGTTCCATTCAATCACGCGAATCTGGAATTCATCAGAGTCTCCACTCCTGGAAGGTTTTCGTGACACCACTGGTAAATGTCCAAGGAAGACAATGCTGGTTTTAAGCCGCCTGCTAACACACTCAGCCGTGCTGTTCAATTTGCTATCCACCCAACCCTATTCAGCTCTACATTTTCCTGTCCTCATAACCCAACCTTCAGAAATAATTGGTATCTCCTCCACAGAATGTTCCGTTCATTCACTGCGAATCTTAAATTCATCTGACTCTCAACTCCCGGCGGGTTATCGTTACACCACTTGTGAATGTCCAAGTAAGCCAATGCTGGTTTTCAGTGGCCTGTTCATACTAAGAGACGTGCTGTTCATTTGGCTATCCACTCCACCCTGTTCAGCTCTACATTTTCGTGTCCACAAAACCCAGCCTTCAGAAATCATTGGAATCACCACTAGAGAATGTTCCATTCATTCACTGCGAATCTGGAATTCCTCTGAACCTCCACTCCTGGCAGGTTTTCGTTACGCCACTGGTGAATGTCCAAGTAACTCAATACTGGTTTTCAGAGGCATGTTCAACTCGCAGAAGTGCTGTTCAATGGGCTATCCACTCAATATTGGTCAGCTCTTCATTTTCCTCTCCACACAAACCAGCCTTCAGAAATCATTGGGCTCTCCACTACAGACTGTTCCATTCATTCACTGCGATTCTGCAATTCATCTGACTCTCTGCTCCAGGCAGGTTTTCATTACAGCACTGGTGAATGACCAAGTAATCCAATGCTGGTTTTCAGCCGCCTTTTCACACTCGCAGTGTGCTGTTCAATTGTCTATCCACTCAAACCTGGTCAGCCTTTCATTTTCTTTTCCACAATATCAGACTTCAGAAATCATTGGAATCGCCAGTACAGAATGTTCCATTCATTCACTGCCAATCTGGAATTCATCTGAATCTGCACTCCAGGTAGGCTTTCATTACACCACTTATGAATGTCCAAGTAACACAATGCTGGTTTTCAGCGGTCTGTTCACACTCTAAGCCCTGCTTTTTACTGGGTATCCACACAACTGTGGTCAGCTCTTCATTTTCATGTCCAAACAATCCAGACTTGAGAAATCATTGCAATCTCCAGTACAGAATGTTCCATTCATTCACTGCGAATCTGGAATTCAACTGAATCTCCACTACCTGCAGATTTATCTTACACCACTTGTGAATGTCCAAGTAAAACAATGCTGGTTTTCAGAGGCCTGTTCATGTTCGCAGTCGTGCTGTTCAATTGGCTATCCACTCAACCTGTTTTGCTCCTCATTTTCCTGTGCACACAACCCAGCCTTCAGAAATCATTGTAATCTCCACTACAGGATGTTCCATTCATTCACTGGGAATCTGGAATTCATCTGAATCTGCACTCCACGCAGGCTTTCGTTACACCACTGCTGAAAGTCGAAGTAATGCAATACTGGTTTTCAGTGGTCTGTTCACATTCGAAGCCGAGGCTTTTTACAGGCTATCCACTCAACACTGCTCAGCTCTTCATTTTCGTGTCCCCACAATCCAGATTTCAGAAATCATTGCAATCTCCACTACAGAATGTTCCATTCATTCACTGCGAGTCTGGAGTTTATCTGATTCTCCACTCCCGCCTGGTTAACATTACACCACTTGTGAATGTCCAAGTAAGCCAATGCTGGTTTTCAGAGGCCTGTTCATACTCGCAGCCGTGCTGTTTAATTGACAATTCACTCCACCCTGTTCAGCTCTTCATTGTCCCACCACACTACCAGCCTTCAGAAATCTTTGTTATCTCCACTACAGAATGTTCCATTCATTCACTGCGAATCTGGAATTCATCTGACTCTCAACTCCACGCAGGTTTTCATTACACCACTGTTGAATGTCCAAGTAACCCAATGCTGGTTTTCAGCGGCCTGTTCATATTCGCAGCCCTGCTGTTTACTTGGCTATCGATTCAAGCCTGGTCAGCTCTTCATTTTCCTGTCCACACAACACAGGCTTCAGAAATCATTGGAATCTCCTCTACAGAATGTTCCATTCATTCACTGCGAATGTGGAATTCAACTGACTCTCCACTCCATGCAGGTTTTCCTTACACCACTGATGAATGTCCAAGTAACCCAATGCTGTTTTTCAGCTGCATGTTCACACTCGCAGCCATGCTATACAATTGGCTTTCCACTAAATCCTGATTAGTTCTTGATTTTCCTTCCACACGGCCCAGCCTTCAGAAATCGTTGGAATCTCCACTAGAGAATGTTCCATTCATTCACTGCGAATCTGGAATTCCTCTGAACCTCCACTCCCGGCAGGTTTTCGTTACACCACTGTTGAATGTCCAAGTAACCCAATGTTTTAAGTGTTTTCTTCACAAGCGCAGTGGTGCTGTTCAATTGGCTATCCACTCAACCCTGGCCAGCTCTACATTTTCCTGTCCACACCACAGAGACTGGAGAAATCATTGTTATCTCCACTACAGAATGTTCCATTCATTCACAGCGAATCTGGAATTCATCTGAATCTCCACTCCCGGCAGGTTTTCGTGACACCACTGGTAAATATCCAAGTAAGCCAATGCTGGTTTTAAGTGGCCTGCTCATACTCTCAGCCGTGCTGTTCAATTTGCTATCCACTCAACCCTCTTCAGCTCCATTTTCCTGTCCACATAACCCAAACTTCAGAAACAATTGGTATCTCCTCCACAGAATGTTCCATTCATTGACGGCAAATCTGAAATTCATCTAATTCTCAACTCCCGTCAGGTTTTCGTTACACCACTTGTGAATGTCCAATTAAGCCAAAGCTGGTTTTCAGTGGCCTGTTCTTACTACGAGACGTGCTGTTCATTTGGCTATCCATTCCACCCTGTTCAGCTCTACATTTTCGTGTCCACAAAACCCAGCCTTCAGAAATCATTGGAATCACCACTAGAGAATGTTCCATTCATTCACTGCGAATCTGGAATTCATCTGAATCTCCACTCCCGGCAGGTTTTCATTGCACCACTGCTGAATGTTCAAGTAACGCAATGATGGTTTTCAGCGGTCTATTCACACTCGAACCCGTGCTGTTCACGGTCTAGCGACTCAACACTGGTGAGTTCTTCTTTTTCCAGTTCAGACAATACACACCTCAGAAACCATTGCAATCTACACTACAGAATGTTTCATTCATTCAGGCGAATCTTGAATTCATCTTGTTCTCCACTCCCAGCAGGTTTTCGTTTCACCACTGGTGAATGTCCAAGCAACCCAAGGCTGGTTTCAGCTGCGTGTTAACACTCGCAGCCGTGCTGTTCAATTGGCTATCCAGTGAACGCTGGTTAGCTCTTGATTTTCCTTCCACACACCGAGCCTTCAGAAATCATTCTTATCTCCACTTCAGAATGTTCCATTCGTTCCCTGCGAATCTGGAATTCCTCTGACTCTCCACACCAGGCAGATTTTCCTAACAACACTGGTGAATGACCAGGTAATCCAATGCTGGTTTTCAGCGGCTGTTCACACTCACAGCCTTGCTGTTCAATTGGCAATCCAGTCAAACCTAGTCAGCTCTTCATTTTCCTGTCCACACAACCCAGCGTTCAGAAATCATTGGAATCTCTACTACAGAAATTTCCATTCATTCACTGTGAATCTGGAAATACTCTGAATCTGCATTCCAGGAAGGCTTTCGTTACACCACTGATGAATGTCCAAGTAATGCAATGCTGCTTCTTAGTGGTCTGTTCACACTCGAAACCGTGCTGTTCATTGGCTATCCACTCAATATCGGTCAGCTCTTCAATATCCTGTCCAGACTATCCAGATTCCTAAATGTTGGCAATCACCACTACAGAATGTTCCATTCAATCACGCGAATCTGGAATTCATCAGAGTCTCCACTCCTGGAAGGTTTTCGTGACACCACTGGTAAATGTCCAAGGAAGACAATGCTGGTTTTAAGCCGCCTGCTAACACACTCAGCCGTGCTGTTCAATTTGCTATCCACCCAACCCTATTCAGCTCTACATTTTCCTGTCCTCATAACCCAACCTTCAGAAATAATTGGTATCTCCTCCACAGAATGTTCCGTTCATTCACTGCGAATCTTAAATTCATCTGACTCTCAACTCCCGGCGGGTTATCGTTACACCACTTGTGAATGTCCAAGTAAGCCAATGCTGGTTTTCAGTGGCCTGTTCATACTAAGAGACGTGCTGTTCATTTGGCTATCCACTCCACCCTGTTCAGCTCTACATTTTCGTGTCCACAAAACCCAGCCTTCAGAAATCATTGGAATCACCACTAGAGAATGTTCCATTCATTCACTGCGAATCTGGAATTCCTCTGAACCTCCACTCCTGGCAGGTTTTCGTTACGCCACTGGTGAATGTCCAAGTAACTCAATACTGGTTTTCAGAGGCATGTTCAACTCGCAGAAGTGCTGTTCAATGGGCTATCCACTCAATATTGGTCAGCTCTTCATTTTCCTCTCCACACAAACCAGCCTTCAGAAATCATTGGGCTCTCCACTACAGACTGTTCCATTCATTCACTGCGATTCTGCAATTCATCTGACTCTCTGCTCCAGGCAGGTTTTCATTACAGCACTGGTGAATGACCAAGTAATCCAATGCTGGTTTTCAGCCGCCTTTTCACACTCGCAGTGTGCTGTTCAATTGTCTATCCACTCAAACCTGGTCAGCCTTTCATTTTCTTTTCCACAATATCAGACTTCAGAAATCATTGGAATCGCCAGTACAGAATGTTCCATTCATTCACTGCCAATCTGGAATTCATCTGAATCTGCACTCCAGGTAGGCTTTCATTACACCACTTATGAATGTCCAAGTAACACAATGCTGGTTTTCAGCGGTCTGTTCACACTCTAAGCCCTGCTTTTTACTGGGTATCCACACAACTGTGGTCAGCTCTTCATTTTCATGTCCAAACAATCCAGACTTGAGAAATCATTGCAATCTCCAGTACAGAATGTTCCATTCATTCACTGCGAATCTGGAATTCAACTGAATCTCCACTACCTGCAGATTTATCTTACACCACTTGTGAATGTCCAAGTAAAACAATGCTGGTTTTCAGAGGCCTGTTCATGTTCGCAGTCGTGCTGTTCAATTGGCTATCCACTCAACCTGTTTTGCTCCTCATTTTCCTGTGCACACAACCCAGCCTTCAGAAATCATTGTAATCTCCACTACAGGATGTTCCATTCATTCACTGGGAATCTGGAATTCATCTGAATCTGCACTCCACGCAGGCTTTCGTTACACCACTGCTGAAAGTCGAAGTAATGCAATACTGGTTTTCAGTGGTCTGTTCACATTCGAAGCCGAGGCTTTTTACAGGCTATCCACTCAACACTGGTCAGCTCTTCATTTTCGTGTCCCCACAATCCAGATTTCAGAAATCATTGCAATCTCCACTACAGAATGTTCCATTCATTCACTGCGAGTCTGGAGTTTATCTGATTCTCCACTCCCGCCTGGTTAACATTACACCACTTGTGAATGTCCAAGTAAGCCAATGCTGGTTTTCAGAGGCCTGTTCATACTCGCAGCCGTGCTGTTTAATTGACAATTCACTCCACCCTGTTCAGCTCTTCATTGTCCCACCACACTACCAGCCTTCAGAAATCTTTGTTATCTCCACTACAGAATGTTCCATTCATTCACTGCGAATCTGGAATTCATCTGACTCTCAACTCCACGCAGGTTTTCATTACACCACTGTTGAATGTCCAAGTAACCCAATGCTGGTTTTCAGTGGCCTGTTCATATTCGCAGCCCTGCTGTTTACTTGGCTATCGATTCAAGCCTGGTCAGCTCTTCATTTTCCTGTCCACACAACACAGGCTTCAGAAATCATTGGAATCTCCTCTACAGAATGTTCCATTCATTCACTGCGAATGTGGAATTCAACTGACTCTCCACTCCATGCAGGTTTTCCTTACACCACTGATGAATGTCCAAGTAACCCAATGCTGGTTTTCAGCTGCATGTTCACACTCGCAGCCATGCTATACAATTGGCTTTCCACTAAATCCTGATTAGTTCTTGATTTTCCTTCCACACGACCCAGCCTTCAGAAATCGTTGGAATCTCCACTAGAGAATGTTCCATTCATTCACTGCGAATCTGGAATTCCTCTGAACCTCCACTCCCGGCAGGTTTTCGTTACACCACTGTTGAATGTCCAAGTAACCCAATGTTTTAAGTGTTTTCTTCACAAGCGCAGTGGTGCTGTTCAATTGGCTATCCACTCAACCCTGGCCAGCTCTACATTTTCCTGTCCACACCACAGAGACTGGAGAAATCATTGTTATCTCCACTACAGAATGTTCCATTCATTCACAGCGAATCTGGAATTCATCTGAATCTCCACTCCCGGCAGGTTTTCGTGACACCACTGGTAAATATCCAAGTAAGCCAATGCTGGTTTTAAGTGGCCTGCTCATACTCTCAGCCGTGCTGTTCAATTTGCTATCCACTCAACCCTCTTCAGCTCCATTTTCCTGTCCACATAACCCAAACTTCAGAAACAATTGGTATCTCCTCCACAGAATGTTCCATTCATTGACGGCAAATCTGAAATTCATCTAATTCTCAACTCCCGTCAGGTTTTCGTTACACCACTTGTGAATGTCCAATTAAGCCAAAGCTGGTTTTCAGTGGCCTGTTCTTACTACGAGACGTGCTGTTCATTTGGCTATCCATTCCACCCTGTTCAGCTCTACATTTTCGTGTCCACAAAACCCAGCCTTCAGAAATCATTGGAATCACCACTAGAGAATGTTCCATTCATTCACTGCGAATCTGGAATTCATCTGAATCTCCACTCCCGGCAGGTTTTCATTGCACCACTGCTGAATGTTCAAGTAACGCAATGATGGTTTTCAGCGGTCTATTCACACTCGAACCCGTGCTGTTCACGGTCTAGCGACTCAACACTGGTGAGTTCTTCTTTTTCCAGTTCAGACAATACACACCTCAGAAACCATTGCAATCTACACTACAGAATGTTTCATTCATTCAGGCGAATCTTGAATTCATCTTGTTCTCCACTCCCAGCAGGTTTTCGTTTCACCACTGGTGAATGTCCAAGCAACCCAAGGCTGGTTTCAGCTGCGTGTTAACACTCGCAGCCGTGCTGTTCAATTGGCTATCCAGTGAACGCTGGTTAGCTCTTGATTTTCCTTCCACACACCGAGCCTTCAGAAATCATTCTTATCTCCACTTCAGAATGTTCCATTCGTTCCCTGCGAATCTGGAATTCCTCTGACTCTCCACACCAGGCAGATTTTCCTAACAACACTGGTGAATGACCAGGTAATCCAATGCTGGTTTTCAGCGGCTGTTCACACTCACAGCCTTGCTGTTCAATTGGCAATCCAGTCAAACCTAGTCAGCTCTTCATTTTCCTGTCCACACAACCCAGCGTTCAGAAATCATTGGAATCTCTACTACAGAAATTTCCATTCATTCACTGTGAATCTGGAAATACTCTGAATCTGCATTCCAGGAAGGCTTTCGTTACACCACTGATGAATGTCCAAGTAATGCAATGCTGCTTCTTAGTGGTCTGTTCACACTCGAAACCGTGCTGTTCATTGGCTATCCACTCAATATCGGTCAGCTCTTCAATATCCTGTCCAGACTATCCAGATTCCTAAATGTTGGCAATCACCACTACAGAATGTTCCATTCAATCACGCGAATCTGGAATTCATCAGAGTCTCCACTCCTGGAAGGTTTTCGTGACACCACTGGTAAATGTCCAAGGAAGACAATGCTGGTTTTAAGCCGCCTGCTAACACACTCAGCCGTGCTGTTCAATTTGCTATCCACCCAACCCTATTCAGCTCTACATTTTCCTGTCCTCATAACCCAACCTTCAGAAATAATTGGTATCTCCTCCACAGAATGTTCCGTTCATTCACTGCGAATCTTAAATTCATCTGACTCTCAACTCCCGGCGGGTTATCGTTACACCACTTGTGAATGTCCAAGTAAGCCAATGCTGGTTTTCAGTGGCCTGTTCATACTAAGAGACGTGCTGTTCATTTGGCTATCCACTCCACCCTGTTCAGCTCTACATTCTCGTGTCCACAAAACCCAGCCTTCAGAAATCATTGGAATCACCACTAGAGAATGTTCCATTCATTCACTGCGAATCTGGAATTCCTCTGAACCTCCACTCCTGGCAGGTTTTCGTTACGCCACTGGTGAATGTCCAAGTAACTCAATACTGGTTTTCAGAGGCATGTTCAACTCGCAGAAGTGCTGTTCAATGGGCTATCCACTCAATATTGGTCAGCTCTTCATTTTCCTCTCCACACAAACCAGCCTTCAGAAATCATTGGGCTCTCCACTACAGACTGTTCCATTCACTCACTGCGATTCTGCAATTCATCTGACTCTCCGCTCCAGGCAGGTTTTCATTACAGCACTGGTGAATGACCAAGTAATCCAATGCTGGTTTTCAGCCGCCTTTTCACACTCGCAGTGTGCTGTTCAATTGTCTATCCACTCAAACCTGGTCAGCCTTTCATTTTCTTTTCCACAATATCAGACTTCAGAAATCATTGGAATCGCCAGTACAGAATGTTCCATTCATTCACTGCCAATCTGGAATTCATCTGAATCTGCACTCCAGGTAGGCTTTCATTACACCACTTATGAATGTCCAAGTAACACAATGCTGGTTTTCAGCGGTCTGTTCACACTCTAAGCCCTGCTTTTTACTGGGTATCCACACAACTGTGGTCAGCTCTTCATTTTCATGTCCAAACAATCCAGACTTGAGAAATCATTGCAATCTCCAGTACAGAATGTTCCATTCATTCACTGCGAATCTGGAATTCAACTGAATCTCCACTACCTGCAGATTTATCTTACACCACTTGTGAATGTCCAAGTAAAACAATGCTGGTTTTCAGAGGCCTGTTCATGTTCGCAGTCGTGCTGTTCAATTGGCTATCCACTCAACCTGTTTTGCTCCTCATTTTCCTGTGCACACAACCCAGCCTTCAGAAATCATTGTAATCTCCACTACAGGATGTTCCATTCATTCACTGGGAATCTGGAATTCATCTGAATCTGCACTCCACGCAGGCTTTCGTTACACCACTGCTGAAAGTCGAAGTAATGCAATACTGGTTTTCAGTGGTCTGTTCACATTCGAAGCCGAGGCTTTTTACAGGCTATCCACTCAACACTGGTCAGCTCTTCATTTTCGTGTCCCCACAATCCAGATTTCAGAAATCATTGCAATCTCCACTACAGAATGTTCCATTCATTCACTGCGAGTCTGGAGTTTATCTGATTCTCCACTCCCGCCTGGTTAACATTACACCACTTGTGAATGTCCAAGTAAGCCAATGCTGGTTTTCAGAGGCCTGTTCATACTCGCAGCCGTGCTGTTTAATTGACAATTCACTCCACCCTGTTCAGCTCTTCATTGTCCCACCACACTACCAGCCTTCAGAAATCTTTGTTATCTCCACTACAGAATGTTCCATTCATTCACTGCGAATCTGGAATTCATCTGACTCTCAACTCCACGCAGGTTTTCATTACACCACTGTTGAATGTCCAAGTAACCCAATGCTGGTTTTCAGCGGCCTGTTCATATTCGCAGCCCTGCTGTTTACTTGGCTATCGATTCAAGCCTGGTCAGCTCTTCATTTTCCTGTCCACACAACACAGGCTTCAGAAATCATTGGAATCTCCTCTACAGAATGTTCCATTCATTCACTGCGAATGTGGAATTCAACTGACTCTCCACTCCATGCAGGTTTTCCTTACACCACTGATGAATGTCCAAGTAACCCAATGCTGGTTTTCAGCTGCATGTTCACACTCGCAGCCATGCTATACAATTGGCTTTCCACTAAATCCTGATTAGTTCTTGATTTTCCTTCCACACGGCCCAGCCTTCAGAAATCGTTGGAATCTCCACTAGAGAATGTTCCATTCATTCACTGCGAATCTGGAATTCCTCTGAACCTCCACTCCCGGCAGGTTTTCGTTACACCACTGTTGAATGTCCAAGTAACCCAATGTTTTAAGTGTTTTCTTCACAAGCGCAGTGGTGCTGTTCAATTGGCTATCCACTCAACCCTGGCCAGCTCTACATTTTCCTGTCCACACCACAGAGACTGGAGAAATCATTGTTATCTCCACTACAGAATGTTCCATTCATTCACAGCGAATCTGGAATTCATCTGAATCTCCACTCCCGGCAGGTTTTCGTGACACCACTGGTAAATATCCAAGTAAGCCAATGCTGGTTTTAAGTGGCCTGCTCATACTCTCAGCCGTGCTGTTCAATTTGCTATCCACTCAACCCTCTTCAGCTCCATTTTCCTGTCCACATAACCCAAACTTCAGAAACAATTGGTATCTCCTCCACAGAATGTTCCATTCATTGACGGCAAATCTGAAATTCATCTAATTCTCAACTCCCGTCAGGTTTTCGTTACACCACTTGTGAATGTCCAATTAAGCCAAAGCTGGTTTTCAGTGGCCTGTTCTTACTACGAGACGTGCTGTTCATTTGGCTATCCATTCCACCCTGTTCAGCTCTACATTTTCGTGTCCACAAAACCCAGCCTTCAGAAATCATTGGAATCACCACTAGAGAATGTTCCATTCATTCACTGCGAATCTGGAATTCATCTGAATCTCCACTCCCGGCAGGTTTTCATTGCACCACTGCTGAATGTTCAAGTAAAGCAATGATGGTTTTCAGCGGTCTATTCACACTCGAACCCGTGCTGTTCACGGTCTAGCGACTCAACACTGGTGAGTTCTTCTTTTTCCAGTTCAGACAATACACACCTCAGAAACCATTGCAATCTACACTACAGAATGTTTCATTCATTCAGGCGAATCTTGAATTCATCTTGTTCTCCACTCCCAGCAGGTTTTCGTTTCACCACTGGTGAATGTCCAAGCAACCCAAGGCTGGTTTCAGCTGCGTGTTAACACTCGCAGCCGTGCTGTTCAATTGGCTATCCAGTGAACGCTGGTTAGCTCTTGATTTTCCTTCCACACACCGAGCCTTCAGAAATCATTCTTATCTCCACTTCAGAATGTTCCATTCGTTCCCTGCGAATCTGGAATTCCTCTGACTCTCCACACCAGGCAGATTTTCCTAACAACACTGGTGAATGACCAGGTAATCCAATGCTGGTTTTCAGCGGCTGTTCACACTCACAGCCTTGCTGTTCAATTGGCAATCCAGTCAAACCTAGTCAGCTCTTCATTTTCCTGTCCACACAACCCAGCGTTCAGAAATCATTGGAATCTCTACTACAGAAATTTCCATTCATTCACTGTGAATCTGGAAATACTCTGAATCTGCATTCCAGGAAGGCTTTCGTTACACCACTGATGAATGTCCAAGTAATGCAATGCTGCTTCTTAGTGGTCTGTTCACACTCGAAACCGTGCTGTTCATTGGCTATCCACTCAATATCGGTCAGCTCTTCAATATCCTGTCCAGACTATCCAGATTCCTAAATGTTGGCAATCACCACTACAGAATGTTCCATTCAATCACGCGAATCTGGAATTCATCAGAGTCTCCACTCCTGGAAGGTTTTCGTGACACCACTGGTAAATGTCCAAGGAAGACAATGCTGGTTTTAAGCCGCCTGCTAACACACTCAGCCGTGCTGTTCAATTTGCTATCCACCCAACCCTATTCAGCTCTACATTTTCCTGTCCTCATAACCCAACCTTCAGAAATAATTGGTATCTCCTCCACAGAATGTTCCGTTCATTCACTGCGAATCTTAAATTCATCTGACTCTCAACTCCCGGCGGGTTATCGTTACACCACTTGTGAATGTCCAAGTAAGCTAATGCTGGTTTTCAGTGGCCTGTTCATACTAAGAGACGTGCTGTTCATTTGGCTATCCACTCCACCCTGTTCAGCTCTACATTCTCGTGTCCACAAAACCCAGCCTTCAGAAATCATTGGAATCACCACTAGAGAATGTTCCATTCATTCACTGCGAATCTGGAATTCCTCTGAACCTCCACTCCTGGCAGGTTTTCGTTACGCCACTGGTGAATGTCCAAGTAACTCAATACTGGTTTTCAGAGGCATGTTCAACTCGCAGAAGTGCTGTTCAATGGGCTATCCACTCAATATTGGTCAGCTCTTCATTTTCCTCTCCACACAAACCAGCCTTCAGAAATCATTGGGCTCTCCACTACAGACTGTTCCATTCATTCACTGCGATTCTGCAATTCATCTGACTCTCCGCTCCAGGCAGGTTTTCATTACAGCACTGGTGAATGACCAAGTAATCCAATGCTGGTTTTCAGCCGCCTTTTCACACTCGCAGTGTGCTGTTCAATTGTCTATCCACTCAAACCTGGTCAGCCTTTCATTTTCTTTTCCACAATATCAGACTTCAGAAATCATTGGAATCGCCAGTACAGAATGTTCCATTCATTCACTGCCAATCTGGAATTCATCTGAATCTGCACTCCAGGTAGGCTTTCATTACACCACTTATGAATGTCCAAGTAACACAATGCTGGTTTTCAGCGGTCTGTTCACACTCTAAGCCCTGCTTTTTACTGGGTATCCACACAACTGTGGTCAGCTCTTCATTTTCATGTCCAAACAATCCAGACTTGAGAAATCATTGCAATCTCCAGTACAGAATGTTCCATTCATTCACTGCGAATCTGGAATTCAACTGAATCTCCACTACCTGCAGATTTATCTTACACCACTTGTGAATGTCCAAGTAAAACAATGCTGGTTTTCAGAGGCCTGTTCATGTTCGCAGTCGTGCTGTTCAATTGGCTATCCACTCAACCTGTTTTGCTCCTCATTTTCCTGTGCACACAACCCAGCCTTCAGAAATCATTGTAATCTCCACTACAGGATGTTCCATTCATTCACTGGGAATCTGGAATTCATCTGAATCTGCACTCCACGCAGGCTTTCGTTACACCACTGCTGAAAGTCGAAGTAATGCAATACTGGTTTTCAGTGGTCTGTTCACATTCGAAGCCGAGGCTTTTTACAGGCTATCCACTCAACACTGGTCAGCTCTTCATTTTCGTGTCCCCACAATCCAGATTTCAGAAATCATTGCAATCTCCACTACAGAATGTTCCATTCATTCACTGCGAGTCTGGAGTTTATCTGATTCTCCACTCCCGCCTGGTTAACATTACACCACTTGTGAATGTCCAAGTAAGCCAATGCTGGTTTTCAGAGGCCTGTTCATACTCGCAGCCGTGCTGTTTAATTGACAATTCACTCCACCCTGTTCAGCTCTTCATTGTCCCACCACACTACCAGCCTTCAGAAATCTTTGTTATCTCCACTACAGAATGTTCCATTCATTCACTGCGAATCTGGAATTCATCTGACTCTCAACTCCACGCAGGTTTTCATTACACCACTGTTGAATGTCCAAGTAACCCAATGCTGGTTTTCAGCGGCCTGTTCATATTCGCAGCCCTGCTGTTTACTTGGCTATCGATTCAAGCCTGGTCAGCTCTTCATTTTCCTGTCCACACAACACAGGCTTCAGAAATCATTGGAATCTCCTCTACAGAATGTTCCATTCATTCACTGCGAATGTGGAATTCAACTGACTCTCCACTCCATGCAGGTTTTCCTTACACCACTGATGAATGTCCAAGTAACCCAATGCTGGTTTTCAGCTGCATGTTCACACTCGCAGCCATGCTATACAATTGGCTTTCCACTAAATCCTGATTAGTTCTTGATTTTCCTTCCACATGGCCCAGCCTTCAGAAATCGTTGGAATCTCCACTAGAGAATGTTCCATTCATTCACTGCGAATCTGGAATTCCTCTGAAACTCCACTCCCGGCAGGTTTTCGTTACACCACTGTTGAATGTCCAAGTAACCCAATGTTTTAAGTGTTTTCTTCACAAGCGCAGTGGTGCTGTTCAATTGGCTATCCACTCAACCCTGGCCAGCTCTACATTTTCCTGTCCACACCACAGAGACTGGAGAAATCATTGTTATCTCCACTACAGAATGTTCCATTCATTCACAGCGAATCTGGAATTCATCTGAATCTCCACTCCCGGCAGGTTTTCGTGACACCACTGGTAAATATCCAAGTAAGCCAATGCTGGTTTTAAGTGGCCTGCTCATACTCTCAGCCGTGCTGTTCAATTTGCTATCCACTCAACCCTCTTCAGCTCCATTTTCCTGTCCACATAACCCAAACTTCAGAAACAATTGGTATCTCCTCCACAGAATGTTCCATTCATTGACGGCAAATCTGAAATTCATCTAATTCTCAACTCCCGTCAGGTTTTCGTTACACCACTTGTGAATGTCCAATTAAGCCAAAGCTGGTTTTCAGTGGCCTGTTCTTACTACGAGACGTGCTGTTCATTTGGCTATCCATTCCACCCTGTTCAGCTCTACATTTTCGTGTCCACAAAACCCAGCCTTCAGAAATCATTGGAATCACCACTAGAGAATGTTCCATTCATTCACTGCGAATCTGGAATTCATCTGAATCTCCACTCCCGGCAGGTTTTCATTGCACCACTGCTGAATGTTCAAGTAACGCAATGATGGTTTTCAGCGGTCTATTCACACTCGAACCCGTGCTGTTCACGGTCTAGCGACTCAACACTGGTGAGTTCTTCTTTTTCCAGTTCAGACAATACACACCTCAGAAACCATTGCAATCTACACTACAGAATGTTTCATTCATTCAGGCGAATCTTGAATTCATCTTGTTCTCCACTCCCAGCAGGTTTTCGTTTCACCACTGGTGAATGTCCAAGCAACCCAAGGCTGGTTTCAGCTGCGTGTTAACACTCGCAGCCGTGCTGTTCAATTGGCTATCCAGTGAACGCTGGTTAGCTCTTGATTTTCCTTCCACACACCGAGCCTTCAGAAATCATTCTTATCTCCACTTCAGAATGTTCCATTCGTTCCCTGCGAATCTGGAATTCCTCTGACTCTCCACACCAGGCAGATTTTCCTAACAACACTGGTGAATGACCAGGTAATCCAATGCTGGTTTTCAGCGGCTGTTCACACTCACAGCCTTGCTGTTCAATTGGCAATCCAGTCAAACCTAGTCAGCTCTTCATTTTCCTGTCCACACAACCCAGCGTTCAGAAATCATTGGAATCTCTACTACAGAAATTTCCATTCATTCACTGTGAATCTGGAAATACTCTGAATCTGCATTCCAGGAAGGCTTTCGTTACACCACTGATGAATGTCCAAGTAATGCAATGCTGCTTCTTAGTGGTCTGTTCACACTCGAAACCGTGCTGTTCATTGGCTATCCACTCAATATCGGTCAGCTCTTCAATATCCTGTCCAGACTATCCAGATTCCTAAATGTTGGCAATCACCACTACAGAATGTTCCATTCAATCACGCGAATCTGGAATTCATCAGAGTCTCCACTCCTGGAAGGTTTTCGTGACACCACTGGTAAATGTCCAAGGAAGACAATGCTGGTTTTAAGCCGCCTGCTAACACACTCAGCCGTGCTGTTCAATTTGCTATCCACCCAACCCTATTCAGCTCTACATTTTCCTGTCCTCATAACCCAACCTTCAGAAATAATTGGTATCTCCTCCACAGAATGTTCCGTTCATTCACTGCGAATCTTAAATTCATCTGACTCTCAACTCCCGGCGGGTTATCGTTACACCACTTGTGAATGTCCAAGTAAGCCAATGCTGGTTTTCAGTGGCCTGTTCATACTAAGAGACGTGCTGTTCATTTGGCTATCCACTCCACCCTGTTCAGCTCTACATTCTCGTGTCCACAAAACCCAGCCTTCAGAAATCATTGGAATCACCACTAGAGAATGTTCCATTCATTCACTGCGAATCTGGAATTCCTCTGAACCTCCACTCCTGGCAGGTTTTCGTTACGCCACTGGTGAATGTCCAAGTAACTCAATACTGGTTTTCAGAGGCATGTTCAACTCGCAGAAGTGCTGTTCAATGGGCTATCCACTCAATATTGGTCAGCTCTTCATTTTCCTCTCCACACAAACCAGCCTTCAGAAATCATTGGGCTCTCCACTACAGACTGTTCCATTCACTCACTGCGATTCTGCAATTCATCTGACTCTCCGCTCCAGGCAGGTTTTCATTACAGCACTGGTGAATGACCAAGTAATCCAATGCTGGTTTTCAGCCGCCTTTTCACACTCGCAGTGTGCTGTTCAATTGTCTATCCACTCAAACCTGGTCAGCCTTTCATTTTCTTTTCCACAATATCAGACTTCAGAAATCATTGGAATCGCCAGTACAGAATGTTCCATTCATTCACTGCCAATCTGGAATTCATCTGAATCTGCACTCCAGGTAGGCTTTCATTACACCACTTATGAATGTCCAAGTAACACAATGCTGGTTTTCAGCGGTCTGTTCACACTCTAAGCCCTGCTTTTTACTGGGTATCCACACAACTGTGGTCAGCTCTTCATTTTCATGTCCAAACAATCCAGACTTGAGAAATCATTGCAATCTCCAGTACAGAATGTTCCATTCATTCACTGCGAATCTGGAATTCAACTGAATCTCCACTACCTGCAGATTTATCTTACACCACTTGTGAATGTCCAAGTAAAACAATGCTGGTTTTCAGAGGCCTGTTCATGTTCGCAGTCGTGCTGTTCAATTGGCTATCCACTCAACCTGTTTTGCTCCTCATTTTCCTGTGCACACAACCCAGCCTTCAGAAATCATTGTAATCTCCACTACAGGATGTTCCATTCATTCACTGGGAATCTGGAATTCATCTGAATCTGCACTCCACGCAGGCTTTCGTTACACCACTGCTGAAAGTCGAAGTAATGCAATACTGGTTTTCAGTGGTCTGTTCACATTCGAAGCCGAGGCTTTTTACAGGCTATCCACTCAACACTGGTCAGCTCTTCATTTTCGTGTCCCCACAATCCAGATTTCAGAAATCATTGCAATCTCCACTACAGAATGTTCCATTCATTCACTGTGAGTCTGGAGTTTATCTGATTCTCCACTCCCGCCTGGTTAACATTACACCACTTGTGAATGTCCAAGTAAGCCAATGCTGGTTTTCAGAGGCCTGTTCATACTCGCAGCCGTGCTGTTTAATTGACAATTCACTCCACCCTGTTCAGCTCTTCATTGTCCCACCACACTACCAGCCTTCAGAAATCTTTGTTATCTCCACTACAGAATGTTCCATTCATTCACTGCGAATCTGGAATTCATCTGACTCTCAACTCCACGCAGGTTTTCATTACACCACTGTTGAATGTCCAAGTAACCCAATGCTGGTTTTCAGCGGCCTGTTCATATTCGCAGCCCTGCTGTTTACTTGGCTATCGATTCAAGCCTGGTCAGCTCTTCATTTTCCTGTCCACACAACACAGGCTTCAGAAATCATTGGAATCTCCTCTACAGAATGTTCCATTCATTCACTGCGAATGTGGAATTCAACTGACTCTCCACTCCATGCAGGTTTTCCTTACACCACTGATGAATGTCCAAGTAACCCAATGCTGGTTTTCAGCTGCATGTTCACACTCGCAGCCATGCTATACAATTGGCTTTCCACTAAATCCTGATTAGTTCTTGATTTTCCT
The DNA here is from genome assembly GCF_029834395.1 of Sorex fumeus. Taxonomy (NCBI): domain Eukaryota; kingdom Metazoa; phylum Chordata; class Mammalia; order Eulipotyphla; family Soricidae; genus Sorex; species Sorex fumeus. The sequence goes on from NW_026606113.1 coordinate 2,296,487, forward strand.
TCCACACGGCCCAGCCTTCAGAAATCGTTGGAATCTCCACTAGAGAATGTTCCATTCATTCACTGCGAATCTGGAATTCCTCTGAACCTCCACTCCCGGCAGGTTTTCGTTACACCACTGTTGAATGTCCAAGTAACCCAATGTTTTAAGTGTTTTCTTCACAAGCGCAGTGGTGCTGTTCAATTGGCTATCCACTCAACCCTGGCCAGCTCTACATTTTCCTGTCCACACCACAGAGACTGGAGAAATCATTGTTATCTCCACTACAGAATGTTCCATTCATTCACAGCGAATCTGGAATTCATCTGAATCTCCACTCCCGGCAGGTTTTCGTGACACCACTGGTAAATATCCAAGTAAGCCAATGCTGGTTTTAAGTGGCCTGCTCATACTCTCAGCCGTGCTGTTCAATTTGCTATCCACTCAACCCTCTTCAGCTCCATTTTCCTGTCCACATAACCCAAACTTCAGAAACAATTGGTATCTCCTCCACAGAATGTTCCATTCATTGACGGCAAATCTGAAATTCATCTAATTCTCAACTCCCGTCAGGTTTTCGTTACACCACTTGTGAATGTCCAATTAAGCCAAAGCTGGTTTTCAGTGGCCTGTTCTTACTACGAGACGTGCTGTTCATTTGGCTATCCATTCCACCCTGTTCAGCTCTACATTTTCGTGTCCACAAAACCCAGCCTTCAGAAATCATTGGAATCACCACTAGAGAATGTTCCATTCATTCACTGCGAATCTGGAATTCATCTGAATCTCCACTCCCGGCAGGTTTTCATTGCACCACTGCTGAATGTTCAAGTAACGCAATGATGGTTTTCAGCGGTCTATTCACACTCGAACCCGTGCTGTTCACGGTCTAGCGACTCAACACTGGTGAGTTCTTCTTTTTCCAGTTCAGACAATACAAACCTCAGAAACCATTGCAATCTACACTACAGAATGTTTCATTCATTCAGGCGAATCTTGAATTCATCTTGTTCTCCACTCCCAGCAGGTTTTCGTTTCACCACTGGTGAATGTCCAAGCAACCCAAGGCTGGTTTCAGCTGCGTGTTAACACTCGCAGCCGTGCTGTTCAATTGGCTATCCAGTGAACGCTGGTTAGCTCTTGATTTTCCTTCCACACACCGAGCCTTCAGAAATCATTCTTATCTCCACTTCAGAATGTTCCATTCGTTCCCTGCGAATCTGGAATTCCTCTGACTCTCCACACCAGGCAGATTTTCCTAACAACACTGGTGAATGACCAGGTAATCCAATGCTGGTTTTCAGCGGCTGTTCACACTCACAGCCTTGCTGTTCAATTGGCAATCCAGTCAAACCTAGTCAGCTCTTCATTTTCCTGTCCACACAACCCAGCGTTCAGAAATCATTGGAATCTCTACTACAGAAATTTCCATTCATTCACTGTGAATCTGGAAATACTCTGAATCTGCATTCCAGGAAGGCTTTCGTTACACCACTGATGAATGTCCAAGTAATGCAATGCTGCTTCTTAGTGGTCTGTTCACACTCGAAACCGTGCTGTTCATTGGCTATCCACTCAATATCGGTCAGCTCTTCAATATCCTGTCCAGACTATCCAGATTCCTAAATGTTGGCAATCACCACTACAGAATGTTCCATTCAATCACGCGAATCTGGAATTCATCAGAGTCTCCACTCCTGGAAGGTTTTCGTGACACCACTGGTAAATGTCCAAGGAAGACAATGCTGGTTTTAAGCCGCCTGCTAACACACTCAGCCGTGCTGTTCAATTTGCTATCCACCCAACCCTATTCAGCTCTACATTTTCCTGTCCTCATAACCCAACCTTCAGAAATAATTGGTATCTCCTCCACAGAATGTTCCGTTCATTCACTGCGAATCTTAAATTCATCTGACTCTCAACTCCCGGCGGGTTATCGTTACACCACTTGTGAATGTCCAAGTAAGCCAATGCTGGTTTTCAGTGGCCTGTTCATACTAAGAGACGTGCTGTTCATTTGGCTATCCACTCCACCCTGTTCAGCTCTACATTTTCGTGTCCACAAAACCCAGCCTTCAGAAATCATTGGAATCACCACTAGAGAATGTTCCATTCATTCACTGCGAATCTGGAATTCCTCTGAACCTCCACTCCTGGCAGGTTTTCGTTACGCCACTGGTGAATGTCCAAGTAACTCAATACTGGTTTTCAGAGGCATGTTCAACTCGCAGAAGTGCTGTTCAATGGGCTATCCACTCAATATTGGTCAGCTCTTCATTTTCCTCTCCACACAAACCAGCCTTCAGAAATCATTGGGCTCTCCACTACAGACTGTTCCATTCATTCACTGCGATTCTGCAATTCATCTGACTCTCCGCTCCAGGCAGGTTTTCATTACAGCACTGGTGAATGACCAAGTAATCCAATGCTGGTTTTCAGCCGCCTTTTCACACTCGCAGTGTGCTGTTCAATTGTCTATCCACTCAAACCTGGTCAGCCTTTCATTTTCTTTTCCACAATATCAGACTTCAGAAATCATTGGAATCGCCAGTACAGAATGTTCCATTCATTCACTGCCAATCTGGAATTCATCTGAATCTGCACTCCAGGTAGGCTTTCATTACACCACTTATGAATGTCCAAGTAACACAATGCTGGTTTTCAGCGGTCTGTTCACACTCTAAGCCCTGCTTTTTACTGGGTATCCACACAACTGTGGTCAGCTCTTCATTTTCATGTCCAAACAATCCAGACTTGAGAAATCATTGCAATCTCCAGTACAGAATGTTCCATTCATTCACTGCGAATCTGGAATTCAACTGAATCTCCACTACCTGCAGATTTATCTTACACCACTTGTGAATGTCCAAGTAAAACAATGCTGGTTTTCAGAGGCCTGTTCATGTTCGCAGTCGTGCTGTTCAATTGGCTATCCACTCAACCTGTTTTGCTCCTCATTTTCCTGTGCACACAACCCAGCCTTCAGAAATCATTGTAATCTCCACTACAGGATGTTCCATTCATTCACTGGGAATCTGGAATTCATCTGAATCTGCACTCCACGCAGGCTTTCGTTACACCACTGCTGAAAGTCGAAGTAATGCAATACTGGTTTTCAGTGGTCTGTTCACATTCGAAGCCGAGGCTTTTTACAGGCTATCCACTCAACACTGGTCAGCTCTTCATTTTCGTGTCCCCACAATCCAGATTTCAGAAATCATTGCAATCTCCACTACAGAATGTTCCATTCATTCACTGCGAGTCTGGAGTTTATCTGATTCTCCACTCCCGCCTGGTTAACATTACACCACTTGTGAATGTCCAAGTAAGCCAATGCTGGTTTTCAGAGGCCTGTTCATACTCGCAGCCGTGCTGTTTAATTGACAATTCACTCCACCCTGTTCAGCTCTTCATTGTCCCACCACACTACCAGCCTTCAGAAATCTTTGTTATCTCCACTACAGAATGTTCCATTCATTCACTGCGAATCTGGAATTCATCTGACTCTCAACTCCACGCAGGTTTTCATTACACCACTGTTGAATGTCCAAGTAACCCAATGCTGGTTTTCAGCGGCCTGTTCATATTCGCAGCCCTGCTGTTTACTTGGCTATCGATTCAAGCCTGGTCAGCTCTTCATTTTCCTGTCCACACAACACAGGCTTCAGAAATCATTGGAATCTCCTCTACAGAATGTTCCATTCATTCACTGCGAATGTGGAATTCAACTGACTCTCCACTCCATGCAGGTTTTCCTTACACCACTGATGAATGTCCAAGTAACCCAATGCTGGTTTTCAGCTGCATGTTCACACTCGCAGCCATGCTATACAATTGGCTTTCCACTAAATCCTGATTAGTTCTTGATTTTCCTTCCACACGACCCAGCCTTCAGAAATCGTTGGAATCTCCACTAGAGAATGTTCCATTCATTCACTGCGAATCTGGAATTCCTCTGAAACTCCACTCCCGGCAGGTTTTCGTTACACCACTGTTGAATGTCCAAGTAACCCAATGTTTTAAGTGTTTTCTTCACAAGCGCAGTGGTGCTGTTCAATTGGCTATCCACTCAACCCTGGCCAGCTCTACATTTTCCTGTCCACACCACAGAGACTGGAGAAATCATTGTTATCTCCACTACAGAATGTTCCATTCATTCACAGCGAATCTGGAATTCATCTGAATCTCCACTCCCGGCAGGCTTTCGTGACACCACTGGTAAATATCCAAGTAAGCCAATGCTGGTTTTAAGTGGCCTGCTCATACTCTCAGCCGTGCTGTTCAATTTGCTATCCACTCAACCCTCTTCAGCTCCATTTTCCTGTCCACATAACCCAAACTTCAGAAACAATTGGTATCTCCTCCACAGAATGTTCCATTCATTGACGGCAAATCTGAAATTCATCTAATTCTCAACTCCCGTCAGGTTTTCGTTACACCACTTGTGAATGTCCAATTAAGCCAAAGCTGGTTTTCAGTGGCCTGTTCTTACTACGAGACGTGCTGTTCATTTGGCTATCCATTCCACCCTGTTCAGCTCTACATTTTCGTGTCCACAAAACCCAGCCTTCAGAAATCATTGGAATCACCACTAGAGAATGTTCCATTCATTCACTGCGAATCTGGAATTCATCTGAATCTCCACTCCCGGCAGGTTTTCATTGCACCACTGCTGAATGTTCAAGTAACGCAATGATGGTTTTCAGCGGTCTATTCACACTCGAACCCGTGCTGTTCACGGTCTAGCGACTCAACACTGGTGAGTTCTTCTTTTTCCAGTTCAGACAATACAAACCTCAGAAACCATTGCAATCTACACTACAGAATGTTTCATTCATTCAGGCGAATCTTGAATTCATCTTGTTCTCCACTCCCAGCAGGTTTTCGTTTCACCACTGGTGAATGTCCAAGCAACCCAAGGCTGGTTTCAGCTGCGTGTTAACACTCGCAGCCGTGCTGTTCAATTGGCTATCCAGTGAACGCTGGTTAGCTCTTGATTTTCCTTCCACACACCGAGCCTTCAGAAATCATTCTTATCTCCACTTCATAATGTTCCATTCGTTCCCTGCGAATCTGGAATTCCTCTGACTCTCCACACCAGGCAGATTTTCCTAACAACACTGGTGAATGACCAGGTAATCCAATGCTGGTTTTCAGCGGCTGTTCACACTCACAGCCTTGCTGTTCAATTGGCAATCCAGTCAAACCTAGTCAGCTCTTCATTTTCCTGTCCACACAACCCAGCGTTCAGAAATCATTGGAATCTCTACTACAGAAATTTCCATTCATTCACTGTGAATCTGGAAATACTCTGAATCTGCATTCCAGGAAGGCTTTCGTTACACCACTGATGAATGTCCAAGTAATGCAATGCTGCTTCTTAGTGGTCTGTTCACACTCGAAACCGTGCTGTTCATTGGCTATCCACTCAATATCGGTCAGCTCTTCATTATCCTGTCCAGACTATCCAGATTCCTAAATGTTGGCAATCACCACTACAGAATGTTCCATTCAATCACGCGAATCTGGAATTCATCAGAGTCTCCACTCCTGGAAGGTTTTCGTGACACCACTGGTAAATGTCCAAGGAAGACAATGCTGGTTTTAAGCCGCCTGCTAACACACTCAGCCGTGCTGTTCAATTTGCTATCCACCCAACCCTATTCAGCTCTACATTTTCCTGTCCTCATAACCCAACCTTCAGAAATAATTGGTATCTCCTCCACAGAATGTTCCGTTCATTCACTGCGAATCTTAAATTCATCTGACTCTCAACTCCCGGCGGGTTATCGTTACACCACTTGTGAATGTCCAAGTAAGCCAATGCTGGTTTTCAGTGGCCTGTTCATACTAAGAGACGTGCTGTTCATTTGGCTATCCACTCCACCCTGTTCAGCTCTACATTTTCGTGTCCACAAAACCCAGCCTTCAGAAATCATTGGAAGCACCACTAGAGAATGTTCCATTCATTCACTGCGAATCTGGAATTCCTCTGAACCTCCACTCCTGGCAGGTTTTCGTTACGCCACTGGTGAATGTCCAAGTAACTCAATACTGGTTTTCAGAGGCATGTTCAACTCGCAGAAGTGCTGTTCAATGGGCTATCCACTCAATATTGGTCAGCTCTTCATTTTCCTCTCCACACAAACCAGCCTTCAGAAATCATTGGGCTCTCCACTACAGACTGTTCCATTCATTCACTGCGATTCTGCAATTCATCTGACTCTCCGCTCCAGGCAGGTTTTCATTACAGCACTGGTGAATGACCAAGTAATCCAATGCTGGTTTTCAGCCGCCTTTTCACACTCGCAGTGTGCTGTTCAATTGTCTATCCACTCAAACCTGGTCAGCCTTTCATTTTCTTTTCCACAATATCAGACTTCAGAAATCATTGGAATCGCCAGTACAGAATGTTCCATTCATTCACTGCCAATCTGGAATTCATCTGAATCTGCACTCCAGGTAGGCTTTCATTACACCACTTATGAATGTCCAAGTAACACAATGCTGGTTTTCAGCGGTCTGTTCACACTCTAAGCCCTGCTTTTTACTGGGTATCCACACAACTGTGGTCAGCTCTTCATTTTCATGTCCAAACAATCCAGACTTGAGAAATCATTGCAATCTCCAGTACAGAATGTTCCATTCATTCACTGCGAATCTGGAATTCAACTGAATCTCCACTACCTGCAGATTTATCTTACACCACTTGTGAATGTCCAAGTAAAACAATGCTGGTTTTCAGAGGCCTGTTCATGTTCGCAGTCGTGCTGTTCAATTGGCTATCCACTCAACCTGTTTTGCTCCTCATTTTCCTGTGCACACAACCCAGCCTTCAGAAATCATTGTAATCTCCACTACAGGATGTTCCATTCATTCACTGGGAATCTGGAATTCATCTGAATCTGCACTCCACGCAGGCTTTCGTTACACCACTGCTGAAAGTCGAAGTAATGCAATACTGGTTTTCAGTGGTCTGTTCACATTCGAAGCCGAGGCTTTTTACAGGCTATCCACTCAACACTGGTCAGCTCTTCATTTTCGTGTCCCCACAATCCAGATTTCAGAAATCATTGCAATCTCCACTACAGAATGTTCCATTCATTCACTGCGAGTCTGGAGTTTATCTGATTCTCCACTCCCGCCTGGTTAACATTACACCACTTGTGAATGTCCAAGTAAGCCAATGCTGGTTTTCAGAGGCCTGTTCATACTCGCAGCCGTGCTGTTTAATTGACAATTCACTCCACCCTGTTCAGCTCTTCATTGTCCCACCACACTACCAGCCTTCAGAAATCTTTGTTATCTCCACTACAGAATGTTCCATTCATTCACTGCGAATCTGGAATTCATCTGACTCTCAACTCCACGCAGGTTTTCATTACACCACTGTTGAATGTCCAAGTAACCCAATGCTGGTTTTCAGCGGCCTGTTCATATTCGCAGCCCTGCTGTTTACTTGGCTATCGATTCAAGCCTGGTCAGCTCTTCATTTTCCTGTCCACACAACACAGGCTTCAGAAATCATTGGAATCTCCTCTACAGAATGTTCCATTCATTCACTGCGAATGTGGAATTCAACTGACTCTCCACTCCATGCAGGTTTTCCTTACACCACTGATGAATGTCCAAGTAACCCAATGCTGGTTTTCAGCTGCATGTTCACACTCGCAGCCATGCTATACAATTGGCTTTCCACTAAATCCTGATTAGTTCTTGATTTTCCTTCCACACGACCCAGCCTTCAGAAATCGTTGGAATCTCCACTAGAGAATGTTCCATTCATTCACTGCGAATCTGGAATTCCTCTGAAACTCCACTCCCGGCAGGTTTTCGTTACACCACTGTTGAATGTCCAAGTAACCCAACGTTTTAAGTGTTTTCTTCACAAGCGCAGTGGTGCTGTTCAATTGGCTATCCACTCAACCCTGGCCAGCTCTACATTTTCCTGTCCACACCACAGAGACTGGAGAAATCATTGTTATCTCCACTACAGAATGTTCCATTCATTCACAGCGAATCTGGAATTCATCTGAATCTCCACTCCCGGCAGGCTTTCGTGACACCACTGGTAAATATCCAAGTAAGCCAATGCTGGTTTTAAGTGGCCTGCTCATACTCTCAGCCGTGCTGTTCAATTTGCTATCCACTCAACCCTCTTCAGCTCCATTTTCCTGTCCACATAACCCAAACTTCAGAAACAATTGGTATCTCCTCCACAGAATGTTCCATTCATTGACGGCAAATCTGAAATTCATCTAATTCTCAACTCCCGTCAGGTTTTCGTTACACCACTTGTGAATGTCCAATTAAGCCAAAGCTGGTTTTCAGTGGCCTGTTCTTACTACGAGACGTGCTGTTCATTTGGCTATCCATTCCACCCTGTTCAGCTCTACATTTTCGTGTCCACAAAACCCAGCCTTCAGAAATCATTGGAATCACCACTAGAGAATGTTCCATTCATTCACTGCGAATCTGGAATTCATCTGAATCTCCACTCCCGGCAGGTTTTCATTGCACCACTGCTGAATGTTCAAGTAACGCAATGATGGTTTTCAGCGGTCTATTCACACTCGAACCCGTGCTGTTCACGGTCTAGCGACTCAACACTGGTGAGTTCTTCTTTTTCCAGTTCAGACAATACAAACCTCAGAAACCATTGCAATCTACACTACAGAATGTTTCATTCATTCAGGCGAATCTTGAATTCATCTTGTTCTCCACTCCCAGCAGGTTTTCGTTTCACCACTGGTGAATGTCCAAGCAACCCAAGGCTGGTTTCAGCTGCGTGTTAACACTCGCAGCCGTGCTGTTCAATTGGCTATCCAGTGAACGCTGGTTAGCTCTTGATTTTCCTTCCACACACCGAGCCTTCAGAAATCATTCTTATCTCCACTTCAGAATGTTCCATTCGTTCCCTGCGAATCTGGAATTCCTCTGACTCTCCACACCAGGCAGATTTTCCTAACAACACTGGTGAATGACCAGGTAATCCAATGCTGGTTTTCAGCGGCTGTTCACACTCACAGCCTTGCTGTTCAATTGGCAATCCAGTCAAACCTAGTCAGCTCTTCATTTTCCTGTCCACACAACCCAGCGTTCAGAAATCATTGGAATCTCTACTACAGAAATTTCCATTCATGCACTGTGAATCTGGAAATACTCTGAATCTGCATTCCAGGAAGGCTTTCGTTACACCACTGATGAATGTCCAAGTAATGCAATGCTGCTTCTTAGTGGTCTGTTCACACTCGAAACCGTGCTGTTCATTGGCTATCCACTCAATATCGGTCAGCTCTTCAATATCCTGTCCAGACTATCCAGATTCCTAAATGTTGGCAATCACCACTACAGAATGTTCCATTCAATCACGCGAATCTGGAATTCATCAGAGTCTCCACTCCTGGAAGGTTTTCGTGACACCACTGGTAAATGTCCAAGGAAGACAATGCTGGTTTTAAGCCGCCTGCTAACACACTCAGCCGTGCTGTTCAATTTGCTATCCACCCAACCCTATTCAGCTCTACATTTTCCTGTCCTCATAACCCAACCTTCAGAAATAATTGGTATCTCCTCCACAGAATGTTCCGTTCATTCACTGCGAATCTTAAATTCATCTGACTCTCAACTCCCGGCGGGTTATCGTTACACCACTTGTGAATGTCCAAGTAAGCCAATGCTGGTTTTCAGTGGCCTGTTCATACTAAGAGACGTGCTGTTCATTTGGCTATCCACTCCACCCTGTTCAGCTCTACATTTTCGTGTCCACAAAACCCAGCCTTCAGAAATCATTGGAATCACCACTAGAGAATGTTCCATTCATTCACTGCGAATCTGGAATTCCTCTGAACCTCCACTCCTGGCAGGTTTTCGTTACGCCACTGGTGAATGTCCAAGTAACTCAATACTGGTTTTCAGAGGCATGTTCAACTCGCAGAAGTGCTGTTCAATGGGCTATCCACTCAATATTGGTCAGCTCTTCATTTTCCTCTCCACACAAACCAGCCTTCAGAAATCATTGGGCTCTCCACTACAGACTGTTCCATTCATTCACTGCGATTCTGCAATTCATCTGACTCTCCGCTCCAGGCAGGTTTTCATTACAGCACTGGTGAATGACCAAGTAATCCAATGCTGGTTTTCAGCCGCCTTTTCACACTCGCAGTGTGCTGTTCAATTGTCTATCCACTCAAACCTGGTCAGCCTTTCATTTTCTTTTCCACAATATCAGACTTCAGAAATCATTGGAATCGCCAGTACAGAATGTTCCATTCATTCACTGCCAATCTGGAATTCATCTGAATCTGCACTCCAGGTAGGCTTTCATTACACCACTTATGAATGTCCAAGTAACACAATGCTGGTTTTCAGCGGTCTGTTCACACTCTAAGCCCTGCTTTTTACTGGGTATCCACACAACTGTGGTCAGCTCTTCATTTTCATGTCCAAACAATCCAGACTTGAGAAATCATTGCAATCTCCAGTACAGAATGTTCCATTCATTCACTGCGAATCTGGAATTCAACTGAATCTCCACTACCTGCAGATTTATCTTACACCACTTGTGAATGTCCAAGTAAAACAATGCTGGTTTTCAGAGGCCTGTTCATGTTCGCAGTCGTGCTGTTCAATTGGCTATCCACTCAACCTGTTTTGCTCCTCATTTTCCTGTGCACACAACCCAGCCTTCAGAAATCATTGTAATCTCCACTACAGGATGTTCCATTCATTCACTGGGAATCTGGAATTCATCTGAATCTGCACTCCACGCAGGCTTTCGTTACACCACTGCTGAAAGTCGAAGTAATGCAATACTGGTTTTCAGTGGTCTGTTCACATTCGAAGCCGAGGCTTTTTACAGGCTATCCACTCAACACTGGTCAGCTCTTCATTTTCGTGTCCCCACAATCCAGATTTCAGAAATCATTGCAATCTCCACTACAGAATGTTCCATTCATTCACTGCGAGTCTGGAGTTTATCTGATTCTCCACTCCCGCCTGGTTAACATTACACCACTTGTGAATGTCCAAGTAAGCCAATGCTGGTTTTCAGAGGCCTGTTCATACTCGCAGCCGTGCTGTTTAATTGACAATTCACTCCACCCTGTTCAGCTCTTCATTGTCCCACCACACTACCAGCCTTCAGAAATCTTTGTTATCTCCACTACAGAATGTTCCATTCATTCACTGCGAATCTGGAATTCATCTGACTCTCAACTCCACGCAGGTTTTCATTACACCACTGTTGAATGTCCAAGTAACCCAATGCTGGTTTTCAGCGGCCTGTTCATATTCGCAGCCCTGCTGTTTACTTGGCTATCGATTCAAGCCTGGTCAGCTCTTCATTTTCCTGTCCACACAACACAGGCTTCAGAAATCATTGGAATCTCCTCTACAGAATGTTCCATTCATTCACTGCGAATGTGGAATTCAACTGACTCTCCACTCCATGCAGGTTTTCCTTACACCACTGATGAATGTCCAAGTAACCCAATGCTGGTTTTCAGCTGCATGTTCACACTCGCAGCCATGCTATACAATTGGCTTTCCACTAAATCCTGATTAGTTCTTGATTTTCCTTCCACACGACCCAGCCTTCAGAAATCGTTGGAATCTCCACTAGAGAATGTTCCATTCATTCACTGCGAATCTGGAATTCCTCTGAAACTCCACTCCCGGCAGGTTTTCGTTACACCACTGTTGAATGTCCAAGTAACCCAATGTTTTAAGTGTTTTCTTCACAAGCGCAGTGGTGCTGTTCAATTGGCTATCCACTCAACCCTGGCCAGCTCTACATTTTCCTGTCCACACCACAGAGACTGGAGAAATCATTGTTATCTCCACTACAGAATGTTCCATTCATTCACAGCGAATCTGGAATTCATCTGAATCTCCACTCCCGGCAGGCTTTCGTGACACCACTGGTAAATATCCAAGTAAGCCAATGCTGGTTTTAAGTGGCCTGCTCATACTCTCAGCCGTGCTGTTCAATTTGCTATCCACTCAACCCTCTTCAGCTCCATTTTCCTGTCCACATAACCCAAACTTCAGAAACAATTGGTATCTCCTCCACAGAATGTTCCATTCATTGACGGCAAATCTGAAATTCATCTAATTCTCAACTCCCGTCAGGTTTTCGTTACACCACTTGTGAATGTCCAATTAAGCCAAAGCTGGTTTTCAGTGGCCTGTTCTTACTACGAGACGTGCTGTTCATTTGGCTATCCATTCCACCCTGTTCAGCTCTACATTTTCGTGTCCACAAAACCCAGCCTTCAGAAATCATTGGAATCACCACTAGAGAATGTTCCATTCATTCACTGCGAATCTGGAATTCATCTGAATCTCCACTCCCGGCAGGTTTTCATTGCACCACTGCTGAATGTTCAAGTAACGCAATGATGGTTTTCAGCGGTCTATTCACACTCGAACCCGTGCTGTTCACGGTCTAGCGACTCAACACTGGTGAGTTCTTCTTTTTCCAGTTCAGACAATACAAACCTCAGAAACCATTGCAATCTACACTACAGAATGTTTCATTCATTCACGCGAATCTTGAATTCATCTTGTTCTCCACTCCCAGCAGGTTTTCGTTTCACCACTGGTGAATGTCCAAGCAACCCAAGGCTGGTTTCAGCTGCGTGTTAACACTCGCAGCCGTGCTGTTCAATTGGCTATCCAGTGAACGCTGGTTAGCTCTTGATTTTCCTTCCACACACCGAGCCTTCAGAAATCATTCTTATCTCCACTTCAGAATGTTCCATTCGTTCCCTGCGAATCTGGAATTCCTCTGACTCTCCACACCAGGCAGATTTTCCTAACAACACTGGTGAATGACCAGGTAATCCAATGCTGGTTTTCAGCGGCTGTTCACACTCACAGCCTTGCTGTTCAATTGGCAATCCAGTCAAACCTAGTCAGCTCTTCATTTTCCTGTCCACACAACCCAGCGTTCAGAAATCATTGGAATCTCTACTACAGAAATTTCCATTCATTCACTGTGAATCTGGAAATACTCTGAATCTGCATTCCAGGAAGGCTTTCGTTACACCACTGATGAATGTCCAAGTAATGCAATGCTGCTTCTTAGTGGTCTGTTCACACTCGAAACCGTGCTGTTCATTGGCTATCCACTCAATATCGGTCAGCTCTTCAATATCCTGTCCAGACTATCCAGATTCCTAAATGTTGGCAATCACCACTACAGAATGTTCCATTCAATCACGCGAATCTGGAATTCATCAGAGTCTCCACTCCTGGAAGGTTTTCGTGACACCACTGGTAAATGTCCAAGGAAGACAATGCTGGTTTTAAGCCGCCTGCTAACACACTCAGCCGTGCTGTTCAATTTGCTATCCACCCAACCCTATTCAGCTCTACATTTTCCTGTCCTCATAACCCAACCTTCAGAAATAATTGGTATCTCCTCCACAGAATGTTCCGTTCATTCACTGCGAATCTTAAATTCATCTGACTCTCAACTCCCGGCGGGTTATCGTTACACCACTTGTGAATGTCCAAGTAAGCCAATGCTG